>NC_091939.1:10146708-10819208 GCF_041260155.1 Ptychodera flava
ACGAAATAAGGATTCGTATCCGTGGACGCAGGCGCAATATTAGATTACACAGCATCATACTGAAATAGCATATCTTCTCTAGAAGTGTTTCGGAACACGTTATAAGAGACGTTTCAAGTTCGTGGTTGTCTTAGCTTTGATCTTGGTCTTGATCAAATCGTGATCGTACCCTTGCTATACAAATGATATAGTATATAATTGTGATTTCAATGGCAATGGGAATTCAGACCAGAACAATTCAAGTTATCAAAACATGGACATTATGTTGAATATAACGTAATTCTTGATATTATGTTTCTGTAACAGCCCGATTAGAAATTTTGTATGCGTTTATGCCTAACAAAACACGGTATTCCTTACAATACACGGTCCCGGGCCTTGAATTTTCGTTCAATTTTATTAACTCACACTCGCTCAATGTCGAAATCTGCCCTCTCCTTTCCGGTTTCTAAACATATGGAGGTAACTACCTGAAAAAGCCAGAACACGGATATTAATATCATATGATATAGTACCCACCTGGCGGCTTCTGCTATATTTCGACTAAATATATACCCCCAAATGCCGTGCACACCTGGCTTCTACGGGGTTCAGATTTGTACGCACATCGCATCTGAAAGTTTTAAGCTACTGCTAAAACTAGTCTATAGGGACTTTCAACCATTCGTTTTCACACCCAACACAGATAAAGGGACAACGTCCCAATTTTGGTATGAGACAAACAATTGCATCAAATTTATCTAGATTTGAAATTCGATGGCTGCCATTTCCTATTTGTTGACTCTGGGAATAACAAAATAGGGCGACGAAAACTTCATATGCTCCAAATAATTAGCCAGTATGGTAAAAGTTTGAGGGTCCGAAAATATGTTGCGCGGTCGCATTCTACCTCAATTCCAAATCGTCGTTTATAGATGTCATGCCCTATAAAAGTATATGCACCCCTATTTTAATCGAATCGGGGGAACAGCTTTCTCTATATTGAAACTACTACGGTGCACGCGTTGCGTGTAAAGTATCATTCAGACGAATGGTTCTTTAAACCTTGGCTTTGGAAGGAAGAGTCAAAATATTTTTCATGTTCCAAGATATAACATAGTTATTTAAAGAATGCATACTTTTCCGCAGAAATGATCTTTACCAGTGTTTTCTACATGAGAATATTTGTGGTGAAAACCAGAAAGCTATTTTTGGTACCAAAATACTCTAAATAATATTGCTTATTTGACAATCCCTACACTGAAAGGAGTGCCCGCTTTATTGTAAACATAACATATGGAGTCATTGCTATGACGCATTTCGGGGACCACACACGGTGTACAGTATTCGGATTTCGCGCATTTGCATGTACAGCCAGCAAGTTAAAATTGATGCATCGGATAAATGCCATACCACTGTTTAACTTTACAACATAGCATATCATACCATGTCGCATGGTGTATAATGAATCATGTTTATTGTATACCAAGAAAAGGAGTTACAAATCACGTGATGTTATGACACTGAAATGTGGCGCATGCTGAAACATATTGCTCGACGCCCTTCAACATGTTATTTTAAGTCTGACGCCTGTATACATATGAACGGGTATCGATCTGCAAACATATGTTGGAAGAATATCGCATGATTTAAAGTTTATTTTTACGGGTATTTTCCTTTGTTTGGTGCTTTATTTTTATTCGTTTTCCGGTAATTACATGAACGCATGTGCTACGTGGCTTTTTTGTTTGTGTACATCTGCTTGAGAGCATGAAATACGTCAGGCCAACCCAGGCGAGAAATTGCAAACACCAATGTCAAACTCTCATTGAACGCTGGCAGTCATGGCAAGGCATAGGCATCTTTTTTTGGTCGATGGTCAAAATGAACAAAAACAAGGAAGAAATTAAAGCTGCAAGCAGCGTTACTGAGGCCCAAGCGGTTAAGTAGCGATTGAGGTACATTAAAGTACACAGATAAATGGTGATATGAGTAAAATATCAGTTCAAATGGTGCATTGGTTATGGATAAGAAGACTTCAAAACATTCCCTGATTATCACAGGTTTTTGGCAAAATGCAATATGGCCGCCAAACCACATGACTGATCCTAACACCTTACGAAAACACGAACGTACACACGCTAATGATGATATTAGTAAAATGCAGGTCAAATAGTGGAATGGTTTTGATGAAGAACATTTTTGAATATTATTTACCAGTAATTATAGGTTTTTCGCAAAAACCAATATGGCCACCAAACCACCTGACCAATCGATATCCGTTTTGCAAACTTTATAGTACTCACGCTAGTGATAACATCAGTAAAATTTCAATTCAAATGATGTGTTGGTTGTGGAGTTTAAGATTTTTATAGATTAAATTGGATTTTACAAAAAAATCCAATATGGCTGCCAAACCACGTTACTAAAATTTCAATTCAAATGGTCTGTTGGTTCTGAAGTTCAAGATTGTTATAGATTAAGTTTGATTTTTTTTAAGAAAATCCAATATGAGAGGCCAAATTCACGTGACTGCTAACGATTTTATTGGCAAATTTTAAAGAACAGAGAACATACTTGTTACACACCAAATTTCAAGTTGACCAGACCACTTGATCACCAGGCGAAGCCAATTTTATGTTTTCATAAAATCCAACATTGCCACCAGGTCACGTGACTAATTAAAAATTCGAGGGTTAGGTGCACCAACTCTAGTGATTAGCCCTGATCACTATGCCAAGTTTGGGAAGTGTACATGCAGCGGTTTTCTAGATCTAGGCTGGCAAAGAATTGACAGAAGAAGAAGAAAGAAGAAAGAAAACCCCTAGTGAAAGAAAGAGAAAGAAACCCCTATTGAAACTAATAGGGGCCAAGCCAATAGGCTTGGGCCCATTTTAAAGAAAATACAGCATTTTATAATGACAACAATTTAGAAGACAGAAACAAGCCATAAATCAAAACTAATGTCTTGGCAACCCATGTGATTACAGTGCTTAATATGCACCTCGAAAGTGAAAGACTTAAACTTTTGCTCTAACTTTCCTCAAGGAATCTTTCAATCATTCTCTTTCAAAATCAAGAATAAAAATAGGGGGTCACCGTGCAAATTTTGGTACTAGAGAAACAAATAACCCAAGATTTACCGATATTAGAAATTCAAAATGGCCGCCATCCCTGTGTTAACTCTATGGCGAAAAATAAAAATTTTCTAATTTCAAAAAACTAAGCCGGTGAAAAGTTTTCTTTCACCAAGAGCTTTAAAATGAACCCCCACATGCGGTATATCAGAAGAGAATTGTAAAAGTTTGAGAGTCCGAATGTCTGTCCCCGAGGTGCGTTCTACCTTAAGGGCAAGAAGCAGTCATTTGATGACTTTTTTCGCTATTTTTGTTTTTAATGTCAACTGCAGTTTCTTGCACTGCCTCATCCAAAGTACGTTGAGCTACAGAGCATTCAGTTGTTAACCCAGCTTTTAACTGTGTAAAACTGTTTTGTAGTATTGTGGACATGTCAAGGGAATTATTGCCCCCTGCTCTAATTCAAATGCGAACAATAATGGCGCATTCTACGCTGTGTTAGGAAGCTGAATAGTGGGTGTTAAAATGCTCTGGGGAGTAGCACAAAACTTGCGATTGAAATACAAACAAATATAGCTGAAAAATCATCCAAAGTTACGGTTATTGGCCTTCTACAGTTTGCTAGATATTGCTGCAACCCGCACACGCATCACCGAGTTTTCATGAAAGGAGTGGTAAGCAATTAGCACTGCCCGCAACATTCACTTCGACAAGATGTGTTTGCCGTTATTGGCCAATCGCCCTGGTTTTGGCTTGTGTCGGTATTTCACCGCTACCAAATGCGGCAGAAAATCCGTAGATTTAGTCTAGCGTGGCAGAGTCAATATTCTCCTATAAAGGGAATGGCATTGAAGAGAAATATCGTGATATGCTCCAGAAAGGACGAAGGGATGTCAAAATCAGCACAAAATCACAATTTGATATGGAATTGGTAATAAGAGAAGAATAAGTAACGTGAAATTCATTAAAATGTAGAAAGATTGTTCTTCCCTATGTATACATCGCTGCGTTTCCACTGATATATTTGTCAGGTATAGAACGACCTTGCGGCCAACTTTGGACGGAAATGTTTATATACAGGCACAGGAGAGGAAACGTCCGACAGGACAGTATACACATATACTGGCGATGTCCACAGTAAAGCGATCTCAATCTTTCCCCGTTAACTTGGCATGTCGCGGTAAGCTAGCTTCTGCAGGTCATGACTTCAGAGTGCAAACACAAACACCGCACTGTGAACAACAAAAAATGAAATGAAATTTTAATAGAGGGGTCACTTACACACTGAGACTGCTGTTGTGTTCAGGCCGAGGTGGTCAAGCGACACACAGACATATGGCGGTGCATCGTTTACAGAGTTGGGGATTTCATAAGACACCGATTCACGTTATCAGAGTACCCAGATTTCATACGAAACAAAGAGTTTTTTTCTAGCATTACCGTTCAATTCATGCCAAAGATGTGATCGTCATTTTTCGGGTTCGCTTTTGATTCATTCAACAAGACACAAAAAGTTTTTCCATTCAATAAAATGTTACGAAAATTCTGTAGATAAGGCACACCTTTTGATTTAAGCAGGACTTGCAATTAAATGAAGATGAAATTACTTCTCAGATACTAAGAATGATAACCAACATCGAAGAAATGAGAATGTCGATGAGCACCGGATCCAAAATGCTATGACAGGTTTACAGCAGTTAGTAGAACAAACAAGTCATATAAACATAGGTAAATAATGTCAAACAAGATTGCGACTTATTCTTTCGAAAGGATGTTATTCGAGGATGAATTTTGAGTTCCTGAGGCAACAAATATTATTACTAGAACGATTTTCGTTGATGCAAAGACAAATAAAGAATGCCACCTACATCACAATCCGCGAAGTCGTCTCGGCATCGATTCTCGCACGTATCGCAGTTCAAACAATTTCTGCAGCTACACCTCTGTGGGGAGAATGATATCAAAGTTATTTACTGCATGATATTAACGCGTGAAATATAGAAAGGAAAAGAAATTGAACTTGTGCAGCGGCAAAGCGGAAATTGATAATATCGAGTCCGCCATTATAGGTCAAATGAAACTTATGATTACTAAGTATTCGTAGTTCACCTGATTTAATAGTGTTTCCTAAACATGGAGGTATAAAATGAGCAGAAGTGTTTTTTTTCTACGATATGTTCTCGTTTAACACAGCAAGATGTGTTAAATAGCACACGGCAAAACTGTTTTAGATCAATAAAATTATAAATTGTTAACGCCAAGTTCACATACAGCATCTGAAACCGTGTATAGATCTAAACAACTAACTTCAAGCTCACACGGAATTCTGTTGCATGACGGATGTTAAAATTCAAGCCTTATAAGGCACTCTGACCGCAAATTGATACATTCTTGGTCAATTTAAAATAAATGTGATGGTAAAGATGGTCCATGCTGCACATTTTCATCAATATCAGCAATCTGTGACCTCGGAGGGTGAGGCAGATTAGACTCATCTCCGGATAAATGGATTATTTGCTCAGATTAGTATATGAGGATAGGTCGAGAAGGAGTCTTGTGTGCAAAATAATTTGGAGAGTTTGGACACAATGGTAAACTGTGATGAAAAAAATCGAACAAAATCAGGAATAGTTTTGTTTAACACGGAGGAAAGGGACGATTTAACAAGTTTTTAACCTTCAAATGAAATGAAGTAGTTTTATGAGGATATGTCAGGGTCAATAGTGGTAGGGACCCACGGGGGTTGCACGAATTGTCTGCTTACGTCTTGACGTGGTCCACAGAGAGAATCCATGCAAGAAGAGAGATTCGGATAACCGCAACAGTTACAAGCGGCTGCCATGGAAATCCAACATGCGCAACATTGGAGGTTGCCATCTTCTTTCCCGCACGGTGTACATTCCCGACAACAACTGTTTTCCTACAAATACATAGAGGTGTAGAGGAAATATTGTGAACAGCTGAATAGTGTTGCATCCTGTAAACATGTTAAAGAGGAGCTGGGAGGGGAACGCTGGGGGATGTGATCGCCTGGTTTGAACAGATCACTGTGATGTTGCCTTTGCCTGCATTACTCAGATTCTATTTTCCAGTTTGAACGAATCTTTCTGCTTCAAAATTTGATTTGAAAGTTTGACACAGTCAAAGTCACTGCTACGGAGCATGTGGTATGAACGTCTATAGATAAAAGTGTGACGATGTTTTACACTATCTTTGCGTTGATATTAGACTACATTCACAAATACTAGGGAGAAAGAGGGCTGGAGAATTCAGGGGGATGAAATGTCTTATGGTAGCAGAGAGGTTATTTGAAGGGGTTTGCACTGGGTATAGGCGTGGAGTCTGAAAATATTTTCGTTCCCTATTTTTCTACATTTTCAGATTCGACAGTTCGGTAGATAATTTAATATATAAAATGAATTAAACTGCTATTGTTGCAACTGTCTCCACCTTCCTTCTAGATTTTACTGGGAAATTGCTTCAACTTGTCTGTATTCGTATATTGTCCAGTCCTTACCAGATATCGGAGGTACCACGGGACAATATACGTGTTATACTTGTGTAATTGAAGACAAGCACGGCGGTAGAATTGAGATTGATGGCTTTATTTACAGCACGGGAACTCAGACCGAGTTACAACTTAAACTCTCTCATCATCGTCTCTCCTCTGAATGAATTTCATTTCTCATTTATTAAAAGTCGAGTTTACCTTCTTAAGAAATATACTTTAACTCTAAACGCAATACTCATTGTATTCTATTATATTACCATGTCCTGTCCATTGCGTTTTAATTGGTCGAGCTGAACCACGTGACTGCCCACAAATACAAAGTAATGGTTTGTTTTCATGCCCGTGAATATGAAAATATCGTAAACGTGGTAACTTTACGGCTAAAACGTAAATTGTGATTTGTACAAAGATCATAATTAACCACAAAATAAAATGGAGCATTATTGTGGGCCAAGTTTAGACGCTTTCTTACAAAAAAATCTCCGGATTTGCAAAATTTTCGCAGCGCGCACTACTCACTGACAGAATCTGGGGTCCCGTTGTCGTTCGCAGGGGAAATTTTCGTAAATTTTGACGGTTTTTCGGGGTTCGTTGATAATATAATTGAAATAACAGACTCCGCGTCAGCGCGTCGTCCGTTATTTCTATAATAAATATCACATCATCCCATGATACAAAGAATTGTTGTCTCTCCATGCTGTGTTGATTCTGCAAAACTTTATATTCAGTGTCGGTGCTTTTATATCACGCGGCATCACCTGAGAATTACGTATCGTACCAGGCCGCGCCTGACTTTCAAATGCAGCAACCTGGGCAATTAATGTACCATCAACAAACAAACAAAAATATCTGACGTAAACCTGACGTATTCTTATGTCGAAATATATTTACATTAACTATTTACATTAGCTACCTGAATATAATCATTATTTATCTTGACATCACACATTTGACTAATCTGGCATTTGCAACATTTATTATACCATACTGGCCTTTCTTTCTTCTGTGCATTTCCATTATTTCTTTGTTTACACACATCACCACATCTGGCAATATGGTCAGGCTTACCACAATATAATATAACATATTCTCGAATTAGAATTTACAGGTCGATTTTCAGTATTTCGTCCGAAATCACCAAATTTAGAATGAAAATGGTCTCTATGAATAATCCTCGCCGATTAATCATCGACATGTTCATTTTTATAACATACTGATGCAACGTCCTGACTCGTTGTCGTATCCTTCATTCTCGAACATTCTTTATCTTGTCCGTGTATTATCTCTCTACATTGCTTCAAGAGTTCCTTGACTTCAGTTTTTCTTGATATTGGACAATTTTCAGGAAGGTCAAAAATGTTTCTTAAGTCTTGGCAAATGCGTACGCTGACTTAAAATCCTCAGGATCTCGCCCTGCGACGAACTTCATTAGCTTCGGCCGTAATCCCTGTGTAAAAAGACACGCCAATTCTGCGTCACTCCGGCCATATAGTAAACATTTGTCTCAAAGTCACTTGGCATAACTTTCCACTGACTCGTTTTACCGTTGCCGAATGTCCAGTAGCTCTTACGTTCGCCATCTCGGGCCTTTATCAGTAAACCGTTTAAGAAAACTGTGTGATACAGTTTGAGGTTGAGTTACAAACATCGCTCGGCATCGTTAGTCATCAACAGGCAGAACAGTTCAAGGTTATCATCACTGCAAACTTTTTTAAGTTTCAAATATGCTTCGAATTTTCTCATACGTTTTCTAGGGCAGTCATTCTCACATTCTGCGTATATAGAGGCCGCCGACGTCATTATTTACGGTCTGGGGAAGGTCGAAGAATGTTATCGGAAACTCTGAAATTTCGAGTAACCCCCTGCCAATCATGATGAATTTGAGTAACCCCAATTCTAACACAGAAATTTTGACTGACCTCACTTAGAAAAGTTAAATATTAATATATGTATTGGTAAAATTTACAGAAATACAGCAATAGTAAAGATCTTTCAAATCCTGATGTACCCTGCTAGATTATCATCAGTTATATCATGACGGTTGGAAAAGGTGAAACCAACAAAATGAAATTGAAAGTCACAACAAAATATAGATAAAAGCTAACGCTATAATCAGTATCGAACCATATAGATTTTGTTTAATTTGAATGGGTATCATGACAGGGTCTTCACTAGGATATCTGACTGGGCAGAATTTGAAGTACAGGGGTAGAACACGCGAGAGGTTGAGGGGAAGTGAAAGAGGGGGTGTCTCCTTTCTTGAGTGGAAACTTTTGAGAAAGTAACGTGTGCAATGGTGCAGTCTGGTGGAATCTGAAAGGCGTTTCCAATTTTTACTTAATTAGTAAGACAGTCCACTGTTGGAACACCCCAAGGGGGAGAGCAAGAGAGAGGGTGCCCCCCTCTCGCATAGAAAAGTTTGAGAAATTGATGGGTGCAATCTGAGAAGTTTTTCAATTTATTTTGTTCCAAAAATTAAGTAACTCCGCTTTCATCTCTCCACATTTTGAGCAACCCCCTTGTAGCTTTCAAGTTTTTGAGTGATCCCCCTCAGAGTCCTCCGACCCCCAGGCCGTAAATAATGACGGCTCCCTTAGGTAGCATGGTATTTTCACTGACATCTACCTAGAGTGTCCATTGCTGCAGATTGTTCTCTTCTATCTTGGTCTTGCATTGCCTCAATGCGACGAAATGTGCGTCGGAGATCTATTCCTCAATGCCGACCGCAAACGGTTCTTCTAGTCTACTCGGAGGTCTTTCAGTCAATAGTACCGTTTCTTCTCGATGTTAAATTCTGGTGAATCTTTAAAGATCATTCAGTTGTGTCGCTTCATTTACCCTGCGATTCGCCATCAGTGTCGCCCCTGTCTCCACCTTCATTGTGGGTTATACTAGAAGACAGCTTCAAACTGTCTGTTGCGAACAGTACTCATACGTTATCCAGTACTTAGTCGATAAAATTGAGATTGATGGCTTTATTTGAAGTAATGCTGATATGGCTTACCGCAATATAATATATTCTCAAATTAGATTTAACAGGTCGGTTTTCATCGTTTCGTCTGAAATCACCAAATTTCGAATGAAAATGGTCTCTATGGATAATCCTTGCCGATTGATCATTGACATGTTCGTTTTTATAACATACTGACGCATCGTCCTGACTCGTTGTCGTTTCCTTCATTCTGGAACATTCTAAATCTTGTCAATGTACTATCTGTCTACATTGCTTCAAGAGTTCGTTGAGTTCAGTTTCTATTGACGCTGGCCAATTGTCGTCATTTTCAGGAAGGTCGACCACTATTTCTACCATCCTGGCAAATGCGTACGCTGACTTAAATCCTCAGAATTCTTCTCGATGTTGAATTCTACCAAATCTTTAAAGATCATTCAGTCGTGTCGCTTCATTTACCTAGAGATTCGCCACCAGCGTCGCAATTCTGTCCAGCTTCATGGGTTTTACTGGGGAATTGCTCCAAACTGTCTGTTGCGAACAGTAGTCGTACGTTGTCCTGTCCTCACTAGATATACCACGGGACCGTAATATTTGTGTAATTGAAGACGAGCACGGCGGTAGAATTGAGATTGATGGTTTTAATTAAACTCAGCCCGAGTTAGATGTACTTGATTCAATAGGGTGTTTGAAAGTTCAGATGTAGACAATAAATATGATATTGGAATTCTCCTAAAAGTATTATTTCACTTCTCATGGTAGTCTACAGGTACACTACCAAATATTCTCCCTGACAAAACTTGTTATATCTGTAATATGTAAGTATATGTATAAGTGTTGTTAAATATTTTAAAGGCTGTAATATGTTGCTTGATAAACAGTTAAAAGCCGAACCATAGAGGAAGGTAAACATTACAGCTATCGTCCCTCTTGCGATCACATGAGGAAGATTTGAAAACAGGATGACTTCCCTCACCTGTCAGGAAAACTGGACACAATAAACACATTTGTATAAAAGGGACATTAGGTGTACTTTTTACCCAATCATGTATGTTTTGTTCTGTATATCGACTGCAGTTTCTTGTTCTACTCCCTTCAGTATGCTATGTGTAAAGACCGTAATCATTGTTATTGATTACAAATGAATTCTAGTCCGGACTTGGATTCAATGTTGAACAATAACAATGCTGACAGTACACATATGGCTGTGCTGGACTTTTCGTCACGCTTCAGGGAGGAGAACAAGAAACTGCAGTGGATACACAAAACAAAACCACCCAAGTATTAGCCAAACGTTATTATAATAGCTTAAATAGACAACCCAACACATATTTCATGTCAATATCAATCAGAGACAGTTTTGTTTGAAATCACCCCTCTAAGTCTCAGAATTCTTTCAAGTGCCCCCATATAACCTCGATATTTTCAAGCCCACCCCCTCCCCAATCAATTCTCCCGCACTCCCTTCAGAGGTGTTTGTGAATGCAGTCTAAGGGACGATTCAGAATTTACTTCCAGGGGGGGTGGAGGATTTTCAGGGGGGCCACCCATTTTTCCCAAGAAAATTTAGGGGGGGGGCAGACAAAATACCACAATCTTTTAGGGGGGGCCAAGGAAAAAAAACATCAATTCAATATTTGCCCAGAATTTCTGATCTCTACAAAAGAGAACCATAGACGCTACCTGGGTGACAGATAAACTCAACATGTTTAGTTTAACTCCTTTAGCTGCCAAATTCGGTAATATTCACAGTGGTTTGTTTTATGCATCTATAGCAGTATCTTGTTCTCCTCCTGAAGCGTTATGAAATGTCCAGTATTTAGCATGTCAATACAAACCATACAGTGAACAGTCAGGGTTGTTTTGTTGAAAAGAGATCTTAGATCAAGTCCAGACTAGAATTCATTTATCAACAATAACAATGGTCATTTATGTTCACACTGGTATGTTGCTAAATACAGCATTGGGTGTTCTATGTAGTGATAGAATAACAAACAAATGCTGATACACAGAGATGAACATTAAACAAATGCTAAAAATTACAGCAAATGTCTTTTTAAGGTAGGGTTTACCTTGTAGCTTGTAAAGCAGTTGAAAGTTGCATGATAAAGAAGTGTTAATTTATGCAAATGTATGCAAATTACTCGATTTCTTGGCTTCTTTTGCCTCCCAATTTCAAAATTTTCAAAGAATTTAACTCCACTCCGGCTGGGTCAAATTTTC
Organism: Ptychodera flava; assembly: GCF_041260155.1. NCBI lineage: Eukaryota > Metazoa > Hemichordata > Enteropneusta > Ptychoderidae > Ptychodera > Ptychodera flava. Next base: position 10,158,449 of record NC_091939.1, read on the forward strand.
TGAAATTTCACATTATGTTTTTTAAATGCTATAAACACACACAACTATCAATTGGTTTTGTTTGGCAATAAAGCTCTTACATTTTTAATAAGAGGCATTTTGAATAAGAGGCATTTTAATTTTGCTGATCATGATTTTAATCAATTATTAGAGTGTCAGTCTTTAAACTCCTACAATTTTAAAATGAGGATGGATAATGCCAAATAAAATAGTTGTTTTTTCTACATGAATACTCTCCTTCTAAGTGAAATATTACATTTCAGAAAATACTGTCTAGATTTTGACTTAAATAAATTTTTATCATTAATACAAAAATTGAGGTTTTTTACCCCAAATATACACCCACTTCATCCTTTGAGTAAACTACTGCTACTGCTACTCTTCTTTTCTGCTCCTTTTTTCTATGTTTCATTCTCATCAATTTTACCCTTTCTAAATTTTTTAAATGTTCTACATAACTTTTTACAGTGCTACATCTACTATAACTTTTTGAAAATAAATTTATGGCCGTCTCATCTTCAAGGTGCTTTTCAGCGAATAGTTTTTTAATGTTGAAAATAAAAATATTATGTATTGCTGAGAGCTATGGCCAGTAGTTGGTAAAAATGCACGTTTCACATTGTTGAAGCTATCGTGCCATGGGCATTTGTATGCCATTGTACATTATAGAACCCAAACGTGCAGGACAAACGTGCATGACTAAACACTGTAAAAGTCTGCACGTTAGACATTTTAGACACGTTAGGTCCGTACACGTTGCATGATTTGCATGATAGAATTCCAAGTCATGTTGAGAACCTAAAATGACATACACGTTAGACATTTTAGACACGTTAGGTCCGTACACGTTAGGTTTGCACGATACAAGATAGGTTTGCACGATTGGCATGATAGATTTTGACCCATGTTGAGAACCTAAAATGACATGCACGTTAGACATTTTAGACACGTTAGGTCCGTACACGTTAGGTCTGCACGATACAGGATAGGTTTGCACGATTGGCATGATAGATTTTGACCCATGTTGAGAACCTAAAATGACATGCACGTTAGACATTTTAGACACGTTAGGTCCGTACACGTTACTGCACGTTACACGATAGGTTTGCACGATTGGCATGATAGATTTTGACTGTTTTGACCCATGTTGATAAGCTAAAATGACATGCACGTTAGACATTTTAGACACGTTAGGTCCGTACACTTTAGGTCGGCACGTTACACGATAGGTTTGCACGATTGGCATGATAGATTTTGACCCATGTTGAGAACCTAAAATGACATGCACGTTAGACATTTTAGACACGTTAGGTCCGTACACGTTAGGTCTGCACGTTACACGATAGGTTTGCACGATTGGCATGATAGATTTTGACTGTTTTGACCCATGTTGAGAACCTAAAATGACATGCACGTTAGACATTTTAGACACGTTAGGTCCGTACACGTTAGGTCGGCACGTTACAAGATAGGTTTGCACGATTGAGACCTTACTGTGTTTGTAGGCCATCACCTTAATCTTGAGTATCGTATAAGGTGCCGACCTAAGATTTACGGAGCTAACGTGTCTAAAATGTCTAACGTGTATGTCATTTTAGGTTGTCCACGAGTCAAAATCTATCATGCCAATCGTGCAAACTTATCGTGTAACGTGCTGACCATGTTAGGTTAGGTTTGCACGATTGGCATGATAGATTTTGACCCATGTTGAGAACCTAAAATGACATGCACGTTAGACATTTTAGACACGTTAGGTCCGTACACGTTAGGTCTGCACGATACACGATAGGTTTGCACGATTGGCATAATAGATTTTGACCCATGTTGAGAACCTAAAATGACATGCACGTTAGACATTTTAGACACGTTAGGTCCGTACACGTTAGGTCTGCACGATACACGATAGGTTTGCACGATTGGCATAATAGATTTGACTCATGTGGAGAACCAAAAATGATATACACATTAGACATTTTAGACACGTTAGGTCCGTACACGTTAGGTTTCCACGATACAGGATAGGTTTGCACGATTGGCATGATAGATTTTGACCCATGTTGAGAACCTAAAATGACATGCACGTTAGACATTTTAGACACATTAGGTCCGTACACGTTAGGTCGGCACGTTACACGATAGGTTTGCACGATTGGCATGATAGATTTTGACCCATGTTGAGAACCTAAAATGACATGCACGTTAGACATTTTAGACACGTTAGGTCCGTACACGTTAGGTCTGCACGATACAAGATAGGTTTGCACGATTGGCATGATAGAGTTAGACCTTACCGTGTTTGTAGGCCATCACATGAATCTTGAGACATATCGTATAAGGTGCCGACCTAAGATTTACGGAGCTAACGTGTCTAAAATGTCTAACGTGTATGTCATTTTAGGTTGCCCACGAGTCAAAAGCTATCATGCCAATCGTGCAAACTTATCGTGTAACGTGCTGACCACGTTAGGTTAGGTTTGCACGATACACGATAGGTTTGCACGATTGGCATAATAGATTTTGACTCATGTGGAGAAGTTAAAATGACATACACATTAGACATTTTAGACACGTTAGGTTAGTACACGTTAGGTTTCCACGATACATGATAGGTTCGTACGATTGGCATGTTAGATTTTGACTCACACGTTAGACATTGAGTCTAAAATGTCTAACGTGCATGTCATTTTAGGTTCTCAACATGGGTCAAACTCTATCATGCCAATCGTGCAAACCTATCTTGTATTGTGCAGACCTTACGTGTACGGACCTAACGTGTCTAAAATGTCAAACGTGTATGTCCAATGAGGGTCTCAAAATGAGTCAAGAGCTATCATGGCAATCACGCAAACCTATCCTGTATCGTGCATACCTAACGTGTACGGATCTAACGTGTCTAAAATGTCTAACGTGTATGTCATTTTAGGGGCTCCAGATAAGTTGACTGGTACAGTCATGATATACACGTTAGACATTTTAGACACGTTAGGTCCGTAAACGTTAGGTCGGCACGTTACACGATAGGTTTGCACGATTGGCATGATAGATTTTGACCCATGTTGAGAACCGAAAATGACATACACGTTAGACATTTTAGACACGATAGGTTCTTACACGTTAGGTCTGCACAATACACGATAGGTTTGCAAGTTTGGCTTTTTTGGTCACGTTAGTTCCGACCTAACATGTCAAACATGCACTACTAAAATGTAAAAATGTCTAAAATGAAAAACTCCCGACTTCTGGCCATGGATGGTTACTGTCAAAAAAATATGGTGAAAAATTTACAAAAGGGTTGATTTTCCAATAATCCTGTATGCGCATCCAGAAGATCATGTGGCACTGCGCCAATGCTATGGTGTCGGATTGTTGAAATATTGTGTACACAAGAAATTTGCTGTAGTCCAAGAAGTGATCTCAGTGTGTATGAGGCTAGGAGAAATGTGGATAGGCTTACACATTGTGTATTGATGCTAATACTTATGTGTCCCATTCATTCTGATATGTATAATCAAAGATTTCACAGTGGCGGCTGGCAGAAAAGGCAAAAAAACAAATTAACATTATTGTTTCGTGTCATCTGAAAACATGCGCATCATGACTATTTTAAAATTAAAGTTTGTTAAAAAAATTTGAAATATGCATGCTCTGTCAATTTTGAAAAATACTGCTGACAAAATGTGAATTTTGACTTGCACAGGGTTGTCTGCATTTTAATATGAACATTGGATTGTGAATGGAATGAGCAGAATAAAATGTGAATTCATGTTTTGGATAAGGTGTTTTGTCCAAGAAATGTTCTAAAATATTCCTCAGCATTTTTGCTTTCAGTGGCAGCTACTTGGTTTTATAACCAAATTAGAAAAAAAAGAGAAAATTAAAAACAAGTTGGCTTTCACCAATTTTAATTCCTAATGTTTAAAACTTGTACCGTGAGTCTGCAAATATTCAGCATCATCAAATGAAAATGTATGCTGAACGTGTGCATGTACATGTACATCTCACTTTCCAGAAATATCTGGATATCTGCAAATGATGTACCATTAAACTTCAAGATATATATCACTTTGCCAATTATCTGCTCCCTGATTTTCTGTTCACCATTTCTAACTGACATCTTTGCTTGTCTTTGTGTGCATCATATGTATCAGTGAGACATAACGAAGAAAGTATTCATATTTAGTAATTAACTTTTCTTTAGAAATTTACAACCAGATATGTTTATTGCTACCCTTTCCAAAAGTGTGCCACTTGCAGTCCCTGCAAATCATTCTTTTTATAGTCACATAACCCTGAAATGATTTGTTATATCATCGATTAATGTCCACTAGGCCCTACAGTTCCTGCAACTTGTTAGACTAGATATGTCTATAATGTACGTATAAGAATGCATGTATATATTAGGGGGGGCCATGGAAAAAAACCCAGGAAAGATGAGGGGGGGGGGGCATAGATTTTTTCTATTATTTACTAGGGGGGCCATGGAAAAAAATCACCGAGAAAATAGAAAATCCTCCACCCTCCCCCTGGAAGTAATTCTGAATCGTCCCTAATGTCAATAATAACAACACAAATTCTGGCATCCTCAATAGAAGTTAGTGACTCTTCTGTTTTTGTAAAAAAATATAGCATGAATGACATTGAATTTTATAAGAAAAACAAGCGGTACGCCTTATAACAGGGGGCAACAGTTGCAACTGTTGATTCAATATTTCTATTCAATGTATCAAGTTCACTTTCTTGCTGTCTGCCTACAGAATGTTGAAACACACAATATCCACCTTGCCAACAAAGCCTGTACATGTATATGCTATATTCAGTGTATACGTTATTGAACTATAAGATATTTGTCAGCAGTGCATATACGTACAGGTACAGGAAAAAAGGCAAAATTTCCTGACAACTGTCATATATTGAAGTTCCGTGCATGTATAGTGACCTAACTCAGGTACAATAATAATCGAGATCGGTACCATATCAGACCCTGCCACACGACTGTGGTACATCATGAAAATCCTCACAGCAGTGTACAGCATCGGGGACAGCTAAAACAATGTATTGGAGTTGAAACAAAGAGCAAAAGTACTGAAAATAAGGATCTCAAATGGTAGTTTCATATTGTTGGTCATATGATAGTGGAGGGATCTGAAAATATTTAATCATATGTAGGTGGGATTTGAAATGTTTTGAGGGTATTGAGGGAATGTAAAAAGAATTAACATTTCAATCCCCAGCACTTATGAATGCAATTTTTTGACCCACTCCCTAATATCCCGGGAGGTTTTTTTTGTTAAGTTTGAGAAATTGTTTCACTCCCATCTTGCAGCCTTTCCCTCAAACATTTAACCTGTGTAGCTTTACCAGGTCGACCATGGACCTTGGAACATGATTGTCAGTTGGACGTACCTTCAGGCATTCCCTAATTAGAAGCACTATGCAAACCAGGACTAAGTATGCACCAATGCAAATCAGTATGATGGCAGATGTCGGCAAAGTACTTTGACTTGTCTCTGTGATCGATGAACCCTGAAAACATAATAACACATCCATAATAATGTATGTATGTATGTATGTATGTATGTATGTATGTATGTATGTATGTATGTATGTATGTATGTATGTATGTATGTATGTATGCGGGTGGGTGGGTGGATGGGTCGAGGTAGGCAGGCAGGTCGGCAAGCAGGTAGGTAGGTATAGGTAGGTAGGTAGGAAGGTAAAGAGGTAGGTTGGTAGTTAAGTAGGTGGGTAGAAATATGACTATTTAAATGTTCACACCACTTGTATGAGGTGCTCACATACAGAGTAATTCATCTATTAAGCATGGCAGGTTAATGACAATTGCAAAGACGAATTTGTGAATAAGTAACAACAGGCGATGTGTCAACAACCACAATGTTATCAGACGTATTTCAAAGTCCGTGATTACGGTCAGTTTTGGGTAGTAACGACAAACAGCTTGCTTTTAAGATTCGGTGAGTATCTCAGAATTGTTACATCGTTTATTCACGACCTTCGAAGGCGTTTAGTCTTTTGAAACCTTGGGATCAACTTTTGAAGGAAAGATTTAAAGTTTCAACACGAAATATGTGTAGTAACGGTAGTAGCGAGGTATAGTCCCATAGATACCGGTACAACGCTGTGTCCAAGCACAACGAACGAGCCATCCTAATCTCTGAATACTATGAGAGTTGCCGTCATATTGCAATATTTGCTTTGCTGGTACCTTTAAAAATATCGCTACTCATTCCTTATTCATATCTGGTTCTCTCGAATAATATGAATAGATAACAAATGAAAGCGTTTTAGTTTTACTGGCCTTGGGGAAGACAATATGGAATGGAATACGGGGCTGTGCTGTCTATAGCATGACATAGCCCAGCACTATTGACTGCCGAGTCAAAAATGTAAAATGATACGCGCTTTGCGTTCTACTTACTTCTGATTCTTCCATTTTTGTTGTTTCGTCAGAAAGTCCCTCTATTTGACCACGACTGTTAAAACGTTTTGAGGCATTACCCCAAAACGTCTATAATAGTTTCATTCATTTTTGATTTCTGTAAAATCCAGTCTGCTTGGGAGTGAATCGTTGTCAATGGCCTTCGGTCAATTATTGATTTTCCGTAACTAGTGCGAAGAGAGGGCACGTTTTTTAATCATTATCAGGAAGATACTCAGGATTCTACGCCGTTATTAGTTTACTAAGAATCATGTGCTTCGTATATATTATTGTATAACCACCTGTTAGCGATCAGCAGCCCTAGGGGACAAATACCTTAGATATCAGTATGTGGTACTGGAAACTTCGATTACACGTATGTTTCGCCTACTCGTACCAGCAACTAGTCAGTTGAATTTTGTAAAGGTAAATTTAGATGACAGGTTACAGCAAACTGCACGAATTATTTATTCCGACAACATATCAGCATCAGCGGACCATTTGCCTAAAATAGTTTTCCGGCGTGTTATGATTAATATACATCCCAAACTACCCATACTTCAATACATTTGTCAGTTAACGTTTTCGATTGAAAATATTTCACCCTGACTATCTGTTCTTAACGAATAGATTTGTATTGGCTGTCGCCACTAAGTGTTAATTCATTTTTCAATATCAGACTTTGATACGGTGGAATTGTACAGGCTTACTATTTTCATTCGATTACCCGGCTCCTTTTTTGCATGTATGATGTACCCTTTGCGTATTGTAGAGACTGCAGTTGGCCTACACCAAAATAAACGTCACACTTTGACGTAAAGTGTATTAGGAAAAAATAATTTCGATTTTCATAAACAAAAAGTTCTTTTAAACGAATATTTTCTTGACAAGATACAAAAGAATTCAAATTCAGAAGTAGGCAATCAAATTTGTGTACGAGTTTGAGAATAATAGAATCTCACACCCCAAAGGACCTGGGATCAGATTTCTCACACGAGTTGGGGATATTTTGTCTCGCCGAGAGTGAGACAAAATATCCCCAACGAGTGTGAGAAATCTGATCCCAGGTCCTTGGTGTGTGAGATTCTTTTTCTCACATGACCACAAAATGCGTTAAATTCATATTGGACACGTACAATATTATTAAAAATCGTGACAACTCTGTCGTCTGCCACTGTACTTTGACCTGCTTACTTTGTAAATCTGGTCCGTGTGTTACTCGTCGTGTAATTGGATAACATTTTGCGCGAGGAACAAAACAGACTGTTTATCATCCAATCAGAGCTCGTGTAATATTTACTGCAGAGTATGGGACGGTTTCTGAGAGTGTGGGATCGATTTATCCCGTGTTGTAGAAAGAGAATGCGTTCGGACCCTTGCGGCAGCTACACTGCTTTTAGGGGCCCAATCACAAGAATTTCGCCACGGCATCGAAACCATTCAGTCATAATTTGATGTCATAACCTTTTGGGACACACAGCTACTTAAACAAGAGCACAAAACGTGAGAATACAAGACATTGTGGTAGAATGGGCCTTGGGGACAGATATATGGAGTGGACGCTCAAATTTTCACTACACTTTGCTGGTATGCTACCTATACGCACTTATATCGAATCCTAAAGATGATTGAAGTTTTCGCCAGTTTTGTTGAAATCGGACCTCGAAATTTTCTCCATAGAGTTAACACGGAGTATAGCGGACGTTTAGAATGTCCAGTGCAACATGCATGTTTTCGGTAATTAGTTTCTCGAATCTAAAATTTTGCGTAGAGATCCCTGATGTTTATTCTTGGTTTATTCGTTTTGATAACAGTTCAAGCTAAAGTTGAAAACTTTGTTTCAACATCACAGAGTACAATAAATTACCCACAATACTCTTTGATTTGTATCCTTGAAGGTTACTTTTCTAAAAACTTATTCAGTTCTGCATGTAAGCACTAGTGTGCAGCATCAGAATAATTTTTAAATAATATATAGTAAAAGTACGTTTAGATATTTCAGTGAAAGTTTGAAAATAACCACTAAACAACCATATAAGTCACATTCTGCAGGTACTACAAATACCATGCTTTTTAGGCAGCAAGTTATGACGAACTGAAGGGGTCATTCTCTGAGAAAACTTAGCATGCAAATTTATTTTGTCACTTCCATTGCAAAAAATCAATATCCTTTTGTTTCATAAAACATGTGCAACTAGCCTCCCTACTTTCCATCACATTATTCTGTATGGCTGAGACACAATCTCTGGCAAATTTTACAAAAATGCTATCTCCTCTCTCAATCACACATAATTTTCCAAATTATTTAAAATGAGAATTGAGAAGAATGGTGTGCATAAAAGTACGTTTTCAAAATTTTGATAAATAGTCTGTGAATTTGTCTACACATGCGAGACATAGTAAGTAGACTTCACTCAGGTATCTCCGAGGATACAAATCGCAATGAATTATGGGAAATCTACAGTACTGTGATCATGCCTTGGCGTAAAACGATAAAATATTAGTTCCGCTATAATCTGTCCTGAATTTACTTTTAAATGTAGCATGCTCTGCTTCAACTGCGATATGGACATAGATCTGCCTCTGGGCTACACCTGTACCTGTAATTGAGTAATAATTTTACTAAAACTGAAAACTGAGGGCGCTATATAAACAGCCATGTGCTAGCTGTTTAACAGCAAACAACCACAATCCCGCTGCTGTCACAGTGTGCATCAATAAAAAAGCCCTTCACAATGCTTGATGTTTAAGATATCAACGCATACAATTGTTCAAACTGCATTAAGGGGAAAAAGACCCCTTTCTGTGTAATTCGATGAAAGGGACAAATACAGCCACACTGGGCTACAAATATGGAACACACAACCTGAGATGATTACATGTATACATATGCTAACATACACTATGACTTTTATGAGTATACAAAACAAACAAAGCGACATGAAAAGACTATCATAGGTTATATTTGAATAAGAATAGATACTTTATTTCTTATCAAAAACAATTTGTACTCATTAGAAATCATTAATGCTATAAAACTGTTAGGTGTCATGCTGATTGAAAGACGCAAGAACTGAAATCACAATAACTATTTTCTGACCATTGGTCGCAATTATTAAATAGGAACCCAGTTACAAGTGTAAATACATATCTATACTGTACAAATTTGAAAATATCGTTCTTATAAGGCGTTTACCTTGGAATAAGGTACACTTATCAACAAAAATGATAGTATGTCTGTATGCCAATCTCAAGTAACTTGGCTGTATGTGTGTCAACCTCTAACAAAGTAAGTATCGGTAGTACTTTACAGTTCACAAATGTCAGCCTGCTACATGTAGTACCTTGCAAAACTAGAATATAGAATATTTGAAAGAATTTGTTGACATGCTGTGATCTACTGTACCTATGTTATGAAGGGAAAATTGCTTTTGAAAAGGGAAAATGTAATAGTCTGCCATATGTATAGCATAAACAACTGAATAATACAAAATCAGATCATTACAAATATTCTCTTGCGGCCCCCAAAATTATTATAGAAATAACGGGCGACACACTGACCATTAACGGTTATTTATGGGCAAGGGTGAGAGGAAAGCCTAAATTAACGGGCAAGGCTTGCCGAGCCCGTTAATTTGGCTTTCCTCTCACCCGCGCCCACAAATAAACGTTAATGGTCAGCGTGGAGTCTGTTATTTCAATTATATTATCAACGAACCACGGAAAACCGTCAAAATTAATGAAAATTTCCCGTGCGAACGACAATGGGACCCCAGGACCTGTCAGTGAGTAGTGTGCGCGCTGCAAAAATTTTATAAATCCGGAGATTTTTTTGAAACAAGTGTCTAAACTTGGCCCACAAATGCTCCATTTTTTTTTGTGGTTGATTATGATCTTTGTACAAATCACAATTCTCGTTTTAGCCGTAAAGTTACTATGTTTACGATATTATTCATATTCACGGGCATGAAAACAAACCATTACTGTGTATTTGTGGGCAGTCAAGTGGTTCGGCTTGACCAATTAAAACGCAATGGACAGGGTATGGTAATATAATTGAGGGTAACAGTTAAGTTTACACTGTAAACACTGTTATTTACACATGTCATAGAAAGCTACTTAATTACAGGTGGGTGATATTGACAAAACAGCTTAATACTTAAAAAAAGTTGATTTCATAATTACAGGATGTTAATATTTGCACCTTTTGTACAAAAACCCTTCTTGCAAAAAGTTCAACATAAGTAACAAAAAAATTTGATTCACATTTTCAAAACTAGTGCAATGATTGATGCACATTTTCACGACCACTTTCTAATTACATGAAGTGATCATGTTGCCTTCTTTGTTGATTTGTTGTTACAACAACAAATTCACACACAGGGCCATGCACATGCACACAATGTGTACATGTGCATAGCACGGTCTGCTATGACTACTGTTGAATTGCTACTTGTGTCATCCCGAGGTCATTCATGGTCACAGCGCCCTCAGTGGTGGTGATGTCCAAACCTGTTCTGGACAAACAGACTTCAACAAAAAGAACAGCAAAATACGTGATCATGCTTATAAAGCTATCTTACTGACAAGATGTCTGTGGCTCAGTGAGAGCTTTGAATTCAGTCACAACCTTCTGACTAAGTGATTTGGCGACGAAAGGGAAGATCTGTGTATACAATAATTATATGACTTGCGTAGACTGTGCATCAAGAAAATGTACCAGAATTGATAAAGATAAGAAGGTTATACATCTGATTTTTTACACTGGTATTAAGCAACCAAAAATTTAGCACATACCGAATTTCATCTACTACAAATGACAAGTTTCACCTTTACAATGAGAGTCAACCTACACTGATTTCTGTGAAATGTTTGGGCGAGTACCTTACCAAAGGCATTGCTGTTATTTTCCCTGTTATAGGCATATCTTTGCTATCTTCCAATTGTCAGTAATCTTGCAAAATGAGCAATATTTTTAAAGACATCATAGATATAGAGTAAATCGACAGGTGCATAAGGGTTATGTGTCTTCCAAACATCAGAAAGGTAAGTTTTTGTACATTTATCCTAATCACTGAGAGTATTTGGTTTCTACTTGAAGTAGCAGAGGGCAAAACAGGTCTTGCAGAAGCCATGGGACAGAACTACAATTGGTCTCTGAAAAAAAAACTGTAAAGAAGATCCCATTTACATTCCTCCATGAAACAACGTACTACTGTATTTACAACTGACTCTGCTAGAATATGATTTAAGGTACACGAAAACAATTATTTAAATTTGCCACAAACTAACACAGAGTATAAAAGTAATATGCTGCTGATATACAGTTACTTACAAAAGTACGCTAACAAAAATATAAACAAAGAAAACTAGATTTATACCTTTCTCTTTAACATTCATTACAAATTTTTCTGCATTCAAGTTAATTTAAGTCTGTTATTTTTTGATTTATACATATTTACAGATTCCTTTCACTTCCTTTCTTGAAACAAAGAGCAAAATAAGCAAATGACTGGAATGCTTTCTATTCAAAAGAAATGGAAGAAATACTTGCATACACAAATAGGCAAAACAAACATCAAGGTATAATAGTTTTAAAACAAGACAGCAACATAAAATGGAAGTACTGCACCACTTCTTGATCCTTCCTCCATAGTTGATGACAAATGAACACTCAGGACTGGAAAAAGTGGTGACTGGATATGGTGTACTGGTACGAGAACAAAAGCATGCACTACGACATAAATTGTGGAAGAAGCCTCTACAAAAAGCATGAGTAATGCTAAGGTATGTGATGTACACTATCAATGTCTGAGTGTAGGTTTCTTTGTATGTGATTGTTGAAAAAATCTCAACTCCCTTCTTTGGATACTCTATATAGATATGTATATATTTGAATGCAAGTGTATATTTTGTAAACAATGACAATGGACAGGGATACAGACTCCGGGATGAACAGAAACTGTGTCTGAGTTTATCTTTGGTTTGTCTTCATTCTCTTTCAGGTATACACCTATATAAGTACATGCACACAAACTTTAAGTACAAAACGATGCTAAGCCTGCTGTCAACTGGGATGCTATAATGGTAAATGACTTCAGCCTTCCAATTGAGTTGATTATAAAACATCTCGCATATCCCATCTTCCTATAAACCATTTGAATTGAGTTCCATATTCAAGTGTTTTACTTTCTTGTTAAATATCTATATTGATTTCTGTAGACTAAGTCTCCAATCAAAAGAGTACAATTTTGATTCCATCAGCTTCATGCACTGTTCATTTTCTTACTTGTAAACGATCAAATTTCCCTCATTTTGCTCTCTTCGATGAATCCAGGACGGAATTGTTTTTCACTTGGATGGAATGCTTGGACTGCTCACAGCCACCAAACTAGTGCATTTTCAGTTCAAAGCACAGACAGTTGATGTTTTCACATTCCGGCAGCTGACAGTTGCAAGCACAATCACATGCACCACACTGTAGAAACAATCAAAGAATGAACAAGTAAATAGATATAAAGAACTGAATTCTACGAGCAGAAACAGTAGTATAGAGCAACATTACATAACATTATTGTACTGAATTTTCATCACTTTATGTACATGTAATGTTGTGAACTTAATCAAACTTTCCATGGAGTATAGTTTCAATTTTCTCAAGTATAGGACTTTTTTGTGTTTACAATACTGAGTCCAAACAATTATAAACTTATTTCTTTTCCCCTTCTTTTCCTTCTTGCATTTTAGTCGGATGGAAGAAATGATAAAAAATAATACAATGCATTATGAATGAATCAAACTTATTGTTGCACAGAGTCATATATTACATGTTTGTATGAGCAACAGCAATATATCTGATACAGAGATTTGGTTTAACACCAAGTTTTATAGATATGAAAATAGGTCTATGTGTTCACATATACTGGTAATTGTTGCGAGTCAAAGCAGAGAAAACTGTAGGGTAAATATTTTGAATTGAATGAGCAATTGCATGTACTTACATCACAGATTGGTTCATTGCCACAGCACTGGTTGTTTTGACAGGACTCACACTTCATACATTTGTTTAACGTGCATCTCTGAAACATGAAATGATTGCACTTTGTGTTCAATAACTTCTTTTGTATTCTTCTATTTATTTTGATTTGAACTCATCAACTATTATCTTTCATGGAACTCATAACCACTTGAACACGTTTGCTGATTACTGTCTCTTTTTCATTTGGCAGCAATGTCTATTTACAAAAGCAGGTTGCATATATATCAACAGATAGTATGAATTCTCCATCAATGGCCACAGACAAGTACTCGTACAGATTGATATGGTGTGATGGTTTTAAGTATTGTCTACAATATTAACTGCACCACAAATCAATAATGCAAAACACATAGTCTTATTTATATGATTACATGCTTTTGGGAAGCGAGGGTTTGTTCTTTTATGCAAATCAGTTAATGGTGTATGTAATTCATGTTTCTGACGACTTAAATTTAATTTCATAATTTTGTATGAATATATCTTTTTTAGGGTCTATGCATAAATATATTTCATAAGTTTATATTGTGATACCCTCCCTAAACTTTTTATCTCTTTGATACATGTTGTCTTATCTGTAGTCGTCCACCCCTGATCTGTGTGAAGTCAACATATTGGTGAAAGCAAACATGCAACTACTTAACCTGCAGACCAACGGATTTATCCTTTGTTCCGAACAAGGTTGACAGCGAAGTTTTCACAAATGCTAAAATTCTAGAAATAACCTGCAATTCTCACGTCAAATTGGATTTGATGTATCACTAACCTGATCCGGTGGTCCACATATAGAATCAAGACATGATCTCATATTAGGGTACGCACAGCAATTGCAAGCCTCGGCCGTGGCAACCCAACAGTCACAACACTGTTGACTACCATCCTCCTTCCCGCATGGAGCACATTCACCACAGAAACCTTGAGCCTGTAAATTTGAGAGGACAAAATCATCAGATACCCCATGAACATCTGGCTGGCCTCTTTTTAATGATTTAAAATGTGAAAATCACTTTTCTACAGAAAGGCCAACTATTTTTCAGCCATGATAATGTCTGTAATTATGAGTATTGTTTACGATGAATGTACAAATATATATGTGTGATCTATACTCTAGGGTTACTTCTAAAACAGGTAAAATATCTGTCTTGTACGATTTTTGTGGACAAAAAGGTGGCATCTTGCATCAATGAATTTGTCCAAGATTATAACTCAGCCAATCATCTGTTAAGAACAAACAGGTCATGTTGCCTTAAAGAAATGACAATTAGAACCAAAAAAATGCTGAACTGACTTAATAGCAATAAATCAACATACTTGTAACGATGGAACTGCTCTTATAATCATGTAATTTGTAGTAAAACTTTGCATGTAATGTGTTTGCACTGGTAATAATCATGGTGCTTAATGTACAAGGGGAAGACTATCAAACTTTCCAACCTAGTTGTTTGATTTCTTTTATCCAGACTTTTGCATTTTTTTCAAAACTTACCAGGAGACACTGCCTGATCATGAGAATAAGGACAACCAGCACTAAATATGCTCCAACAGCAATGACAATTATTACGGATGTCGGCAACGCCTGCTCTGATGTTGTCTCGATCGGAGTTTGCTGAAAGATTAAAATAAAATGAAATGTTTAGCATGTATATAGGATAATACCTTGAACCTGTATAAATTATAGTCTTTCTGGCTAACACTGCATACTGCTCTATGTCTTCCTGCCTCTGCACTGCAATTGTCGAGGGTAAACGCACAGCTCGGTATACATTGCATCTACGCAGGGGTGATTAATTGACCAAGAGTGCATCAGCCAATATGTTTCAATATTAAAATGGTCCACAGCACGCAGTTGGCCTGCATTTGAACTACTGAGAAGCCCTACACTAGTACAGCTACAACTGGTAGGAGAAGCCCTGCAAAAATCAGTTTTACTACAAAGGGAAGCAAAACTTTTAATCCATTACCGAGGAAATATTTTTACATGACGCGCATTTCTGCGTCCTTTACGCATAAAACGGACCCAGGACCCCTCAAAAACTAAACTACGCGTCCCTTCGGACGCACAAATATCGGTTGCTGGTGTATATCTCGAGAAGCTGCTGAACACGTAAAACACATCCCAGTAAACCTTACCGACCCCATACTTTAATAGAATGCTCCGTAGTGCATTGGCGTCCACTGTTTGATGACCAATGGTACCCGCGGAAACAAATTTTACTACCGTAAAAAGTGACTTTCAAAATGTAAACTGATTTTTAATTGGTCGATTTCTGTTTGCGGCGATCAATACATGTTTATGCATTATGGCGGGTCGTGTCAAATACCCAAAACAAGCCGATCTGCGAAAGTTTTACGACGGCCGCAGCAACCAGCACGATGTAGGTTCGGTCGCGCCGAACAGCAGCTACGCCATGCGATCTGATACTCAGATTCCCCCGGCCAAGTCAGCAAAATTACGAACATTGTTATGTAGGTCATTTCCCCCACACTCATTATGACCTGAGTTCAATTAGTCTAGAACATTCTCAAGGTCACTACTCCTCAATGACCTCACAACCTTGAATTCAATTAGTCATGTTTGGAATGTTCTGGAAAGTTGATTAGTTGTGTAAGGGAGATAATTTTAGAACAGTAATTAGCATGTCAATAAAAGTTCTAGATTGTTCTTATATGCCTTTATAAAAGGGACGTGCTCAGCTTCCAGTCAGACTTTTGGGATCGTGTCTCTTGTGTGTTACTAAACTCCAGCAGTAGTCATTCTCAAGACTTTTCAAGACCTTCACTGCCAACGCTGGATTTATACTGTGGACTTTGTGCAGCTTCAAGCCTGCAAGGACTGTTCATTCATCCAACTGACTGTTACAACTCTGAGACTGGAGCTTTGCCGTCCCAGCTGAGATAAGTAGTCTGTACACTTTTAAAGCTTGTACTCTATCCCTGACTTAGCAATTAGTTTTATTTTTCGTAATAAATTTTGTTTAAACGTTAACTGCTGAGTTCACCCTTTTGTTCGTTTTCTCTGCACGTAACAATTGGGGGCTCGTCCGGGATACGAATATTTTGAGCCGTTTGACAACATTTTGCCTACCTTTTCAAAACTACTGTATACTGTGAACTCAGCGAAATTCAATCATGGCGGAATTCAAGCCAGACGAATTTATGGATGACCTTGATCAGGACACATTTAATTCCCTCAGAAAAGACAACCTCATAGCACTGGCCAATTTCCTTAAAGTAATGTCAAAAGATCTATGCGCAAGCGAGAAATACAGTTCAAGATTGCAAAACATTTAGTTAATTCTGGCCATTTTGAGGAGTCTGCCTTAAAGATTATGAGCCTGAGTCTTCCTTCGAACTCAAAAAATTGGAATTAGAAATACAGGCAGATTTCGAGCTAAAAAAATTGGCATTAGAAAAAGAAAAAGAATTACAAATGAAAGAAAAAGAATTACAAATGGAAAAGGAGAGACAGGCATTAGAAAAAGAAAAAATACAAATGCAGTTAGAAATGGAAGAAAGACAGAAAGAGAGGGAATTGGAAATGAAAGAAAAAGAATTGCAAATGGAAGAAAGACAAAGGGAGAAAGAAAGAGAGGAAAAAGAAAGGAAAGAGAATTAGCAGAACACCGACTGCAGTTAGAAATAAACGTTTAGAGCTTGGACAGTCAGGAAAATTCTTCCCTTCAGACAAGTTTGACATCACTAAGCATTTCAGGTTAGTTCCCCCTTTCCAAGAGAAGGATGTTGATAAATATTTCCTTCATTTTGAGAAAATTGCTCAGAGTCTGAATTGGCCTAAGGAGTCCTGGTCTATGCTTTTGCAGAGTGCTTTGGTGGGTAAAGCCAGAGAAATTTACATTCAGTTGTCAGTAGAGCAGGCTTCAAATTATGATTCTGTGAAGGAATTAATTCTCAAGGGCTATGAGTTGGTGCCTGAAGCTTACCGTCAGAAATTTAGGGATTGTGAGAAGGTGAAGGATCAAACTTATGTTGAATTTGCTCGAACAAAAGAACAACTGTTTGATCGTTGGTGTTCTTCTTCGAAAAGGTCAGTCAGAATTATGACAAATTACGACAACTTGTTTTGATTGAGGAATTTAAAAGGTGCATTCGGAGTGACATCAAGACTTTATCAATGAACAAAAGGCAGATACATTAGAGGTTGCTGCACGTTTGGCCGATGATTATTCATTGACCCACAAATCTTCATTTCTCAGCAAACCATCCCAGTCCTTTTCATACAGAAACAATGCAGGTAAATTTAACTCCTCCTTTTCATCCAAGAATTTCTCAAAGGACAGTAGGAAATCAAATGACAACAGTTCACAGAGTTCAAGTAACACTCCCACATCATCAGATCCCAAGTCTCAATCTCCTTCTGACAAACAGTTTGGTACACTTTCTTGTAATTATTGTAAGAAAGACGGCCATTTAATGTCAGATTGTTTCAAATTGAAAAGAAAACGTGAAGGTCAAAGTGGTCAAAGTGGATCTAAGCCCACCGGCTTTATTTCTTCATCAACTCAATTAGAGTCTAATAATGTGTGTAACACATTGTCTGAGGTTAAACCCTCTTATCCCCAATTAATGAGGTCAAGGTCAATTCTTCTCAAGATAGCATTATGGGTATTTTCGAACCATTTATTCATGATGGTTTTATATCACTTTCTAGTGATTTCTCTTCCGCTACCCCTGTCAAAATTTTAAGAGATACCGGGGCTTCCCAGTCTCTTTTGTTGGCAGATACCCTGCCGTTTTCTGAAAAGTCATTTTCAGGTTCTAAAGTTCTTATTAAGGGGGTAGATTGTAATGACTACATTCCTGTTCCTCTCCATAATGTCTATTTGTCTTCGGACTTTGTTTCTGGACCTGTGGCTTTAGGTATTAGGCCTTTTTTGCCTTTTGAAGGGATTCACCTTCTTCTTGGAAACGACCTTGCTGGGACAAGGTCATTACTAATCCACTTGTGACTGATAATCCTAGTTTAGATCAGGATCCAGAGCCAATTGAACAAGAGATACCCGATTTATTTCCTTCATGTGCTATTACTCGAGCC
Source organism: Ptychodera flava (assembly GCF_041260155.1). Taxonomy (NCBI): domain Eukaryota; kingdom Metazoa; phylum Hemichordata; class Enteropneusta; family Ptychoderidae; genus Ptychodera; species Ptychodera flava. The sequence goes on from NC_091939.1 coordinate 10,176,974, forward strand.
ATGTCAAAGAAAACTTCCGAGAATCAAAATACTCTCAAAAATAATGTCACAGATGTTGACTTAAATGACACCTTTCTCAGTCAGGTGTTTGACACGGATCATTCCGTTATCCCTCGTGGATTTGAAACTTCCAGTAAAACTTCTGCTGACCAAAGTCAGACATTTTCTAGATCAAATCTCATTGCAGAACAACACAAAGACCCAGATATTTTGTCTTTGTTTGACAGGGTAGATGATGAAGATAAAACTTCAGATAGCTCTGTTTCCTATTATACAAAATCTGGTATTCTCATGCGTAAATGGAGACCTCCAGATGTTTGGTTGATGACGATTGGGCTATAAAACATCAAATTGTTGTTCCAAAGCCCTATCGTGCTGAAATATTGCGCCTGGCCCATGAAACCCCCTGGGCTGGTCACTTAGGGGTCAGGAAAACTTATCACAAAATTCTCAGTCACTTTTATTGGCCTAATCTCAGGCAGGATGTAACACATTTCTGTAAAACTTGTCACACATGTCAGATGGTAGGAAAGCCGAATCAGACCATTCCAAAGGCCCCTTTACAGCCAATTCCTGCATTTCAAGAACCATTTAGTAGGATTCTAATAGACTGTGTTGGGCCCCTACCAAAAACAAGATCAGGAAATGAGTACATGTTGACAATTATGTGTACATCAACTCGGTTCCCAGAAGCCATACCACTGAGAAAATAAAGACAAAGACTATAGTGAGAGCTTTAGTCAAATTTTTCACTTTATTTGGCCTCCCTAAATGTGTCCAGTCCGATCAAGGCTCCAACTTTATGTCTGGTATTTTTCAACAAGTAATGGATCAGCTAGGCATTAAACAGTATAGGTCATCCGCCTATCATCCAGAAAGTCAGGGTGCTCTTGAGCGATTTCATCAAACTTTGAAAAACATGATTAGGACCTACTGTTTTGACACAGAGAAGCAGTGGGATGAAGGAATTCATTTTCTGCTCTTTGCTGTTAGAGAGTCAATTCAAGAGTCTCTTGGTTTTAGCCCATTTGAGCTTGTATTTGGACATACAGTCCGTGGCCCACTTAAGCTCGTTAAAGAGAAATTCCTATCAGACGATGATGATTGTCTGAATATTTTGCAATATGTGTCAGATTTTCGTACAAAACTCTCTAAAGCATGTGAATTAGCCAGAGAAAATCTTGAGTCATCTCAGCAGTCAATGAAAACCAAATATGATAAAAGCACCTCAAAACGGAAGTTTGAACCAGGTCAAAAAGTTCTTGTTCTACTTCCAATTCCTGGCAAACCACTCCATGCTCGTTACTTTGGGCCATACCTAATTGATAAGAAATTGAGTGATTTAAATTACATCATAATAACACCTGACAGGCGAAAACAAAAACAGCTATGTCACATAAATATGCTTAAGCCATATTTGGATAGGGATAATCCTACTATAACTCAGCCTGTCAGTGCAGTCAGTTCAAACCATTATGAAGATAGTGATACTGAAACTGACTTGAGTGAAAATACTCTAAACTCAAAGCTGGGCTCGGTCAAGCTTCAGAACTCAGAAATCCTGGAGAAGCTGGAGTCTACAAAGTTGGCACACCTCCAGCCAGAACAACAACAACAGGTGAAAGAACTGCTCCATGAATATAAACACCTGTTCAAGATGTTCCAACGAGGACAAACGTCATCTATCACGACGTTGATGTTGGGGACAGTAAGCCTGTAAAACAACATCCATACAGACTGAATCCAACAAAAGCGAAATATCTCCAGGAAGAAGTCAAATACCTGCTGGACAATGACTTTATTGAACCCAGTAAAAGTAACTGGAGTTCGCCGTGCATACTTGTTCCCAAATCGGATCACAGTTATCGTATGTGCACAGACTTTAGGAAGGTCAACACTTAACAAAGACAGACACTTTCCCAATCCCGAGGATTGATGACTGCATCGACCGAGTGGGAAAAGCCAAGTATGTGACGAAATTTGACCTACTGAAGGGATTTTGGCAAGTCCCTCTGACGGATCGTGCTCGTGAAATATCCGCCTTTGTTACACCAGACGGATTGTTCCAGTACAAGGTGATGCCATTCGGAATGAAGAACTCTCCGGCAACGTTCCAACGGATGATCAACGACGTCATATCCGGGCTAGACGGGTGTGCAGCCTACGTTGACGACGTCGTCCTGTATAGTGACACCTGGGAGGAACACATCAAGCTCATGCGGAAGTTCTTTGAGAGACTGAGTAAAGCAATGTTGACTGTCAACCTTGCCAAATCTGAGTTTGGTTGGGCGAGGGTAACTTACCTCGGACATACTGTAGGACAGGGTGAGGTAAACCTGTTGATGCAAAATCAGTGCCATTTCAAGTTTTCCCATACCAAACTGCAAACGACAACTGATGCGCTTTCTCGGTATGGCTGGTTACTACAGAAAATTCTGTCCAAATTTCTCCACAATTACTGAGCCTTTGACTAACTTACTTAAAAAGAAAGTAAAGTTTGTTTGGTCAGAGCAATGCCAACAGGCATTTGATACACTTAAAGCCATACTGCAAAGTGCTCCAGTGTTGTCTGCACCAGATTTCACTTTGCCATTCAAATTAGCTGTGGATGCTAGTGATACGGCTGCTGGTGCTGTTTTATTGCAAGAGGATAGTCATGGTGTAGATCATCCTGTTTGCTATTTTTCACGCAAATTTAACAAATCCCAGAGAAACTACTCTACAATTGAAAAAGAGTGTTTATCTTTGATATTAGCTTTACAGCATTTTGAAGTTTATGTTACTTCTTCAAATCAGCCAATAGTGGTTTATATTGATCACAACCCTCTTGTTTTTCTGCAGAAATTTAAAGGCAAAAATCAGAGATTGCTAAGATGGAGTTTAATGTTACAGGAGTTTAATCTTGACATTAGACATATCAAAGGCAGAGACAATTTAATTGCAGACTGTCTCTCTCGTATTTAGAACTTATTGTTGTTCACACTTTTAAGATTACATTTGTAAAAGAAAGATTTTTCATTGAAAAATTTTCTTTTTTGAAGAGGGGGTGTGTTATGTAGGTCATTTCCCCCACACTCATCATGACCTGAGTTCAATTAGTCTAGAACATTCTCAAGGTCACTGCCTCAATGACCTCACAACCTTGAATTCAATTAGTCATGTTTGGAATGTTCTGGAAAGTTGATTAGTTGTGTAAGGGAGATAATTTTAGAACAGTAATTAGCATGTCAATAAAAGTTCTAGATTGTTCTTATATGCCTTTATAAAAGGGACGTGCTCAGCTTCCAGTCAGACTTTTGGGATCGTGTCTCTTGTGTGTTACTAAACTCCAGCAGTAGTCATTCTCAAGACTTTTCAAGACCTTCACTGCCAACGCTGGATTTATACTGTGGACTTTGTGCAGCTTCAAGCCTGCAAGGACTGTTCATTCATCCAACTGACTGTTACAACTCTGAGACTGGAGCTTTGCCGTCCCAGCTGAGATAAGTAGTCTGTACACTTTTAAAGCTTGTACTCTATCCCTGACTTAGCAATTAGTTTTATTTTTGTAATAAATTTTGTTTAAACGTGAACTGCTGAGTTCACCCTTTTGTTCGTTTTCTCTGCACGTAACAACATTCAACAGAAGTTGGCTCGATAGATTTAAATGGCTTCGATATTCTGAAGAGCGAAACGTCATGGAATGCGATGTATGTTTGAAATCGAATGTTACATGCCCGTTCACGGAAGGTTGTTCTAATTTTCAACATTCAACTCTCACTCGTCATCAGGACTCGAAAAGTCATCTCACAAGTGCTAAAATCCTAAGCTTGAGGTCACAATTACTACTGCTCGCAAATCTGCAGAGGACCGGCAGGTACTAGGTGCCGGGTATGAGTAACGAACTCGAGGCGTACGCTGCACAATTACGTACTGTTTACCTGATCGCTAAACGTGACCTTCCGTGCGATGTATTCACTGACATCATGCATCTACAGAATCTGAACGGCTTAGACATTGAATATTACAAACGTCCTCAGATAGTTATGGAGTTTGAAGAGTGTATTCAACGTGTGATCGAGAATCCCTGATTGATAGCATACATGCAACTTGCAAGTGATTTCATCGGTATAATGTTGGATGAGACTTGTGACATAACCGTTCATAAGAAACTTGCCATATATGTTCGATATATTCAGAATTGCGAGGCGAATGTTTCTTTCCTCGGTAACCAGCAAATTGCCACTGCTGCAGGGATCGAAAACGCCTTGATTGAATTTTTGACTAGGAAAGAAATCTGTGACGCGGCCGTAGACAAAATATATGGACTGGGAACAGACGGGGCGGCCGTAATGACCGGTCGTTTGAACGGGTTGGGTGCAAAATTAAAAGCCAGAAATCCCAACCTTGTTCAAGTGCATTGTGTTGCACATCGATTGAATCTTGCTGCTTCTCAAGCAGCAGAGAAGAGATATTGAATATTGCAAAGAATATCATAATATAATCCATTCATTGTATAAATACTTTAATGACTCTAGTGTGAGATATGACAAACTTAGAGAAATTCAAACTCTGTTGAATGGGCCTACATCTGTTCGCTGGTTGTCGGTTGAATCAGCTGTCAAGATGATTTTCATCAGTTTTGAGCCAATTGCCTTGGCACTTGCAAGTGACAAAAAAGGGGGAAAGGCTGATGGGCTGTTGAAATTTGTCTCCAATTCATTGTTTCTGCTATTCACTGCCTTATTGATTGATGTCCTTACTGTGATTGGAATTTTGAGCCTTACATTTCAGAAAGATTCTGTCAACCTATCCCATATCAAAAAAAGTGTTCAGTCTACTAGGGACACATTGAATACAATGACTAATGATTCACACACTGTCAGAGAAGTCTTTAATGCTTTGGGTGATGTTCCTGGCAATGGTCAGAAAAACACATACAAAAACATTCAAATCACTTACAATCAGCCACTCAGACAGAGCTTCTGTAGTGTACGAGAAAATTATATCAACAAACTACTGCAGAATTTAGATTGCAGATTTCCAGATGATGAGATGAATATTCTGGAATGTTTTGATGTAATTCTAAACCCACACAGATATCCTGAAAATTTGGCCAACCTACCTGACTATGGGGTCAACCAGCTTGATCAACTGTTGAATCATCATAACAATACACCAGGTATTGATGCTGATAGAGCTAGGGCACACTTTCTTGTTTACAAACACTTCACAAGATCTCACACGGGACGCACTGAATTTTGATATGTATATCAAGCTGTTGCTAACTGATTTTACAGAGGAGTATCCTGATCTTGCCATTCTTGCTAAAATTGCTCTTGTCATACCAGTGTCCTCTGCCCCATGTGAAAGGGGCTTTTCAGTAAAAATGCCATCAAACAGTGGGCACGAAATAGACTCAATCCTCAAAGGCTTAATAGACTAATGTTCATCAAACTGGTTGGCCCCATCACAGATGATTTTGACTTCATAAACAATGCTAGGTTATTTGCTGAAGGAGCTGCTGGCAGAGTGTTAACTCAACCTACTGGACTTGCTAGGTGAATGCCATTTCAGAGTATGAAATTACCTTCTTGTCAATTTGACAAATTTGAATACTTGTTCAAATTTCACAACTTTGTGAACTTGTCATTAAAGTTATGAGATCATTTCAATTATGAATAGTGTTCTTTGAATTGATCAATGAGGGACCTCAGTATGAACTAGAATTTTCATAAGAATAATTTTAAGAAATGCGCAACCATTTGCCGTGTGTTATAACACTAATTGAACACAGTGAAGACCATGGCATGGATAAACAATAAAATATTCTTTTGAAATAAATTGGGACCCCCATATTTTGATGTAGGACTCCCATTTTCTAACACCAGGGGTCCCAGGGACTCTCAAAAGTAAAAGTGATGTAAAACCCTGCCCTAGTCTTTTCACCATAGAGTGTACACTCGCCATGCTCTGAAAATATGCGATCCGTAGTCCTATCACTGCCATGGTTGTGTTGCCCCACTCCCCGGCCCGCTCCCAGTAATTCCAATGTCAAGAAGATGTACGATATAGCAGGAAAAAACGATAGATGTACGTATGGATAAGAAGAATACTTACTCCTGAATCCGCCATGTTATCCCTTTGTCTTGGGTAGGTTCAATACTGCAATGTAGTTTATCTGAATGGAATAATTATCTTCACGACTGGCCATGGACCTTCCGTTTTTAAGGTCTATGGACTGGCCATGGACTGGCGAAGACTAGCGGTTGTTATTTTCCATGGGAGCCGCCATCTTGGTAGACAACAACTTCACAAATGCGTAGCTACTCAATATCAGAGTGTTTTGAGAAGAAAAAAACGGCGGGACAGCATACGGTGAAGCTGTTGCTTTCGATCATATAGTGTCTCTAAGATCCCTCTGTTGTTAGGCAATGCTAAACTGTGCCGAAAAGTACAAAATATGACCGTCGTTCATAATTTAAGGTGGTCGATCAGAGGTGCACAGACCACTGCTTTGAAAAATGTATGCTACCAGGTTTCTATCTGTTGATTGGCTTATGTTAGTCACGTGATCAAAAAGTTGCGTTTGCCCTTGTGCAAGGTTCATGGTGCATCTATTATTATTTTATAGAGGGCTCAGCCCTTGGTGTCGCGCCAGGGGGTAAGATTGGCAATGTATTTGTATTGATTCATGATAAAATGTAATTAATTGTTATTTCATAAACGTTTATATGACAACTATGCCCAGTTTCCCTCTGCTGAAAGCAGTTCACGTACGTACACGACGTCAAACCCTGCAGCAGTGCAGGTATAGATTTTCTGTAACGTGTAAAAATTTTGGACAAAAATTGGCAATTTTTACAATGATAACAGCCTATCGCGTTAAACAAAGGACCGTATTGTGCAATCATTATCGTTGCAATGGTAACGGCACTGCCCACCTTCCACTTGCAAGCTGAAAACTACAGCGTAACCATGGTAACAGCGTTCCGTCTAAAAACAGGCAATTTTTGAATCTAATTATTGACACAGGGGGCGCTCTTCTAAAATTCAATCCCAGCATTCTTTGCGTATGCCCCCGTTCATATGCACGAGAGTTTTCTCCCTTTATCTATATTAACGATATTTTGTATCAGCGATAAGGTGCATAATAACATTTACTGGCTAATAAAAGAGGCATATTTTATAAATGGCATGTTATATAATAGTAATTTCTTTCGTATTTGTTTATTTACGAGTACTCAAAAATAAAACATGGCGGCGCCCATGAAAGAAGGGTACACTTCCGGTTACTCGCATAGTATATTATGAATAAGCGCATGCGTAGTCAGTAAGCCGCTGGCGCGACTATTATCTTGGACGGGGCAGTTGTCCCAGTGTAAGGTTTACGCTATAAACAGGGCCGAGGACTAGGTGGTGAAAACCGCATATATTCTTAATGTCTTTTACAAAAATAATTTATCGAAATGTCGCATAAGGGCAGGAATTAAAGTTATGACTTAACTTAATCAAATCTCGTTTCGTCTAGGTCTCAAGTTTTACGCATTTGGTCTAGCCTGTAGGCCTACTTTGTAATGTTTCGCCTCACTTAAAGTTATATATCTTTTGTTGTGTTTTGTTTTAATATTTAAGCGAATTTACGTGATAAAGATACAGAACAAGTCATCGTTGATGACACAGTCCCCACTTGTTAATGGGTACTTTGATTACATGTCCTCAGAGAGGATAGAGTCCTCTTCATTAATTAGGTCTGTGATAAAATACTTTGATGCAGATGACGCTCAATGGCCAAGAATGAGTTCCATGGTGATGAAAACATAAAACCAATGTAGGCCACCATCCTAAAGTTCAGAAAATGAGTCAACTAGGAATTAATCAACAGGATGTGCAAAACATTTGTGCACACAATTCTAACACTTGACAGATTATCACTGGTACCATATTTCATAAAGTTTGATGCAGTATTTACAACACTATGAGATCAACATCTGTATCAAGTTTCATCACATTTGACGTTGTATTAATTTATGGCTATATCACCCTAATTAGGAAAGTTCATTACTTATGCAATTACAAATTAATTAAAATGACACTGATAAATGTCTTTTTCAATGTTAAAGCAATGTGAGCTTAACATCAGTTAACATCTGTATAAAGTTTCATGAATTGATGCAGTACATATTTCTTGACATATCAGCCTACTTACAAAACTTCAATAATTGACATGTTACTGCTACATGACGTGAAACAATTGACGAGCATATGTATGAAATACTCGTAGGTCAATGTCCTTGTACCAACTTTGAATGATACTGGTGGAAATATGTCTGATTATGGCTCTGTACATTTGAAAATTGTAACAAAATCACCGCCATGCAGCAATATTTGATCTTACTGTTTCAAAACTCAACACGTATATGTATGACGTAAGTCAATGTACATGTACCAACTTTGAATAAGATCAGTTGAGACTTGCCAGAGTTATGGCTCTCGACATGAAACAACCATAACAAAATTGCTACCATGTGGCCATATTGGACCATCTCGTGAAACAAATCGACATACATAAATAAGTCAATGTCCTTGTACCAACTTTGAATAAATTCGCTTGATACATGTCTGAGTTATGGTTCCAGACATGAAAAAATCGGAAAAAAATGGCCACAAAACAAATCAATGTGCATATGTATGACATAGGTCACTGTCCTTGTACAATGATTAAAATTGGTGAATAAAATAAGTTGAGACATGCCCAAGTTTTGGCTAAGGACACAAAAAAATTGTAACAAAATGGCTGCCATGCAGCCATATTGGATCATATCATGAAACAAATTGACATACATATGTATGACATAGGTTAATGTCCTTGTACCAACTTTGAATAAAATTGGTTGAGATATGCCTGAGAGTATTATGGCTCTGTACATGAAAAAGTCGTAACAAATGGCCGCAAGGCAGCCATATTGGATCGTATCACATAACAAATTGACATGCATATGTATGACATTAGTCAATCTCCTTGTACCAACTTTGAATAAAATCGGTCGAAACATATCTGAGTTATGGCTCTGTACATGAAAACATCGTAATAAAATGGCCGCCTAGCGGCCATATTGGATCGTATCACAAAACAAATTGACGTGCATATCTATGACATTGGTCAATGTCCTTGTACCAACTTTGAATAAAATCGGTTGAAACATGTCTGAGTTATGGCTCTGTACATGAAAAATTGTAATAAAATGGCCGCCTGGCGGCCATATTGGATCGTATCACAAAACAAATTGACGTGCATATCTATGACATTAGTCAATGTCCTTGTACCAACTTTGAATAAAATCGGTTGAAACATGTCTGAGTTATGGCTCTATACATGAAAAAATCGTAATAAAATGGCCGCCTGGCGGCCATATTGGATCGTATCACAAAACAAATTGACGTGCATATCTATGACATTAGTCAATGTCCTTGTACCAACTTTGAATAAAATCGGTTGAAACATGTCTGAGTTATGGCTCTGTACATGAAAAAATCGTAATAAAATGGCCGCCTGGCGGCCATATTGGATCGTATCACAAAACAAATAGACGTGCATCTGTATGACATATGTAGTAATCCTTGTACCAAGTTTGAATAAAATCGCTTTTGCATCTCTGAGATATCTGCGTGAACGACGGACGGACGGACGGACGGACGGACGGACGCACGCACGCACGCACGCACACGGACATGACCAAACCTATAAGTCCCCCCGGACGGTGTCCGTGGGGACTAATTATGCAGTGCCACGCAGTACGATGCAAATAAAACATGGAAAATAATCACGAGATTTCCGAAAAATCTCCGACCAATTTGTGAGTTTTTGCTGGTTTCCTCAAACTATAGGCCTAATTTTAGGTCATAAGATTTGGTTGCTGTAGACCTACATGCAATATTGGCGGTGTTTCGAAATTCTTTATAGCAATCCATATTGCTCTTATCTGAAGACTCGGGCCATTATTGCAATCATGATAGTATGGTGGTTCAACTCTGTTCGCCTGCTGGGCATTCACAGAACCATGGAGGTGGCCCTCTATGGCGAACACTGCATCGAAGAAGGGCTATCATTTTATTTCTTTATCAACCGGGGGCAAAACATTTCCCGTTCTCATTTTCAGTAAACTATTCTGAATCGTTGGCATATAGGCTTGTATTCCTTATTGAAGTCCCGTCATGCTACCCTGGGATAGCTACATGCTAGTGGCGGGTCAAAAACGTAAAAGTCAAAACCAAATGCAGAAATCCGGTCCGAAACACCACTGCTGTGGACCCACAGCTACATTCTTGTCAAATTGATGTTTCACCCACGTACAACTTTATGTAGCATATTCCGCTTCTACAGTAATATGATAACAAATTGGAAGAGATGTGACGAGTAAAGGGTTATCTCAGCCAATATTAGGTATGAGTGATCCTGGTCAAATAACTAAGTGATGATAGCTATTAGAGGTTTTACTTCTACCCAATAGAAATTTCGACAACAGGTTATCTTTTTTTTGTGCCTTTACGTGCTTCTGCAGCTAGCTGTCGTCGAAAAAATTGCAGTTTACATATACCTAGACGGATCTTTGATGTCATTCTGAGATCTCGGCCCTACCAAGTGTACCTTGCTCGGCTACCTTGTTCTGAACAGCAATTCCAAATTAAATCGAATAATTGATGTCGCGGGTTGAAGAGGACGTACGACTTAAACAAACGTGAGCAATTAAAGTCTTGCAATCTTCTTTTCGAGCTCCCTCCAATCTCCCTTTTTACTTGCACTCTTCCATGTTTTGAATACGCAAAAGTAATAATATTGCCATTTTCTGCCAATTACATACATTGTTAGGTACAATTAGTAGAAAGTAGTAGGGAAATATAATGGGAAAGTAGTGTTGCCGTCTTACTTTCTTGATTCATCGTATAAAAATATGTCACAGGGCCTACCTTTCAATTTTGTGCAGTTCACACCACTTCATGACAAATTTCAACCATCAAGAATCATGTGGGGAGCTGATTAAGACTGAATCACTGCTATTTCCTGCTGCATGCAATTCTTAATTGAAATGACGTTCAGATTTTATGAAGAAATTTAGGTGTTGCTGAAAACTGCTGAGTCGGCATTTTTTTCACGGGTTCTTTCGTAGTTGACAGAATGTTGCCAATTTATCCTGAAATCTAGCACCGTGGCAACACTTTTAAATACATTTTTCAGAATGACTTCTTATTCAAGGACTTTATTATGAACGTTTCGAGGAAAGTACAACGTTATTCAAGTATGTTTCCCATGATGCAAACTACAGTAATTTGTGGTTTATAGATACACGGCGGACGGTCCCTCTAAGAGGGAGGGGAGGGGGGGGGCGTCCGCCGTGTACCTTACAAACAGGGACTGTGATGCAAAACCAATGGAATCCGACTTACAGCACGGGGGAAGCCAGGAAAAAGAAACAAAGCCAAACAAATAAATAACACGTGCAATATTCAAGATGCGACGTCTGCAGTATCATCACTCACTGAACTCCCAAAGTGGGAGTTTAGTAAAAAAAAAATTACGTTGCATTTTGAATATGTTGCATGTGTTATTTATTCATTTAGGGCCCTATTTCTGTTTTGTTTGTTTGAAATTGTTATTTATCCTGCCTTCCCTGTGCAGCTGTGATATTTAGTAAATGATGATACTGTTCTAATCTATGGCTTCACTTGCTATTTTCGGCATATTGCTTCAGATTCACTCTCATTTTCGGATTACCTAAAGTGTTCGCGTTCAACGAAGAAACAAGAAACTAATTTTATTTAGTGGCAAGCGAATGTTCATTTACATGTAAAAAACTCTGGAAAGAGAAAATTCATATAAATGAAACTAACAAGAGAGCATGATAACAGTTTAATATGTCGCTAAACAGTGAGGTGGACAACGGCAACCTACTTTACATAGTAAGATATGGAAAAATGCAGTGTTCCCTTGACTTAGTGATATATATATATAATATATATATATATATTATATATATATATATATATATATATATATATATATATATATAATATATATATATATATATATATATATATATATGATATATATATATGATATATATATATATGATGTATGTATGTATGTATGTATGTATGTATGTATGTATGTATGTATGTATGTATGTATGTATGTATGTATGTATGTATGTATGTATGTCCCACGTGTACCGATAGGAAATGAAGAGGTTGATATTTGGGGAGCCTTATAATGGTATCAATACTTATTTCATTCAAACAATGTATTTTCTAGAAGAGATAGAGCAATAGTTTTTAGCGAAAACAAAACGACGAAACCTTGAATATATGTCCGTTTTACCTCTATGTTCAAATCTATTAAATTGAAAGCCAGAACAGCACCCACACTGTGCTCGGACAAATACACTCATGTTGTATTTGAACTTGAATGCGTTTGTCAGAGTGTTAGAGTGTGCGTGCTTGTTCTTGCTTTCATTAACACTAGTCCGGCAGCCAGTGAGTAAACCTTGCTTTGTGGTCTTAAGTTTTTTTCTTGGTGGATTTCGTTTGTCAAGACCACCACAAAAAGAAATATAATTACTGGCCCTCTGTCAGCATTGAGCAATTTGAGAAAATTAGCATAATCAAAATGGCCGCCAGCTTATTGCACTTTGTATGAGAAAGAAGACTCAAATGGCTTTATACATACTGTAACTTTGTTTTTCTCGTTTAATCACCAAGCAGTTGCTGACGGCAAACTGGAACATAAATATTGGCATATATTATTTGAATGACATGCTAATTTGCATAATTTCAAGATGGCGGCTAGCTGTAAACATGTCCGGCAGCCAGCTGCCAGTGGGGTAAACCTTGCTTTGTGGTCTTAAGTTTTTTTCTTGGTGGATTTCGTTTGCCAAGACCACCACAAAAAGAAGTATAACTACTGGCCCTATGTCAGCATTGAGCAATTTGAGAAAATTAGCATAATCAAAATGGCCGCCAGCTTATTGCACTTTGTATGAGAAAGAAGACTCAAATGGCTTTATACATACTGTAACTTTGTTTTTCTCGTTTAATCACCAAGCAGTTGCTAACGGCAAACTGGAACATAAATGTTGGCATATATTATTTGAATGACATGCTAATTTGCATAATTTCAAGATGGCGGCCAGCTGTAAACAATTCTTGTTAAGCGTAACTCTACTTTGTTATCATTTACTGTACTTTGTGCAGTTATTTTAACACAGTAGCTTTTACATCACTGTTTTAATAGTTGCACGTACATAAACTTCTTTTTCTGTTGCAAATTTAATGTTGATAATCAGACATGTAAGCAGCCGACTAGTTTAGCCTTCGCCCATTGTCGAGTACTTGTCTGTTTACTTGTAAAAAGATATAAACTGATGCCGACAGTGTTCTGGTAATTGTGTTTCACTCTGCCAAGAGCCTCTGTTATGTTTCTAAGTAAGTTAGTGATCTTTATGCCTTTGCTGAAACCAACCTGAGTGTGACTTTCTAACCGAAACAATGATTAAGTAAGGTGGAACATTTTCCTAGCTCGACTATCAATGCATTTTATGTACACTTAAGAAAAAAACGTTGTGATTTACACTACTTTCGAGGTTGATATGGAATCTGCTGACGTCACATTGAATCCATGATTAGTCACACTTTGTGTATCAGAAAAAGACTATGGGTTTGGAGTACAATGACTTATAGAAGATATTTCCAAAGTTACTCGGGTTCTCTAAAGGTAAAAAGGGGAAGGCGGCTCAACACACCATACTATTTTTGAGGATGTTCAGTTTTTTCGTATGTTACTCTTAATATGTGTATTTTTTGGGGGTTTAGTTTATTTTTGGATGTACTATGACGATTCGTCGTTCGGTCTGTAGTGTCAAAACTCCATCTCCATCTCAACGTGCATTTCGAAACTCTTAAATGTGAGATCTTCTTCAGTCTCTTAATATTGTTATCCTTATTTTGTTCGTGTATGACCTCTAGAATTACATTTGTTCATTTAGTAACGAAACTATTGTTGATATATTTGGATCTGAATCCAATCCATTGTGAGATTGTATATTTGTATTGTCTGTGTATGGCCTGTTTTCCTTTGGATGTTGTTGAACTCTCTTGTTCTTTACTTATGTGTTTATTTGTTTGTTTTTTTCTCTTTTTCGTTGATCCTTTGCATTGATTTTTGTTTCTCTTGTATGCTATTATTGGTTTTTCAGGGAACAAAAACTGAAGACGTTCATCGCTTTCAATTATTTTCCATTTCATTGTTAGTGCTTTTATATCGTTTGTTCTAATTTGTGGACTGTATTTGGTTGCGTATGTATATTATGTTTGTTATTATTGATTTTCCCTAGTTTGAGGTACGATTCGCACTTTGTGTGTCCAACTTCCGGTCTTATAACCTTGTTTTTGTTTTGTTTTTGTTTTTTGTTGAAAATTCAACTTTCTTGTCAAAGTCTTTGTTATTATTATATGTTGTTACACGGGCATATCTCAGCAATTTACCTTAATTAAACCAGTAAAAATACCTTTTTGGGTCGCACGAGTTTCTGGCTAGATATTGAAATGGTCCGTTATTTTGGTGTGAGTTTTTGTGTCGAGAATTCTCCCTTTATTGTATCGTTGACTTTGTAAATCATTAATGGCACTTCTAGGAGAATACTCTATTGTAAATTTGAAAGTTCAGTGTAACTTATTGATGTTAGCCATAAATTCACTTTCAGCTCAGTTTCTGTTCCCGTATAGATCATGAAACATCATCTCTGAATCGTTTTAACAGGAAAGTCTGCTTCTGTGTAGTTTAATGACCTCAGTTTCAAGGTAGGAGAATGTTGTATCAGCGATTTCCGGCGAAACTGGTGAACCCAGCTATAGCCACAAATATGTTGGTAGACGTTTCTGTTAAATTCAACCGTGTTATGTTGCAGAAATATTGTTAGTCATTCTTTGGTGGAACGCTTCGATCTTTTCAAGTGTCGTTGTGTGACAGTTTGCTTCAGTGCGTTGTGGAGTATTTGTGGGAGTATTTGTGTACATCGAGATTACATCCAGAGTGACTAGTAATGCATTATGTTGTATTGTTATCTTGCTTAGTTTGTTGGTAAAGTCCGTTGCGTCTTTAATGTACATTGGCTGGTTTTGTACAATCAGTTTTAAGAAATAGTCTATCTTATGTATTCCGATATTTTGTGTGTTGGGCTAGAGCAGCCATAAATAATTTGGACCGTGACGACAAATGAATTTTGCTGATGCTGGTGACTTTTATGAATTTTTGGAGTGGATACTGCGTTGGTGTGCATATTATGTGTATTCAAGGGATCATGATATTTGAACGTATCATTTGTCTATTTGTTTATATTTTGACATGTCCGTGTAGTTTTCTGGTTTTGTTGTCGCTGTCATTTACATGCACTTTTGTATCGTAATCTCTTTTGGCTTAAAAGTCTGTGACTTTCTTCAATGATATTGCTATTCCATTTCCCCTGTCTTTATCTAATGGTTTTATGGTAATGTTATGGTTCAATTTGATAGTGTTTTAATGGCATTTTTCTGCCTATATTATGTTAGATTTGGTTGTATTGAAATGACTTTCGGAATTTTCCAGTGATAAGCCTCTATTCAATGTCATTTCAGGAGTTAATAGTTTAACACAATTGGAACTAATTTGGGATAATTGGATGGTGACGTAATGTCGATTTAATCTTCAAATGTAATCTAATCTGCTTTCTTTTATATTGCACACTTGTTTTTATGAGTAATTTGCGATACTGCAACATTCAGCCATATAATATGAAAATCCAATTATCCCAAATTAGTTCCAATCGTGCTGTTCATATTCCGAGAGATATTTTAACACATTTAGAGTTCTTGGGGATTTGTATTTGGTACGCCTGTTTGCGTCTTATTTTTTGTTTGTTTCTTTATTAATTCTTTTCTTTTGCTTCCATTATCAGAGAAGATTTCCTCAATCTGTTAAATTTTCTCTGTGTGTATTTTGAATATGATGGCAGCCTGGCCATCGTATTTCAATGGTAGTTCTTTGGCTGAAAAATTTGGTGGCCCTGAAAAAGAGCTTTTGGTTTGGTTTGGGGAAGTAGTTTTTGTACATAACAACTTATGCGCCAGTCATGTAAAACCCCCACTCCCCCCACCTCGGGTTTAGTGGGGGATTTGGAAATTAGTCCTGTGAAATCTGCCAAATGCCCCACCCCCTGGGGCAAGACAATCCGGAAAATCCCCACCTAAACCAAGTAAATCCCCCACATACGGGGGTGGGGAATTTGTAAATTCCTACACACAACCACTCTTTGGAATTTTCATGTCGTAAACAACCTGCATCAATATAAAAAGTTCATGTTCAACTTTAGAACAATTTTTATCATTGAAAACAGGGTTTTGTGACATTTATGCTGTTCACAAATGTCTATCACAATCAACACAAATAGATCCAGGAAAATAACATACTTTTCGCATTTGTTTTTCAGCCACTTATACTGTGACCAGATAAAAGTGTTGAGGTGTCACTGTCACGTCACCTATTTTGGAGCAAAAATTTACAATATTTTTCAGTCTAGTTTGCTTGTATGTTGTCAGGCATAAACACATTTCAGGCTAGAACAAATGATTTAGTTAGATCAAAACACCAGATGTATCACACAAGACATGTCGCCTCAATAAACTAATTAAAGCTGATGAACAAGATACATGATGTCCAATCTCACAAGTGCAGCTGTTTTGTCTTCTCGCTCTCATGTTACAAGCACAATTACACATTCTACATCAGTCATGCACTGATTTAAAACAAGCAGAGGAATTAAAATTCACAATGATCCGTGTTTATTCATCACAATACACGGCAGAAAGATACTGTGTAAAACTCAACAGAACAGATGATCAGAATGATCACAATGATGAAACAGAACTGTTTCCCTAGCTATATGGGTCATCATGAATAAATTTGATAATACATTTAGCGGACATAAAAAGGAATCCCGTCGCGACCGAACATGTTTTCCAATACACAAGCAATTTAAAGGGACAAAGTCGGCCATTTTTCATGAATTTTGTTTGATGTGAGATACTACTTATATTGTTTGACATGTCAAAAGATACCGAAAGAATGGCTGACCATGCTATATTCGACCCGGTTTTAGACACGATACATGCAAACCATCGCAAAAATGAATTCATGGTCATGACCATTAATTCGTTTTCGCGATGGTTTTACTTAATTTTTATAAAACTGGGGTCGAATATATGCATGGTCACTCATTCATTCAGTATCTTTCAACATGTCAAACAAAATAAGTAGTATATCGCATCAAACAAATTCATGAAAAATGACTGACTTTGTCCCTTTAAGCTTTATCAAAAATAGAGTTGACCCGGAGGTCTTTTTAGTGCTGGACCATGTCGAGGACGCATCGTGAACATCCGAAATGTCACGCTCACGTGGGAAAATGTGAGAAATTTTGCATATGGTATGTTCAGTTTTCCAAAAACATAAGAATACACGGCGGATGAAAATCATTTATTTAGTTATCGATATTTAAGCCATCAATCACAAATATACTGTCATACACACCTCTGAATATTGCTGCATCGCGTTCATCAATAGCCAGTTGAAAAGCTGCTTACCGGCCCACATGGCCTTGACAGCCACCTTCCGCCATGCTACCGCTCTGAACAACATACCATTACCAGGGCCTGAAAATTTGTTTTTTCCCACTGGTCCCAGGACCAGTGACCTGTTTTTTTTTCACTGGTCCCAAGGTAAAATCCACTGGTCCTCAAAAATTTGCATAACAATACAAGAATGATTCATTTCTCATACTCATGTTATATATGCATTTCTATCAGATTTGCTTGGGATTTACATACAGCATAAACTGCCAATCTTTTTAATACAGACACACTGCATAAACATTTACTTGGTAGTTTTCTCAAGTTCTTGTACACACACTTGACATGCTTTTTACTATTGCTATAAAGTTCACTTCATTTTTACTAATTGCCCAGCGGTTGATTCTTTTCCATTTAAATTGTAAAAATAGGTTGAAAACACCAAATATCTGAGAGGACTTCTTTTTCCTTTGATAGCAACAGCAAATTGCCATAACGCTGTTTTGACAAGCTAGGCGGTTCTTGTTAAGGTCAACTACAATCGAGCTTGGGGGTCTTGACTATATAACGAATTCAGCATGGTGACCTTCTAAATTCAGAAGCCTGCTTGCCACGGACGATCGGAAAGTTGTAATGAGACTCCTTCCAGAGAATTTTACTGCAAAATACTACTTTGATAGACAGAGATATAATATTTTCACACAATTTTGGGGTTGCTGATATTTTTAGCTGAGGCTATGGTCTGGTTTTTACCACATTAAATTTTACATGTAAAATGAGTACGCGTACGTGGCCCGTCAGTGCAGTGGCTAGTGGACGCACATCGCCTGGCTCATAACATGAATCGCAAACTGTAATAGAGTAACTGATTTTCCTTTAGAGTTTATGTTGTGATGAAAGAAATAGACTAAATTTTAAATGTTTGATTGACTTAAAGACGCGATAATTATTGTAATTTTGTAGCTAAAAGACATAGTCTCTCAATGGAATGGGCTCTTGGTTTTAGTGTAACTGGCTTTACGTCTCTGCTACTACCTCCATGGTTTCAGTAACTTCGGTATTTTGGGGGGACGTAGTTTCTAATTTTTGTCAAAAGACACTAGAACACAATCTGGGAAAAGCACTGGACATTCCCTTGCAAAATAAATTGGCTCCTTTTTTGTATTGGTCTGCGGACTTTTTAGGGGTAATTAGTACTGGTTCGGGATAAAAAATCACTGGTCCGGGACCTCGGGTAATTTTCAGGCCCTGCATACGTGCGCATGCGTAGTTATTTACGAACATCTTCTGGGCCTGTCCGTCAAAGGAATAGGGGGATCAAAACGAGGCAATTGCCCCCCCCCTCGGGCACAGTTTCATGGCACACACGGTCTAATCCCCCACATTTTTCCCGTATCGCCCGAGGGTGGGGGGGGGGGGGTGGGGGTTTACATTGACTGCGCATTATATTTTGAGTTTATGTGTAAGTTGTTATGTGACTCTTCTTCGAAACGGCCGAGGAGCTTCTTTGCTTGTTGTATTTGGTCTCTTTCTGTTAGAGATTGTATTCCTTGTAAGACTGTTTTGGTATTTTCGTTTGCCAGTTATTAGACTGGTTATATTTGTGTTCGGGCTCGCGTATAATGTTTGAGAGAGCCTAGACTTTTTGTTTCGCCATAGTGTCCCAACACTGTGTCCAAAATTATAGAAGACGAAAATATTAAACATATTACGAGTAATATAGGAAAACACTGAATATCCGCAAAAATAGTATGGTGTGTGGAGCTGCCTTCCCCTTTGCCGCACCAATTCATTTAGCATTCATTGTTGCATTGTTTAGAATCTACTTTGGTACAGTTCAAACTTTCCTATAAAATACTGTTTATGTGTTAATTTATGCAAATGAGTATTTAAATTTATTCATCTATGATTACTAACCTTTTTTAGTTGAAGCACTAATAGAAATGTGCTTTTACTAGCAGACTTTAACAATATAAAGCCTACTTCTACTGCTTCCAATGGTAATTTGTGATAATTTGGCGGCCATTTTGTTTATGCTAATTATCTAAAATTGCTCAATACTGACAGAGATCCAGTAACTATTTTTTTCACTTTGGTTATCTTGACTAGCAAAATCCGGTTTAAAAAAAACTTAAGACCCTAACACAAGGTTCAGGACAAAAAGTGGATTTGGCTGCCGGACTATACTCTATTCTTTATTTTTTGCTCTTTCAAACAAATCAAACAAACAGACAAATAAACAAACATCTTCATGATTCAGCCATATAGTTGTTTTCTCTATGTATGTATGTATTCGTAAACAAACAAAGATAACAAACAAACAACAAGAACATATCTGAGACAGTGGAGACTAAGTTCCATGTGCTCGATTCCTCCCTCTCGCCTCCCCCGATCTGAGGTGCGAAATAGGAATTTGAATCGAAATCTGAATCTGGAGCAGCGCGTGATTAACATTTCCCCAACATGGCTTCCCCGTCGAGTCCCAGGTCACCTGCAGACGAGAGACTAACTAAACACAGAAGTCTTTACAAGGGTAAAACACCACCATGGAAGGACACATACAGAAGGGTTAGGAAAGACCATTTGTGAAAATATGTTTGTGGTTTTGTAATATTGTCGTTGTACCGTGTACATTCTGATAACATCCATCCCCGGCGTGGAGAGGTTTGTTTTGACACAGGTCGCAACTCTGGGGGTTTGTGGAATCGTGAATGTTGATTGGGTCTCCCTTGGGTCCCCATTGTTATCAAACGGGTCAAGCCATAACACAAACTACAATGTGCACTGTAGTTTACCAAGGAGGAAGTGCAATTGTCATCTGGTCGCCACCGTTTCCAGAATATGCAGCAAGGGAGCTTTGCTCATTCAAAGGACAGTTTTGAAGTTGTCAACCAATTAAAGATAAAAAGAACGTCTTAGGGATGAATTGCCATTAACCAAAACAAAAACTGGTCATCCGCGTTGAAAAATGTGAAAGTAGATCGTGTTGTCTATATGCTATAAGCACTCGTACAGAATATAGCTGTATTGCAATGCAAGCAGCCCAAGCTTTGTGTATTGAGTGGAAACATTTAAGGGGGAGCACCATTTGATGGTGGGGGGGGGGGGTGGAGGAAGTGGTATGGGAGCAAATTTTTTTTTTCCTGTCAGAGTGACAGCAATTTTTTTTTTTCTACTGTCAGACCTGCATCAATTTTTTTCAAATGGAGTAGCAATGCAAATTTTTTTTTATTGGTCATCAAGTTTGTGATGCGTTGTATATAAGGGAGCGTCATTATTTACGGCCTGAAACTCAGAATTTCGAGTGACCCCCCCCCACCTCGCCAACCATGATGAATTTGAGTAACTCCCTCTCTAACTCTGAATTTTGACTGACCCCCCCCCCCCACTTAGAAAAGTTAAATACCAATACATGTAATTGTAAAATTTACAAAATACAGCAACAGTAAAGACCTTTCAAATCCTGATGTACCCTGCTAGACTATCATCAGTTATCTCATGATGGTTCAAAAAAGGTGAATTCCCATCAAAATGAAATTCAAAGTCACGCAAGAGGCTTAGGGGGAAAGTGTTACAGGGGCTTTCCCCTATCTTGTATGGATATTTTTAAGATATTGATGTGTGCAATGGTGCAGTCTGGTGCAATCTGAGAGGTTTTTCAATTTTTTTTAATAAGTGAAACTGTTAGAACACCCCAAGGGGGAGAGCACCAGAGGGGGGTTCCCCCTCTCGTATTGGAAATTTTGAGAAATTGATGTGTTTAATGGTGCAATCTGAGAGGAGTTTCAGTTTATTTTGCACTCGGTAAAACTGTTTGAAAATGACATTGAACACTGATATTTTTTTACATTTTTTGCATGATCAGTGTTTGAGTCACAATATTCAACAACCAAACAATGACAATACATTTTGTGAAAAAGTTCTGTTTGCCAGAGATTGAAGACAAATGAATATACGGAACGGAAAATCTGTCCCCTTCTTGTGTCATTTCTCCAGCTGCCAGCTTCTAATGAAAAGCCTGAATATGATATGTTTAACAGTCAAAATGGTCATTGAACTGAGATCAATTAAAACATGTTTCTGTGATAATAAAGGATGAATTCACAACATTTCAGTTTTGTCCTAGATCCTGTGAAAATTTTGAAATATTGATGTGCGCCACGGTGCAGTGTAGTGCAATCTGAGAGGTATTTTCAATTTGTCTTTACCAGTAAAACTGTAGAAGACTCAAGGGGGAGAGCACGAGAGGGGGTGCAAAATAAAATATGATTTCTTGGGTCAGAAAAGGGAAGGAAAACATTGAGTGCACTGAGGTGTAAAGTAGACCTATGTAGTGCATACTTATATCATAAGTGCTGGGAAAAAAACATAAGAATTGCTTGTGGTAAAAACATTTGCGCCGCCTATGGCACGCGCCGACAAAGAATACATGAGAATAAGTTTCAAATTTTGCTCATTTCTGGTACATTGTGACAATTTTTTTTTCACTTCTGTCTGTTATGACAATTTTTTTTTTCTCAGGACATGACAGGATCAATTTTTTTTCCTTCTATTGCACCTGGTGACAATTTTTTTTTCTCAAAATCCTCCATATCCCCCCCAGAAATCAAATGGTTCTCCCCTAAATAGATACTTGCTCGTAAGTTTAAAGTTGTAGACAGTTATGCTATAGAAACCTACACCTTTCAAGTTCAACATTCTGTAGTTTCTTATATGGAAACAGTAACAAGACCTTTGACATGTATGATAACAGTGTGACAAACACAGGCACTTTGATCGTCTCTTCCTTCCTTGTTGTGTTGTATATATCAAGGGTTCGCAAAGTGATAATCGAAGCGTCCGTGGTTACATTAGGCTGCTTCAGCATGTCTTGATTGGGGTTTCACCTCATATTGGGCTTTTAACCCTAATATTTTACAATTCATGTTCTCACTATGGTAAGCATTTATTGACGTCTCTTCCCTCTTATGATACTTCATCCTCAGCAGGATTTAGGTAAAGCCATTTTCATGACCTCACTCTCCCCTTAAAAAAATGACCTTATCCTGGTGGCATATGCTATTAGAGAAAAAACTTGACAATGAAAGAAAGTGGCAATCCAGTGGAGGATTCAGTATGTATAATATTGCTGAATAAAAAAGTTTTAATGGTAAATCAAAATGTTGGGTCCATACCATAGAAATTATCAGAATCTAAGTTAAGTAGGGATCATGAAAATGGTAGATGTTTTCCAAGAAAATGTGAATAAGTAATGAAAGCAATAGTATTAATTATAACTGGTCTTGACTTATACATTTCTTTTTTTAATATTTCTATCACTTTCAGAGATGCTTTGACAGACTTCGCACAAAGAGGGGCAACCTTCTGGACAAGCTGCGGAGAATAGAGCCAACGTGTGAAAAACCACAGAGCTCAGGAAATCTCTCCTGTGTCGGTGATGTTATGGAAGAAGAGTGGAAGATCTTACAAGGAGAACACAATCTTCCTTCAATGCGAAAAAATGTACCCAATGTTTTGCCAGATGTGAGTTGTAGCCATATCACAATATCATTGTTGTTCAACAGATGAATTTTTCACCATCCTACTGTTAATTAAAGCGTGTGTCTAATCCCTCACTTTGAGGGAGCTCTGTCACTTAACAATACTTTGAAGTAGAAAGATAAAGTGGTGACCTGTCTTAGTCTACCAGTAATATCTAGCCATGGGCTTCAAGGGATTGAAACTCCAGAACCAGTGCGTAGCATTCCATTAAGTGTAGCAGAAATAGCATATTGGCATGAAAAAGAGCTCTGGAGTGCTGATCGAAACACCGAGCATGAATGTAGACTACCTGGGTTTTTGCTGTGAAATTAATCGCACTGTATGCTTTTGCAACTACACAGTGATGTACTATCAGGTCATATAAAACACAGAACAATTTGAAGTTATTAGATGCCAATGTGTAGAAAAGAAATACCGTCTTGTATAAGTAAGAGTCTGCTAATTATCTCAGAACCAATTCTGAATCCATCTCCAGAACAACACATGAAATTCATTATAGTCTGTACCCTTTGGAAAACTGTTTTGAGGTCATCCAATCAGTTCCACGGTCAAAGGTTGACAGCACCGATGCTACATTGTTTGTTTCCTATACCAGTAATTTTTTTCAGACAGATAAACAGTTCATGAAATAGAAGGGAGAGTTGACTTTTTGTTGGCCTTTTAATTTTCAGGTCACAGATGGCATTGATAATTTTGATGAAATTTTCTCTGTAATGGAAGAAATTAAAGCAGAGCTTCTCAGGGAAGGTATGACGGTTTTTTACTCTGTACATTTTTATTAGAAGTGAAATCCTCCTGGATTGTAATCGTATCTTCTCTAAATACTCATGTCTTTGACCATTCACTTTTTAACCATAAGAGGTGATTTGGGAAATGATGGTCTTGCGGCTTTTAATTTCCAGAGCAAGATCTCTTGGCGCAGTATAATTCCAGTGTTAAGTTTGATGAAGATTCACTGTGTGCAGCAGTGGAGCAACTCGATACAGATGAACTCATTTGCCCTGTGTGCAGAAGGTTAGTCAGGCTATGTGTCTCCTGTACATGTAACTTTTGTCTTTGAAAAAGTTGTCTCCCCAGTCGTCTCATATAGCAGTTGTATAATATTCTATATCATTCTGTGTAGTAGACATTAAATTGTGTATGGTTGAAATGCAATAGATTTCACAATGTAACTGTTCAGAATTATCACATCTGGATTTTTTATGTGCCTGTATGTATTTTTTGTCTTGTTTTGTCCATCCTCATCCCAAATATCATTGCTTGGCAATTTTGCCAATTAATCATTGATTTCATGGACTTTGCATCAGTCAGTAAATTTCTGCATACAAAATATTACTCAACACTTGCAAAATAAGAGTTTTCATAACTCTGGCTTCTAAAGACCCCATATATCCGTATTCCAGAGAGAGGGTAAAAATGTTCAGTTTGTGCATCCTCAATAGGCAAACAAACATTCACAAAACTTCTGCAGCATCAACTTTGGTCTTGACCTTGTTCAAACTTTGGCGTAGTTTCTCAGTTGCTCTTCATGATTGTATTTTCACAGAAATCCACTGCTGCAGAATAAGAGTGTGATATTTTGTGCCTGTGGAATAAGAATTGATACAGAGGTGAGATGATAAACCAAAATTTTTGGTTTCCTTTGAAACAATGTTTGTTACATACAGGTGATGTTTTATTGTAGAGTGATGTTTCATTCTGTAGATATGATGTCACATTTGTTGTTGACATCATCTCCTATCCTACTGTCATCTTTATCCTGCTAAATTCATATGTCACCAGCAGGTCGAGTTGGTTAAAGCCAGTAAGGCATAGCTTGACGCATTTCAACAAAGATGTGAACATTTGAAAGCCCCTCAAAACACAGATTCTGTAAATGTGAATTTTACTGACTAAACCTGCTTTAACATATCATACCAAGTCAATGAAAATATGAACAGGTCTTGGCTCAATACCCCATTGGCAAATAGGGAATTGATATGCCTGACAGGATAAGGGCTAAAGGTGACTCTAATTAAAACATCTACTATAATACTTTTGAAGGCTGATGTGCAGCGTCTCGGAAGCTGATATCCAATTTGGTGGCTGAATCTTACCGTCATAATAAAATAATACAAAAAGACCTCCTAAGTTATTGTGAATAGTGGCAATCGACCAATCAGATATAACCTTCCCAGCACGCTGCACAGTAGCTTTTGAATGCTGTCACATCTGTTAGTAGCTAATTTGCTCAGTCATTCATCATGTGATAGTTTTAATTTTACCACAGCTTCTCTCTATCTCATAGATTGTTGTGATATCACCAAATATAGTAAATTTTTCAAATTCTATACAACTCACCTACGTTCAAGTCATATTGATAGCGTTGTATTGTAAACATGGTACAAGTAATATATTCCATAAAATATTTTATAACTATATATTTCTTTCACCAGTCGCTATTTTGATCACTTGATGCTTTGTCTTTTTTTGATCACAGCAAGACTGTCTGACTCTGTCACATGTGAAAATCCAGTTATCAGATGCAGTCAAACAGCACGGCAGTTCATGTATAGGAGAATCAATCTTTTCTGTCGTTGATCAGTTTGGCAGCAAAAATCTTCTGATGTCTTGCAAGGTATGGTAATTTTTGAAGCTCATGTTTGTCATATTGATGAATTTTGTTAGCCATTTTCTTCAAGCTTTATTTGATTTTAGGCATATATACCCCTTTTCCTGCCAGACAGTAATAACTGTATCACTTCCCCATCAGCCAAGTCAGTAAAAAGAGGTATTGAGCCAAAACATGATGTATTTTCCCACACTTGGCTTGGTATGTTATAGCATCTTTTGTCCAAAAAAAATCAACTTTACAGTATGATGTTTTCAACAGCTTTCAAATGTACAGTATTATGTTAAAATACATCATATGGAATACGTTGTGTTTCATTAATTTTAACCATCTTGACCTGGTGGTGAAATATGGACTTGGCAGGAAAAGGGTTAAATTTGTAAACTCATAATTGCAATTTTATGTGTTGTGAAATTGATACAAAAAGGGATCTATCATGCTTTACTCTGATGCTATTGTGCAAAGTTTTTGTCTACATGACTGTTGCCTTTAATATAGCCCATGTAGTTTTACAGTATGGAAGTACATGTTAATTTAGGATTGTATTAAGCATAACTTGTTTCTCAAACTGCAGTGTCTGATATTATCGTTGCAAACGTCTGTGCAGTAGGTTGTTTTAGCTGACTTCTGCACAGCTGAGCGGATGGAAAATCATTTCCAGGAATCTTTTGTTGGTAGACATACAAATATGTCTCATACTCACTCATTTTGTCATGCTTCTTAGTCCAAAACATACATACATTTTACAAGTGTTTCAGTTTTGAGAAATTGCATGTCTACTCAGAATTGCCTCCAATGTCATTTTATATTTCAGTCATGCGATTACATGTACATCATCCTTTGAGTTGTCACCTGAAGTTCTAGACCATCCACAGGATCAGAGTTCAGCAGATTGGTTTGTTCTACAGGATCAGATGTCAGTAGATTGGTTTGTTCTACAGGATCAGATGTCAGCAGATTGGTTTGTTCTACAGGATCAGATGCCAGCAGATTGGTTTGTTCTACAGGATCAGATGCCAGCAGATTGGTTTGTTCTACAGGATCAGATGTCAGCAGATTGGTTTGTTCTACAGGATCATATGCCAGCAGATTGGTTTGTTCTACAGGATCAGATGCCAGCAGATTGGTTTGTTCTACAGGATCAGATGTCAGCAGATTGGTTTGTTCTACCGGATTGTATTGAATGGCGTTGACAATGGAACTGTACAGTGTTCATTTGAAACAGAGAATTGTGTACGGCAATGAGTGAACAGTGCTATGGGGTATGGTAAAAAATCATGTTCAAAGTGAATATATCCATGTGAATTATCATGTAAATATGGGAGCTGTACAGGATTGTGTGAAACATACCTGAAGTCAAGTCCTTCAAAATATATAGCTGCAAATGACAGGCTTCAACAGGATGTGGTACCATAGAACTTGGAAGCATCTTACATTCACCTGTTCCTCATGTACAGGATGTTGCAAGAGGCTGAAACATATCCAGGGACAAGAATTGCACATTTTGCTGGTTTGGTACAAGGCACTTAAAATCAGGGACAGAATTCAGAAAAAAATTTCAAATCATGAGTCAGTACTGAATCACGACAAAATTTGAGAGATGTTTGCAGACCTTTGAAGATCTTATTATTTTTTTGTAAATATCTTAAAAAATTCACAGCAAATTGCAGACTTAAACTGATCTTTAATACAAATTGAACCTGTTTATTCAATACCATGACATAGCTGCCACAGGACAATGCGAAGAAAGCAGAAGATACACAGCTACATACTTATATAGGCTCATCAATTAATATTTCATGGAACTTAATGAGTGTCCTAGTTGAACCCACAATGAACTCTGAACAATGTGTGCGGCAAAACTTAAAAGATATATGACAGACGGCTGGTCATGACCTGACAGTTATAGAGCAACTCCACAAGAAATGTTCCAGTTGTTAAATGCTGCTCTCCGGCTCCTCAGCTGGTATAAGATTGCCAAATTTGAGTGCAATCCATCAACATGGGGAGCCTAGCTTTCCAATATCAATAATACTGCCAAGTCACAAGAGATAAAGTTCTAAGTGAGCTATTTTATGAAGCAATATTTGTACCAGAGTTTATTGTTGTGTATCAGAATTTTCCTTTGAAAATTTTTTGTCTTGATATTTAATAAAATTATTTCTCTTTACACCACCATTGACAGATTGTCTCAATTTATTGAACGCATACATTTCTCTAACTGTGTGTTGTCAGTATCTTGTCATTGTGCCTGTAACAATATTCATATTGAGTCAGATTGTAAGCAGTTATAGATGTCTAAATGCATTGTATATTTACAACAAGAATCGAACATAAACTCAATGATTAGATACATTAACCCTTACTAAATCACCAATGTACACTTCAGAATTTCAGATTGATTGATTGCTGTGGTTGCGTCCTATTGACTGATAGTTGCAGATTCCAACAGATTAAAATAAAATTGTATTAGACATAAATACCATTGCATTTATACCATTAGTATAAAGAGAATAGTATAAAGTACAGCACATGAAATAGTCTTTGTAGTCATATTTCAAATATTATGATATTTAATAAGTCTAACAGATATTTGGATAATGACGTATTTTTTATTGGGGGTAAGGAGCTGAAAATAGTCAAACAATTTAACTACCTTGGTTTGGTCTTAAGTGCAAATGGAAAATTAAAAATAGGACAGGAAAATCTTAAGAAAAATGGTATGAAAGCAGTGTACTTTTTAAAAGAAAAAATTGGTAGAAATCTAAATGTCCCATTAGCACAATCAGTATTTGATAAACTTATCAGACCCATTCTTGTGTGTGGTGGTGAGGTATGGGGACACGAGTGTATCCCAAAATCAGCTATAGAAGAAGTTCACCTCAGCTTTTGCCGGTTCTTATTGGGAATTTCAAGAAACACATCAAAACTTGCAATATACAGCGAACTCGGTCGATATCCCATCAAAATTTTCATTCAAAAACAGATGATCAAATACTTAAATAGACTTAATAATAGTGAACACTGTCTGTTAAAGGAAGCATTCCTTGTTAACAAAACTCTGAAAAGCAAGTGGTATTGTAAGATTGAGTCAATCTGTACTAATATCGGGGAAATGCAACTTGTTAATTCCGATCAAATTATTACTAGGTCTGAATCGACAAAAATTTATGGCAAACTTAAAGGCACATATGATGAACTGTGGGAAAGAGAAATTCAAGATGATAAAAGAACGAATAAAGATGCAAAAAATAAATTGAGAACATACAGAATATCTAAACAAAGTATCGAGCTTGAAAATTACATTTCTACTATCAATATTATTGACCTCCGAGACAGTCTTGTCAAATTTAGATTAAGTAACCATTCATTAAAAATTGAAACAGGACGCCACAATAAAACTCTGGTACATGAAAGAATCTGCAAACTCTGCGATAGCAAATGTGTAGAAGATGAACAACATTTCATCATTTCTTGCAAATTTTACACCAGCCAAAGAAATCTCGTTTGCTGCAGTTGCAAAATATAACACCACATTTTATGATATGCCTAACAAATTTGAATTCATAATGAAAAATACTAGCATATCAATTCCTCTAGCACAGTACATATCTACATGTATGGAATTGAGAATGGAACGCCTATCAGGAATGTAATCATTATTTGATTTTTTGCTATCTTGATAGATTAATCATGCTATTGTTTTGGTTTTTTTTGTATGAATTTTTTTTTCTTAATGTTACCGGTACTTTGAAACACTGTTTTAGTTTCATTTGAGTAACTCCCTCATTTGTTTTTGTAACGCTTTTCTTCCCTTCAGAGGGAAGTTATGTCTAAATAACTAGCAAAATTACCAGTCATACGAGATTGCAAGTAATTTACTAAACCACTTGCCTTTCAAACAGTCTACATAGCTGACTTATCAGCTGCTCTGTGATTTCTGAAACTTTTCATGGAGCAGTGGTTACCGTAACAGACACAATTTTAAAACAGTAGTGTCTCTAGCTCTGTTTGTTTTCTTTGAGAATCTGCCATTATCAAGTAGATTTTGAAGCAACTACAATGCATTTGAGGGGGAACAGCATACAATTTAGCTTGGTGACATATATGTCATATTCATGATGAAACAGTACTGTAAGAACAATGCGAAAGATGTTACCTGGGGAATATCAGATAAGGAAAAGTTTATTGTATGCTGAACAATGCTGTGAAGTTTGGAAATTATGTCAGAGCCGACTATTCATGCTGTTTTAAGGTGTGTGGTAGTGCTTGTTGTGTAACAGAGAGATCTAAATTCATGTTTATTGTAAAAGGCAGTTTTATTATAGTTAGTCCTATTGCTTATAAATTATACAAAATCTGCTTCAAGAAAAAAACAATCCCACCACTAACTGGATGTAGTAATTACACGTTCCAACTGGCATACAGCACTAACTGGAAGTAGTAATTACACGTTCCAACTGGCATACAGAGATCTCTGTGAAAAATGAATATGTGTCAAAAATTGATCATGGGAAATAATGGTTCTGGTACTCCATTTCATGAGGTCATTTCATCCAATATGTATTTTGTGCACCTTTACAAATATTACACAACCCATCAGTTATGGAAAATAAAAAAGCAAAAATTAACTTTGCTAATGTATTCTTTCGTATTGTTATTTGTTTCCACTGTTCTCATTGATGTGTTGACTGATTTGAAAATTCAGGTCATTTCTGCCCCCCCCCCCACCCCCCCCCCCCCCCCCCCCCCCCCCCCCCCCCCCCCAAATAGAAAGTTCATGCCAGTTGGTATTTGGTGAATAAATAGGGTGTGAAGAATTTCACTTTCCAGTATTTGTCAAGTGAGCTATTAGAACATAAGACCACTTGGCAACACAATGCAAACTGCATCCAAATACACATGGCGGGGTCCACCAAGGCAACCAGGTCAGATTGGTCAAAAATAATATAAGCTAAGTCTGTGAGTCCTTTTTGACCAATTAAAACTGGTCTTCTATTTTGCCTTTGGCTACATAGCAACTGACACCAGATTCTTTTTGTAGCACTCTAAACTACATAGTGGTGTACCAGTCTTTGAACAGCAGTACTTCTTTGTGTTATTACATCCAGTAACTCCACAGATTTGTCTTCGCTTTGATGGCCTGAGAGAGAGAGAGAGAGAGAGCAAATATTATTTGAATGGTTATAATGTGTTTGATAATTACTTACTATTTCACATAGAAGAAGAGATAAAAACTTTCACTAAGTCCTGATCTGGACTATCACATACAGATGCAATGTTGACAAACTAAATATTGGGTGTTTCAACATGCCTTGGGGAGTAGAACAAGACCTTGACGTTGACATGGTAAACAAAAAGTGAAAAAACATCAAAAGTTACAGCTACTGGCCTTCTAATCCTCATTTCTCAGTATAGAGTGTTGCCATCGAAAAAAAAATTGTCATTTAAAATGTGGAGGTTCAAGGGTTATATAGTAATTTCAGTATATCTACAGGTATCAAAATACTTTCAATCATGGTGTAAGGTCACACAACCATCAACCTTGCCCCATCAACACTTACTCAACAAGTATCTTCCTCTGCAATGGGAAGGCCATCCCTTGAGGTAATGAAATAGAGGACCCCCTAAGTCTGTTGATATACGTCACTTTTGGTAAGTCCAATGTCTTCTGGGATTTCTGTGTTTGAACAAAAACAGAAAGAAAACAATCAGGCTGCTGAGAGACTACAACTTTCAAGAATTTCTCTGCATGCTTTCTTTTTTCATCAGAAATGATAGCGAGTGATCTTATAGTGATTAGTTCATCAACATTCTCATAGTTACCTTGCCTCCTCTGGCCTTTGTTTCTTGTTTCTTCAATAATCTTTCTATCGTGTTTTTCTAAAAAAGAAAGATGAAGAAAAAACATGTTTTCAACAATATCAGTACAAATCAGCAGCAAGTCTATTTGCTAATGTCTACAAATGGAGGAAACTTAGTCCTTGCAGTTTACATAAACAAATAGTATCTAGAGCAAAGGAATTAAATTTTTTTTGGGTGGATATTAGGTTTTGAGGTTTGATAAGACAAATGAATATGAGGGATTTCTTTCATCAAGAAAATGGAAACTGAATGACCACCAAGAAAAATATGTACTGATGCATATGTCTTCACAAACGATGATACTGATCTGTTTTCCCATATATATCAGTACAGTCAAACCAGTGACCATGCTAGAAGGTTCTGATTAAATCCCTTCTAAATATGGAGTATTTTTATGCAAAAGATTGAAGTGGACTCAGCCAATGTGTCACACTAGTTGATGTATCATGAGAAGCACAATCTACAACGTGCCTTAGTTCACAATGTGCATATATAGTTAACTTGATAATACTTCAAGCCCCTGACAGAAAGCTCTGCAAAAATTTATGAGCATCTTTTTTACATAATGTTCTAGAGGGCAGAATTTCTGTCTTTCACCTTGTTTTCTTCTATCTTTTTCTGTGCCTGCTGTCTTCTTTTCTTGGCTTTCTGTGCTTTCCTTTGCAGCATTTCTTCTGTCATCTCTTGCTGCTTGTAACCTGATGGCAACTGTAGCAGCTCTTCTTCCTGGTTTGGGCCATGCAGCATCGCCCTCTGTATGGGAATAAGACAGTAAGGTTACCCAGTCACCACAGATTTGCATATATCCAGATACATGATACAAGCATCTTATTAGTATCTGCCATGCTTAACAGATAATGTTCTCCAACTGAGAGACAATTTTCATTGAATATTAGTGAATTTGCATAAATTTACATGAGAATAAGTTATAAAACATCGGTAGAGTTATACAGATTTGACACCATCATTCAGTATGCATGGCCATCCAAGTGAAAATCAGATTGGCTACCATAAATACATGTGACATAATTCCTTTCACTGATGAACCCCTATTCCTTGGTAACAGGTCCACAGTCACCAGTGATAGGAATGGGTTAAGGCAAAACTATTGTGGTGAAAGGGTTACATGATTTGGCAACATTTTTACTTGCTTAGATGAAAGACCTAAACAGAACCGAACAACATGAGAACACAGTTTTTTTGAACTCATCTCACTGAAACTCTTAGTATATGTTATTGAACACCTGTCTACCCGATACATCTAAAACTTCTGCACTTTAACATATCTGGATTTATGAACAGTGTCGCTACAATATTTCAAAAGCTGACATCCATGCATTTAGACTACAGACAGTTTCCTGAAAGATACTTCATAGAATCAAATGTAATTAGGATAGTTAGAATGGCAATTCCATAAACACTTCTAAGATCAGCCTGCCTATATCTGAGTTGCACGGTTTGAAGCATAATCCTTTGAAGAAGGAAGGATTTTAAAACACAAGTGACAGCATCATTGTTGCTGAGTCAATGGAAAAATGAGAAATCTTTGCGACAAGTCAAGGTCATACCTGTCTGGCTGTAAGTAGTGATGGATCTTTCTTTCTCCAATCACTGTCATCATCCAGTTTTCCTGACTCAAGGGCATTCAACCAGGCTTCTTCGTCTGTATCATCGCCATTCTTTTTGTCTTTTTTCTTCACAGGTTCTGGCTGTGACTCTGGTTGTGGTTGACGTTCTGGCTCAGCTTCTGCCACCTCTGGAGGAGGACTCTCATCTGTAAACCATGACAACACGCACTGATATAAGACTTTGCTGAAAGCAAGGAGTATTACCACACTTAATCTCGAGGAAACTGATATTCTGGATAAATGTGTTTGTAAATAAAGGAAATCTACAGTCCTTCCATCAACGTGAAAAATCCATTTATGCAAGAAAATGGGATCAAAATTTAGATTTTAAGCAGGAAGAACAGAGAACTCAATCTTGACTCTTGCAGACTCTACATAAATTTTCTTTTATGACTCATTTGACTATGAATTGAATGTCAATTGGTGCACTGAAATGAATGACTAATATTATTGGATTAAAATGCTGACAAGGTTTTCACAAGTTTTATGATAGACTGATGGCCCAACATGGGACTGAAAACTAGGCCTTCAACACCTATTTGATCACAAAATGGCTATATCTACCGGTAACTGTAAAACCAATATAATGTTTTCTCACTCTTATTAAATCAAAATATGCAAAAATGTTCTCACCTTGCCATGGTTCAAATGGCTCATCTTCCTCGCTGGATGGATCTGGTATTGTGATTCTATCAACACTGAAACGTTAGAAATTAATACATATTGAAAGTGACCTACATAATTTTGGTAAAAAACATAAAATTTAAGGACTTACATAAATGTTTGCTCAAACATTCTTCCAGGAAACTTTCAACCATTTTCTTCAAAAATCAAGAACAGAAATTTTTGGGTCACTATGCAAATTTTGGTAGTGTGTGCATAAATTACCTTAAATTTACTGATGTTAGAAATTCAAAATGGAAGCCATTCCTGTTTCAACTTTATGAGGAAAAACTACATTTTTAATTTTCGCAAAAGTAGGCAGTGAAATCTACATCTTCAAAATGAGCCCACTCAATTGATAGATCAGAAGAGTAACATAATTTGAGTGTCCAAATATCTGCCTTAGGAATATCTAGCCCTGAGGAACATTCCACCCTGTCCATCCCATAATATTCTGGTGCACTTCTTATCTGCAACTTACAGGCACAATATCTACATATTTATGCATTTTTCTTTTCATCATCATATTTATCTTCACTGGCTCTAAGTTACATCCTGTTAGCAATGTGAACAATGTATAACCCACACTGACCTAGGAGACACATGAAAACAATGAGCTAATTAAATATTCATTGTAAAAGTACCTTATCAGAATTACCAGGACACTGTTTTTATTACACAATGGCTGCCTAACAAAGTAATTTAATTTTACTGTTGGTCAGAGATCACAAAAGGGTCAGTTCATTATAGCCATTGTGTAATTCTATTGAGTGGGTATATCCAGTATATGTCAAGTTTGAGAAAAAAGCTGTGCATCATCTCAGCAGAAATATCCTGGTTACACCAAAATTTAGATTCAAAATGCTGCCATACATTAGTTTTGAAAATGTCATGTACAAGCAGAGACATGTAGATGCAATTATATAAGTTTTAAAATAAAATGGCCAAAATATTGTTTGAAGGTTTTAGGACATTTTGACAACAATTTTAGAGCCATTTTGCGATATCAGATAGATTGCATTCTCTGTCAGTTTTTGTGTTATCTTTGTATCCACTGTCAATTTTAGAGACAATACATATCTATCTGAAAGCTTTCTGAAAGTATGGCGGTAGTTGTAATGATCTGTCAATGCTACTGTTCTTGATATAAAATTCCAGGTGGTTTGGTAAACTTCACATTGGATGTTTAGACAATGTGTAAAGAACTTCAGAGAGAAAAAAATTAATGTTCACGTGTATAATGTGTTTTCTGAAACATTGAAAACAAGCCAAAAAATGATGGTAAAATTTCTCTAAAATTGTTTTCTTACAAAGTAGCCATTTTCATAATCTTGAAGGATTTGTATCTACACTCAAGAGACTATTTCCTGTTCAACTGATAAATAATGCAACACATCTGTGACATTCCACCTTTCACAAAATTCTAACCCTTTGCACCCTGTTCATGGGTAAATGTAGTTATTATAGGTAAATATTATAATTTCTCACATAGGCAAAGCATGAAGTTTTGTAAATTAATTTGCAAACTACTAGGTCATTGCAGGCATACATGTAGATAGTAGACAGCAAACACAGTATAAGCAAAGACAGTAGAATAAGAATTATAAGGATTACAAGAATTATAGACTGATTTAGTCCGAAATAAAGTGAAATAAATAAAAAACAAAAATTGTTATTGTCCATGATATACATGTAAGAAGAAAAAGGATAGAAGCTGATGACAGACTTCTGAATTCTCACTTTTTTGTGCCAAATGTTTTACCGCCAATCTTGATTTTCAGCTTAAGCTGTGGTTTTCCAGCAGTGTCGCTGGTTCCTGTGTCTGATGTCTGGCTACTGAAGACGAGATGGTGATGGTGTTCTCGTTTCTTCTTCTTCTTATGTTTGTGTTTATCTTTCTTGTGTTTTTTGTGTGAAGATACTGGGACAACGGAAAAAGAAAGGAAAAAGAAAAAGCAAAAACAATGAAAGGAAAAGTCATGGATATTAGGGTGAAAATTCTCACTTTAGTCTCTGTGAAAAACTGGACATTCTTCCAAATGTAACAAGTTCTGTATAACTGAAATGAATTTTTGTAGAGCACAGTCTATATTTGTATTTACAGCGTCTTCAGAGATGTAACTATATTTTGTGATATGTATACTTACGGGCCGGTGGCCTATAGTATATGAAATAAATATATATATATATATATATAAAACTGGACATTGAATCACCCTCCAAACATGTGATCACAAATAGTCTGTATTTCAGCTTTCTACTGATCAAATCAAGATATCTGTAGCTTTATAAATACTTCTTCAAAAATGAAAGCCTTCATTAACATACTATTTTGCCCAGACTGAAAGATTGACTGCAGGTTCACCATGCTTTTCAAACAGAAACACTTTACATGAATTGAATGTATGACAGAAATTAATGGTAACCTTTATGTCCCAAGTGTCAACACTTCCTTGGGTAAATTCTCGATATCATATACAGGCTGCATCTATTGGAATACATTACCTAAACAAATTAAAACAAAAACCACTAGAAGTTCGTTCAGACACTCCCTTTCAAGTCTCCTCATACACGGTTAGTGTTTTACATGACGAAGAGTTATATTCAACTTTACAAATATGTATATCATAGATATATAAATATATATATTTCACTATACATTTTGTTTTTTGTTTTTTTTTATTTTACATATTTTCTACTTACTCGTAATGTATTTATTTAGTTATATATTTATTTATTTATGTAGTTGTTCTTATTCACTTAGTTAGTTACTTAGCTCTTTCAAGTCTACTTTTACACGATTGTTTGTTTTTTGTTGTGTTTTTTTTAAGTGATGAAGAGTTATATTCAACTTTACATATATATATGTATATCATATTTAAATATATATATATTTTATATACGTTTTTTTTTTTCTCTTATCGTTTTCTTTTTTACGCATTTCTACTTACTCGTAATGTATCTATTTAGTTATATATTTATTTATGTAGTTGTTCTTTTATTCACTTAGTTACTTTGTTACAATTAGGTTACTTTGCAATCCCACTACTTTCATGTACACTACCCTCGATATACTTCAGTTTTCTTTTTTCTTCTTCGTTTTCTTGCTTTAACATCAAATGGCTTTGGGAACGGACTAGACTAGCATTTGCTATTTTCCGTTTCCATTTACCCTTTATCACAGCACAACTCAGATGTACATTCATTATTGAATTGTAATATTATTATGATTAAGGGTAATAAAGATTATTATTATTATTATTATTATTAAGTGTACACATGGATATTCACCTTTTGGGATTTATCAGGAGCTGTCTTTACTTCAAAATAAATATACAGTTACAAAGGTCAAGATTGTGTCAAATTGATGCAACAAAACACCATGGCCATCAATCAAAATTAAAAGTGCATATCCCTCCCTTTTCCCAGTGACTTTTTAATGTCACAATTTAAAGGTACATGTTCCCATCAAATGTGCGTAATAATTAAATTGAACCTTGTTGCGTTCATCGTTAGTGCCTGCTGTATGTTGAATAAACTGCAAGCCAAAAGCCTATGTAAATAGAGGCGAAACTGAGTTTGTATTCATTTTCTGATAAATAATTATGAAAATGAATACATGAGCAGTACCACATTTATTTACATAGGCTTGTGGCTTGTAGCTGCCTTGTGGTTGGTCTGAGCATTGGCAGTAGAGGGGGAAAGCCTCTACTCCATCTACTGTCTATGATTTTAGCTCTGTATACAAATTATGCACCAAGACAAATGCTTGCTCATTTGCTGTTTAACCTTGTTAACTTCCTAGCTCCAAGCTGTTACAATACTACAGCAAAATAAAGGCACAAATGATTCTTTAGCGGCAATCGTATGTACTTCTAGTATGCTCGATAGGACCGTAATAGAGTGAGCAGAGTGTTTGTGAGCTTATGTACTTGGCACAACCGTAGACACTGACACAGTGCCAGTATTTCGTAGCTTCTACTGTGTCCAGTCTCTATGGCACAATACATTGACACATGGAGAGCAACAACAAGTTAGTGAAGCGTGGAGGTAGAAGCTTTTCCCTCCATGCAATTGCAACAACCAACTGAATCGCTCGCGTGCCAACGGATTGAAAGGTGAAGCCAAAAGCGCGTCACTAGATACCTTTCCTCGACTCTTCGCTCCCATCTCGAGTTTTTGCCATTCTCTCAACTACACTGGAGATGTCGACGACGCCGTCGCGTCGTGGTCTGTACAGGGTTGGTTGCCCTGTCGTTACTTTCAACTTCCGGGTTTTGAGAAATATTTGTTGGGAGTTTCCTTTCTCCGCAATAGTTTCAAAATTTATCCTATGCAATGAACATAGAAGGAATTAAAATGTGATTGCTCTGAAATAAACGAAAATACTGTTGGAAGATTGATTGAAAAGCACGTAAGAGGGATATCGTCTGGAAACTGCAAATTTTCACTTTCGCGCACTGCATTATGGATAATGAACTTTTCCAATATGGCTGACGTCAATGATTGAGAATTACTAGTTTCGATGTTTTCACTCGAAAACGTCATGGATAACCAACAATTCGTCACCAATTTTGGTGAAAATATGAATCAACAAGGTGAGATAATTACACTGTCTCCGATATTCCTTTAAACGTTTACCGAGACACTAATTTGCTCGTCGCCTCACAGAAATATAAATATTGGGCAGCGTTCAATGACAATGTTCATGATTTATTTAATGATTTATGTGATCTTCACTTGGCAGACGACGAGGTCTCACTTCTACGGGCGAAAGTTGCAGAGCTAACCCAACGGGAAAAGCAATTGTTAATAGAGAAACAGAAAGTAGAACAGGATTTCGGCCAAAAGAGGGCTAAATTCAGGGGAGATTTTCCTAGCAAGAGAAGGTGAGTAGGGAAATGCCATTGATGGACGTAATCATATTCTGTATACATGAAGTTGTATTAGTTATAGAAAAATCACATGAATAATTAGATTTACATAGAATAAATTTTTAATCTGGTATACAAGAACAAATTACAAGCTGAAAATTCTTGTTAACCCTATGGTTTGTGGCAAATAACATATAGGTTTCCCCTGTCTTCAGTATTTACTTTTATATGTAGATTATCAAACACGCCCATAAAAAATGATAAGTAGATGTTCACTGCGTGTGTTATTAAATTTAGAAATTGTGTGTATATTTTGTAAGTAGTGATGTAAATATAGTCTCACGAGTTAAATAGACTATATCTCTTCACAAATGTTTCTTATTCTTTATTGTGAACCCAGTACCAGTGACTATTAGCCATTATTATAAGGCACTGTGAGGGCAGGCATAGCTGGCATGCAATCTGAAGGATGCAGCTATGACTAGCTGCAAAATTGTAGCACTACAGTGAGGCGGTTGGTCACAAAAACAAAAAATCACCGACCACCTCACCGTAGCGCTACAATTTTATAGCTACAGCAATGACATTCATTACTTCAAATAACAGCATAAAAGGTACTGTCAAGGTCTCACATGTTACTCTACCATGTTCCTTGGGGAATAACTGTCCGTGAATGTTACATAATAAACACTTTAATGTTTCATAATATTTTGCATTTTCTGTATGCCATTTGAAAATCCTTTCTTCTCTTCCTTTACCTGTAGCTAGTCACAAGAAACTTCATATCATTTTTAAATGATGCGGATATATAGTATATATCAATTCAAACTTGAAATTTCATACTGATATACTAGTATGTGAGAGTTACCATTCTCTCCTTCATTGCCAAAGTCAAAGGTGGAATTCAAGTAGAGTCATCTTGTCATTTTCAGATGAGCTCAAACAGGAAGTGGAAAAACTTAAGAAAACTCTTAAGAAGTGTCAGTATGAATTGGAAGATGTACGGACAGCAGCCGCTGTCTCCGTGAGCTCCAAACAAGATGAACTGGATAAACATAAACAACATTATGAAGAAGAGTTAGCATCTCTGCAGCTGATGATGAAAGGTGGAAAATCCTAAATGATGCAAATATTTTCAGTCATGAATCAGAATATATGATGTGATGCTTATTATGCTAAAATGGCAGCTGATAAAGTCGTCCTACATTTATGGACTTTGCTCTAAGCCTTAAGGGTTAACAACCCAAAGTTCTATGGTATTGATGTATGAGGGTTTAGTCAGGGTTCACCCATTGTCCCCATTGATCTTTGTCTATGTTTCTAAGTTACATACACTGCAACATCTCAGTTCACATCACAATTGACATACACAGAATTTGTCAGTGTGTTCTTGCTACTAAATTTTTTATCAGTGAATTATTGTGAAAATTTGAAATATTTAGGGGAGACCAGGTTAGGATGGAAGTGAAGTCATGTTTTGAAGAGTAGGAGATATGCTATAGTGAGCAGCGTAAACTTTGCTAGGTGTTCATAGGCAAGCTTT
This sequence comes from Ptychodera flava, assembly GCF_041260155.1. Lineage (NCBI taxonomy): Eukaryota > Metazoa > Hemichordata > Enteropneusta > Ptychoderidae > Ptychodera > Ptychodera flava. Next base: position 10,217,333 of record NC_091939.1, read on the forward strand.
TGTTGGGGTCAATACCTAACTATCTGTGTATATTGAAAATATATTGACACTCACAGAGACGGAGGAAGTGACTCGAGAACAAACTGCCGCACCGTATCAGCAAGAACGATTGAAGCTGATATCAATGAATGATACCCTGACATCAGAAGTGCAAGAATTACAAAACAAAATAGCTGAACTGACAAACTCTCAACAAGAAAGGTGAGAAGGATTACTGTTGCCACTGCTTTCTTGTCTCCCAGTACAGCAGCATCTTAATCTGTTCACCCCCAATGCCCTGTAAATAGGTCCAGAACCACCATTTATATAAATGGGTTTGGGCCAAACCATGGTGGTGAAAGGGTTAAAGCAGAAAGCACCTATGAAACAAATTCTATAAAACACTAAAAATCCTACAATCCTTTCCTGATGTAGAGCCTGTATGGGCTTATTTTAAAACCTGTTGAGAAAATAATGTTTTCAGGGTCTTATTTTGGTAAAAATTAAAAAATTAATGCTTTTGCTATAATTTCATACCAAAAATGTTATTGCTATCACAAAATGACAAAAGTTTACAGAATCATCAAAACAGTAAAATTAGTTATAAGCCAAGAAGTAAAAGAAATTTTGTTCCTTTGACTACTTTTTCAGTCTGTGTTGCGTTTTACTTACCCATTGTATCAAAGTGTTGCATGTGATATCATTCACTGACTGCTACATGTAGGTTCAATGACTGTTTTAGGGGAGTGGTCATACAGAATCAATATAGCCTCTCTGTTTTATCATTTTATGTCATCTATTGTTTGCTTTTTTCACAGGGAAAGTGTGCTTTCAAGTGTCACAAAGAGTTTTAGAAGTCGTGTGGCACATGGTCTTAGCATGGACAAGGACTCAGAAAGTCTTGAAGCCAGCATGAAAAAGGTGAGACAATACCACCATTTTGTCAGAGCTTCTTGGCATGACATGGTAAAAGTGTAATGATAATCATTTTGTATGTCTGCAGTTTTGTGTCTATTTTGTTTTCGATTTCATGGCATACTGTCTTCTTCTAGGTTACATTGGATTTTAGGTAGTATGTGCCTCAAAAGTGAAAGACAAACTTTCGCTTGAACTTTCCTCAAGGAAACTTTCAACCATTTTCTTACAAAGTCAAGAATGAAAATCGGGATGTCACCTTGTAACATTTGGTACAATTGAAACATATTGCCATAAATTTACCAATATTTAAATTTAAAAATGGCCGCCGTCCCTGTGTTGACTCTACAGTGAAAAGTTAAATTTCTAATCAAAAAAAAATAAGACGTTGAAAACTTTATTCACTCCAAGATTGTTACGGTTGGTAAGAATTGTACAGGCACGTTTTAGCCATACTTTTTAAAAAACAAATAACCTTATGTTTTCAAATCCATTATACATATCACCAAGTAATCACATTGTACTCTGTTGGCATGCTCAGTGATAATTCACCAATGACATGTTAACACACGTTGACCTATCAATGTAAAGTCAGTTGTATTCAGTGTTCTGGCTGAATTTATCAGATGTTTAATGCAATATTCAGGTAATGTCACATGTGAACTAGAAGAATATTGTATAAGCCAAAGTATGTTTTGGTCATAACTAATATGCAAGCATGTTTCAATAACATTAATACATATGTACTACTTGACCTAAGTCATGCTGACATATGTGACAAAGTTTGACACACCAAGCACTGTAATGGTAATACAAAATGCCATAGTTCAGTTAGTGATTACTTTGCTGTTAATTTATGACTCAAATTCATGGCAAACTTCAGAAACCTCATTAATATCACACTTTTCAAGCTTGATATACCAGTATGTATTTTGCAAAATTGTCTAAACCCTTCACTTCAGCATTGACCTTTGTGTTTGCCACTCCACCAAACACAAAGGTCAAAATAGCCTCTTTGAAATTGAAAACATGAAGTGACCTTTCCAATCCAGGGTCAGTTTGAATTTATTGATATATTGTTCAGGGTTATAAAGATACAGTGAAGTCAATGTATCAATGTCATGTCTTGTCATGTATCCCATGAGGGTCAAAGTTCACAATAAAAACAATGTAGTTGCAATGTTGAGATCATTAAAAAAATTTTTTCGAAAATATTTCGTTCTTTTATCGCAAATAAAACATGGGCACATAATAAGTTCTCATTATTCTGACATTTTAATGGTTTATTTCAGTGCCTTTGAAAATATGTAAACAAAATGCATTCTGTAGGTTTGTAGAGTTAATATATGAATGTGTCTGATTAATGTTCAAACGTGTGATTCTGTCAGATGGTTATGTTGTTAAGCAATATATTATCACAATGATTTAATGCAGAAAAAATCATTGCAATTGTAGACTCCTTAATGAGAAAATTACTTCGGAAGGAAATCAAATGACCCATGCTTTTTTAAAATTTATGGTCCATAGATAAAGATGACAGGTGACAATCAACAATATGTATGCCCTATACATTGTATTTGGCCTTTGCTATGTCAGAAACCCATGTAAGTCTTGATCAAGAATGATTCATTGTGAAATACTGGCATCAGGACTACTCCAAGATTTTAGGCAAATGTAAATGTTTATTTTGCATGGCGAAATTTTTGAGAAAAATATGTTGTCATCCTGAAGCCGGCTTTTCCTGTGAATCTTACTCTTTCTGTGATATCAGGATTTCACAAAAGTCACAAAGAAACTTGAAATTTTAACTCATCCCTTTTCTGCCAGGACCATCCTCACAGTCATGTCAAATTGGCAAAAACTAGTAAAGCACAATTGTGTTTTAACAGATTTACCATTGGAAGACATGATTTGCACTGATATATCAATGTTAAACATACATGAACATGTTGATTTTTCACTTACATGACCTGATAGTGATAATGTATGTCAGAGCAGTGTGAATCAAAGCAATCACCGTATCACCATATCTTTCTTGATACATGTACTTTGATTGTATTTTGCTTTTGCATGAATTGACCCTTAAAATCTCTTTTCCTTTCTAATTCTGACTCCATTCGCCATCCAGGCCCAGAAGGAGGCGGAGATACTCCGCGATGTTGTCATGCCAATGGAGCAAGAAATTGCATCACTGAAGGCCAAGTTGAAGGAGTCACAGGCAACCATCAAAACATTAGAAGCAAAGGTACAGATCAATGTCATTGTTAAAAAAGGGTTTGTTTTGATGTCAATGTCAAGTAACAACAGACATGCACACAAAGCCATCAACAAATGTTCCAGGAATAAATGAACTGAGTGGTGTGTTTCCTGTCTATAATTGTATTAATATTGCAATTTTACAAAGTCAGATATTTCTCTTCAGCTTTATATTTACATTTTTATCAAATCAACCTATGAATTTACAGGAAAAGATGCAAACACTGCCAGTTTGCCTTTTGTACCACACACAGTGTGTAGCATGTTGTGTCACTGTCACTCTTACTCTAGTCAGGCATGAATGTACACACACACACACACACACACACACACACACACACACACACACACACACACACACACACATACCCTGTACACACACTTGAATATCACTTGTGCTTTCCTATGATCAATTCAATGTTTTTTCCAGAATATCAATGAAGTACACTCTCAAAATTTACCAAACCTTGACAACTCTGATTCCAGTGCTGTCAGCAGTCCAGAGAAATCTACATCCAGTATTAAAGACAGAGAAAATATTGATGAGAGGGTAAGTCTCATAAGATAATCATGAATAAATTATTCAAATTCTGAAATGGATCAGAAATGATAAGCTATTTTCCCTCTTGAATGCAGATGCCATAAAAATTGAGTGTAAAATGTGAGTAAATATGATATTAATTTAAGCATTTTATCGGCAAAGAATTAAATCAGCAAAGTATTTGTGGTTTAAAAAAGCGTTATTTATTTTATCTTCGAGTTTGTGATATTCTGCATGGAACTCTTAGTCATAATAGTTTTGTTTCTGCACGGAAACTCGAGAAGGCATTTTTGTGTTGTCACACAAAATTTCAAAACTGATCAGTAAACTGCTTCAGGACAGGAATTGTTTCTCACAAATACATGCTGACAATGTCTGTTCTGAATCTCTGTTCTGTTCAGGTTAGGGAATTGAATCACTACCTAGAAGCTGAGAAAGCGTCAAGAACAGACCTAGAAATGTATGTCGCCGTTCTCAACACGCAGAAAAATGTTCTCCAAGAAGAGGCAGATCAACTTAGGTCAGAATTACATGAAGGTAAGGTCAACAATGTTCTGTCTCATTCATGTCCACTTAAAGAATTTAGTTGAATCCACTTGCTATTGGTTGTGTAGTTTGATCCACATACATGCAACTTGTTCGGCAGTTGAGACGATAGCGAGGAAATATTTTTTTGTTTTAAATAGTAGAACATATAACCCAGTTACTTAGATTGAAAAGTAAACACATACCTGCCTGCACTTGTGATAAAATGAGGCTGGACATACTTCTGCAATATATTGTGCATGATACAAGTACATGAATATTCCTAATTGATAATGATTAATTAGCATAATACGTGTATACTTGAACAGTATGTAGATGTTCACATGGCACAAATGACTGCTATTATACCAGGCTTGCTATGTAAGTGGTCTGAAATCACCAAAGTGCGCCTGCAAACTGCGCCGGCGCATTTCAAACTGCGCCCCCATTTTGCGCCGGTATATTGCGCCGCCCAAACTGCGCCCTTACTCTGCGCCGCGCCATTGCGAAGTTTCAATGTCAAGCACGGTATATTCTATTTTGGTTTAGTCAGGCGATTTCAAAGAAATATTCATGTTTTTCGTGGGGAATATGGTGAAATGTGTCGCTAAAATGCGGAGGATGGGAGTAATTTTTTCCGACACGTATGTGAAGTATGAAATAACATCACCCGAGAGGGAAGGTAACTCGGCCAGTCGAGTGTCATTTGCATCGTAAATCGACCTTTGAATCTGTTGTAGTTTCCACCCGAACCTTGTCGGTAAATACTTTCACAGTTAAAAAAGACGCTAAATTTTACTCTCAAACTCTTTCGATGGCCAATATCTCTGCCATTATACGTTTCGTAGGGTAACTCTATACTCAGTAGGCCTATATGGCGAGAGTGTCCTAGCTGTCTCAGTGTCTGAATAGGCGGTGCAGCCGTAAACCGGACACTCCATACTTTCCTTGTTTGATCGGAACCTCGTGGACCGTAATTCTTGCTCTAATTCTGCGACCTTTGAATCGCCCAATAATTGCTACTTCCAACTCCTGACGACCCCAAATGATAAGGAATGCGACTGATTCTGAGACTCTCAGTTCATAGAAGAGTCAAAGTACGATCACGTTTGCGACTGAACTTGAGACTCCAATTTCGCTTTGTGATGTACATTTGCGAGTGAATTTGAGACCGGGTCTGAGACTCTTATTTAACGTGCAAACAGCAAATGCGACCGTCCTTACGACTGACTTCCTGACGTAAGGTATGTAAGGGTACCGGAAATCGACAAGTGCGAGGCTAAAGTTAGGAGAGCGTATGCGATAGTGAGAATGTGAAGTGAACTCGGTCTGTACATAGTTAGTGCTTGTCAGCATTTATTTCATCACTTTGGTCGAATGAAAACTTACGATCAAAGTCATTGCTAAAACAGCGATACGATCTCCATGGAAGTACAGTGCTGTGTATCATGAGCGAACCGCTGAGTGAATTCATCATTGAAGTCCCCGATGGAAATTATTGCAACACACTTATTTCTAAACACCAAGAAGTTGATATATTCGTCTAAATAAAATATGAATGAGACATTCATCTTTACATAATGGAGAATAGAATATTATATCTGACTACGAAGAACTTTATTCACCAGGTTTTAAAAATCAGCAAGAGACTGATCGGGCTGGGACGTACGATTCACAGACTGATTCAAAGTGCTGGTCAAAGTGAAAGGGGACGCCATGAACACTCAATCCCGATTGGTATTTATATAGTTATGTCAAAAACGGGAGGCACAACCGTGATTAGGTTATTCAGAGTCAATTAACCTTGAAACGGACCAAACGATAGCACACAATTACGTCTACCGTCCTGTGACACTATGGCGGGTTTCCGAGTCCCTGTCGCGGTTTGGAAAACGACCTGCTGACAGCTGATGACAAAACACGCTCATACTTTTGATCATAGACCCTGGAGCGATGTTTTGATGGATTTCTAGCTTCCTTACCCTATAAAAAACTTGAAACTAAAATGAAAGACGAAAAAAGATCCGTGAACGGACGAGAGATTTCCTGTAGAAACTTCAGATATTTACTGAGGCGGATCATCTATTTTTTTACATCCATGGGCGGATCATTGAAGTGAAATTTACCTCAATGGATGGATCAATCGGAGCACCGAGAATATGGCATTTCCCGTTTGATTTCTACAACATCTAACAGAAAGGAAAAAAACTGAAACGACAACTGATATCGTGTCATTTAAATACGGGCTTTTAATTGTTCATTCATTTTAGTTATTATCGTCGTGCCGTTTTTAGAAGATTTTTGAGGACCCAAACGACATCATGTGTTGGTCCATTGCCATGGAATCCTATGCCAACGAAAGACGGTGACTTTTTCAAAGTTGAATAAAATTTCCTTTCTGGTTGTGTTAGTCAATTAATCGCAATATGTTCGTTCCCAATTGATCATAACACCTCGATTCTCCCGTCTATGATTCGATATTCACCGACTCATTCTTTCTCTTCTTTGTCGATCGATGAAAGTAATTTAATCTTCAATACTCTGTCCTAATTTGACTAATGTAACATCTTCACCTATATTGTCATTAGTTTCTAACCAACGTACAAAAACTTGGCCCGTTTGCCAAAGCACATGAGTCTATGATTTCATGAACGGCCGCACTCTATGCATTGGGAAGATATTCATGTTGCAGTCTGCCCGAAAAAAACCCCCAAAACCCGAGGATGTTTAGGCGATAACAAAGGCGATGACTCAGTTAAATAAAACAAAACTAAACTTTGGACATCATATTTTTGTCTTGGCGTACACTTGTCGGTTCGATGTGCGACCATACGCTGATCGCCAATATTCTCCATAAAGCTAGTCATAACAATTCTGCGACAATTTCTCCTTGTGAACGTCCTTGAACCCGTAGCCGCGACCATTGTTTTTTGATGTGTTCCGTGCTTGATGATTGGTAGAATTAATGTATCAAAATTTGAAGACACATGTGACTGAACCCTCTGATTGTTAGACAATTGACGGTGTATAGGGGCGAGACTAGACTTGGTTCAAGTCGGTGAATTTAAAAAAAATAAAAGCATTTATAATAGTTTCTTGTGTCTCTCCTATTTCGTACAAACTTTAATATCCGGAATTTGGCAGCTCACGCCAGGTTTTCCTAGCGATTGAATGCGTTACGTTTGAGTCTGCGCAGTAGTGAGTTAGTTTCTGCCGGATTCACCGGTGAACTCCGCTGTAAGCTTATAGCGTTCACTCCACTCATCGCGTTCACCCTACTCATCGTGTCCACTCACGCGCGCGTTTCACATGAAAGCAGAATACAAATCATTGCGTTCACTCCACTCAAACATTCACAAATCACAGACTTGAACCAAGCCTAGGGCGAGACGGAAGGCAACAACAATCCAAGGACCAAGCTAGGGAGCATCATGCATTGCATGCTTTCTAACAATGAGCCGCCTGTTTCCATAACTATCATACCATACGAAATCCGGCTTTGACCAATAATGTTCCTGTCCTGTTTCGGATGATAACTTTCGAGCTGCGTAACCGATGTTGAGGTTCAGATATTCGAATATCTTTCGTGTTCGAAAGGCTTATTGATTTACAGTGAATACAACTTTTGTATAATTAGTTTACGTGTACATAACCCAGCACACGAGGAAAAGCCAAATACTTACCAATACCAGTTGGAAAATTTCAGCGAGCTAGTCGCTCTCATCAGAGGTCGAGGAAAAAAATACGTCGGTATCGTTGCTCCGCTATGTTTATTGTTGTTTGTACGACTAGTTTGAAAGTCATAGACTTTCTTAACGGGGAAATTCATATTGCCATTCAATATTTTACGCACGAAGTCACCTGTCACCTCCATTCGGAAGCAAAAACGTTTACAGAATGTTTTTATAGTGAAAACTAGCTCCAGGCCGTGACATGTCTCTAGTTACGAAGAAACTTCGTAAATCAAAATCGACATCAACATTGAGCGGTGATCGTGAACCGTTAAATAAATGTCGGCAAAATAAAACATCAAATGGCTAAACTTTTGGAGAGAGAGAGAGAGAGGGGAGGGGTTTATGCAGTCGCGAACTGATCATGGTCTTTAGGATGGATAAATGCAGGGTCGGTTTACACATTTGGCTGCAGAGATATCGAAAATGTACAGATACTTTCCCGAAATTTGACTTATTTTATAACATGAGTAGAACAAAACCAAAAATATTGACGTTACTCTTCGGATGTTTGACTCGCAAGTTTGCTAAAGTTAGATTACATGTATACTTACAGAAAATGGTCGCCGTAGTCTTCTGTTCAAAAAATATATGTTCTTCAACACCACGTTTCTGATGATCGGTGATGTCACATTTTATTATTTTTATAAATATAAATTAATGCACCGATTTCAAACTATAATTATTTTTTCTTTTCGAATTGAGAGAGTTTTTAGTAGTTCTGTAGACGAAACGATCGGAAATAGCAGAGTATCTTGGCAATGGCACGACATCTATGCTATCGTTTAGCTGCAATATTGTACAGTTGCAGCCAGAGCCCCGGGTAAGCCGAATTCGGAACGTAATAACGCCAGTTGCAGCGGCGTCGTGGATTGACTGTACCTTTGTCATTTCTGTTGAAGTACACCTGTTATTGCTACAAGCATTGTGGGCTTCATGAAACGTTGTTTCTCTGTACATGTATACTGGTCTTGCCGTTATATTCAGTGTCGTATAATTTGTTGTTTGCATGTCAACACATTGGCCTGTGTACAACCTCCAGTGCACACTAATCGTGACCGTAATTTACACAGACATAAACATTCGATCCCGTCCGTGAATGTCGAAGGTGAAAGGGATTAACTTGATCCCGGGTATCAAGTCCCTGGCCTTTAATGGCGATGCAAAATTCACAAATTTTGACTGCTGCTGAAGCCATGTCCTTTCACGATACCGCCAAGTGAGTGTAATCCGTCCCATACAAACATAACATGGTCTCGTACCTCCGAGACTCCATTCTGAAAACATGTCGAAAATCTTACTGGCGAAAGATATATTTTCACACCTTATTGAAAGAAAATTTCTTTACTGCAAGCTCCTGTTTGAGAAGTAACTTTGGTACCGTCCGCTAACTACCTCCATTGGTCCACGTACGTATGTGCGTAGTCCCAAAACAAATCCACGTCATTTTTCGAGCTGCATTTTTTAGGGCACGAATATTAATATCTACAGTCTACACTGCTAAAGCGTCCTGCTACGCAAGTGCGACTACTCGATGTTGTGACACTTGGAGAAAGTGTTTTGGCGCAGAGTAAGGGCGCAGTTTGGGCGGCGCAATATACCGGCGCAAAATGGGGCGCAGTTTGAAATGCGCCGACGCAGACTGCCGGCGCACTTTGGTGATTTCAGACCGCTTACATACCTGACCAGGCTTCATACATAAGATGTCTGCCAATAATTACAGTGTTTGCAGAGGATGACACTCCTTGTGAAAACATACCATGTAGATCACGAGAACAATCTACTGCACACTCACATGGTTAAGTTTTACTGGTCATGGATTGCTTGAACAGAAATATAATTCCCTTCCAGATCATAGCATGTTTAACTGATCTCCCTCCCCCCCTCCCCCCCCCCCCCCCCGCCCCATATCTGTTACACTTCAGTGTGTAGACTGCTTGAACAAGAGAAGAGAGAACACAGTGATCTCAAGCAAACCTGGCAGATGGCAAATGACCAGTTCCTGGAGTCGCAGCGTCTGCAAATCATGGACATGAAACGGATGCAGAGCGTTCTGACTGAGGAACAGCAACGGCAGATCCTGGAGCTGCAGAAGAAAGACCGGGAAAGAGAAGTCCAAGAGAAGAGAGTGAAAATGCTGGAGCAGATGAGAGAAAAACATTCGCAGGAACAGGAGGAGAGAAGGGCAGCTGAGGTCAGTGTTGAGGTCAATGCCCTTTATAAAGATTTCAAAAAAATCAGGCCCCAGTGATTTAAGGTTTATCGCATATACATGTGTACCAATGGAAACAAACTCTTGTACCTCATTATACTTATCCTGTCATTGATTACAAGGTATGTGAAGACAGATAGGATAGAACAGCTAAGAATATTTGAAACTGTTATGTGCATATAATTTATGGTGACTTATTCTACCAGTTTCAATTATTTCATATTGACAAATTCATTGCAGAGGAGGAAAGAAGAGGAAGATAGGCAGTCAGCCAGTCCGCCAGGCTCCCCAGGACAGCAAGATAAATCACCACTACACAGTGTACAGAGTACAGGGATGGTGACAGCTAGTTCAGAGCCTTCACTACAGATATTCGGTGAAATGGATGATATGGATGAGGTATGTATACCGGGGTAGTCAGAAATGAGCAAGTTTTTGAAACAGCAATAGACTGTGACAAAAGTAAAAGATAAGCTAAATCTAAAATCATTTTGAAATAATTTTTTGTGTGGCACAACTGGCAGATACTTTGTGTCAAATAATGAGCACAGGTGTTCAGCGTCTATAACTAATCAACTGACCTATAGAGAAATACAGCCGTTACTCATGACAATGTATGTATTTTGTGCAGTCATATGTTCAAGATTCACAAAAGGTATATTCTGTATCCTTCAACAAACAGATAAATGGATCCACTGCTTTCAGGGTATGCTGTACTTAGCAACACATAGTAGCTAGTCATTTTATAAGTACTAACCTTTTCTAATAAGTTGCTACTATAAGTACTTGCAGTGCATGGTGGCAGATTTCTGTATATTTCATTGATTCTCATCTTATGAAATCAAGCTTTGTGCAAGGTTAATCAAGGCCATTGGAATGTTGAAATATGCATTACCGGTATATTAGCAAGCTGTGAAGTTGTAAAAGCATGTGATACTGGTATAGCAATCAGTAAGACGTTAAGTATGGTTGACATGTTCTGTTTTTCAATTCTTTTTGCCATCTGTTGTCTTCAGATTGCCAGGAGAGGATCATTCCCAGGCACTCCACAGCAGTCAGCCCACTCACCTGACTCCTCAAAGAAGTCTTTTATATCACAAGAGATCAGTCGGAAGGTAGATGACAGCGTAGATTTTGACAGGCTTTCAGTCACGTCGAGGGTCAGTCTCACTGAAGCCCAGGAGAAAGCCATTACTGGTAACAAACCAAAGTTTTTAAAGTTTCACACTCGCGAAGTATATCTTTTTTCAGATGAAAGTGGTTTCAGAATTGACGGACACGTATGAACCTTCAGATTTCTGATATCATTTTTAATTATTAGGCAGGTTTTAGAAAAATTTTGGATGTGTTGCAACAACAAATTATGTTTGTCTCCATGAAGAGTGATGCATTTTCTGTAGTTTCCCATCCCTGACTGCCCATCAAAGATCTACATGCTGTCATGAGTTCAGACAAAGTAGCCAAAGGATTAATTTTGTAAGTTGTTAAGTGTTCAGATCCTTTTTTTAAGTTACCTATGAAAGAAGACTCTGATTGAGTGATTTTGAATCCTCACAGCGAACAGTCTCCATCTTTATGTTCATCTTCCACAATTTTCCAAGAACCTTTGTAACGTATCTCTTGACAGGAGTGACACCAGAGATGGAGCAGACAGCATCCGTGGTGGCCAGTGCCAGAGCTCGCAGTGAGTCCCTGGTGTCAACTGTTGGGAAGAGACTCGTCAGTGAGAAAGAATGGGAATGGCTTCAACAAGAGGTAACCTGTGTGGTGTTTTTTTTCATGCAAATATTATATGGTCACTGCTGCTTTGCAAGCTGAACAGAGATTGACCCCATGAGTCAGCAGACAGTTCTTCTTTCTTTGAAACATAGTTCTGAACAGCGCTCTCTACAACAACAATAGAAGGACAAACAAAGCATAAACCTTCAGTATGATATAGACATCCTTTTCGAGCTGAGACCTGACTTATAGAGTGAGAAATATGCATTCTAGTTGGTCGCTCTTGCCAGTTTGAACTTCAGTGACCACATTGCAAGGAAGTTATACCTTATCAAGCTCTTATTTGAATTCAAGGTATTAACTGTGCACTGTGCATCAGGATTAAAGTATAACAATTCTTTGTCATTTAATAGCTCTTTTTCAAAGTGTTGAAAAGACTGTGTTGAAAGCACTCTTCTGACTAAAACCGTGTTCAGTAGACGTCTTTCACACCATTTCATACCTCTCACCTGCACTGTTGCATTGTTTGTGACAGGTCAAGAGTGCCAGAGAGAAGCTAGGTAGACCGTGTGATATGTGTACCAATTACGAACAGCAGTTACAGAGTGTGCAAATAAATGCTCAGGAGCTGAGAGACTTAGCCACTGATCTAAGGAAGGTAAACCACTTGAAATTCAGGAATAAAGGGTATTGCTTGACAGAACAAGTGTGCCCCCTTGATGATATTTCCATAGTGTTTTGTCACATCAGACGTAACTTCTAACATTTTGCATATTACTAACTTTGAAAACCCTATTTGCATGATACATGTGTGCTATCTCTGTTAACAAGTCCTGCATGGGGTTCTGTCAACTAATATGTCAGATCGTTTCATTGAACTCAAAAATGTACCTGTGTGGCTTCTATTATCAAACAAAATAGCCAAATAAAGCCAAATAGGCAAACAAATTTTGTCCCAGTATTATTGACCCTTTCATTTATTCATCGTCTTCCTTTTGGGCCTGAAGTCTCCTTCCACTTGGCATGGTGAATCATCTGTCAATACAGCTTGTCTATTCCACTGGCTTTTACCACCTAGAAATGGACTGTTTTAAAGATGGCCCACAATCCCTCGGTGAAAATAACCAAAGGCAGCTGCCTACATGACCAGTCATTATGCATAGAATATTAATCTCAGGATTAGGGTACTTATTGACTTGTTGAGTGATATTGCCCTTTCCTTTCACACTGTTTGCAGCAATATGATCATTCAAATCAGCAGCTTGCCAAAGAAAGGAGACAACGAGGAGAGTTAGAGGAGAGTTTAAAGAATGCTGCCATGGATGCTCAGCAGCAGGTAAGATCTAAAAGTAGCATAAACGCATTGTTTTCCATGTAGTGATCGGAACTCTGCACTAGGATTTAGGGTATGGTCAATGTGTTCCAAGTACCAGTTGTCGGGTTTTCATATTAGAAATGGAAAGAAGTTTATTTCAACATAAAAGTATCTAATATTCAAATATTTCAGCTGTGGGACACTATGAGTCCTTTCAGAAAAGCAGTGTCTTGAACCTGTAGTTACTTTAGGAACGTCTATCCTTGACCATTCATTGAATTTCTTTCAGATTACCAACTTACAGACAAAAAATCAAGAGCATGAGAGTTTCCTGACTGATCTAAGACAGCAGTATCTCAGAGCATACAATGAGATGCATGATAAACTGGTATGTTGAGTTTATTAGTATCACAGACTTTGAATTGTAGATGGACAAGGGTTACCATAAACACATGACCATTATTGCTGTCTTGAAACAGCTCCCTCACATGTCCACAGTTGTAAATACCAGCTCGATGAAGAGAAATTTTGGAGTTTGAAATCATGCCAAGTGAAACATAAGTTATGTATTTAGAATTGTACTTTCAGCATTATTGCCTCATATCTTGTTGTGTAATGTGATCTGGCTGGCCAATGAGATGTTGTTAATGAACTCTTCAAGATTTAGATTCACTAGACCTACCAACGAAAACATCTTGCTATTTTCAAGAGCTCCTTTCAAGATAGTACGCACCTCAAAAGACTAACAATGGTCAAACTTTAGCTACAGACAGAAACTTTCAAACAATCTTATTCGAAGTCGAGAATAAAAATTATGGGTCACTGTGTAAATTTTGGTACCAGAGGAACAAAATGTCCTAAATTTAGCAATGTTTGAAATTCAAAATGGTCGCCATCCCTATGTTCACTCTATGAGGAAAAATTTCATTGAAACAAGATTGTGAAAATTTTATTCACTCAAAGAGCTTCAAAATGAGCCCACAGTAGTGGTAGATCAGAAAAGTATTGTAAAAATTAGAGAATCATATAATTGTCCCTAAAATGCATTCTGTATCTTCCATGTAACAGGAGTTTTTAAATTAAAAGGCCAGATTACACCGTCAAGAAAGTCTGCTGCCAAACTGTAAAACAGTCAATTAATGAAAATTATTGAGTTGACTTATCAACAGAAGGATCAGTCTGTGCTTTCATAACCTCTGGTGTCCTTTTTCTGTATTTTTTTGGGTCAGAAACAATTAATGCAGTCAAGAGAAGAAGCCCGCCAAGAGGTAAGTGTAACCTTTGAAAAGCAAGCACCTTGATTATGCATGCAGTGCTTACATTGCACTAACATTCAGTGTGACAGAAGATTTCAAATGGCTTCATTTCAGTGTCACATGTCCTCTTTTGAACAGAGTTCACCCAGCTAATGACAAACAAGAAGTGGTAGTTGCTGGCAAAGAAATTTCAAAACATCAGTTGTCACAACACACATGCAGAGACAACTATAGCTCATGAGAGGAGAATCACTTACCCTTTGAGCGCCGAAGTCAATTTTTGTCACCTTTATAAAATGTACCCTAGTCAATTTTTTTTCAAATTTTGCCAGAATTTTGGTGAAAAATTGTAGCCAATGAAATGTGATGTCCATCTGCTCTAAAATTATCAAAAAAATTGCAGAAAAATTCATAAAAATTGGTAAAATGTTGCACTAAAATCAAAGGGTTAAATCTTCAAACATCTTGGTTTGGCCCAAGCCATCATCATCAATAGTAATCGTACCCCTTATTACAGGAAATTGGGATTGACAGGTTAAAAGTCCTCCCTTCTGTCTTTCATCCGTTTAGATGACATGTAGCTGGACATTTCAATGTTAAATGTGCATGGTTTGAAATCCAATACATGTAAAGGAACATTTATGAGGATTTCAGGGATTTCAAAAACAGATTTCTATCACAGAGCACATGTCTACAAGGATAAAATGACCATATATGGTGGTATTTGCTCACTACAGAAGAGACATTTAAGGATCTGTTTGATCATGTTTACATCATATAACTTACTGAAGAGTGTTCAAATACAGTGGGACTCCTACTTGTGCAGTAAGTCAATATACGCAGTTAGCAAGAGAAAGATATTCACTAGACATTGCTTGTGCATATTCTAATATAAACACTGTATATTTCAACCTTGCACCCCCAATGTCCAGTGGCCTGGCCCCAACATGAACTCAGAAAATAATGGGTTGCACCAAAATGTGCTGGGTTAGAGGGTGATTTAGACTCTCAGAATTCATATGTCAGAATCTTCACTGAATATTTTGAATGTGCACTGTGCAGGTTATGAAGCTTCGCAAGCTGAACGAGAACCTCCACGGCAAGAGAAGTTTACACACTTCCATTTTAAACAGTGAACATTTTCAAATGCCTCAAAGCCCAGAGGAAATGCAACAGTTGATAAAGAGGTATAGGAGGGACATTATCAGTGTCAAGACGTCTGCGGAACACACTGAGGAATCGCTAAGGAGTGAAATCATGTTCCTTAAAGAGAGGGTACAGGCGGAGCAACATGCCAAAGAGACGACAGAAGACGCTTTGCAAACTGAGCTGGACACTGCTAGGGAAGAAATTGGTAAGACAGTGTGTTATTGAGTATACAATGCAAATCAGCCAATGAAAGGAGATTGACCACGTTGATACAGAGTCAGAACACAGCACTGTAGTGATGGCTTTATGTTGTATCATTGATGTGATAGGGTTTCCATATAGGAATGTGACACAGCAGATTCTACAGTGATATTTTTTTATGCTTGTTCATGTTTTTGTTCACATTTGTAATGTACAGCCAAAAAGGTACTAAGTGATGATATTTGGGAACAATTTTGTCCAAAGAACTTCATGAAAGCATTTTTCGAATCGGTAACATTTATGCACATTATTGTGAATTGATAATTTTTACTCCATTGTTTGCGCGACGTACATATGTATGCATAGGATTGTGACGTCAATTTTCACATAATGTCAGTCAAAACAATTTCTTTTACATTGTTTAGTCATGTGCTGGAAACCATTGTTATACTAATTCTTTATAGTCTGCCCCGTTGTACAACGCACTAAGGTTTTTGGAGTAATTAAAAAGCAGTATAGAGCAATGACACATGACAGTTTCTGCATAGTGACAGAGATATCTAATCATCAAACCAAATGAGGTCTCACAACACTTTTTTTTCCCAGCCAAGTTGTGTAGTGAAAATGATGTATTCGCTGGGGTCCATGACCAGAAAGCTGAACTTGAAGATAAAATCACTGAATTGCAGCAGATGATGAAGACAAGGGAAGTCCAAGCTAAAGAAGTCATAACTGCCTTAGAGAAACAATCAGATGAACTGAAAAGTATTAGGGTGAGAGTTTGATTGTCGAATAGAACAACTCAAATAGAGTTTGCATGTTGCTGGAAACATCATTATGTACAAATGTGTGTAGATTGTTTTACTGCAACTCAAAAGAAATTGTCTTTTCAAGATTTTTTTTAATTCAGCCATGGTATCATTTCAAACACCATGAAACATGAACTAGTATCGTGTCTGGTACAAAATTAGATTTCTACCTTTGTCTATATTGTTCAGAATCACAAACACCATTTTCTGTTAGTTTTAAAATGCCTCTTTTCCTCCTATGAGACATTTTAAATGTCTGCAGTGCTTCTCAATAGTATTATTTTCATACACAAGTTTCAGCTCTCCACATAAATTCTCTCATGGTTCTGCAGTAGAAAATACCATCAATATAATGTCAATGTCCAGGCCTATTCAATACCAGCAAATGAATCTGTATTCATTCTGAGACAAAGACACGTCAGAGATGAGACTATTTTTGTTCTTCATCACAAATTTTATCATGTCACAATAAGGCCAACACTTTCCGACTTGCAGCTAAATGTACCCATACACATTCATACAGTTGCAAAAATGATGAAATCTTGACAAAGATTATGTTAGAAGAGAGAAAAGGAAAAAGGAAGGGAGAACTGCAATGATATTTATTTTAATTTTATTTATTTTCATTGATTTTAATGTTTCATGATATCAGAGAATTAAATCCATTTTTCTCAATGCCCAATTCCAGGCAAAACAAGAATGTGAAATAATTGAATCTGCCAATAAAATCCATTCCTTACAAGTAGAATTGGACAACAGTGAGGCAGTGCAGAGAGATTTTGTCAGACTATCCCAGTCATTACAGGTGGGTGGTTTATCTTTGTTGGATTTAAACCATCATTATATTTCTTTCTCAGTGTTACTGTTATGTTAGTCTGTGGGCCAAACCCTGAAAAGGGCTCTAGAAATAGCATTTCGTTGCATAGGGTCTTTGAGATACTTGGTATGAGCTTCAAATATTTGTTTATAGTGTGTGTATAAAGGAAAAAGATACTTAACCCAAAAGAATACGGTCACAAGGGAGATTTTTGACCAAAAAATATGCTTTTTCACATATTTTCTCTAAAACAAGGGAGATCCATGCAAGTGTGTTATCCTTCACATGTATTGATTTTTTTCTGAATGTTGTTTACTGGATATTAACAAAAAAATCTTTGAAATGTGAATTATTGACAAGAAACCAAAATTTTTACCAATAACTTGAAATTTCAGTGTTTTTTCCCCAAATTGTAGATATCAGCACAGGTGCATTGCCTTTATCTCAATCACCAATATTTTGTACTGCAATATCAAATCTACTCACTGGCAATGTAAATCTAGACGACACAATTTAGAATATTGTACCAAAAACTATTTATTTATAGGTTTTTACCCCAAAATTAAGATATATGTGCCAATGTATTGTGTACAATGTAACTGAAAGAGATATTTGAATTGTGTATTTAAAATTGTTGGCAGGTGATTTCTTTTCAGAATTTACACATAAACATGTAGTTTCGACCAAAAATTGATTTTTCTTTCACAATTAAGATGGTCATGCCAATGCATTCTATGTGATGTTCATTGCTGGAGTTCCGTACCGGGTCTACAGAACTAAAAATCAGTTCTTTTCCTGTGCAAAAAACATGAAATGCTCATTACTTTTTCTTATGACAATTCATTTCCTTTTCACTTGTCAGATAATGACCTTAGAATTTAACCATGTAACCAGTTTACATTAATTGAGACAGAAAAATTAATATCAAATGTGGTTTTATTTTTCAAAGGCATCTATCAGTTCATTCATTGTCACTGTCAATGTCTGAAGCGCTGTCATCTCCTGGTTCACTTTCCTCATCGTTCTGTGAGTTTGAACATGAAACACATTGACATAACTCTGTGCATAGCAGGTCCACCTCTCTACAAGAACATCTTGATGAGCATCCAGACTTTTTGCATTTACAGCTTACAAAATTGATGACAGAATCTGGTGCAGGGGGAAGTGTCATCCACTGGATTGATACATCTGAGTCTTGCACTATCCATCCATGTCCATGTGGGCTTGGTGCATCCATTTTGGCCTGCAAACATCGCCTGTAAATTGCTGTTTGGTAGTTTGCACGCTGTGTATGCAATTTCAGACTATCTCTGTTAGGAGGGAGGGCTCCATCATTTTGTGAACCAAGACGAAAGCAATTGTATCTTGCTTCATTTACATCACTGCACCTAATTTGGCCATACACATCACACACAAATGATTCTATTTGTGTGAACAGTTCATCAGAAAGTATCCATGCTGCCCCAAGTTGTTGGAATGTACTTGTATAGTTATCATTGGCCAGCAACATATTTGCCATCTTCTTCTTGCCCTTGCCTTTGAAAGCACTTACACTGTCACAACCTGAGAATACATGAAGACCAACAAGAGCTTCTGCAGTTCTGTCTCCCAATGCCTCTACTACCTTGTTGATGTGTATTATCTGACCATTTTTGCTGGTTTGATGTAATATCAGCTGGCCTTGTAATTGATGTGCACAGCTCACGGCTAACATGAAGACATCTGTATCAGGACTGCGAACGACAATGTTGTCTACCTCCCCAACACGTGATGCATGTTGAGCATGGAGTAGTAGTCTTGTGTCAGCCTCTTCATGGTCACACTGCAATTCTGGTATTTCAGTTACATCCATGACACCATTTGCTGAACGCAATCTGTAGCAAAGCTCACCCTTGGTAACATACATGGTGATACCCTGCAGGCACTCTGATTCATATTCTTTCCATGATTCAAACAGAAAGAATAGGAGAGATTCTTTATTCTTACCAGAGGCAAGGAACTTTTTAATTGCCTTGGCATGTTCAGGGATGGACGTGTGATACGAATCTCATTGAAGGTACCAGTGGTGGCTCGACGTTTTCTTTCTGCATTCTTTATGGATGGTTCTCTGTACTGATCAATGACAAAGTCTATTCTTGTGGCGCCATACTTTGATGCGATTGCTCTCAACTGGTAAAATATGCTGGCTGCGAATTCTCCAAAAGTAGCTTGCACTTTACTTTGCATCTGTATTAAGGCCATGGCATCGACTAGAACAGCACTCTTTCCTTCGAGATTATGGTCCACAACTGCATCTGGAAAGGTGATTGAAGATGATGAGCCAGGACAGCCTTGTTTGTCTTCGTCATTGTTTCATCAAAGTTGGCTAACATTGCTGGGACATGGCCAAGGGGATAAGTCATGACCTCACGAAGATCAAGGTGTCGCACCTGTGCAATGACAAGCATCCTCCCAAGAAGATTACGGTTTTCTTTCACTGATAGCGAACTCATGGTAACTTTGGACTTTGCTTTCTTGGCAAGATCAGCGAATGTCTTACCCCTCAGGACAGACATTTTGTCAAACAAATCCTTTGATCCATGTGTTAAACGCTCCTTATTAAATTGTTGGTAAGCCTCTTCACCTTTGAAATATGCAGTGGTGAGGTCTGTTGTGATTTCTTCACCAGCCAATGTACCAGCTGTAAGATGAACAAGCAGGTCATCACTATCACCAATAAATGGTGATCCCATCGACAGCAATGTTGATATCACCTCTTGTACATCAGATTCATCTCTCTTCATCCTGGCTTGTGTCAGGTCTTCGTGATCTGACTGCTTGTCTGTCTTACCAGCTTGGTGAAGCAACCTGATGCAATAGCTGAACGTGCTGGATGACTGAGAATCCATCGGTTGAGAGCACCTTTGTTTCGTGTGAAACCAACCAGTCCACCTTTTGTCTTTGACTCACGATTGAAAGTTTGTTCAATAATTTGATCACATGGAGTCATTGAAAATGGATGGTCATCAGATCGCTGCACGGCAAACTCACCTTCACAAAATTTCTCATATACGTTTGGGTGTGTTTGAGGCAAAGCTGACATTTCTTGTAGATACACCGGAAGATAGCGTGAATAGTTAACTCTACCATACGCAAAGTACCATGGTAACATCTTTCTTAGTGTGGATAGATGTAAATGCCAGTTACCCTCACGTGTTGCTCGAATGAAGAGGAGTAGAAGCTGTACCATTTCCAAATAGGAATTCCAGAAAGCATAATTGATGTTACTTTCACAGCACTTCTGTACATGGTCTGCGTATTTCTGTTGTAATAGCTTAATATCTTCTGTCTCCACTTCATCGATGAGCGAATTGGGGAAGCTTTCACGAAGTTGGATAAGGCTAGTGATCACTCTTAAATGTTCCTCTTCAGTCAAGCTGTCAAGGAATTCATTGAAGCGGACACGGTGCATGGCCTCTGGAACCAGTTTATGGCAGCGAACACTTCTGTTGTAATGGTGGCCACTCATAACACCATTGGCAGAGCCTTGGGCTAAAATACCGGATTCTATCATTATATCTTCTAACCCAGCATCTCTGAAGCGCTTTCCTATTGTAGACAGAAATGACAGAGCTGTGTGAAACTCTCCAAGACGTAGAATTAGACGTTGTGTATACTCTTCATTCTGCCAGCGTATCTCTTGTGCTTTTGAGTAAATTGCTTGATCCATGGTGACAACAATACTTTGCAGGCTGAGCTTATTGGCGATGTCAACACTTCTGCTGAGTATTGTGTTTACGGTAGACTTGTCTGTTGGACTGGCATCAATCACCGGCAGGTAACCAATTTTGCTGACAGGTGTGGGTGACACTGCCTGACAGTTTCTGATTAAATCCAGTCCATGAGGGTAAAAGGTTGCACTCCTCTCCCTCAACCTAAAAAGTAAGAAATAAAAGTAACACACTATGACTGGGATGTTAAAACATAAAAAATTATTTATTCATAGAACTTGACATGTTATCTGAAATACACAACATACAATGTATACTAACCTGCACTGTCTTGCATAACCAGAATGCCAAGTCTTTCTTCAATGGAATTTTTTGTTCTCTGCCCTGATTCTGGAAAATTTCATCCACATTAAAGCCTACAGGTAGATTGAAAAATTAAGCTTTACTCTAGGGCAGTGTAACATTATAGTGGCGTAACAATATTGTCAAACTGCAACAATTCTTTTCCAATATATATATAGTGCTGTTTATATAATGTTTGGGAAATGAAAATACAAATATCAGTGTATATCAGTAATATTATGTTGTTTAACACAGGGGAGATTTAATATGTAAATAAAGGGGATATTAACAGGATATAGGAGTATGGATGGGCATGTGTAAAATGTCTTTGTATTAATTGTTTAAAAACCTTTTTTAATTGTTTAATGAAAGAAAGGGTTTTTAAAAACACATTTGATGTATAATATTGTGCATGTAAAACTTTGAGATGTAAATGAGTTGTGCATTTATTTGTGCTACTTACAACGATAATGTTTGACCATGCCTGCATCGAAGACAATTAGTGACTGTGATGAGCATATAGTTCATAATGTACAACCTGACAGTGCAGGGCCATGGCGTGGTCTGCCATGGTATTCAATGATATTGGTGGGTGGAACTTGAAGTGTCCTTTGCTTTGACTTGGTGACTGCTACTGATATCGAAGGGTTGCTGTCATTGTCATCTGTGTCATCTCCAAGATTTCTCTGAATTACAATTCCATTTGTATTGTGAGTTGTTCCTTTCCCTAAAACAGAAATTGTGTCAGAAGATGTTGTTTACACTAATGATCTACTTGGGAAAATAAAGACAACACCAACAGTAAAAGATTTTCAATTTCATAAATAAATGCAGAACTCATGTGATATTTGAGACCTGAGTAGTCAGCTGTACTTACCACTGAGTGTCTCTTCACCAAAATCATTATTATCCCATACCAATGTTGCAAAGACTTCTTGACAAAAACCTGGTGGCAAACCATCACCATGGAGTTGTTGGATAGCTAGTGCTGTGTCATGCTCTAATACTTTAGAGTGTGAAACACAGTGCCCTAAACCATTGAGCAATCCTATCAATGATGAAGATCCAGTCACATGACGAACTGCCATACCAAGTGACAAGTGTTTAGGGGTGAGTTTCCGTCCTTGAGAAGACAAGAACATCATGTCCTGACAAATTGATAACAATTTGTTCTCAACATCAGCTTGGACATCAACACGATCTTGTGAGTGAAAGTCCTGTGATAGGCCAGTACACCATGCCAGGAAATTAAAAAGTTTGGTGGGTACAATATCTCTACTTCTTTGGATTGTTAGATCTTCTGCCCGAGGAGGCCATGCTGTAACACCTTGAGCTTTCTCTAGAGTGGCATGAATATTCATGGCAGAGTGAATCATCTCAAGCATTTCATGCTGCTGACTGTTAGAGTGTGCTGTTAGTGACTGTGACTCTGCTTCATCTTCTTCGCTTTCAGAATCTGTATGAGTAATGTTCAGGATCCGGCCTCCTGAATCTGATTCTTTGTGAGCCATTACCAGTTCACATTTTTGCATGTGAGGTCGAAGAAACTTGATTTTATCACCAAATCGTTGTTTGAGTCTTTTTTTTAAATACATGTTTTTGTATGATGATGCATCAATATCTTCAATGTCATTGATCATTTTAATGAAGATATTTTTCAACACGTTGATTGGAACAACTTCATCATTATCTATTAGTCTCCTCTGCACTACTTCATCACAAAATTTTTTGAAGGATGGTGCGTACATGATACCACTTTCTTCCTCTGTTTTCTTCTGGTATGAATAAGTGACACATCTGACATAACTTTGATAGCATGATTTGTGATACTTCACTTCAATACTGACCAAGTCTTGACCTCTCAACTGCAGTAGAAGTTTCTCGTCTTTCCTAAATTCGGCAGCTTTAAGTAATGTACGTCCGTCGGTTTCACAGGCGACAAGTCTTTCATTTGACCTCTTTCTTGAAAAAGGGTCAACCTTCGTTTCTCACCCTTGCATAATATACACATCGGTGGCAGTACGTGAATACTTCTCCGCTTGGCTGACGAAATGGAACTTGAACTAGGTCTGACCTTAAGTATCGCTTTACAGGAGACACTTGTTGTTCACTCTCATCATTCAGTTCCGTCGGTTCACTTGTGGCAAGCGTTTTACGTAGCTTACCTTTCTCTCTGCGTTTCTCTGCCTGTGCCAGCCGACGTTTACCAGTGAAACGCTGATAGCACCCAAGGTGAAAGCCGGACTGATCTTGTGCTTCAGGATCCAACTGGAGTGCAATTTCCCGCTCCAAGCCATCAGAGCTTTTCCAAATCTCAGCGCATTCGATTAATTTTGCCCAAGAGTGGTCAGTAAAAGCCTTGATCGGCTCGTCTTGTATGTCAGCGACGTGACACACACATTCCATGCTTGTGGAGGTGGCCATTTTGAAAGGATATGTATCGGACGACGTGATTGGCTCATTGATGCCTCCACCAATGAAAACGCTTGTTACCCACAAGCTTTAACGTCGATGATGACCTTTGACACCTATTAGCATATATTATATATTTTTAACTTTTCCGCCAAATTTCACGCAATCGGACAAACTGATTTGGGTTAAGTATCGTTTTTCTATTTCTTTATAATTATGGTGGGAATTCATCATTTCAGCTGATTTGATTTAAACTTGAGTGTCCAGTGATCTTTTTGAAACGATAGCCCGGGTCGTCCCACAGACTATGTAGGTCAGTTTCCATAGATGTTTTTAGTGTGTGTGTGTGTGTGTCCGTCCATCCGTCCGTCCATTCATGACTAACCTGGTTTATATGTGTGTATATGGTACTGATGTGTGTGTTTTGTAGACTTGCATATACTTGTGCATTTATGTCACATAGCTGTATATTCATTAGGCAGATAGATAACCATATTACTAGTAGTATCTGCCATTGTTAATACGTAATTGTGCAACATTGTCTTCCCACGTAGCACTGACTGTTTATGTACAGCTCATGTAGGACTTAAAGTCAAAACAGACACTTCCCTTCCTTAGTAAAGCAGTTATTGTCAAGCAGGTAACACACTCAGCTCCTAATCTACATCCTATGGTTTCCCTTGAGAGCTGCTTTGTTCATAACATGGGCGCCATTGTCTTTGTAGTGTAGATATCTCAAATTGCATTTATCTAATCGTCTCAAAACGGACGAACTACGAGCAGACCTACGAGCTCGTACGAGCGAAGTACGAGTGACGTAATGTGCCGTACTTTCAAAGGACGTATGACGTCATGCATGTCCCAAAATCGACAAAGTGAGCGTCAAGCTGAGCGTGGAAAAACAAAAACAGCGTCGAACTGAGCGTTGAAAAAAAAAGACAAAATAGGATTCGAAATGAACGTAGAAACATGCCAACAGAATGTCAAAGTGGGGTTGAGTACGGGTGCTAAAATATAGAAAAATGTTAGTCTTTAAAATCATTGTTGAGTAGAGGTCATTTTCAAATAGACTGTACAACATGAGGTACACACGGGTGCCACAAAAACACCCGCCAACTCATAAAATCCTTCATATTATATTCATTGTACACTGTGATTAACATAATGTGGTGATCAGATTATTTCGAGGTCATAAGCTGACTCGCGAGCCACGCAGGTTTTATGTCTGTGAAATCATTGCACTTTCGAAGTCGAGAAAGTAAAAAAGATTTACAACGGCGGTAGGTTCAAGTGCATTACAACCAATCGAGGTCTCTTCCTTGATGTTCGGACATTGCAACCTCTTCTTTGGTTCTTCTTTAACAGCTTAATGTTACAATCGACGTCTGCAAAAAAGTCTACCATCGTGGCGTATAATAAGTCAGAGAGTGTCGCGTCGTCTCCAGTCTTGACCCGTACGTACAGACTCGTCCGAAAGTCAAAGCCTAAAAGTATTCCTCCGCACTGCACTGAACCCGCTCTCACGACCAAAAAAATAATCATACGAAGTTCACACCCGCTCCTACTTCCGAGTTTCGAATATACACAGAAAATGTGTCTAAGCGTTCGTTTGTCGTAAAATTCTTTCACATAAACAAAACTCTTTCATCCATGGAATACAACATACTACATAGTCCTAGGCGTATTCATAAAAAATTAGGTCAAAAGGCATGTGTGACTTATAGCTTGCATACGTCACTCGTCCTTTGAAAGTACGGCACATTACGTCACTCGTACTTCGCTCGTACGAGCTCGTAGGTCTGCTCGTAGTTCGTTCGTTTTGAGACGATTACATACCTCCAAATTGATATCCCCCAAAAAGGCAATCATCTTCTACTAGATGACTGTATCAGGCACATGTCTGTGTCTTGAACTTTATCTCCAAAGTGCCACTATGTTTATCTGTCTTTGTGATTACCCCTAGGTTGAACTGGAGAAGATTCGCATGACGAATGACGAAGTGAGATGGCAGCACGAGGATGACATTGATGAGTGCCAGAATTGCAAGTCACATTTTACTGGAGCAAAGAAGAAAAAGGTGATACAAACTATCCACCAACTCACGAGTCACACTTAGTCCACTGGAACGGTAACAAATACGTTTTGCAGGCATTTAATAAGTATCAATTCTTTTCATATTCTGTACAGTTCAAATCTATAATGAGAATTGACCGTTAAATTTGTTATTGTGATTTATATATATATCACTTATGAACTAGAAACCGAAAAATAATCAATCTAACTCACATCAGTCTTCACCGAATCTATCCAAAAGTATTTTGTACATTGAACTATAGTGATTTTCTTGAGCTCTTTATTGCACATCACAGACTTAAAATTCCTCTTCCTTCACAGAATCACTGCAAACACTGTGGAAAGTTGTTCTGTGTAGACTGCCTGTCCAAGACTGTGGAGAGTGGACCACGGCGCCGGAAAATGCCTGTCTGTGATGTGTGCCACACACTGCTGGTGAAAGACTCTGCACCGTATTTCAGTAGTGAACCACCACCGACAACCTGAGAGCAAACCAATCCAAAATAGCAGGATAAAGTATCCCACAGGAAAAGCTCAAATCACAGCCAGAAATGTTAAAGAAAATAAGTTATCTCCGTGTCGTTCTGATGTGGGTTTAGCTCGAAGCAACTCATTGCCCACACATATGGAATGGCAATTGCTATTTATAATTTTAATTATGCTCCTTTTTGTAAAGACTGACCAGATGTAATATTTCAGATTTCATCCAGTGAGTATGCTTTCTACAATATGTAATTCTTCATAGTTGTACTTGGTTTCATGTGTAGTACAGCTGATGTCCCAGTGATCAGATTTTTATTTGTTCATCAGCAGCTTAGCTGAGGGAAGTTTCCATTAAAATATCTCTCCAGATTCCCTTTGGTTCAAATTAGTTTGTCTCTAATCATTATTAGAGAAATACCAAGGCAACCGCACTGCAGCAGATTTCATGGCATGACAGACACAATAAGTATTGTAAATATTATTGATGCAAGCTTGAATCTTTGATTGCTTCATCGTGCTGTAAAAGTATTTCACACATATGCTGATAATTTGCATAGTGACTTTCTGTGGTATATTCAAAAGTGACTACTTTTCATGCCTTAGCCTCTACATGGTGCAACTGCCTCTGTCACTTCTGTAGGACATTTTTTTTGTTAAAAGTTAGGTGCTCCTTAATCTCAAGCCAGTTTCGTTTTTTCTCAACCATTGTTCTGTATGTAGATCAACTTTTGAGCAGTGGGAAAAACTCATAATTGATTTAAACTTTTGTTAACTTAATGTCTGTAATACAAGATTTCACCCATGCTGTAAAGGCAGTCTTGTTTAACCTGGTCACCCCCAGTTTTCTGTGAACATATCCACAATCACCTTCAATAACATTTGGTTTGGACCAAACCATAGTGTTGAAAGGGGTAAGTTTTTAGAAGATCAAAGTATGAGCATGCCAAATTACCAAAGTCCTCATAAAATTTCTGCATGTCACGTTGAATATTTTCAATCCTGAAAATTATACTCAAATTGGAAAGGAGTAGGGTTGGCATGAGAAGGGAAGGATAAGCCGATGGTATTTGTCCCCAGGACTGAACTGATGTTGTAAACCAGCAATTTAAAACATTCTTCCTTGATGGCACCTCCCCAATATGAAAAAAGGAATTTTCATTTGGAACTACCAAAACTATTATCTGAGACAAATATAAAGAATGTATATCATTAAAATATGACAAAAACATTTAAATATTTTCAATTATGAAGTAGTCAAATGTATGGAAAGCTATTACATATACATGTTAGCTATGTGGGCAATATTCACAGTTTTGAAAGTTTTTGATATCTAAATATATTTTTAATTCTGATTGTATTTCAGCTGTAATATAAATCATTACTTGTTTGACCCATACTCTTCCATCCCTAATTCAGTGTACACAGTTCCAACCATACCACACAAATCAATGATGCTGGACTGTATGGTATCGATTAAAGGGCTCAAAATAGCCAACAACTCGTATAAAAATTTACCCAACTCTTCTCCATTGTACTTGGTGTTGAATAAACTTTGTGTGTAATGCCACTGCCCCTTGACCTTCATCAGGTCAGATGATGGCTTTTCCATCGGAATCTAGTTAACACAGTAGAATATTTTTAATACGACAAAAAAATAATTTAAAAAGGTGTTTGGCAGACATTTTATGATGGTTATCTCCAAGTTTTAGTGAGGTTCATTGTCTTTGCTTCATTTTCAGCTGATAAAGGGTTATGTGGAACTATTTTCACTGCACTGTATTCCTCACCCCACATATTACAAGGATATTTGTTTGTTTTGGAGATGTGCACGTACTTACACTTTTGTGTGTAGCATTTGATTCATGCTCACAGGGCTTATTGCAGCGTCTGAAAAAAAAGCTAGCAAACAGTAATTTATCCAAATATGCACGATATCATTATTTGGTGCTTAAAACATTTGTGCAAAGTCTTGTTATAAATCAGTTTTAATTTTGTTATTAAGCAAAGAGAATTGTTATTTAATTTTTAATCATTTCAAAAGACTGCAGTATACTGGTGTATATAAATCTCACAAACTGTCCACTCTTTTGACTCTTTTCATGTACTTGCAAGTTGAAATCTGCAAGATATTTATGATTATAGTCAGATCTAATATTTGGTTGAAACTATCATAAATACTTCTTTTGGTTTTTTGTAATTGTTGTAAAAACCTTTCAGCACAACCATATCACCCCCACAACTGTTATCAAGTGGAATGATCCATACGTGATGATGATAGGATGGTACGATCCACTTTGAGGGATTAGGGTCCTTGATTCAGGACAATCGGAAATCTGTTCATTTTGTGTTAGAGTGCAATTACAGTGTATGTAGAGTGCAATGTTTATTATTGAGAAACATTTTTGTAAGGACTACATTCGAGTAGCTGGCTAGCCACTGGCAGGCCTGAGTGTTGAAAATATGGTGTTTAAACATTACATTTATACATTCTGCTAGGCTTGTATTTCCGTGCCTCTCTCTGATCAGATACACAATGTTCAGCGTTTCATACAGTGTGGACATTGTACAGTCATGCTTGAATTCTTTCAGACATTGATGTCACAGCCAGCGCAGGTAGAATTTTGTATTATATTAGGAATGTCCATACTTACAAGGAAAATGTTAATTCATAAGGCTCACACTAGCTCTCTGCTGCTTGTATCTTTGATCAGTGTTCATTCAAGATATTGTGTGACAGCTGGGAATAATGTGATTGATATACATATTTTCATTTCATTTATTTATTTTTGTTTCAAGGCCTCTGGCCCATGTACAAAGGGGGTGCGTAAGGAAATACAATGGTACATGTTTTTGAACAGGTACACATGTTCCTGTGTTACAAAATTAATGTTCACTTCTGATAGCTTTTGTTTATTCGCGACAAATGTTAGTTTTGCTCATTCTTCTGTCACCACCATCCCCATTCATTGATTAAGCCTAATTGTGCATAATGTAATGGAACTGCAGACTGATGTCAATCTCAAGTACCGTCCCATTTATTTTGATCATAGTCAGAAAGAGTGTAGGTTACTGGACACTGACAGTATTTCACATAAACACATGTAACTTTGGGGGTCATTAGGGTTAGGGGTAGAGTACAAATGCTAGGTAGAGGCCCTCCCAGTAAACCAGTTTCACTTTGTGTCCCAAGGTTTGTGTAAATTTCACTTCTGACGAGGTAACAAAGCAAGGTGCAGTGTATATCACAGTACATGTATATATGCTTCAGTATTGGATGTGAGTGCTGCAGTACGAAAGTGGCACATTGATCAAATATAGTGGATTTTTGTAGAGTTGAGTGCTGCACCAAAGGCACAATGCTTGAGCCACGGAGTCCAGAATAGGTATGATAAAGCACAGACTGGCAACTTGGCCGTCATTATATTAGTCTGCAGCCCTATATTATTGGACCTGAACTGAGCTGTTGTGAAAATTCAACCTTATTGTTAAGAGTATGTTTGAACATTAGCTGTGCAAGGCTCTCCTTGTGGAGAATGTGGCCAATAGTATTTCTGGTATGCTATTTGCACTTTTGTAGTGCTAACGAGTCCAGATTTTTTTTTTCTTTCTTTGATACAGTTGACAAAAGCTGGAGAAAGGTGGTCAGCGGCTATACACTGTGTAGATCAAAGTGTTGGCATGTAGTTGTCAGTGTAAAGTCGGTAGTCATGTTTTGTAAATAGGACAAAAATGTGTTATGAAAGAGAGATCTCTGAGTAGAGTGTTCCTGTGAGCAATAAATCACCATCTTTTCATCTTTGGATGGTGCCATGCATAAATGTAATCTCTCGTGTAGGCTCCTTGTGGTGATATGTCCCTCCAAACAGAAAAATTGAGACTTTTAGTCAAACGTGCCTCACAGAAGCTTTGGACCACTTATTCATAATCAAGCCAATATTTGAAATTCAAAATGGCCACTAAATCCTATGCTAAACCTCAAAGGGGAAAATTTAACATTTAATTTTCAAAAACAAAAGTTGGTGCAAACATTCACTTCACAGGCTTCTCAAAATGATTCCAGACAAGCAGCAGACCAGACGGGCATGGTGAAGAACATCCCAAAACTCTTCCCAGGGTGCATTCAACCATAATAACTGCCACTGTATATGCTAGGAATACAGAGTTTGACAGATGTATTAACAAAATCAATGGCTGGTGTACTTTTTCCTGTTCAATGTTATGTTCCGGCCTTTTAGTTGTCTTAGAAGTTTTCAAGGGCCACAGTGCATGATTGCACAGGATGCTGATTGTAGCAGTCTACTTCTAATTCTTTCTAGAATCTTATGAGATGACAAGTATTTTCTTGGGTTCCTGAGAAATCAGCTCGGAAATTTGATGGATGGCACTTGACCATAACAGACTTATTAAATATATATATATATATATATATATATATATATATATATATATATATATATATATATATATATATATATATATATATATATATATATATATATATATATATATATATATATATATTATATATATATATATATATACCACCGTTTCTTTTTTACTAGAAAATGGCTTCTTTCAGTTGTGCACTCCTGTGCATTGTTGCTGTTCGGTCAAGGAATGTGGTATTCCATATTGCAAGCCAATTTGCAGGAAAAGCAGAGGGGCTTCCTGTTCACGTATTTGACTATCCTGGAATCTGAATTTTGTAGTGTGCTCACCATACCACAGTGGACATACAAACCCTGCAGGCATTGATGCAGGGCTGCACATTCTTACATTTGTTTGCAAAGTCCAGTTTGCAAGTGTCAAAGGTTAAAAGCCGTTTGTGCATCACCATCATCTGTGCCCTTCTGTTGACTCTCATCAACAAAGACTTTTTAAGATGTAATTGTGATCCAAAACAATTTAGAATTGTTTATCATTGACAATATTTGATGTTCTGCTTACAAGCTTAGCTTTCAATTTCATGCCATTTGTAAACATTTCTACATGAATTTTTGTGTAGTTCTGCGGTGAACCATGTCCTCATTTCGTATTAACAAATGTCTGGTAGCTGGCCTCCATTGTACATCCATAGTGAGCACACAATTGTGACTGCCAGATTTTTTCAGCAGCACAACATTGTAGTTATTGTACCCAGAGTCATCCACAATTTCAAGTTGTACAGTCGTATCAACTATTTGAAAACTAAGAAAACGTTGTAATGTAAGTTGATTTTTGGAGGCGATGCAGTGCAATTCTGCTGTCTGTAAACACTAATTGTATATTGAAATAAAACACTACCACAATAAATCTGCATTTTTGGTTCTTTTATTTTTCTTGAAAATTTATTTGATTAAGAAATTCGGCAGAGGAAAGACTGGAAGAAATTTTGTACCTCGGTGAGAGCAGAGGTGAACTTACAGCATACTTGAAGGCGTAAATAAAGCCACCATTGCACTGAAAACATTTCATCAACACTTTACTAATGAAGATACTTTCCTTTTGAATCAATAAAAGAATTCTTAAAAAGCAATTACATTGCTTCATGAAAAACAAATTTGAACAAGGTGTCCTGATTTTTTTCCCCCTTAACAATACATTGACATTATTTCTTTTCTTGTTCTTTATCCTTGATATCCAAGATGGTGTTTAGTGTTTCCCTGTGAAGGAGGAAAGAAAAACTGTATTACAAACTATATGGGTCCGGGAATGTCTATAAAATGGGCTATTCTCATCGCCTCTACAAGACTTCATATCCTTATGCACTTGGTATTTGAAATTCAACGTTTTGCAGCAAGAGATATACACATTTACAGCCAAAAATATTCAAGAAAAAGTATTAGTTTCAGAATTCTAAGAATATGATTGGCTGTTTGGAGAGTTTAATCGAACAGTTGGACTAATACCAGTGCAAGTACTTGAATGCAGAGTTTGTGAAAACCACCAACTGAAAGACCAATATGGAAATGAAATATCCGGATGGATCAAGTCGCTGATCTACTACTTCCCAATCCTGCACAAGTTACTGGTAACCCTTTGAGTGCTGTCATATTTCCCACCAAAATTTTAGTGCATCATTTTACCAAATTTTCTCAATTTTTCTGTAACTTTTTTGATAATTTTTGACCAAATGCTAATCACATTTTCTTGGCTACAGTTCATTATCAAAATGTCAAAAATCGGAAAAAAATCGACTGAGGTATATTCTGTAAAGGCGACAAAAATTGACTTTGGCACTCAAAGGGTTAAGCAAAGTTTTGATCATATATTTCAATCTCTGACTCACAATATGATGTAATCTACTGTTTGCCAAAGCTCCAATCCTGTTCAGTGACACAGTCACAACAACTTTGCACATCTACAAACTAACAGCTGCTCAACCTAGATGCACAGTACAACTAGGGCATACTTGTCACTGAACATGTTACAACCCTTTATTTGTAAATATTTACTTTTGCATATTAATGACTGATCCCTGACATCATTATTATTGAATCCTATTCTATAAATAACCAACAAACAAGTGAAATGATTGTGACTGTGAGAGTCAACTGAATCAAAAGCAAAAATCTGCGGAGAACTGGGAAACTTACGTGTACTCTTTGATCATAACATCCAGTCTTTCTTTCATGGCTTGGCTTGTGCTGGACTTTCTCTTCTTATCTTCCATGTCAGCTATGATGGCTTTGTAACCGGCAACGTTGTGGAACACCCTGATGTGTCTGTCACCACACGTCACTAAGTATTTACTGCTTGGTGAAAAGGCCAGTGTGCTCACAGGTACTGTGTAGGACAGAAGTGAAAAATATGAATCACAAGAAGAGATCAAAATGACAACAATTTGCTCTGTGGTTTTTTGTTAATGCTGGTACACTTGTATATTTTACCAGGGTTGACCTTGGAATATCAACACAAATCTATAGGACGACAGAAATAGTACCGGGGTTTCAATACCATTGACCTAACTTCCCCAACCTTATCAAAAACACTGTTTGCTGCTTGGCCCTGCCATGCCTACATCAAGCTTTATGTCACGTCCACATACTGCAGACAATACAGTTGGCCCTTTTCTGTGTCATCATTGAGGGAAAATCAGATTATTGTCACTGAAATATGAAACGTTGTGTCATTGTGATCACAGACCTTTGCATGAAAGGCAGAATACCTCACTCTTGACATACCTCCCTGAAAAGCTTTCATAACCACAAAATTTGATTAATTCTTCATTGGGCACAAAACACTGAAAAATCTCAGACAAGCAAGGCACCTTGTGGTAAGACTATCAACTTACAGGTGTGAATGTCTCTGAAGGTTTCCTCTTTCTCCCATGACATGGTGTCATACAGCGTGACATCGTAACCACTCGCCACAGCAAATGACAGGCCATCAGGTGCCAGGGCTATTTTGGCCGGACCACTGTGGTCAAACTGACCAGTGTGTAACAAATACGGGTCCTGATTCTTGGCATATTCCACTGTAATGTTGAAGTGAAAATACAGAAATAATCCCCATACGATAAATTCATGTGAATTCTCAGAACAAGATTTTACTGTACGACACTGTAATGAATAAGTGATATTCTTGATAACTCTCCCTTTTCATAAACACAGATGAAGCAACATTATTACAGATATAGGTATGGCTTTATTTCTGATAAAATAAATTCTGTGATTTTAACTTTTATGATTCATGGTTTTCACATCCAAAATGAATTTTAAACTGAAAATGCAATAAGTGTAAAGAATAGTCAATGGTTGACAATGCTTACCATTTGTATCCCACACTTTCCATGTGCCATCTTTAGAAATGGTGGCCATCCTGTAAGAAAATGTTGTAGGATATTGTAGGAATACAATGCTTGATATCACAGACATACATGTAGGAAGTGGGGTTATTGAGCACAGAACTTGGCAAAAAATATATACAAACACAAAATGTCTCAAGCAAGGTGTTTTGAGTCATGGTTCCAAACACCTGGAAAATGCTGGTTTTAGTCATATTTGCACATATTATTATTAGAAACTCACATTAACACTTAGGAAAGCGCCTCAGGAACAGATATTCAGACTTTTTAACTTTAACAATGTCTTTTTTGGTCTACCTCTTGAGGGACCTCATTTTGAAACTAATGGAGAAACAAGTTTTCATTTGGTTATTCCAGTGGTAATTGAAAATTTAATTTCCCCCCATACAGTTAACACACGGATGGCAGCCATTTTTAATATCTCTACCACTCTTTACACAACGACCCCCGATTTTTAGTTCCAGAGGGCGCCTTCTTGAACTGTGGCTTTGCTCAAGTTCTTTAGCAATTTTTATTCTTGATTTCTAGAGGAAATGATTTGTACTACCTTGAACTTCACATTTACAAAATAGCCATGACCTAGACTGGATTGGTTGAAATACACTTGTGAAGTAAACCTCACCTGGTGGAATCAATGGAGAAAGCAAAATGATAGACACTGGCTTTGTGTCCCTTTAATTCCATTGCTCTGACCACTTCCTTAAACTCTCCTGACTTTGTGAACGTAACTTCCCATATCTTAACATCTGGAGTAAAACCTGAAATCAGGAATCGAATGACATGGTCAACGAGTTGGCATTTTTATAATATCCATTCATGGTAAAGATACAACCTAACACAAACATGCGACCTAAACTCTACTTGAGTTCAGAGGTATCTGATAACATGATGTATTCAACTGACTGGCTGAGATCAGCCATTTAAACATGTCTACTCTGGCATAAAAATGTCACACTGTAACCACTGCAGCATTCCATGGAAAACAGACCCAGACGAAGTCATGGTATGGTGGTACAAGAAAATGCATATGGATAAATGCACAGCAATACAATCACGTATTCTATTATGGTTATGCACAAGTGGTTTTGTGTGCACAAAGGTCTGTCCACTCAAATTTTAGTTTTTACCTATTCAGCATGTCTTATTCTGTGCAATGGCAGATGACCATTAACAGATTACAGTGCCTCACGTCACTGACATCAAGATGGTATATCATAATAAAAGTACATTTGTATCTAGGAGTCTGATGAAAACTTTCTTTCATCTCCAGTACAGAAACTATACAATTTAAGGCATGACCTGGGTATAAAGAACAAGTCAATATCACTGTATACACTTGATCTCATCAAAGGGGTCCAGCACTTACCGCATGAGCCAACAAATCTTCCACACGGAGACACGGCACAGTAATTGTTGTGCATTTGATTTGTGTTGATTGTTGACAGAATTTCTCCTGCAAGCATCAAAGAGGGCTGGTTATTGGAAACAAGGGCATACAAGTATACAGACAAGCCAACAAAGTTACTATGAGTGGAAAACGCACATGGTCTGTCAATTAAGTACATTAAGGAAAGGGGCATAGCCACTAGATGGCAGTGTTGTATAACAAATTACACAATAGGTTTGATTTCATATAGAACTGAGTTTGACCGATTATTAATCATTTCAACACTGCCATTGAGTGTATAGAATTCAATTACAATATTCTTTAAGGACATTAAAAACAAATATACAGTATATGGTGCCTTTTCTCATTCATAAACAAGACTGATAGACCAGACCTTCAAAAGAACTGGTAAGTCAACGTTTGTCTTCCCTTGTACGGACACCACAGAAAGTAACACCTAGTCACAGTCGTAGTTCATTTACCTTTAAGGTCCCACAACAGTATTGTGGTGTCATTTGATGCTGTCATCATGAATTTTCCATTGGATGCAATGCCAATATTGATGATATCTGTGCTGTGTTTCTGATAGGAAAGAGCATATATATTAATTCAAGCATTTGATTAAAACTGGTTGTTTTTACCTACTCCATAAATTACTCAAAAAACTTGAGAAAACAAAAACAAAACACTGGTGCACTATAAAAAATAAAACTTCCTTCATATCTGTGAATTTGAAACAGCCAGAATGTGAGCCTTACTTTATGTACAAATTGACAAATACGCAAAGAAATAAACAACATACATACATGCTGAGACACTTGGAGATCAAGAGGCTAGAATGTGGGCCTTACTTTATGTAAAAAAACACAGGGCCTCATAAATGGCTATTTAAGTCAATATTACAGCGTTTTTCTTTCTTTTTCAATGTTACAAATAAACCAGCTGAAGAGCACAACACTTGTGTAACTGTCTTTTGTGTAGCTTGTATTGGCATGTATAGTGCGCCCTCATAAATGTGACCTTTAGTTCCGTGACCCTTAGCCAGAGTTAATTCTAGGACGCGCCATTGCGCAATTTGCGCAAAAAAATCACGAATGGCCCTCATTTCTACCTTTGATGCGCACTAAGGGCGCAACATTTTATGAATTTTGTGAATGGGTCGGTCGATCACGCAGAGTTCACTTAGTTCATACATTAACGTAGCTGCCCGAAGGTCATTACCTCAGTCATAGTGTGCCATGTAAAACGATTCAGTTACCCTTTGACCTTTGCCCACTACGGCATATATGGTGGTGCATAGGAAGATGGGTAGAAAGGACTGATGTAGGGGCAATGGTGTATTGGAGCCGTGCGCATGTGGTACGATCGATGAATGTAAGCAATGGCTCCGGCCGCCGCGTTATCGTGAAAAGCTAGTCGCCGCTCAGATTTTTAACGCCAGTACTACGGTATATAATAGTTGATGAACCCAGGATGATCGGGCAGTCCCTTAAATTGAAGCGTTTGCACGTTTATCGTCCATACCAGCGAAACGTTGAACACTGCAAGGAAAGCATTCATGCTTGGCCGGCCAGATGATCGTTTTGAATTGCATCACAGTTTAGGTCGGACATATCTCGTTTTCCAGAGTAGCCAGGTCTATGCATAGAACAACATCGCTGTGTAAAACCCTTTGGTCAGAACCAATGATCGTAAATTTGCTAATACATACAAGCATAACACAAATGGTCAAATATTGGTTAAAAATAAGTAAGAAAGCAGATACAACACTGAATCGTGAGGCTTATGATCTGGTTGTCAACTGGACAATGCACATACAGATAATTGGGTGTCAGGAATTAAACAATCGTTGCTGCTCGTAAATATGTGAGATGCCATGAATGTAAAGATAGAAAATGACAAACAGTTTAATACTAATTTCAATGCAAAAGTTAAACAGCTATTTGAAAAATGTGCATTTGAATTGATTCATGATGATACCAGACAAGGGCACCATAAAAATAAACTTCGCACATACAGAGAGTTGAAAAAAGATTTCTCTCTCGAAAGCTACCTTCATGTTATAAAAAACCCAGATCACAGATCAGCCCTGTGCAAGTTACGCATTAGTGCACACATACTACACATAGAAACAGGTAGATACAGAAACCTCGATGTCATAGACGAGCATGCCCAATTTGCCAAAACAAACAAGTAGAAGATGAGATACATTTTCTTTTTCATTGCAAAGGATACACAGACATTAGACATGATTTTTTCAGTAAACTAAACATTTGTAAAAATGCATTCAGAGGCACACAAGACCTTGTAAGCATCTTTTCAAGGACAGATAAAGCATCACTATGTGAATTGAGAAAATACATACATACATGTTTTAAACTCAGACAAGACAAATGAAAAAGACAAAGTAAACTATTTATGAACCTTTCAGACGTTGACCTCATGTATAGATATTTATATTTATATATATATATTTCATTGTTGTTTTTGCAAAACCTTTATTGTACTTTATGATCAAGATCCCAACTGGGATACGATTTCAATAAAGGCTTACTTTACTTTACTTTACTTTACAAGTTATGTTTAAAAGTTGATGTATCGATCACTTTATGTAGGTCGTACAGGTTACACTCTCGTGTTGTATCAATGTGATAATTGTCGACCAGTGCAAATCGGGGGCCACTCGGAGAAATCCTACCGGTGCGCTAAGCTTTAATCATGATCGTTTCCACAGTCAATATCACAGTCCGTGGTAATTTGTACAGTTGTTAAAGTCCGACATCAAACATAAGTTACGTAAACAATTGAATCAAACCAAACGGTTAGTTTAATAATTGCTGCTGCCATTGTTGGGCCTGTTGCGTACGTACGGGGCACAACTTTGCTGTAGGCTTCGTTGGTTACAGGTGGCCCTTTCTCAAGTATTCTCCTTTTCTTGACTTGATAGACTATAGTATTTTCAGCAGAAATTCAAGGGTTTTACATGTGTGATCATGACGGCCCCCGATTTTCTAAAATGGCCCCTTGGGTCAGAAGTAGGGGCCTACAGTGGCCCCTTGTTTTTACGTCCTAGAATGAACACTGCCTTAGCCATGCCTACTTCCTGTCCTCGCTATGCTTACTGTACTAATTAGTACAGTAAACACAGCGAGGTTTGTACCATGGCCAGCCATATGGCGAGGGAAGTAGGCATGGCTAGAGGTCACAGAAGTAAAGGTCGCATTTACATATGATCTTATACACCGTTGAGGGCGCACTATACATGCCAATACAAGCTGTACAAAAGACAGCTACACAAGTGTTGTGCTCTTCAGCTGGTTTATTTGTAACATTGGAAAAGAAAGAAAAACGCTGTAATATTGACTTTATAGCCATTTATGAGGCCCTGTGGTACAAATTGACAAATACGCAAAGAAATAAACAATATACATACATGCTGAGACACTTGGAGATCAAGACAGGAATTCGTATTATTATATGGTAACCATATACATTTTAAATACAGGATATAGAGGATTGTGTTTCAGTTACTGTGTCAACAAGACCGGTATTACACGTGCGCTCCAGTGCAAGTAAACTGCGGTACATATTTAATAATTGATCATATTCTTCTTGTACATTACTGCCCTTTACGATGTACCCTAAGTAAATTTTGGTATTTTGTGAATGATCTTATACATTTTATGAAAGTAATAATTTATTTAATTAATTTATTTATTTATTTATTTTGTTTATTTGTTTATCTTTAGTGAGTTATGGACACTGTAAAACTGTAATAAAGACGAACCTTTGGGAAATCTTCAGGGTTTGGTATGATGCTATTTCCAGATCCATCTTCTTTCTTGCCAAGTTTGAATATTCTCAGAGTATTACCATTGGCCAGACTGACAACAAAGGCCCTATCAAGCAAAAGACATTGCAAGCATTGAGTTCTTACACTCAAAGTTTAACACTGACTTTTTCAGGCCGCTGTTTGCAGATTTCACAACCTAGCATATATAACTGCCTGTGTTGCACTCATTTCTTTTTGGTTTTTTGGCCATTTCTTAATCATTTAAGTGCAAAAGTCTATTTTTGTCCCCTTTATAAAATAAACACCAGTTAATTTTTCTCAAATTTTGCCAAAATTTTGAGAAAAAGCTGTAGGCAATGAAATGTGATGTCCATTTGTTCAAAAATTATCGAAAAATTACAGAAAAATTCACAAAAATTGGTAAAATTTTGCACTAAAATTTTGGCAGGAGAAAATTACAGCGCTCAAAGGGTTAAACAAAAGCCTGCCTGTTTCAACACAGTTGCGTGTTACATTTCTTCAAATCAAGTTCTGGTAATGTCATATAATTTCACAAAGACTAAGATCACTGAACTGGAGAACTAACATATTACTTTCTGGCCACACTTTTTCGCTTTCATTCAGATGATCATGCTGCTATTATCACACTCCTAATTTGAGATCAGTTTTGTCACAACATTCTCCCTTTCATTTCTCACTTACCTAGAGTCAGGGCTGAACTTTACTCTCGTTGCACTGTCGTATTCAACATTGCCTCTGAGTGACCTACAACATCAAAGAAAGAAAACATCACTGACTCGCTCTAAATCCAACACATTGTGGTCATCATCCAATCAGCTGTTGTCTTACAGAAATTACGACAACCGTCACTCTATCATCAATGATAATTGGTTTCAGAACAGAGAATATTAGAAGGAGACCTAGCACTAGAGACGTAATTTGCGACTTACTTGTGTTCTCTGTCTTTGAATTCCTTCACACTCCATATCCGAACAGTCCTGTCTAAAGTGAGAATGAAGCATTCATATTACTATAACCTATGTTGAAATATACACAATGCACAAAAACTCACACTTTTTCTCATTAACCAACGCATTTGTAACAAAACTGAAGACATCCATTTATTTTCACTTCATAAAATCTCCTAATCACCTGTAAGTTTTGAAAAACAATATACAGTAAAAGGATAGTCCTGTTTCTGTCTAACATTTAGCATTTAGTTATCTGAAGGTCTACTGGATGTACACTTTTCAAACATATAGTATTTAGCTCATAGTTCTGTTTATTTGAAAGAACAAAACGTTATCCTTGTGTAAACTACTTTTCAAATCATTCTAGGCAAGATTTCGGTCAAGTTACTGGCAAATTTTCCTGGTTATGTACATCAACAAATACGTATAGAAGAAGAAAGAAAATAGTTCTTTTCCAAAAGGATATAGTCATTGCACTATTGACATGGGTTGAATGAAAATATCGTTGTCTCGTTACCTTCTGCAGCTGATGCAAGATATTTGCCGTTGATGCTGAAATCCACATCTACAACGGTGTCAGCGTGACTCTTCAAGGTGCAACTCAGGTATGGGTGAGTGAAACTACTCTGGTTTGACTTTTTACTCTGCTTGCCTTGGCTTGATTTGGGTTTTTTACTTTGACTTGTCTTCTTCTTACTGTTTGACTTTTCAGGTTCTTCCTCTGTAGATGCAAACAGATTGACTGGATTTATGTGAATTTACTGGAACAAGGCACTTCAATCTTTAAACAAGTTTGAAATGAATTAAGCTATGACAAATTTTTGCAAGACAAGAAAATTTTCTTTTATCAGGTATTTAGGTTTCAGTTAAGGCAGTATGTGCCTCGAAAGTAAAAGACTTTAACTTTTGCTCAAACTTTCCTCAATGATGAAACTTTCAACAATTATCTTGCCAAATCAACAATAAAAATCGGGGGTCACCTTCAAAGTGTGGAACAAGCGAAACAAATTACCCAACATTTTGCGATATTTGAAATTCAAAATGGCCACCATTCCTGTGTTAACTCTATCTATGGAAGAAAATCAAATTTGGACTTTTGAAAAACTATGCCGGTGAAAGTTTTTCTTTGTCCAAGAGGTTTAAAATGAGCCCCCACAAGTGGTAGATAAGGAAAGAATCGTAGTAATTTGAGAAGCCGACTATCTGTCCTCAAGGCGCGTTCTACCTTAAATCGGGAGAAATTTCGAGTTAAAAGTAAGACTAATGTTCTGCAGGTGCAGTTTTCTCTATGACATCATAGATTTTGTCCAATCAATGGCCGTCAGTTGACTGTTGCTACATATACCTATATCACAAGTGATATGTATTTTTTGCAAGGACAGAATGCTTTTCTGCTACTTGTGGTTTTAAAGACATGAAAAAGTCAATGAACATCGACAATACTTTTTGAAATGCACAGCTCTGTATGACAAAGTGGTGAGAGGTACTGTATGACAAAGTGGTGAGAGGTACTCATTGCCTACAATGCACAGTTAAAATTATTAAAAAACACTGTCAATGATAATGAAACCCCTTCAGTGACAACACATATAAACATATATTCAGTTATAAGCAATGGATACAGTAATTCTCTGATTAAATTGTACAATCTTGCTCAAAATAGTCTTCTTTTGCCAAAGCCAGACATAAAAAACTTCCCTGGGAAATTTGCTTGTGGACCCATTTCCTTCAGGTAAATCCCCCATGAACATCAACATGATCAACTTTCACAAGTGTAAAACTTAGTGACAGATCTATTATAAGCCTATTGGTTTACCAATAACAGTTTAGTAGCTGACTCCACTGTAAGGGTGCACGACAAACACGGTAACACTGTGCCATAAAACCTTTGATCTGTGCACAGAAGTATATTGACAGCCAAAAGTCAACTCAAATTTATGGAAATGGTTTAACAGTTGGAATTGGGCTCAGACTGGCTTTAACAGCTTCTTCATTACTGCAGTGCTGTATTTAGGAGCTACAAATAATCTATTCTACATAAGTATAAAATGATCATAGTAGCATACATTATAATTTTGGCAGATTTACGAAAGAATGCAACAAATACCTCAGGAAATTTTTGAATTTACAAAGATACCAATTTACTGCACACACATGCATACATCACATATCAACTCTGACGGTACCCAGGGTATCAGCAAAGAAGCTTGGGCTTGAATCAATCTCTAAACAGTACAATGATAACATGTTGCACTGATGAGCTGAATTCTCAGGGGGTTAAAAATGTTTGGTTTCTCGATTTTAGTTGATAATCAGTAACACCGGCACTCGTTTATTAGTCATTTTGAATCTGATCAACAAGAATCTTCAACTTTAAAAATTCTCCAAATTTTCAGTAAAAGAATTTTGTAAGACTTAATTGAATAGCAAAATGAGTACATATAATTTGCTACTTGGGTCATTTTAAAAGTAGGCCCGGAGTGAAACGCCCTCTACGGTCATATCACAGTGAGCAATTCATTTTAATTTCAGATGCATTCATTGATAATGATCAATGATGACCTATGTAAGTAAGGATGTTTAGAGATCTACAAATTGCACGATGATTCACCATCTGCTTCGTTTGCATTGATGCAAATTACATGTAACGTTAATCACAAGTACACTTGCAAGTTTGATTGGGGATTGATCATTAGGAGCACAACAACATTGATTCTTGGACACTGCAGCGTCAACAAAATTTGTTTAGCTTACTCACCCTCTACGGGCTGAGCTTTGCTTGAACTGCGGCCTACATTGCAGACCATCATAACTAGCAAAACTACTGCACCGACCGCCAGAGTGACGGCTAATCCGAAAGCCGCAGGCTGTTGCTCCGGTTCAGCTGTACCGCCTTCTGCCACGTTATCCGCCATTTTTGAACGATGGTGCAACATTGACCACCTAACTTACTGTATCCTACACAAAATTCAAAGGTCACGATATTCTTGATCACAACCTTGACTGAAAATGTTCAGTTTTCTTTCATCAAATAAAATTTAATAGAAATACTCTTCAAAGTTCTTCGTTTGGATATGTTACATTAAGCTGAAGTTTTTGTTCAGGACATGCAGCGCGTGGGTCAAAATAACCAAATAACTTAGAAGGTCTTGCTGTAGATTAGTCCATTACAAATGAACAGTGCACGATTAAACACAATTTTGTTAAATAATTCTTTAGAAGTCTATTTCATTGGTTCACATTTGTAGCTTACTAATTGATCATTGAGTTTAATTCTTAATTGCCTTCTCCTGGAAAGTGTAAACGCATTATGGATTTGTGGGAATGAATGGATAAAAAACGCCCCTGCAGTTAAGTGGTTTCGACGTAATATAAATCAAACGTAAACAACTTCCGCGTCCCTCGGACTACAGTACAGCTGACTCAGCACGTGTGAACAACTGTGAACTCCTTATTTCTGCGGTTTCACCCTTTCATTTTCACGATAATCATGTCAAACCCATTGATCACAGATCATTTTAAGCAACAGAAGAAAACGACTGGCAAGACAAAAGCGTCCCGAAAAGGGAAAGCCACTGTCAAGACAGGTAGACACATGAATCGACTTTTTGCCATTTAAAAATGGCCGTAGAGAGGACGTTGGTTGGCTAGGTGTGAATATAAATGATACGATATCATGAATCGGATAAATATGCTATCCGACATTCAAGTTGCTCAAGTGATGATGTTTTTACTCTAATTTTTTGTCTCCAAGCAAGGTCATGAAAGTAGATCAATCAGAAGCCTGAGCTAGGTTGTTGATAGCCTAGATTCTTTTCGTCCGCTTGCCTCCGTACCTGGGTCGGAGGTACGGAGGCAAGCGGACGGAAAAGGAATCTAGGCTAGGTTGTTGACGGTCATTGATGCACGATAACCACTTCTCCTTCCACATGGAGAAAACATGAATAGTATTTATCCCTTTCTGTGCCCTTTTTTCAGAACAAGCTCCATCACTTGTTGTGGATCAGAAAAGATTTGACGAACTGCAGGCACTAAAACAGTTTGATTTGACATTAGAGTATGGACCTTGCACAGGTAGGTTCAATCATGGATGTTCATCCATGGTTCGATCATGATGGTAGAAGGAGAGTTTTCTCTCCTTCTACTTCCATGGTTCGATCTAGCTGTAGGTCCATAGCTGTGGTGTTTTCGGACAGGATTTCTGACTTTTACGTGCTGGTTTTGACTTTTACGTTTTGGTGGCGGCGTTAATAACGTGAAAGTCAAAACCAGCGCGTAAAAGTCAGAAATCCCGTCCGAAAACACCACAGCTATGGACCCACAGCTAGATCGAACCATGGAGGTTTAAAAATTCTTTTATACCTCCGTGATACATGATTCGACCAAAATACAGAGAACTTTGTGCATCATTATAAAAGTAAGGCAAAACAATTCTATACATACACATACATAGTAACAAGTAAGTAAGAAAACTTCATTTAATGAGGGTAACTCTGATAGCTAAAATTA
This sequence comes from Ptychodera flava, assembly GCF_041260155.1. Taxonomy (NCBI): domain Eukaryota; kingdom Metazoa; phylum Hemichordata; class Enteropneusta; family Ptychoderidae; genus Ptychodera; species Ptychodera flava. The sequence continues at coordinate 10,262,224 of NC_091939.1, forward strand.
ATTTTCACAGTAGCCCTCCAAATACATTAAAAGCACTAAAATATATTAGGCCAAAAAAATCAATTGTACTGTTCCGATAACATGGTTTTCAACAATAGGGTAGGTAGGTGGGCAAAGTATTTTTATATTTAAATGTGCACTTTTCAGGGGTTCAGTGCGATCAAACACTGGCCACAACATTTCCAGAAAAACATATCATATATAAGGAATAAAAACATAAAAGACGTCCTCGTTCAAGCAAAGTCAAATGCCAGGTAACAAACCCTTGATTTTTGGTTTTTAGCTCACATTTGGTGTACCAATTGTGAGGTTATCGTATAAGCTGAATCAGTTCATTTGCATCTGATTTGCATGTCTGTATATTTGTGGGTATGTGGGGATGTATGTCCGTCACACACAAAGGCTCCCATACCGCCAAAGCTACCATCTCAGTATTTGGTGTACAGGTAGATGCAGGGGTTGAGATGTGAATTTGTTCAAATGAACACATCAGTGTCAAAAATGTGCAAATGAGGTAAGAAAAAGTGAAATCCTGCAAATGTGCAGGAGGCATACCTGCCAGTGAGAAACAGGCAAACTCCACTGATCTTGACTCATTTCCTGTCATTGTTTATGAACTGTTACATATTAACAGACCAGCTGCAACCATAGACAGTAGATGGGGGAAGACCGTTTATACTAAACTAAGAGGGGCTTGTTTCTGCTATGCATGTTGCTAAAGTTGACCTCCAGTACCTAAAGTTAGACCTTAATTACTTTTGTCATTCTTGTTTTTCTGGTTTAAATATTTCTTGTTGTTTTTCTGGTTGTACTGTGCAGAAATCATTGCCATAACATCAACGTAGAATTTTCCTCCACTGAACAGATGGAAACAACATTTATTGTTGATCATTGGTAACCCTTACTGGCATATACCAATTCTGATCAAATTTGAGCGACACCGTATATTTGCGGTATTTTTTCTTTCTTTATTTTTACTTCCGTGTTTACGTAGCTCTAAAAAGTTTAGGGTTGGCAGGCAAAAAATAGGGTAGGTCAGGTTATTGGAACAGCACAATATTTTTTCTTTGGCCTTAACAATGAAAAATCCACAACTGAAATAGAAATAAATTGAGTTCTAACTATATTTTTGAAGGTATCACAAGGGCTGCAAAGATGGCAAAGGGCTCACAAACATGGGCTGAATCCACCAACAAAAGTTAAAGATATTGTAGAAGAACATTTCGATGATGAAGAATATACCCTATGGTAAGATTTGCTCTCCTGTTTTTTTTGGAACGCAATGTAACCTCGTGAAAGTTTCGATAAGTATAATGAACGTACTTTGAGCATGATATTATCATAGCATTTTTTGCTCACGTGTTGACACACGTGAGCATATGTCGCAGCGATGTCTGTCTGTCTGTCTGTCTGTCTGTCTGTCTGTCTGTCTGTCTGTCTGTCTGTCTGTCTGTCTGTGTGTCTGTCTGTCTGTGTGCTCAAAACCGGCTCATCAGATCAGAGAATCAAATCTGGTACATAGATTCAGTTTGCAAATGGCAAGAACTGATTAGTTTTTGGTGGATGTGGCTTGCTTACTTTTTGCTCATTTGCATAATTAATGATTTTAGAAAAAACGGATATATATTGAGAACGACTGCACACAATTTGATGAGATTTGCTACAAATGTTGATCACATCAAGATATATCAGCTGTGAAAGTTATTAAGGGGTGACGTGAAAGATAATTACTAATTTGCATATTTAATGAAATTTCCTAATTAGGGGTATATATCTGAATTTACTTGATCAAAATTGATGAAACTTGGTATGCATATTGAAGATACTATGATTTAACATCATTGAAAGTCATTAAGCATTTTTACTTCATCCAAATCCTAATTTGCATATTTAATGACCTTTTGAAATTAAGGATATATATTTGAATTTACATAACCAAAATTGATGAAACTTGCTATGTACATTAAAGATACTATGATAGAACATTATTAATGTCATATAGCATTTTTACTTCAGCCAATTCCTAATTTGCATATTTTTATGAACTTTCCTAATTAGGGGTATTTATCTGAATTGACGAGACCAAAGTTGACGAAACTGGCTATGTACATTAAAGATACTATGAAAGAACATTATTGAAAGTCATTAAGCATTTGAACTTTAGCCAATTCCTTATTTGCATATTTAATGAACTTTCATAATCAGGGATATTTATCTGTATTGACTAGACCAAAGTTGACAAAACTTGCTATGTACATTAAAGATACTATGATACGACGTTATTGAAAGTCATTAAACATTTTTATCTCATGCAGCTCCCAATTTGCATATTTAATGAATTTTTGAAATTAGGGATATATATTTGAATTTACATGACCAAAATTGATGAAACTTGCTATGTACATTAAAGATACCATTATGTAAGCTAACATTATTGAAAGGCATTAAGCATTTTTGCTTCAGCCAATTCCTAATTTGTGTATTTAATGAGCTTTCCTAATTAGGGATATATACTTGGATTTATTTGATCAAAGTTGGCATAACATGCTATGTATATTGATGATTATACCAGGTTATACCAATATTGGAAGTCATTTCGCACTTAAGTTTTAATGTCAGCTAATTTTTAGTTTGCATATCTAATGAGCTTTCAAAGTTTGGAATATTTAGTTTGAAGGACTTGACAAGAGGCAATTACACTTACAGTGACAGCAGTCAAAGAAGTAATTATTTCTATTTCAGGTAATTGTGTATTTGAATACGTAATGACCTATAGAGTTAATCTGTGGTGAATATTGTTCATTATGTTGATCATAATACTTTCAATGAAGTTGCAAACATGTGGCAAAGGTTCAAATTTACACATAACTTCAATATACATGTATAATGAAAGACGTGAGCATTTACAGTTCATATCTGGTTTTACATGGAGCATCAAATGTGAATAATTCTGATGCCAAGCATACTGCATAGATATCAGAATTAACATATTCCTAGATTGTGTTTAAAATGATAGCATGTGTTTGAATATGTACAGTTGATATTACAAATGAATCAGACGAGATGGAGGTCAGAATGTTAAGTCGATGAACCTTGAATTTGGTACATGGAACTCAAGTTTTTCTCCAAGACTAAATTGATTGCCCAAAAAGCACATGTATTTCATGGTCTGATTGAAATCTCTTGATTTCCTTTTGTTCTTTGAATTTCTTTGATTTTCCAGTCTATGGAAAGACTATGACCTGTAAACCAGAATGATTGAACTTGACAAAAGAAGACTGCTTGACTTGCTTGCTTCAGAAGCTTCAGACTCTATAACTTGTGGAACAGCGATTTTCACCAACTTGTGCTGGCAGCTTTCAAAGACCTGTGCTGATTTGCAAGTTCTGAAAAAACTTAACGATATTCCCAGCAACAACCAATGCCGTGAGGGCTCTCTGCACATGGCAAATCTCATCGAAATGGTTGGTCCCCTAGATGGGTATTGCAAAGTGGCCCACACAGTCACTTACCCATTGAAAATATCAAATCCAAGCAAAACGTTTTAATCAAGAGCAGAAGTTTACAAGTTTTACGAAAGAAATTATTTTTTCCAAACAGATTACCAATTCATAGTATTGAATGATTTATCAAAGAGTTAGTTTTAAAATAAAACATCTGCTATAACAGTTACAGATAATTCTCATTTTGGACAAAAATAGGAGATACAAATCAGAAAATATATGCAATATTTGATTTTTAAGGATATTTTGGTATTTAAAGTTTTGTATTTATCTCACAAGTTTAAATGTATTGTAGACATTTATTAATATTTAGTCATATTACATTTGTTTTAAGGCATGCTATATGCATGTTATTCACTATACTCTTGATATTAGATTGTTAACTTTTCTACTAACATCCTGATTATGGTAAAGGTTGCCATCTTTTGAAAAGTTGCCAAGAAAAATAGTGAAGAATTTAGTTAATCTCTGTTGAAGTAGTTTTAGTGGGTTTATTACCATGGAGAAAGAAAAAAAACATTCAGAATGATTATATAAAGTTTTCACTTCTTTTCCAATGAAAATTCAATCCCTATACCATTATCATGTAACCAATCTTGGCAAGAGTGCCAGTGCCATGATATCATACTTGATTATGTGGAAGAATCCAAACACTTCAATACAGAGGTCGGACTTGTCAGTCTCACATTCTTTGTCACAGGCACTGGGACATCACTGTAATTCATGTCAGTTGAATGAAATTGACTAGAAGCCTGAAATAAATAAAGCCACCATATTTCTATTCTTGTGGGAGTGGATTCTTTGCTCAAAGAGGAGAAAACATTGAACTATGTGGATTTGTTTGTAGCTCCTCATAATATGACCTATCATGTCTTTAACCCTTTGAGCGCTGTAATTATTTCCCGCCAAAATTTTAGCGCAACATTTTTACCAACTTTTATGAATTTTTCTGTAATTTTTTGATAATTTTGGACCAAATGGACATCACATTTCATTTGCTACAGTTTATTATCAAAATTTTGACAAAAATGTGAAAAAAATGAAGTGGAGTATATTTTCATTAGGTGAGAAAAATTGACTTTGGCGCTCAAAGGCTTAACATTTCAGCACATCTAGTGTTGTCCACAAGTTTTATATAGCCATGTATAGATTATCAGTATATTGAAAACCTGTTGGCAAGCCATAGACAAGTCTACATTCCATAGTAGCCCAGTCTACGCATGGCCATGTTGTTGCAGGCACATTTAGATGTATGTTCCTGTCAATTTACACCTTGCATCAATGATCGTACAGACAATATTGTTTCAGGGCACCTTTGTGTACAGCGCTCATCATTTGAGTTTGGAGTTTTAGTGTTAGGCACGCACAGATTTTTTTACAGTGAAGTACAAGTTTTTCTGTCTAACACACACCATCAATAGATTGTCAAATGCTGCACGTTCTCTTATCATACAGAATGTTAAAAAAATGAATACACTGTAATGGAACTTTTACCTCTCGAAAAAGTAATCTTTTCCCTGCTCAGGCGTATGATTGGATCAAAAGTTCACAGTCTCGATCAATAATGAATATGTCCGTGCTTTTTGTTGAGCAAGTTATAGACAAGAATGAAAACATTTCCTTGTGACTTTGGATAAATTGTTGCATTTCGGTCTAGTAATCCTTTGTCTGGAATGCTGAATCTGAGGGTACACCAAACAAGAAATCTGTGCATGTCGAACTGTGAAACTCCAAAGTTAAATGACAAGTGCTGTATTTCAGTTTGTAGCTACAGTGAACTGGTAGAACTCAGGCTAAAATTTCTAGAGACGCATTCTTGTAATTCATGTGCATATGGTGTAATCATGGAGGTAGGAAGAGAAGGAGCCTGCACGTCTATTGTCTCCTTTGAGGGAGATGAAACATGCCGCTTGTTTGCTGAGCAAACAATAATATATCTGCCCCGGTAATCCCATAAATGGATTATGCCGGTTTGGATACGTTCGATGTTCTTCGGGAATAGTCGGATAGAAAGTACGCATGCGCTAATACAAGTATGACGTCTTCCGCGAACAGACATGTGATGACTGAAGTAGGCGATCTGATTGACGATTTTTCTCTTATCGACAATTTTTCTTAACTTTAAACTTTTAAGTATTCTGAATTTGAAGGAAATGACACGAAACACTGGAAACAAATTAGCAAGAGTGGCCAGTTCGACTACGGACGCAGCTAGTTTGACCTTTTGGCAATCCATGGTTCGACGGCCCTGAGAAAATTATGTACTGATAACAATACCCTATCTTCAATATGACATGGATGTAGTAGTATCTACAAAGTTGCAATGTTTAATAAACGATAAACAAGATAGGGACCATACTTACTATCAGCATGGACGTAACACAGACTCCCGATGCTACATTATGCCACAGTCCCTCCACCAGGAGGGACCGTGATTATGCTAATCACTGAGCCCGGTCAGTAAAGTCACTGAAATTCTGACTTCAATTACAGAAACGCAATGCGTCGCAACGTCAACCTGATATGACTATCTACAACCCAAGGTTACGTTCTTTCAAAACAATGTCGACTTTTCTTGCGGAAATTTGCGGAAACCCCCGAAAAGAGTATAAGTAGTGTGACTTGTAAATAGGCTGTAATGGACAAGGTGGTGTACATTCTCTTGGTCAAGCATTTTGAGAAACAAAGACCAACACAATAGTCCGTGGGCTGGAGGGGCCCACCGTGCACCCCCCCCCCCCCCCCATCCCTACTACATGGGTATTTTTTTGTTGTTTAGGACCTGCTGAACAAGAAAAAAGATGGTAATATTGGATATTTGGGATGCACTACCTATCTGGGCTGGTTTTTGATTTGCATGTACTGCAAAAAATGGCGAAAAATGGGTAGGGGTAGGGGTACTATATCTTCCTCTACATTAAGTAAACTAGCATGAAATAGCACAAACCATACATTTTTGGAAAGCTCAGATTCTGCTTTTATTGGAAATACCAGTTTTAGCAAATTAATTTGTGTACATAGAATAGGACGACTTTAAAATGAATTTTTTTGACAATTTTGAAATTTTTTACCCAAAATACCATGTAACAATTGTGATTTACTTTTTATTAAGCAAAATTTTGACAGCTTTTTGTGTTTGAATTATTTATTCCAACATATTAAACAAGAAAAACAGTGTTAACATTAGATATTTAACTATACACTACTTCTCTGGAGTCAATTTTGAATTGCGTGTATCTGTATGGGGTGTGCAAAAGCTAGGGGTAGGGGTACAACATTCTTTCCTTGATGAAGTAAACTGGCTTGAAATGCCACATACCTTATAGTTTTAGAAAGCTGAGATACTGGTCTTTCTAAAATGCATAAAGTTTTAGTAAAAAAATATGACGTCATAGAATTGGATAACTTTAAATCGATTTTTTCTGGCAATTCAGTATTTTTAACCAGAAGAAAATACGATAACTCGTTTCCTCCTTATGAAGCAAATCAAACAGATTTATGGATGTTCTTTACTAATTGCAACGTGCTGAAGAAGAAAATAAATGTCAAAATTGGGTATTTACCATGCATTATTGTCTCTAGTCACTAAAATAGCAAATTTTGCTACACTGGTACATCGTGAATGGGCATTTTATGCATGAACTAATGCACAGCCTTAAAAAGAAGACTTTAAAACGTGCACACATAGTCGTATTGCAATTTTCTCCAACAAGTAAATAGATTATTGGTGACTGTCTGTTTTTATAATTTAATTTTTAAATATTTTTCGATAAAATAATTTTGATAAGGCGTTTTGGAAAATTGTCTATGCCTCCTTGTCTTACTATACAGCAAGTATTACTAACAATATATTAGGCCGAGGCTAGAGGGGGCGTCTACATGCACCCCCCCCCCCCAACCCCACAGGATAACAAACTTGTAATTTTCAGAAGCCTTGGGATCCCTAGAATAAGAAATGGGATTTTAACAGACAAAATATAGGGACTCAATAGCTGTTATGGTCATGTTTTGAAGGGTACCACAAAATCACGATTTTGTGACCCACATGGATTTTTGTCAAACCTGTCTTCTTGTACGTGATCTGCTGAGCTTACTGTTTAACATGACCTAGGTTATGGGGTATCATTAGAAAGGTTATTTATTCTTCTTAAAATGGTATATAGCAATATGCAATGTCTTCTATAGTTTTCATGTAATAGGGCCATAATTTACCCCATACCCCAAAGTTTTATGTCACAAATTACTGTCAAAACTAATCTAAATTCCACCAATTTTTACCTATACATAATACAAAAGGCAATACTGTGTATTACCTTTGTGTTATTTGCTACAAGTACATGTTAGAAACTTGGAATAAACTTTTAACAGAAAAAATATTGGGATCCTGTAGCTGTAACAGTCATATTTTGAAGGGTACCGAAAAATCACAGTATTACTGACTCTCATTCGTTTTTGTTAAACCTGTCTTCTTGTAAGTCTTCTGCTGAGCTTATTTTGAACATAACGAGGCAAATGGGGTACCATTAGAAAGTTAATTTACTCTCCTTTAAAATGATATGTTGCAATATGCAATATCTTCTATAGTTTGCATAAAATAAGATCAAACTTACCTCATACCCCAACGTTTTATGTCCCCAATTACCATCAAAACTAATCTCAAATTCTACCAATTATTTTCCTATACACATTACAAAAGGCAATTCTTTGTATAAAATATATTTTACTTGGTACAGGGACATGTCAAAAATATGAGTTAGACTTTTAACAGACAAAATATTGGTATTGAATGACTGTTACTTGCATGTTTTGAAGGGTACCGTGAAGTCAGAGTATTACCGACTCGCATATGTTTTTGTTAATGTATCGTTTTGTTAGTTTTCTGCTGAGCTTACTTTTTACCATAGGCTAGCTTATGGGCTGCCATTGGAAAGACAATTTATTTGGCTTTAAAATGACATATTGTAATATACAATATCTTCTATGGTTTTCATAAAAAAGGACCAAACCTTACCCTATACCCCAAAGTTTTATGTCGCAAATTACTGTCAAAACTAATCTTAAATTCTACCAATTATTTACCTAGACATTATACAAAGGGTAATGCTTTGAATCAAATTTGTTTTCTTTGAGACAGGTAAATGTTAGAAACTTAAAATAAACTTTTAACACAAAAATATCCGGATGCTGTAGCTGTAACAGTCATATTTTGAATGGTACTGCAAAATCACAGTATTGCCAACTCGCATACATTTTTGTTAAACTGTCTTCTTGTAAAGTCTTCTACTGAGCTTACTTTTTAACATAACGTAGCAAGTTGGGCATCATTTGAAAGGTAATTTACTCTTCTTTAAAATAATATATCGCAATATACAATATCTTTTATAGTTTTCATGAAATAGGACCACAACTTACCCCATACCCCAAAGTTTTATATTCCAAATTACCGTCAAAACTAATCTCAAATTCTGACAGCTATTTACCGGGACATAATATAAAGGGCAATGATTTGTATTAAATTTAGTATATTTGCTTTAGGTTCATGTTAGAAACTTGAAACGGACTTTTAACAGAAAAAATATTGTGATGCTGTAGCTGTAACAGTCATATTTTGAAGGGTACCACAAACTCACAGTAGTGCCAACTCCCATACGTTTGGTTAAACCTGTCTTATTGTAAGTCATCTGCTGAGCCTATTTTTTAACATAACCTGGCTATTGAGGTATCGTTAGAGAGGTATTTTTTTCTTCTTTGATATGACATATTGTAATATACAATATCTTCTTAAGTGTTCAGGAAATAAGACCAAAACTTACCCCACACCCCTAAGTTTATATTGCAAATTACTGTCACTACTAATCTCAAATCTACCAAACTTTTACCTAGACATATTACAAAAGGCAATGATTTGTATGAAATCTGTTTTATTTGCTACAGAGACAAGTTACAAATATTAGATAGACTTTTAACAGACAAAATATTGGGAATGAATGGTTGTTGCTGTCATGTTTTGAAGGGTACTGTAAAGTCTCAGTCTTGCCAACTCGTATGTGTTTTTGTTAAATGTGTCATCTTGTAAGTCATCTGCTGAGCTTACTTTTTACTCTAACCTATCTTACAGGCTATCATTGGAAAGAAAATTTATTTTGCCTTAAAGTGACATATTGTAATATGAAATATCTTTAATAGTTTTCATGAAATAGGACCAAACTTACCCCATATCCAAATTCGCAAACTGCAAAGTTTTCTAACAGATGTAGTTTGCAAATAAAACTAAGCGCTGGGTAAGTTTGTTGCCATTTCATCACAACTTCAGATGATAATGCACTTTATCATATGCTAAAATAAAGAGTGATAAAAGCTTTGTGACGATACCCTACAATCTGCGTTACAGATAAAATAAAGGTTGGCAGATAAATTTCATGGAAACTTGTTTAATAAATTTCATGGGTTTCAGCAACATATATCCTGCTGTCCTTCAAACTATGATGCTAACAGCTATTAAATCACAATAATTATCCTGTTAATGGTATCTTTCATGGTTGGAAATGTCTCTGTAACAAATAAATAGGTTTCATACAAAGTTTGTCTTTTTTTAAAAGAATTTTAGAAATTAAATGCTAGTTTTGACAGTAATTTACAACATAAAACTTTGGGGTATGGGGTAAGGTTTGGTCCTATTTTATGAAAACTATAGAAGATATTGTATATTACAATATGTCATTTTAAAGCCAAATAAATTGTCTTTTTAATGGCAGCCCATAAGCTAGCCTATGGTAAAGAGTAAGCTCAGCAGAAAACTAACAAGACGACACATTTAACAAAAACATATGAGAGTCGGTAATACTCTGACTTCACGGTACCCTTCAAAACATGCAAGTAACAGTCATTCAATACCAATATTTTGTCTGTTAAAAGTCTAACTCATATTTTTGACATGTCCCTGTACCAAGTAAAATATATTTCATACAAAGAATTGCCTTTTGTAATGTGTCTAGGAAAATAATTGGTAGAATTTGAGATTAGTTTTGATGGTAATTTGCGACATAAAACGTTGGGGTATGAGGTAAGTTTTGATCTTATTTTATGCAAACTATAGAAGATATTGCATATTGCAACATATCATTTTAAAGGAGAGTAAATTAACTTTCTAATGGTACCCTATTTGCCTCGTTATGTTCAAAATAAGCTCAGCAGAAGACTTACAAGGAGACAGGTTTAACAAAAACGAATGAGAGTCAGTAATACTGTGATTTTGCGGTACCCTTCAAAATATGACTGTTACAGCTACAGGATCCCAATTTTTTTCTGTTAAAAGTTTATTCCAAGTTTCTAACATGTACTTGTAGCAAATAACACAAAGGTAATACACAGTATTGCCTTTTGTATTATGTATAGGTAAAAATTGGTGGAATTTAGATTAGTTTTGACTGTAATTTGTGACATAAAACTTTGGGGTATGGGGTAAATTATGGCCTATTTCATGAAAACTATAGAAGATATTGCATATTGCTATATACCATTTTCAAGAAGAATAAATCACCTTTCTAATGATACCCCATAACCTAGGTCATGTTAAACAGTAAGCTCAGCAGATCACGTACAAGAAGACAGGTTTGACAAAAATCCATGTGGGTCACAAAATCGTGATTTTGTGGTACCCTTCAAAACATGACCATAACAGCTATTGAGTCCCTATATTTTGTCTGTTAAATCCCATTTCTTATTCTAGGGATCCCAAGGCTTCTGAAAATTACAAGTTTGTTATCCTGTGGGGTTGGGGGGGGGAGGTGCATGTAGACGCCCCCTCTAGCCTCGGCCTAATAGATTGTTAGTAATACTTGCTGTATAAGTAAGACAAGGAGGCATAGACAGTTTTCCAAATACGCCTTATCAAATTATTTTATAATCGAAAAATATTTAAAAATTAAATTATAAAAATAGACAGTCATCAATAATCTATTTACTTGTTGGAGAAAATTGCAATACGACTATGTGTGCACGTTTTAAAGTCTTCTTTTTAAGGCTGTGCATTAGTTCATTGCATAAAATGCCCATTCACGATATACCAGTGTAGCAAAATTTGCTATTTTAGTGACTAGAGACAATAATGCATGGTAAATACCCAATTTTGACATTTATTTTCTTCTTCAGCACGTTGCAATTAGTAAAGAACATCCATAAATCTGTTTGATTTGCTTCATAAGGAGGAAACGAGTTATCGTATTTTCTTCTGGTTAAAAATACTGAATTGCCAGAAAAAATCGATTTAAAGTTATCCAATTCTATGACGTCATATTTTTTTTACTAAAACTTTATGCATTTTAGAAAGACCAGTATCTCAGCTTTCTAAAACTATAAGGTATGTGGCATTTCAAGCCAGTTTACTTCATCAAGGAAAGAATGTTGTACCCCTACCCCTAGCTTTTGCACACCCCATACAGATACACGCAATTCAAAATTGACTCCAGAGAAGTAGTGTATAGTTAAATATCTAATGTTAACACTGTTTTTCTTGTTTAATATGTTGGAATAAATAATTCAAACACAAAAAGCTGTCAAAATTTTGCTTAATAAAAAGTAAATCACAATTGTTACATGGTATTTTGGGTAAAAAATTTCAAAATTGTCAAAAAAATTCATTTTAAAGTCGTCCTATTCTATGTACACAAATTAATTTTGCTAAAACTGGTATTTCTCATAAAGAGCAGAATCTGAGCTTTCAAAAATGTATGGTTTGTGCTATTTCATGCTAGTTTACTTAATGTAGGGGAGGATATAGTACCCCCTACCCCTACCCATTTTTCGCCATTTTTTGCGGTACATGCAAATCGAAAACCAGCCCAGATAGGTAGTGCATCCCAAAATATCCAACGTGGACATCTTTTTTCTTGTTCAGCAGGTCCTAAAGAACAAAAAGTACCCATGTAGTAGGGATGGGGGGGGGGGGGGGGGTGCACGGGGGGCCCCCCCAGCCACGGACTAAAAGAGCAGTGTTTATGTATAGACAGTACAGGAAGTTAGAGTGTGACAGACTGAGATCACTTTACAAGAATATTTCTTATTAAAATTGAAGACACTGTACGCTTTGTTGAATCTTTTATTTGGAACTATACACTCAAAATTTTCAAAGCTTTACAAAGGATACACACCGTTACTTTAAAATTCAAGAAGCAAAAGCTTTCACTTTTGTTTCCAGGAGACTCCATCCTACGAAGCTATCAGTAGAAATATGCACACTTGCCAAAGACATGTGCATAATGGTTGAAATTGCTGACTACACGCACAGTCTAATAAGTCTGAACAGGAAAATATAAAGTTTCTTCAGTCTGCAACTATAGAATGTAGGGATCCACATTCTGCATAGTACACAGCATGAGCACCATCAAATATTGTACAGAGGGTGATTGTAGTCCATGTGTTTGGTCCAGCTTACAGTTCATTTACTCTTCCTGTTACTCCTGATGTGCAGCATTGAATAAGCTCTTTCTCTGATTGGTCCATTGTCACTATTCACAGCGACTTAGGGAGTCTATTTGTATTGTTTTAATTATATTGGTAAGATTCAGCTACCCAATTGGATAACAGCTTATTCAGTGCTGCACATTAGCCCTCCTGTTACTGTTCTGTGCAGTCTTGAAATTTTTCCTCCAGTGGAGTAGTGGTACAGTACACAGGTTCAAAACATAAGAACTTAAGGTTGTTCACGTCGTATTTGTCATTTTCATGACTCTTGAATGACTGAACATCCTGGTACTTTCGATGGTACTGAGTATTCAAAATTTAACATTTTCCTGCTTGGAAGATTTTAGATTTATTCTTGGAAATAAATTTTACACTAAAAGCTCGGGACAGAATTCGATGAATAAAGATCCATACCAACGAAAATACAAGAATGTGAAATCATTTACAGGTCACAAAAAAGGCCATTTCTTCTACCCTGACTCCCAGTGCATGGAGGCAGTTCAAGTTTTCATTTAAAATAATCTACAGTATGCATCCCCAAATTTCAAGTGAAGGGTTATACAGTATCCATAGAACAGAATATATGAGCCTTTGATGTGGCAGAGCCATCCTGTGCAGTGCCCACTGAAGTCACAAAATATTGCAAGGGACTCTGGGAATGACCCTTGACCTCCTTCACCGCGTTTGGTTGTTCGATAGCATACGGTTGTTATCTCAAGTGGAAGTAGTAGTCAATGGCAGCAGAGAAGGCAGCAAATCCAGCACAACCAGCAATGGCAGGTTTGATTCCAGCTGAAAGAGGAACAAAAACATCTGCCATTTTGAATATCAGTGAGACAATAAATCTCAGCAAAAAACCACCATATATTGAAAAAACCCCTGACCTTGACAGTTTGTGTACTTGATGAGCTGAAATCAACCCACTGACAGCAGGGTTCTCCCAGTGAGGATTTTGAGGGGTGGGCCACGTCTGGTTTTTAGCAATTTTAATTCATATGTTAATAACCATGTAAAAGAATAGTTTCACAACAAAGGAGTATGCAAATTTACCCCTTGTTATGTAAATTTGTCAGCCATTTGTGGTTTTTCAAGCTATGGAGAGCACTGATATAGTGTTTTTTTACATAGAGTCCTCTAACTTTAATACTCTATTCACTCCTGAAATGACGCTGACAGCATACCTCTCAAAGTTGTGATTAGTGCATTTTATTATATTATGTTCCACTGTCAGACCAATCACTTGAATCAGTGCAGACGTATAAATCCAATAACCAATGGCATTATATTTTTCAACCAGTTGTGGGTTAGTACAAATATGCTTAACCTAAATACTCCCTAGAATACTGATGATTGACAAAAAGAAGTGTGTCATACTCTCACCTCTCAATCCAATAAGACCACCAGTGACACACCCAGCCAATGACGTGTTCTGCGTACCACTCTGTCCTCTGTACTGTGGAGTGATTAAAACACAGTAAACATATACTTTATAAATCTTCACGGTAAAAGTAAATGGTTTTCACAGGAAAACTTTGTACAGGTGTGTGTGTATTATTTTTATGCATAGTATACAGAATCTATCTCAGTATATCTATGGATGCCTATGAATCTCACATATAAATACATGCAAGTATACCTATGCAAACAAATACATTTGTTGCATACAGATACACATTTGTATATTTGTATAACACACGTGACAGGTATGCGTGAGTTTGCTGTGTCACGGTTCCAAGAAATAAATAAACATAAAATAAATAAAAACAATAGCTGAAAAAGTTTAAGGTGCTTGCATTAAATGTACGATTTTACAAAGGTCAAGTTTGAGTTAGATAATATTGGATGCACACGATGATGGTATTCAGGAACAGATAATCGTCGTGCTTTAACCCTTTGACCACCATGGTTTTTCCCAAATCCATTGTTTACTATGGTAAGGTTGGACCTGTACACAGGGAACTGGGGGTGAAAGGGTTAGACTGTACTTCATGCTAAATCAGTGAATGTGATGTAGAACAGGTAGTCCAATGGTGGCCATCTCTACCTCCCCAATGCATTCTCATAACCAAAGTCATTGCAATATCCCATGGTGTTTGTTATAGACTATAATTTAGTTTGATGTTACCATAGACCTAAAAAAGTCATGTGACTTAAAAAAATTTTGAAAATCGATATCAATTTAGATACACAAACACATATTGGTATTTATGAAGAAAAGAATCAATAAATACTGTGTCTTTATAGTATCCCTACATTTTTATGATAGATGTAAGTCTTGGTCAAAGGGCAGCACTGGTCAGCACTTCAAAATTGTATGGTCTCATATGACAAAGATTCATGGTATGACTTTACATTGAAGAGGGTCGCCAATAATCAATATCTATACATTGTAATATTTAAACTCCTGTATGGTCACTGATTTACTGATGAGGAACCAGTTTACATGACCAGGGAAAATTCTTGTAGAATTTGGTTACGCACTGCCCATAAAGGCATTATGTTGGTGCTTGTGTGACTTTCCTGTTATACGTTCATCAACAACATTCGGTTGAACTTGACTTACGCAAAAAACAGCTGCTGGGGACATCAAAGTTATTGCATGGATTCCTACACAATTTACCTAATGTACTAGACTTGGTCAAAGTCTGCCAATGAATGTTAATTTAGTGAATGTGATGTATTAGAGATCACAACAGTTTTTGTCTGACCGCAGTGCTACGTAATTGAATTACCACTACCAGGAGAAACTTACGACTGATCGTGTTCACTCCATGCAAACAAATTTCACTATTACAAGCATGGAGATGTCATTGGACAATATAATAGAATCTCATTTCAAATAAAAATAACATCAATGCATTGAAACTTATGGCGCGTAATCAAGGCCAATATTCGAACTCCCAATTTTCAACTATACAACTCAACATTCAACATTCAAACTCCACATTTTCAACTATACAACTCAACATTCAACATTCGAACTCCCAATTTTCAACTATACAACTCAACATTCAACATTCAAACTCCACATTTTCAACTATACAACTCAACATTCAACATTCAAACTCCACATTTTCAACTATACAACTCAACATTCAACATTCAAACTCCACATTTTCAACTATACAACTCAACATTCAACATTCGAACTCCCCATTTTCAACTATACAACTCCACATTTTCAACTATCGAAGTCATAGGTCCCCCTAGACCACTAGCCAGCGAACACAAGCCAAAATGAGCATACATATAGTCAAATACGACTTTAAAAAATCGTCGGTGTCATTTTACATGAAACTACTTATCACTTTGTTAGGGAGTCCCAAACACATGGTGACCTCACAGTTAATTTGAACATGGACGACACCGATTTCGTTCATGACCACGTCAGTGGTAGTTTGTCTAGGCTGCTACTTGACCTTGACCAGCCCGACAGACGGGGAGATGTGTCACGTAGGTGTGAGAGTTTTGTTAGACTTTCGTCACAGTAAAGTGGCATTGGAATGTGTGGTGAGCGTATTGTCCAGCTAGTGCAAGCCGCTCAACGTGAAATACAGATGTTGAACATAGTGGTCACGGTGTAATAAAGGGAAAGTTGCTTCACACATCTGCCATCTCGTCTTGTATGTGCTTTGGTGTGTTCAGTGTCTGAGTTGTGTTTTGGCTGTAACAGTGTGGAAATTAACAAGTGAGTTGCTATTTGGACCCTCTAAAACATCACTTAGGAATAACTCTAAAACTCCGAAACGTCATATGACGTATCTATGACGCGTTCTGACGTAGTACAGCCCAGAAGGAAAAACGTGGTTAACTACAATGAAGCAAGTTAGGGATGCCTAGGGAGAATACCAATCCCGGACTTCGAAAGTTGAAAATGTGGAGTTCGAAAGTTGAAAATGTGGAGTTCGAAAGTTGAAAATGTTGAGTTCAATAGTTGAAAATGTGGAGTTTGAATGTTGAATGTTGAGTTGTATAGTTGAAAATGTGGAGTTCGAATGTTGAATGTTGAGTTGTATAGTTGAAAATTGGGAGTTCGAATGTTGAATGTTGAGTTGTATAGTTGAAAATGTGGAGTTTGAATGTTGAATGTTGAGTTGTATAGTTGAAAATGGGGAGTTTGAATGTTGAATGTTGAGTTGTATAGTTGAAAATTGGGAGTTCGAATGTTGAATGTTGAGTTGACTTGTATAGTTGAAAATTGGGAGTTCGAATATTGGCCTTGATTACGCGCCATAGAAACTTGCTGAAATGATTTTTTTACACAATCACCGACTTGAACCAAGTCTACTGTGATGAATCAAAACAAAAAGACTGTATGACTAGCAAATTTCAAAAGTGAAATAAAGTTTCTTACAGACTCTATGGCACACTCTGTTGCTGAAAACATTGCACCGATCACAGCGAAATTTTTTGCATGAAAGAAACTCCTCTTGCCCATATCCCTGAGTATGTCTCTGGCTTTCTGTTTGGCTGCAAGCTCTGGATCTATAGGGTCCACGCTAGCCGCAAATAAACCAATGGCTGCACCAAGGCCAAAACCTGCAATTGTGAAAATAGAATTAATTTTCTTTCTCCTTAGAGGTATTCTCAGTCAACAGAATTAAAATTTCATTAAAAATCAATTATGCTAAATGATTTCATTAAAAATTATGCCAAATGTACTTGAAATACATTTGAGATTTCAAATCCAATGAAAGAGACTTAAACTACTCTGTACATCTTGGTTGAATCTATTGAGCCAGCGCTCTGCGCTGGTTTAAAAATGTTGATACAAATACCAATATATCTGTTGAACATTCACCTGATTACCTACTGCCAATAAAGGTAGGAGGTAACTTGAAAATATATAAAGTATATAAATGTACATGAAAGGGTAGAAAGCAAACAAAAAACGATGTAACACTAACACAATAACAGACAGCATCTCTAAGTGTATGGTGTGTATGTGTATTTATGCATATGTGTGTGTGTATATGTGTGTGTGTGTGTAAGTGTATGTTTAATATATTATATATATATATATATATATATATATATATATATATATATATATATATATATATATATATATTATGCAATACAAACTTTAAATAACTGTAAAAAATGTCCAGTGTGTCCGGGTAAATCGAGTAATTAAGCGATCAGTCGGCAATCTAGTCGGGTTCTTACTGCTGAAGTCAGAGTTTAACGTGTGACATGTGATTCATGCAGGGCACTGCACATGTACATGTTGCAAGTGATCTGTACATGTACTTACCGAGTACACAACTCATCACGCTTTTGAAGGCACAGCTTTCCATTGCCCCTTCAACAATCAGTTGGTCTCTTGACTTCGGCATTTGTGGAAAACCAAACGCCCTTGGCTCTGACGGCCATTTCTTATTCTCTCCTATCAAGGCATCCAGCATATTGGCGTAATCCATTTCACTGAAAAGCCCCATACCACCGTTTCCATTCACGCCGTCCCCTGATCCACCGGAGGCCGCCATGATGGAAAATATGGTCTGCCTCTAGTAGGGCGCCCCCAACAACCATGTTCGCATCTGGGTGTCGTGATCAACTGGGGTCAATCAACATTGTTTATTTATCATGTAATGCCAATTTTTTTTTTACAAGAATATTTGATTAATCCTCTTTGAAATTTTGAAAGAAACCATCTTCTGCTAGAAATGGAGATTTTGGCTTTCACACTTGACTCTGTGACAAACAGGAGTTTAGTCCCAGATTTTTGCAGCATGGATTTACACATCAGTTACATCAGGGATGGTCAACATGCATATTTATTTATAATGTCGAATTCTTAGCATGATCATTTTAGGAAAACTTGTGTCAAATTTGTTAGCTGATCAACGACGACACTCAGCTTGCGTAACCGTCGACAGGTCCTCATGAGGTTTAGGAGTGGCCCATTTGATTTCGGGGGGGGGGGCTTGGAGGATTTTCGAAAAAATGTTGCCGGCCAAATGCTGGGGGAAAAATTGTCTCTGCAGAAAGACAGGAAAAAAAATTGCTCCTACGAAGGCTGCAAAAAAGTTGCTGTGATGCACCCTCGGGTGGGAGACCAGCATTCAGTAGTCTCTGTCTTTGCCTATGGCGGCATTTTTGAACAAGAATCTTTGAAAACAGAATTATATTGTCTTTGGACTGCCGCCAACTGCGACATTTTTAATGGTATCTATAGAACCAAAAACATCTCAGTGGCATGAATCACGGTCAGTCTGTGCATAGGGGTCGCACAAAATGTCCGTCCCCGGGGCAGGGGTAGGGATGTCTTGGTCTTAGCACAAGGTTCTTCTTGCTATGGTTTACTTTATTTTAACACGTTTGACTATGATATGTATTGCTAACAAAGATTTATACTACCAACCTTTTGTGTCTTGTCTTATGTTAGCACTGGTTTTGTAAGATTTCTTTTTCTCCTTCGCCGTGCCACGTATTTGTCCTTTGTCAATCTTACGTGAAGTTTTGTCACTGTGTTGCCTGATGCGTTTGATTGCCTAATGCGCCAAAGCAAACAAGGGTAATTACTAATATGTGGATGCTGTTACCATATTATCACCGGATTAACTTTGACAAAGTAAACAACGAAAGCACAAGCTACGTCTTCTGTTATACCTTGTTTACCTTGTGCGTTCGTTGTTGATTTAGTTATGCGATACCCATTTCCTCCGCCTCCCCCCCCCGAAATCAAGTAGGCCACCCCTTATGATGGCTTCTTTGTCCAAAATACCGATGTAGCCTCTGTGGCAAGAGTCTTGGAATATGCTTCTCCCCACCACCGAGAAACGAGAGCGAATGCCGAAGGCACGTCAGTTGTAAATGTGCACAGGCGAACTGGCAGTGGATTCTAAATTATATTATCTTCGGAATTAGGCTGTTGAAGATGATAAATCGTAATTGAGGATATTGATATCACTCAAACCAAATTACTATTTCATCCGGGTTGAGTATCCTTTCTACGGAGCAACACTCGATAAAATCGCTGTACGTATATGAGTTAGGTGTGACATAGGCGGCCGGTCGGGTTGTTCAATATACTAGAAGTATAATTTATGAAATAGTAACTTTGTTTTAGTGATATCAACATTTCATAGTTACGATTTATTATTTTTGATAATTACGAAGATATCATAATTTTAGACCTTTCACTCCAGTCCGCCTGCGAATGGGTGGACAAATGGCGATGGCTGTCTTGAAGTCAATCTTTGATCTTTACAATTAATTATGTAAACCAGGTTTTTGCGCGGTCTTTTTACCTAAGTCAACCCCCGGCGAAACTGTACAGCATGACGTACAGGACGTAGCCCGCTTGTGACAGTGTGGCATGCATGATCCGCACTTAGGGAGCGTTCAGTTATTGCAGCCGGGGTGGGCCTGCAAAATCCCGGGCGGGGGGGGGGGGGGTTTACCTTAAATTTGAAAACTGAAAGTGGGGGTCACGTATATTTCAAATAGCAAAGGGGCGGGTCATTTGATTTTCATATGTAAGCTTATCCATCCAGTCAAAAAACAGTTTCAGTGTTAAAAAATATCCTGGGAAATAAAAATGATCGGCTGCGACTGGTCTCTGTTTACGTTATTATATTTATACACTGTACACTCTATGCACCTCTGGCACCGATCAAGTCAGGCTCTATATACGAATCAAGAGATTCCCGATATCCTTGAATATGCAAAGCCGGACACTCCTTCCTTATACACAAAAGCATTTACCAGCAACCCTGAACTACTGACCCACGGACCAGAGCCTAAGGCTGCGTTCACAAATAACGATTAGGGGGAGGGCTGGAGGAATCGCGGCTGGAATCTTATTTTTTTTCAGATCCCCCCTCAATATCCTAAAAAAATTTCAAGTGCCCCGTCTATATGGTCAAACTTTTTCAAGTCCCCCCAGCTATCACAGGCCCGCATATTTGTAAAGGATGTGAGCGCAGAAAAAATAAACATGTATTGCGCCGTTCCGCTCACAGGTGTTCAACACTACCTGTATTAGCACTTTGTATAGTCATATTCCCAAGGCAAGTTCTATAAATGCATCAGTGAATTTTTTGGATGTATCATTCTCGCGAGCCAGAGCAATAATTTCCGCTCCGCTGACCTACGCAAAAATCAATCAATCTCTTGACGGGCAGCGCTGAGCTGTTGCCGTAAACTTTGAGAGGCGCGTGGTTTACGACGATGGGATGTATTGGTCTAAAAGCCAACTTGAGTTAATCCAACTCTGGCCAGGTCAATTGCTCCTGCCGAAGAGCACACAAAATGACGATACGATCGTGAAAGAGTATGCAAATTCTGGCAAATTGCCATATTGTAAAAAACTGAGCACAGTGACCTACCAAAAATGTGTTTCAAAAGTACAAGACATATATGAATTAGATGCTTCTCAAAATTGATAATACTGGAAGGTTAAAATATTTCATCAAATAAATGTTTTAATCTGTGAAATTTTGAGTGCAATAATTGCAAATTTTGTTAAAAAATAATTAATTCCATTTAGTGACACATTTTTTCATTTAGTCTTTACTGTTTTTAGTTTTACTTCTGTATTATTTTATGACAAGAATGCGAAAATTTAGAAAAATCCAGCATGGTGACCCCATCTTTTTGATTATATATTTTCATATGCCAGAATTCAAAAATTTCCATGTGTTTTTCCATGTGTTGCTCTCTGGCCTGATCTTGTTTACAAGTATGTTTCACGCGTCATTTTACCCAAACTCTTCTTCAACTACCATGTACATCAGAGTCAGAGCTATCTCTGTCACTGTTCAGGTATGCAGTAACAGTGACACTACAGTAGCAGGGCAGTATCTGATAGTGACACTGCCCGTAGGCAGTAGCTGTATTAACTTTGATAATTTTGACAATATTTTTATTCAGTTTGTACGACTTAGTTCTTGTTCTACTCCCTACGGCATGCTGAATTGTCCAGTATTCAGCTTGCTATCACAGCCTGTGTATCTGTACCATGCATTTGTATCACTGACAACTGACTGTCAGTCTGGACTCTAATTAAATTATCACCTAATACATATTTATATATACAGGCTTTATCGACAAACTGAATATTGTGTGTTTGAGCATGATGCAGACTGGGAGATAACAAAAATCTGTAGTTGTTATATTGCATAGAAATATTGCAAAAATCATTAACAGTTGCAGCTTCTGCCCTGTTACTTAGGCTCGAGTTTTGTTTTTTACGACAAATCACACATGTTTAGATTTTTTCGAGATAAAAGTCGTGAAATTTGACAAAATGGTTCTCGATTTTGTTAAATTATTACTAACATTACAAAATTTGGATGACATAAAAAAGGTACTCATTTTTCATTAAATTACCTACAAAAACTTGAAATTGTAAAACATAAAAGGGAACCAAAAATTTTCAAGTCCCCCCCTACAGGTAGAGCAAATTTTTTAAGTCCCCCTCTACTACCCCCAAAATTTTCGAATCCCCCTGAATCCCTCCAGCCCCCTAACCGTTAATTGTGAAGGCAGCCTAAAGTAAATGATTTGCTGTGAGCACAGAGTAATATCATAGACAGAGTGGCAACAGCTATTGTTTAAGGCGTGAAGCGGTTACGTAAGCAATCCATGTTTGCCTCGCCTCACGAAGCTCTTGGCTCTCTTTTCCGAAGAGTGCCGACCATGCACCCTTCGGTAATTTTCGGATTTTCACCAATTGTTAAGCGAAAGTATGTTCGACAAAGCTTGTGTTGTTGTTGTCGTGTGGTGCTGATCTGAATTGATGTGCTGGCGCGAAAACGGGAGTGTTTTGAGCTTCAGGAAAGTGGGTTTTTACCGTTTTTAAAAATTCCTCTCATATTTTATGAATATATAATGAGTGTGTTTGAACCAAATTTGAAAGTCTTTTATCGATACTGTCTGGTTTTACTCAATGGTTTACGGTCAGTCATACCGTCTTTTACACGTGCGCCAAGAAAGGACATGTTTATGAAACTGCTGGCGTGTTATGTTTTGATTGGCGTGAGGCAGTGTTTCTAGCCTGAGAGCTCACAAAGTAACTATGGTTGCTACGCGACTGGCAGTACGATGCCATCTCGTCGTATGTTTCGCATAATCTCGTGTAATTATCAACCACAAACCAAGCCTCCAAAAGTTTAACACCTTTTAAGCTCATTTTAATATGAAAAGCCACTAGTCTACCGAGACGACCATGGAACAAAAGGCATGCAAGTGTTGCCACTCTGTCCATGATATTACTCTGTGCTGTGAGAGGGGTCAAACGCTAAGATACCCACAACGCACATCTAAATGGCAGAGGCTACTCCAGCAACCAAATACACTAAGATACCCACTATATCTTATTGCCTGAATACATGGGTTTATGTGCCCGAGAGCAGGTGGCAATTTGCCCGACGCCAGGAGAGCATATTGTCTCCTGCTGAGAGGGCACATAAACTCATGTATTCAGGCAATAATATTTTTATTACATACCTTTCACAGTTAACGCTGTATGACATTTAGTTACACGCAGGGCATTCTCAAATTATTTTATCATTATCGACCAACATCAAACAGATTTTAACGAAAGTCAAAATAGCAGTGCGCGCATTGATATTTTACGTCTGGCGTTAAAGGTATACAGTCACCTGTAATCTAATTTTGCCACAGTTACCATGGAAAGAGAAAATCTAACCAATCACAGATTTTAAGTGGTGGCCGCTTTTTAAAAACAGTGCCCTCACATGGGCATTTTGAATACCAAGGAACGCCCCTTTGCAAATTATTGACAATTTACCCCACAAAACATGCTATATCTGTATTTTATATATGTTTGATAATGTATTTAAATGTACTTTGCTTGAATAGGGAAGTAAATGAACATTTGTGTACAAGAAATTGATTTCTGAATTTCATCTAAAAAGTAGGTTCACTATCCATGGTGTTTATGATGAAATTATGAATAGTTTTTTCCAATACAAAAATAGGTAAATCTTTGCATTTGTGTATTCTTGATTATTGATATTAATTTTCTGATTAGACTAGAGTGGTTACAAGTCTATGGTTGTGTAAGAATTTGATTTTGGAATTTCACCAAAATGTCATTCAATACACTATGCATTGGGGTCTATGATGAAACTATGAATAATTTTTTTTCAGTACAAAATTAGATAAATCTGTGCATTTATGCATGCTTGATTATTTAGATTATTGTTCTTGATTAGACTAGAGTGGTTACAAGTCTATGGTTGTGCAAGAAATTTGATTTTGGAATTTCACCAAAATGTCATTCAATACACTATGCATTGGGGTCTATGATGAAACTATGAATGATTTTTTTTTCAGTACAAAATTAGATAAATCTGTGCATTTATGCATGCTTGATTATTTAGATTATTGTTCTTGATTAGACTACAGTGGTTACAAGTCTATGGTTGTGTAAGAATTTGATTTTGGAATCTCACCAAAATGTCAATTCACTATGCATGGCGGTCTATAAGTGTGTGTGTATTTTGTTGGTGATTTCCTATTCAGGAAATATCACACGGACAATCAAAGTTTTGGCTATAATATCAGCTTCTGTCAAAAGTGACCCTCCCCCCAAGATAGGTTTATAAAAAGTGACCCTCCCCCTTGAACTGTTTTCTAAAAAGTGACCCTCCCCCCAATTCTCCCGGCCCATCCCCCTTGTAATTACTGAAGGCTCCCTAAGGGGTAATTTTGGCAGGCCTAAGGAAGATTGAAGTCTTTATTTATGAGTAAACCCATTTACATGTAGCAAGCATCAGCTCCAAGTGAGCTACAATATCTAGTCATAGATGCATCTACAGCTCAATCTCCAGTTGTGTAGAGGCGGGCCCACTTTCAAGTGTGACCGTCGTTCCTAGCTATCGATGGCTATTATCCTAAAACAAATTTAAGAAGGCGATAAAGTTTTATTGCCTTCCACTCACCATGTTCCGCACACTGTTTATTTTAATATGTTTCATGAATTTTCAAATTGATTTTTATCGGGAGTCCTACTTTTTAAGCCATAGCAAATGTGTCTGCTCGCTTGTAGAGTCTTTCTACAGCAAACTGAAGTGAAAGAGTAGTCAGGTGATGATCATGTGACCCGTCACCTGACAGTAGTCGTGCTTGGCCTTCGGCATATTGTTACGGCGTATACGTGATAATAGTGGTCCATTGTGCATTTTTTGATAAAAGCACCAAATTTGGCTCAGATGTGTCTTACTATGTGTTGAACAAATTCAGATACCGAGCCACTGAAAATCTGTTGAAGCGTTGCCATGGCAACCATTTTTCAAAATGGCCGCCAGACAAGGTATTTCTCACCTAGTAAATGTCAACTGCACAACGCGTTGAGTAATTTTGGGTTGAATATTTTCAATTAGAAACTATGGGAAGAGTAATTTACAATTTTTTTCAACTTTTCTTAATCGCCTGACTTGTTAAACGGGTAAATACAGACAAAAACACAATTCTTATGCATAAAATGCACGGTATTAGATCCTATCAAAGGACGACACTATGTCAGCAGTCAAGAAATATTAGGCCATGGGCTAGAGGGGTCTACATGCACCTCTAGGATATCAAACTGTATTTATAGAAGCCTTAGGATCCCTAGAATACGAAATAAAATTTTAACAGAAAAAAAGGGATGCAATAACTGTTACGGTTGTTTTTGCAGAGTACTGCAAAATCACTATTTAACGCATCACCACGTGCATTTGTCTGGTAGTACTTGTAAGTCATCTGCTAAGCTTTTTAAACATAACCTGACTTGTTGGGTATCATTAGAATGGAAATTCATTCTTCTTTAAAATGAGATATGTAATATGCAATATCTTCCATAGATTTCTTCATGAAATAGCACCAAAACTTACCCGATACCCCAAAGTTTGCAATGCAAATTATAGCTAATCTCAAATTAGTGTTTTACCTTGGCATTATACAAAAGGCAATGCTTTTTATGACATCTGTTTTATTTGCTACATGGACATGTTAATCATGTGAAATAGACTTTGACGGAAAAAAATATTGGGATGCTATAGCTTTACCGGTCATATTTTCAATGAAGGGTACCGCAAAATCACAGTATTGCCAACTCTAATGCGTTTTGGTCAAACCTGTCTTCTTGTAATTCATCTGCTGAGCTGCATTTTTATTATAACATGGCTTATAGGGTAACATTATAAAGTAATTTTATTCTTCTTTCAGACGACATATTGTAATATGCAATATCTTCCATAGTTTTTATAAAATATGTCCAAAACTAAATAAATATAAAGAATTTTAAAATATTAAATAAAAAATGACAGCTTATCTTACACTCTACCATTTTTTGCTACATATAATACAGATGGCAATATAATGCTTATATGAAATCAGTTTTGTTTGTAACAAACGTATGTCAAAAATATGACATGAACCTTTAACGGGAAGATAATATGATTTAGTAGCCATTGGGGTCATATTTGGAAGGGTACCCAGATATGGCAAATTTCCTGACACATATTTTTTTTTATCAAACACGTCTTTATGAAAGTAGTCAGCCAAAATCATAGTAATTGATGATCTCAAAATATTATCAAACATCGCATATTAAAGTAGTTTATTTCAAGTTTGCTTTGTAAGATTGGACCTAAAAGTTCTTATCTGACAATCTAATTTAGTGTTTTTTGGCAGAGCAAGTTTTTGAAAACTAAACCATGGTGTGCGTTATACCCGCTGTAAAGGAGATGAAAAAAGAAAGGCATTATACTGAATTATACAACCAACTGATTGAGGAGCAAGGTCATGAAGGTGCGGAATTGTGCCTTTATAGGTTTTGTTTGCTAAACTGTATGTAAAGTCTATTGGCTAAACTAGCTTTATACGATAAGCACAGCTCATTAGGAAAAGTTTAGCTGATCCAATAATTGTAAAATAATAATTGTACATTACATCAAGTTTACCTTGGCGTTCCTGAAGAAAACTTGTATAGATATGTCAGAAAGCTGCAATCCCTGCATATTATGGATATATCTGATATTAGCTGCTCTAAATCATCGATTCTTAACTTCATAAATTTACAAAAGTTTCTGTATATATGTCAGATAGCTTGAATTTCTTCATTAACAAAACTATGGATATACATATTACTTAGCTGCTCTAATGATAGTTTCTAAACTTCATAAATAAGCAGAATTTTCTTAAGTACTTTCCCTAGATATGACGATATTTAGTCTTATTATAATTTAATTATAATTTCTAAACTTATATAACTTATAAGTTAGCTCAGGTTTAGCTGTGCATTCTTCAGTAAAATATTTCCAGGATATATACGATGTTGAGCAGATCTAATTATCGCTCATGATCTTTAATATTAACTCAAGTTTAAAAGGATGTTCTATAGTTTAAAAGCATGTATCCGATACATAGTCGATCTTATTATTGCCCCTATACTTTATAAAGCAGCTCAAATTTAGCTGGGCTGACATGTTCAAAACGTTCAAAATTTGGGAATAACTTTGCTGTAATTGTACGTCACTGAATGTACAATTTATGTGTTGTGAATACTAAACTAAGTGAAATCTCTGAGGTTTATGTTTCAGTCTTGACTGGAGTGTCACTTTTTGCATAAGGAATACATCACATTTGATCAGATAATTGGCCAGCCAACACTACCTTCCTTAAGTCTTGGGTGTACGTTTCAAGTGGATAACCAAAATATGAGTGGCAATTGTCTAGGATTGTCGTTAAAACTTGTTCTCTCAGCCTCTGTAAACACCATGGAAAGGAATAAAATACTCGCCGGTTGACTAGCCATGCAAAAGCAAGCACAGGTCCGGTATCCAACTTGATTTATATTATGATAATCTACATTCATACCAATTTCATGCTTTTATCACAAAATGCACAATTGTTATGAAAAGTTTGGTTTTGCCGCGCCACTATAACGGCTTACCGAAGCACAAGGAGTAAAAGCAACTTTGCATATCAAATAGCTCATGCATGCATATCTCCGGTTGTTTGTGACTCACGCTGTGGACTTTTTTGTTTAGATCAAGGCGTATCTGTGCATACTGGTTCGGCTGCAACCAGGTCTCAACCAGGAATGCGAGTCGACCACTCTCTTGATGAACTTTACACGCCTGAGAGCTGCTGCGGTAAGTACTGAAGGTAAATAAAAACATCCTCTTTTGTGGAGATTATAATTCAGACTTTGGTGCTAACTAACGCTATGGCAAAACGCGCCAAAGTACTGGTTTTCGAGTGTCGGAAACTTGGTAGGCGGTATGTCACCCTTCTTTACCGCTTCTGAACACAAGCCACCCACAGATCAAAATCTCAACAAAAGGTTCTTTCTACGCTACTCAAGTCAGTTCTGCGTTTGTCGCTCTTGATTTAAAATTTGTATGTTTCACGGTCACCTCACTTTAAAAAGAATGTAAATCAAATTTAACAGAAGTGTAAGGCACTTTTATTTTTTAACTATCCAATACCTTGAACGACTGGTACTTCTATAGTCTGCGTAACAAAATTTCTCTGGATGGAGATAAATTTGACGTCTGTGATGGCGGCATTTAAGGAAACAGTTCCACACAACGCGGAAACAGACTACGCGAAAAGGAACAACGCCTTTTGCAAGGCGACCTGCTATGAGTATAAAACCACCAAGTATAAATTATGTAATACTTCAGACGATCGGCCAACCATGACGGTCTTTAAAGCCCGGCGCGAAATGGACCGGGATCAGGATTAGTGCCAAGTTTGGGTGGGCGTTTTGAGTCGACCTTGCTATCGTTTGCATTATCTGCGTAATCTGTTTGCTCTCAAATCACGCTCTTACTAATATAGGTACAGCTTTCACAATACGCGAAAGAAAAAAGAAAGAAGGAAAAAATATCAATTTCATCAAACAGGAGCTTGCTGAGTTGATTTACTGAAGTTTTTGCTGAGTTGATTTACTGAGGTCATGTCAATGTTCGAGAATGATTCGGCTACTGACCGCCATATGTAAATACGGCATTGGAGCCGTACATAGTGGAAATAATCATCAAGAAAGTAACAAACATAAACATTAAAATAACCCGAAACGCTAAAATAAAAAAATTAGGTAAGTTCACCACATCACGGAAGGGTCGAGATTTCCATGAATCTCGTGTATCACGATATTTGTAAGCGATCGTGGTCGACAACTCATCACGAGTTATGTTTATTTTCAGAGCAATTTTTGCGTGAAACTATAGTTAACCTCCGACTGGAATCAATCACGGACTGGGTTCATATATATCTTCGTTACCGAAGAAATTAAAGTCCAACCTTTGTCGAAATTTTACGATGTAGTGCCGACTCAATGAGCCGATCTCGAACACACGTATCCTCTTAGGCCTAAAGCCTGTAGAAGGTCGGGTGATGACGCTCACTTGCTCACCTTGAACTGACAAATACAATGTTTCAACTGTTCTCATAACAGAAGTCCAAATGTTACTTTGGCAACCGGTATGTCAAAACCTTACTAACCCTCCGAATACGACATGTCATTTCCATGTGTGAGAACACGTGTACATGGGCACAAACCATACGGCCGTTTTCCATGTTTTCAGAGCTAGCATTTATATCAATAGCGACTCTAGCGTACCGGTACTTTCGGTGGTAGATTTGGTGGGGGTCTGTTTAAAAAAGTGGCTCGCTGTAATTAAATTGGTCATTGAGGCTACCGCAATGCTTTGATATTTTTTTATTTTTTTAATTTTATTTTATTTGCTCATCAACAGCGCCATTAAGCAGCCACTTACAGACAAGAAAATAAAAAAAGGATAAAATACACTAAAATTTAAACAAACAAAAAAGTACTCTAAAAATCAAACAATGACAAAAACAAATTAACATGTCTTTTAAAAGTTGAATGAGATTCTTCAAAAACATCGACATCGCAAACCTTATCAATCAGATCATTAAAAAGTCGTGACGTACGTCCAATCAGGCCATTTTTGTAACATCAACTCTACAATAAGGGATATGTAATAGAGGTCTATGTCTAGCAGAGTATCTAGGTACGCATAGACCATAAAAACCTGTACAATCTGTAGAGTCAAAGGCATTTACGCACGAACATACAATCAAATAGTTTCCTACGTAAGAACAAAGGTTGAATTTTAAAAAGATTACAGAGCAAGTTATAGTCACAATTACACCAAGATGAAAGTCACTGTGACATCCCTGTTTATGATGTCAATATCTAAGAAAACGTTTCTGAATTGACTCAATACGGTTTGCCTGAAATTGAATTGAAAATGACTGTATTATATTCTAAAATTGGACGCACCATAGTATAAACAGGCGTCGAAGGACAGCAACTTGAGTAATCAAATTAAAATTGCGTTTAATGAGACCAATTATGCGATTGGCTTTACCTACAATAGAGTCAATGTGATAAACAAAAGTGAGTTTTGAATCAAAAATGATACCAAAATCCTTAACGTGAGAAACATGATCGAGCAAACAATTATCCACATGGTAATTAACTTAATAGGTTTCTTTTTTAGGGTGATGGTAAGTACCTTACATTTGCTGGCATTCAAAGCTATGCGCCAAATTTTTGACCACTGAACAGGTTTATCTACAGACTTTTGTAAGTGCTTGCTATCATCAAGAGTTTTAACACGACTGAAAAGTTTGGCATCGTCTGCAAACAGCAAAGACGGAACAGATACAGTCATTGGCAAGTCATTTCTGTATAATAAAATAGTAAAGGCTCAACAATGGAACCTTGTGGCACACCGGATGTTATCTGGCACCAAGTCGACGCTGCTCCATTTACTAGGACACATTGCTGCCTATTATTCAAATAACTTTTAACCATTTCAGAATATTCTGATGAATGCCAAAATACTGTAATTTGTAGAGCAGGAAAACGTGATCAACTCTGTCAAAAGCCTTGCTGAAATCTGTATAGATAATAACAAGTTGTTGTTTACTTTCTATTGCATCAATAGCATTTTTCACAAGAACAGCAAGATTGGTTGTGCAAGAGCGCTGTCGAAAAGTTAATTTAGTTGTTAAAATTTAGTTGTTTCCGATGTCATTGTCAATGCAAACTATGGACTCTGCCTACAGTATTGTAAAAATACAGTGTACGCACTTTTCTCAAGAATACATCGTACCGGTACTGACTCATCTCTTGCTAAGTCACGTCCGAAAAGGGTTCACTTTCGCGATGTCATTGGATCATAGACGCTTGTTAGTCCCCACGGACACCGTCCGGGGGGACTTATAGGTTTGGTCATGTCCGTGCGTGTGTGCGACCGTGCGTCCGTGCGTGCGTGCGTGCGTCTGTGCGTCCGTCCGTTCACGCAGATATCTCAGAGATGCCTGAAGCGATTTCATTCAAACTTGGTACAAGGATTACTTCATATGTCATACAGATGCACGTCGATTTGTTTTGTGATACGATCCAATATGGCTGCCAGGCGGCCATTTTATTACGATTTTTTCATGTACAGAGCCATAATTCAGGCATGTTTCAACTGATTTTATTCAAAGTTGGTACAAGGACATTGACCAATGTCATAGATATGCACGTCAATTCTTTTTGTGATATGATCCAATATGGCCGCCATGCGGCCATTTTGTTACGATTTTTTATGTACAGAGCCATAACTCAGGCATATCTCAACCGATTTTATTCAAAGTTGGTACAAGGACATTGACCTATGTCATACATATGCACGTCAATTTATTTTGTGATACGATCCAATATGGCCGCCAGGCGGCCATTTTATTACGATTTTTCATGTACAGAGCCATAATTCAGGCATGTTTCTACAGATTTTATTCAAAGTTGGTACAAGGACATTGACCAATGTCATAGCTATGCACATCAATTTGTTTGGGATACGATCCAATATGGCCGCCGTGCGGCCATTTTTTACGATTTTTTCATGCTCAGAGCCATAACTCAGGCATATCTCAACCAATTTTATTCAAACTTGGTACAAGGACATCGACCTATGTCATACACATGCACATTGATTTGTTTTGTGATACGATCCAATATGGCCGCCGTGTGGCCATTTTATTACTTTTTATCATGTCCAGAACCATAACTCAGACATGTATCAAGCAAATTTATTCAAAGTTGGTACAAGGAGATTGACCAATTTCATACATATCCTTTAATTGTTTTTGTGATACGATCCAATATGGCTGCTGTGCGGCCATTTTGTCATGATTTTCTTATGTACAAAGCCATAACTCAGGCATATTTCAACCGATTTTAATCAAAGTTGGTACAAGGACATTGACCTATGTCATACATATGCATATTGATTTGTTTTGTGATTCGATCCAATATGGCCCACCATGTGGCCATTTTATTACGATTTTTTCATGTCCTGAACTACAACTCAGACATGTATCAAGCGAATTTATTCAAAAGTATTTTTATCACAGACCTAATGAAGAGGACTCTATCCTCTCTGAGGACCTGTAATCAAGCACCCATTAACAAGTGGGGACTGTGTCATCAACGATGACTTGTTTGTTAAATAGTTTATGACACAACCACAAAGTTTTCACCCTGTGTGTATGCCGATGTACATGTAACTCTAAGCGTACACATGGTTTGTTTACATCGTAATTGTTTTCGTATGCACAGCAAATGTTTACACCTCTGCGCATCACTGAATGATTGACAATTGCTGGAATCACGGAACGACTGTTTCCTAGGAGCCATTCCCTTTGTTCCGAAAGCGATTTTTACCCCTAATCGTCGTAATTTTAAAAAGCTTTGTGATACCTGTATGGCCTAGGTGTTTATGAAACAGTCTATGTTTATGGTATGCCAATTAATAATTTTTGTTTGACAAATTGTTTAGGCTGATTTTCACGGAGCGGTCTACCTTGCTGTTGCCAGTTGTCACTCAAGCGCCATTATGAATTTTCGACGAGTTGGGGGTCTCATAAACTATTTCTCGTTTGACTTGTCAAATGAGAAAAGTCCTCGCGATTACATCACTCTTTCAGTAGTAATGGGCGAAAGACAGGAATCGGGAGAAGCAGTCACGAAAATGTAAACAGTTGTTTAATTGTGAAACTGCCTCATCTCTCGCTGAATCAAATGCCAATGTTAGCTCATGAGAGCCAGTAAGCAACAGTATCAGCACGTCACAAGAATTACTGGCGACAGTCGGGACAATCAAGGAATCATTTTTCAGAAGTAAAGATAGTTCTCCCTTATACAGGCGATCGCTAATCTGCAAATATAATATCATTGCCTTTTGTCTAAAAAATATGACGCCAATTAATGGAGACAGATGCATTATTGATGACATCCTCGTCTCTGCCCTGCATCATCAATATTATCGTCATGAGCACCGTCCTTTGAGCGTTTAGCTGGCAACAAATCGTGATTATGCCACGACTATCATATATTGTTAATGGCGATATTTGCAGTAAAATAGCTGCAAATAAACGAGTAATCATTTGGAGCTCTAAATGGGTATAATCGCTCCGTGTACCTTATAGTTGTACATGTACTACCTGGTCCTCACTTTTAAGAGGCATATAGCACCCCCCCCCCCGCCCCGTCTCAACAGGTTATGCATCATTTGGCTGGTTTACTTCTATCGATAAACACCTCTGAAACCACCGTTTCTCGTTGAAATCCATGGGCCATGGATGGATACCTTTGATAACAAATTGGCCAAATAATTGAGAAACTCTTTATAATGTACGTCATTTTTCTTGACCGTCACTTCAAACTTCCTAGAAGTAAACACCATGTCATAGTTTGCCCTTGGTTTTTTAATCAATCTTTACATCCTTCACTTGCAATTTTGAAATAAAATAAAAATAAAACACACACGGAGAGTTGGGCCACTGCCCTGTGTATAATATGATGAAACGGATGGTGTTTGACGACTCTTCTACTTCAGTTTGACTCCCGACACCAAATGTCATTCGTATATTCAATAACAGAAAGCTACTTTTTGCCAGTTTTCTGCCAGTGAGAATATATACTCGGCTTAAATATGTTACAACTCACTGCGTTTGAAGTGGAATCGGAATAACAGAGAGATTGCTTGTTTATCATTGTTTTTGTCGACCCTCTATGCAAAACAACAAGGTAGAAAGAACCTTAAAGGCAAGTTTCGTCTCGGCGCAACTCATAGTTATTTAGGATAATGTTCGCCATTGGGGATCATTCAAGAATATAGAGAATATATTGGAGTGAAATTACACATTTCAATGCAGTACAATGACGGACTGGCAACGGGGGATACGGAGATTTGCCCGACAGTGAATTTTCACTTGAATTTGGCATGTATCAGTCAAATGCAGTTACCAGAGTAACGATTTGGACTTTTGAAGGTATTTTCGATCATCCAGTGTTACTTTTTTGAGAGCATATGTTTTATTGTGTTGGTTTTGGACTTATCGCCTATTTGTCATGTCATACCTTCTCTTCTACGAAGCTTCGGCCAGCGGCCTCACACTTCGATCACGGGCCTTCGATCGACTATCCAAGTAACGCTGCATGCACCTGTGGATATAGTCATGTTGTTTCATAGCCTTTAACAAAGTTCTCCTCTACCACCCGAAGTCCGAAGTCAAAGCTTTTGATCACAGCTTTCTTTATAAATTTGCTTCGAGCTTCAATAAGAGCAAATGCTTGGCCCAATGTTTGTTTGTTTGTTTTTTGTCATTCTTGTCATCCGAAATATACAGATTCGGTATAGACGCCATCCAGATTATTTTGGAGCAGTCTTTGGCGATAATCACGACTTAATAAAGACAAAACGATAAAACCAAAGAGGGTGGGAAACTCAAATTTTCCATTCTTATACCATGTCAGATTGTGAAGAAACACAAATATTATATGTAACCAATGACAAAAAAACCACCTTTCTTGTTGTATAGAAGGCCTTAATGCATTCGATTTTTCGCTTCATCTTCTGAGTTCAAAGATGGCGACACTTGGTACTCGCGGTATTTCTGTTTCTACTTCATTCTTCTTTTGATGTTAGAGCGACAATGCCCCAAAGTTAGTCTGTGCATTGAGCACTGCAGGGTTTACGGTCACTTTAGAGAGTAGCGATTTGTTCATAAATTATGATAACATGGTACTTGAAATTGTTCTACAAGCCATCAGGTCTTCCGGAACTATTCGAGTAGGGTTGATTTTGCTTTGGCATACCCTAATTACAAGTCAGGTCTGTACAAATTACCTCGGCAACGTGTACAGTATTTAGGGACTGGTGAATCTCTTCGGCGTGTACGATCTTTCGTGTAACCATGGTAACCGTGACCTCGTTACATGCGGGTATAATGAGCATAAATAGAGGAGGAAATTTACAACATGCGTTTGAGTAACGATAGTTTGAAAATTGTGGTTTCCAAAACGTTTTTAAAGATAGAATGCGCCTTGGAGACAGATAGTTGGACTCTCAAAATTTTACAATACTTAGGGACCGTTCAGTTTTACGGCCGGGGGGACCGGCAAAATCCAGGGGGTCATCATAATTTTGGAATCCGCAAAGGGGGGTCATCACTTTTTCACTGGTAGAAAGGGGGGGTCACCACATTTTCAAAAACATAATACGAACAATAAAGTTCACTTATGCCATGGCCATGATCGACCCTCTTTACCGGCGGGCCGCCTTCGGCGGCCCACTACAATAAATATACATTATGTATTACCCATGACCCTCTTAACGGGCAGACACCTTTGGCGGACCACTCCAATTAGGTTTACTTCATGCAATGGCCATGATCCGACCCTCTTTACCGGCGGGCCGCCTAAGGCGGCCCACTACAATAAATTGACTTTATGTAATACCCCACGGCAATCTTACTGTAAAATTCGCAATTGAAGCCGCGGCTTGTATTAGAAACATTTTTGAGGGACCCCTGGGATCACGCACTGAATAATGGTAATGGCCGCGCGCCTTCAGCGGCCCTGTCCAGTAAAGTCTACTTTATGCAATAGCCATGATCGACCCTCTTTACCGGCGGGCCACCTTTGGTGGCCCACTAGAATAAAGTTGACTTTACGTAATGGCCCATGACCCTCTTAACCGGAGGGCTGCCTTTGGCGAACCACTCCAATAAAGTTTACTTTATACAATGTCCATGGACATGAGTTGTCTATGGAAATGAAGTTAAAATTGCCTTACAGTCGTCCTAATTAACAGACGTTTCAATGGATGTGGCTGAGAAGTTTGTGCACTGGCATCTCTGCTACACGAATAAAGTGCGCCGCGTACCGGAGTTCAAATCCAAACCATGCGGGTAAATTTGACATATGGGTTTTGGTTATTTTTCAGGGGGGGGGGGGTCATCATTTTTTTCGTCTGACAAAGGGGGTCATCTTTTTTTCACAAAAAATGCAGGGGGGTCTATATTTTTTTGAACACCGGCGACAAGATTTTGTCGCCCCCCCAGGCCGTAAAAACTGAACGCTCCCTTATTGGCCTACGGCCTACCATTTGAGGTGCATTTTTAAGCCATGGACTAAACAAAGTTTTCACCGGCTTACTTATGTGAAAATCGAAAAATTGCTTTTTCTCTTCGAGTTAATGCAGGGATAGCGGCCATTATGAATTTCAAATATCGGTACATTTCGCACTGTGACCCTTTATTTTTGTTCGTGATTTCTAAGTTAAAGTTTCCTTACGACAAGTTTAAGCGAAAGGTCAAAGTGTTTTAGTTTCGAGACACATACTACCTTATACCTAACGTAGTTGCCATAATCGGTCGGTGTTAGCCCGCCAGTCGGCCAGCATTTATTAACATCAAAATAGCTTACTCCGAGACATAGTCTTGCTCGGGGTTCAATCGCCTAGCATCTAACTTTTGAAAAATATTAATTTATACTTTTTTTGCCTACATGAGGGAAAATTGAAATTAATTTCTCCCAGACCTGCAGATAGTAACGATAGTTGTAATGAAGTAGGTGACACTAGTATATTAAAAACTTAAATAGTGTCTGTGTATGCACGGGGGGGGGGGGAGAGAGACAGAGAGAGACAGAGACAGAGACAGAGACAGAGAGACAGAGAGAGCTTTATACCAATGTCTGTCGGCATATCATGGCACCCTCCATTAACCACCAAATAATTTTGATGAAAATACATGCAATTATTTTTTGCGGACTCAGTCAGAAACTTACAGCATTTGATTAATATTCTCAACCAGTTCTGTTTAAAATGGTGTATGCGATTAACTTGAGCAAAACTAAAGTCATGATTGTAGAACACGATATGGAAAAAACTGGTATTTGGTAATACTCCTCTATATGTTGTTTCATACGTCATAATAATTTTTCTTCACGAAATACTGGTCGAAAGCGATGCAGAATTTACATCATGTCAAGTCGTTGACTTTGTTATCAATTGCCAGACGGAAGCTTGAAAATTTTTATTTTCACTCTCATTTTATAGTCTCTGATGTTATGATTCTACCAATGCTATGTTACGGTCCGGAAGTTTGGGGTTTTAATTATGATGTAATAGAGAGAGTCCAGAGATCTTTGTGTAGGAAATTTCTATAGGTGTACCTAACCATACAACAAATAATAATAATAATAATAATAATCTTTATTACCCTTAATCATAATAATATTACAATTCAATAATGAATGTACATCTGAGTTGTGCTGTGATAAAGGGTAAATGGAAACGGAAAATAGCAAATGCTAGTCTAGTCCGTTCCCAAAGCCATTTGATGTTAAAGCAAGAAAACGAAGAAGAAAAAAGAAAACTGAAGTATATCGAGGGTAGTGTACATGAAAGTAGTGGGATTGCAAAGTAACCTAATTGTAACAAAGTAACTAAGTGAATAAAAGAACAACTACATAAATAAATATATAACTAAATAGATACATTACGAGTAAGTAGAAATACGTAAAAAAGAAAACGATAAGAGAAAAAAAAAACGTATATAAAATATATATATATTTAAATATGATATACATATATGTAAAGTTGAATATAACTCTTCATCACTTAAAAAAAAAACAAACAAACAAAAAAAAAAACCAATCGTGTAAAAGTAGACTTGAAAGTGCTAAGTAACTAACTAAGTGAATAAGAACAACTACATAAATAAAATAAATATATAACTAAATAAATACATTACGAGTAAGTACAGAAAATATGTAAAATAAAATAAAAAAACAAAACAAAAAAAACAAAAAAACAACAAAATGTATAGTGAAATATATATTTATATATCTATGATATACATATTTGTAAAGTTGAATATAACTCTTCGTCATGTAAAACACAAACCGTGTATGAGGAGACTTGAAAGGGAGTGTCTGAACGAACTTCTAGTGGTTTTTGTTTTAATTTGTTTAGGTAATGTATTCCAATAGATGCAGCCTGTATATGATATCGAGAATTTACCCAAGGAAGTGTTGACACTTGGGACATAAAGGTTACCATTAATTTTATGACGTGTACTGTAGCAATGAGAAGGCAACTGACAGTATGTTGTAAGACTGTGTGGCAAGTTATTATTTATAAGATCATACATGAATGTACTGATATGTAATTTATGTAATTTGTATATATTGAGAATATTAAGTTGTTTGAAAAGAGTAGCTGAGTTTGCTGTGAAGTCACTGAAAGTTATAGCTCTGACTGCCATTTTTTGCGAAAGAAAGATACTATTGAGATGTGAGGATATGTTGAACCCCAAACTTCAAGACCATAAGTGATGTGTGGTAGGATGAAAGTTTTGTATAGAAGAATAAGGATATTGCGTGGTAAAAACTGTCTCAATTTGAAAAGGATGCCAACCTTTTTTCTGATAATAGAATTAATCATTTTAATGTGCTTTGACCATTTAAGATGTCTGTCCATGTGAATACCTACAAATGATGTCACTTCAACCTCATTGATAACTGTATTATTGATGTGTAGAGTACCATTCAAGAAAATATGTTTGTTATGATTTCTGAAGACAATGTAATTTGTTTTGAGGTAGTTTACAGTAAGTTTGTTAGCCCTGCACCAGTCCACTACAGTATTGAAGTGAATGTCGACAGTATTTAAATTTATATTGACTTGGTTAGCAGGGAACGTATGAAATAGATTGGTATCGTCAGCAAACAATCTAAAATTGAAGTATGTGGAGGAACGGGCAATGTCACTGATAAATAGTAAAGAGGGTAGGTCCAAGGACAGATCCTTGTGGTACTCCACATGTAACATTAAGGTATGATGAGGCATTATTATTGACAGAGACTAGTTGGGATCTATTGTGTAAGTAATTTCTGAACCAAAGTAAAGGAAGACCTCGAATACCATAGTGAGAAAGCTTAGAAAGAAGAATTTCATGATTGATTGTATCAAAAGCTTTAGAGAAGTCAAGGAAAATACCAAGTGTTACTTTGCCATTATCAAGTTGTTTGATAAGATAATTGATTAGATTTACAATTGAAAGTTTTGTGCTGTATTTATGACGAAATCCATATTGATGCTCATATAAATATTGTTTTTTTCTATGTACTGAATTAAGCGTGCATTGACAATTTTTTCTAGAATCTTACTTAACAGGGGCAATACTGATATAGGTCTATAATTTCCTGGATCATCTTTTGTGCCTTTTTTAAAGATTGGTGTGACTTTGGCTATTTTTAGAGATTGGGGGAAAATTCCAGTCTGAAATGAAAGATTGAATATATATGCCAAGGGTTTTGATATTATAGCTGCCCCATCAATTATAAGTCTGGCTGGCATTTTGTCATGGCCACATGCCTTTTTTGGATTCAGGGTGCAAATGATGTTATGAACTTCAGATTGTGTAGTGGAGGACATAAAAAAGGAATGTGTTGTGGGTTCAGTGAGGTAACTATTAAAGTTTTTATGAGGAGAATTGATGTTGTTGGCAAGGTCAGGTCCAATGTTGACGAAATAATTATTGAATGCATTTACTATGTCAGGTTTTGCTGACAATGTATTATGCACTCCATTTGTCAGTACTCGTAGGCTGTCTGGCAAGGTATTTTTAGCCTTTTCCTCATGACTTCCGAGGACTTGCTTGATAGTTTTCCAAATTACATTGGTATTACCCTTGTTTTCCATAAAAATACTGTTGTAATACATTTGTTTAGCTTTCCTGAGAACAGTAGACAACACATTTCTAAATTTCTTATATCTATCAACAACAATGACATCAAAGTTTGATTTGAGCACTCTACTATACAATTTGTGTTTTGTATTAATTGATTTTTTAATTGCCTTAGTGACCCATGGTTTCCGGTTTTCTTTGTACTGCGAATTTGTACATTAATGGGAGCATGTCTATTGCACAACTCATCGAAAACACTCTGAAAATTATTATATGCTTCATTTGCATCCTTACAGTTATAAACTCGATCCCACGGAGCATGAGTTAGGTCTTCACAGAAGCGAGTAGAATTGTAGAATTTGTAATTTCTATATGAGACTTTATACTGTTTTGAGAGATTTGTTGTCATATTTTCTATGACAATAAAAACTGGAAAATGGTCAGAAATATCTGTAATTAAAGTACCGGCATGAATTGGATACTGTATAATATTAGTGTAGATATGGTCAATTAATGTTTCAGATGAGCTGGTCACTCTGGTAGGTGTAGAAATCAACTGGTGAAAACCAAGGCATTCAAGAGATGTAAAATAGGAATTAACATTAGTTGTATGTGTTCTGGCATCTATATTAAAATCTCCCATTAAATACATTTAGTTTTATCAAGTTTGAACGTATTTAGCACATCAAGCAGACTAATCTGAAACTCAGAGATATCGGTATTTGGCTTTCTATAGATGATTCCTATTATTATTTTAGTATTATTGACTGATACCTCCAACCAAAGAGACTCTGAATGTATCACATTCTTTTTAATCAATTTATAAACTAATGATGAGTGAATGTATGCCCCAACCCCACCACCCCTACCTGATTCTCGTGAACTGACTTCTAGTGTGTAGCCTTGTATACTATATAGACTTAGATTATCTGTGTCCCAAACCTCTGAAATG
Organism: Ptychodera flava; assembly: GCF_041260155.1. Taxonomy (NCBI): domain Eukaryota; kingdom Metazoa; phylum Hemichordata; class Enteropneusta; family Ptychoderidae; genus Ptychodera; species Ptychodera flava. The sequence continues at coordinate 10,303,171 of NC_091939.1, forward strand.
CCTGTTATTGCAAATCGAGAGTGAATGATGTCTTCATACAGTAGCTTTAAGCTACTGTATGAAGCGGTACTAGACGACTGTGGACGACTTCCCATTCATTTTTGACGATGTATATTCGCTTCTGGTTACAACGTCTTGAGATGCCTCAGGAAATACTGCCAAGACATGAATATACAATTTTATATAATCTAGACACCATGGGCAGACACACAAGGGCAACCTCTACAAAGTACATACTGTTCTCATACGGTTTTGGATATGCCTGGCTTGCACAGGAAGTAGGTAGTAAACAACAGATTCTATTACTTTTTGACTCAAGAATCTCAGACATTTTTAAACAACAATGGAAGAGTGAACTCCCCCGGAAACCAAAAGTCCGAACATATTTGCACTGCAAAAGTATGCTCGAACCTGAGAAGTACTTAACTTTACCATCTTGCCACAACATGATTCAACTATTTATCTTGTTTACGATGTTCTGTTCTCCTCTAGCAATAGAGGAAGGTAGAAGACAAAATCTTGATGTATCAGCCAGACTTTGTGAATTGTGCTCAAAGTCAGTTGTAGAAAACGAATACCATTTTCTTTCATAGTGTCAAGAATATTCAAATTTGAGAAAGAAATATTTACCAAAGAATTTTTTCATGGAGCTAAACTTTTATAAATTTGTGAAACTCATGAGCGCTTCAACAACAACAACAACAACAACAACTTTATTGTGTTCAGGCCTCCAGCCCATCACATCAATACAGCTTAAACAAATAAAAGAATTACATAAACAGATTGCACCATCGGATTTGAAGAGGAAATACATATATTCAATATATCAAGGCTTCTTTCCTTAATTCAAAAGCTTAATAAGTAAATTTTGCTAGATTACATATAATTTTAGTGTCATTACTCATGAAAAGTTCGGTTAAAATTCGTTGACCTGGGTTTCTAATCGCCCAATTCGGCAGAAACTGAATCCGTAGATCGTGGTAAAAATTACATTTGAACAGTAAAAAGGAAATTCACCTTCAATAGAAGATGTGTCACATATTTCACATAATCCTTCTGATCGCTCTAAGCCTTTACTACGGCCAGTTTCAAACAATAATTTGTGACTGGTTGAAAATCCACCAATACGGCAACACCAGGCAGTTAGAGTTATTCCCTTTTAAGTCATTACTTTTAGACACAAACTTGAGGCAAATTTGTTCAGAAAGTACCAGGGAGAGGCCTGTACTTCTCACGAGTTGCGGAGCTCAGTCAACACGATGCACACCCTTTGAAGGCTCCAGGTGCAATCCCCCATGAGCACTTCGAAAACTGAGGATCTCCGTAAGTCTCTGTATTTTTGTATATAAAGCTATCAAGCATAGAAACACAGCCATATCACAACTACTTGATAGGTATACTATATGGCTTCGATGGATATTTTGTATGTTTACGCATATATTACTTTGTTCCTATGATTTATATCTCTAAAATACCTATCTCCCACTTGCATTTAGGCCGGAGGCCTTGAAACGCACTAAACTGAACTCTGAACTCTGAACCAAATATATTTCTCGAACCTTTCCCAATGGAAATAAATCAGTCACTAAGCAATGTTTTGCAACTCCACGCATTGCAACGGAAGGTGGATATGATGACTTAAAAGCGTTGAAGTAAATATTTTACAGTCCTCGGAAGTGGGAGGAAATTCCAAAGTTAACTTTGTCTCGCATATGAGTTAAAAAGCTCGAAAACAAACGTGTCACAGTTGATCTACTATGCTTACGGGCTGTCTTACGGCTGACGTATAGGGAAATTACAGGCTTACGGCTGACGTATAGGGACAAAAAATGAATATGCGGGGTAACATTTGGGCGAGCCGTGCATTTCATTGTGTCGGTCTAGACACCGCATGTTTTTGGATCAAAATGTCGACATATACTCATGGCGGCTAGAACGAACACATTTGAGCACAGTCACCTGTGGTCTATTCCGTTCTGCGTCTATGCGCCCGGTAGACGTGTACATATGCCTGAGAAGAGCCATATACACGTCTATGGGGCGCATAGACGCAGAGCGGAATAGACCACAGTTGACTGTGATTTGAGCTAACAGTTCCTTGTCGTTTCGATGGTACCTAGGATGACTTTTCAAACTTACGAGCTGTTCATTTTGCGCAGCCAGGAACGGAAAATGTAAACTTATACGGTGATAACACGTAGTATTGATGTCACACAGGGCAATACGTGTTCTTGTTAGCGGAATATGTCCTTTAACAAGTTTGGGACCCATTTATTTTGTTCGATTTCATCACAATTTGCTCGTAATGGCCATGACATGCATGGCTGGCGTCCATCGATGCCCGTCCCTCTCCCATGAAATGGAAATAGTTTTATGTCGCGCCTCCATATTGACAGACATAAACTTTTGTTCAAACTTTCTGTATTAAAGAACACTTTATCTTATTTCCTTTTGAAATCAAGACTAACAGTCAGGGGTCATTTTGCAAAGTTTGGTACTGGAGAAGCAACTTATGCAACATCTTACGACTCTGGAAATTCGAAATGGTCGCCATCATAGTCTTCAAAATGAGCCCTGACAAGTGATAGACCAAATCTATTGCAAGAGTTTGAGAATCTGAATATCTATCCCCGTGACGCGTTCTACCTTGGAAGGAAAGTAATACATCGGGAAACTCATGAACGCTAAACTGTAGAAACCTGACTTTTATGCTGCTGTCCCTTGATAGCGACACGTGACATGTCACCTGATAGATTAACTCTTGGACCCTTGCCCACTTTTACTGTCGTGTTGAGGTGACAGGCGTACCAGACCCTATTGTACACAGCGACTTCACACTTCAAGTACCATGGTGCCATTCAGGTTGTTTATCAGAGTACCTTTCTAAAACTGTTTGTATTGAAGGTCGTCCTCCCACCTCGGTCTCACTAAAAACTGGGACCGAAACGCGACCATTTGCTGAATTCCAACTTTCGCACTGGTGTCACACTCAGCAGTGATAAGTACCTCAGAGAGGGAAAAATCTCTGCTGGGATAGGAATGGTATGGCAATGTAAGCGGGAATACAGTTTCTATGGAGAAGAAAATGTTTCAAAGTCTGACAATTCTTTTCCAAAATAGAAACTCTCAAAACCTTACCTAGATATTTAGCATACCAACATTGCAAGGTTATGCATGTTTATGTTTGTTACCCTTGATAAGAAAATGGTTTTACTGAACGCACACTCATCTTTTCCTCTTTGCCGACTATCAATGCATGTAACAGTTCCATTCCGAATTTATCGTCATTACAGCTTCATTTCTAATGGTTTGTCCCACATGCGCGACTACAATCTGAACTTGTGTTTCTTGAGAAACTCCTCATAGTCATAAGCTCATGCATGATGTTTTACAAATATGCAAGTTAGCAATTAATTGACATGATACAGCTTAATGTCTTCGTACAGTATTACAGTACTGTGTAATCAACATCTGTGCCATGTTTCATCAAATTTCATGCATTGGTTCTGGAGATAGCCCACTAATTAGGAAAGTTCATTAAATATGCAAATTCGCACTTAATTCGCATGACACTGCTAAGTTTTTTCCTTAACTTATGTGAATTATGCGCTAAAGATCTGTACCAAGTTTCATGAAATTTGCTGCCTTATTTCTAGACATATTAGCCTAATTACAAAAATTCATAAAATGTGCAAATTAGCAAAAATTGATGCAATACTGACATATCTCATTGTGTGCTATCAGAGCTCTGTGTGATGAACATCTTTACAAAGTTTCATGAAATCACAGACAAATAGAAGAAACAGACTAGCTACGCGGCATGCCTTTTGTTCAATGGTCGTCTCGGTAGACTATGGCCTTTTCATATTAACATGAGCTTCAAAGGTGTTAAACTTTTTGGAGACTTTGTTTGTGGTTGATAATTGCACGAGATTATGCGAAAAATACGACGAATTGGCATCGTGCTGCCAGTCGCGTACTACTAACAACCATAGTTACTTTGTGAGCTCTCAGGGCAGACACACTGCTTCACGCCAATCAAAACATAACACGCCAGCAGTTTCATAAACATGTCCTTCCTTGACAAACGTGTGAAAGACGGTATGAATGACCGTAAACCATTGAGTAAAACCAGACAGTATCGATAAAAGACTTTCAAATTTGGTTCAAACACACTCATTATATATTTATAGAAATATGAGAGGAATTTTTAAAACGGTAAAACTCACTTTCCTTAAGCTCAAATACTCCCGTTTTCGTCAGCACACCTATTCCGCTCAGCATCAAACGACAACAACAACACGAACTTTGCCGAACATACTTTCGCTTAACAATTGGCGAAAATCCGAAAATTGCCAAAGGATGCATGGTCGGCACTCTTCGGAAAAGAGAGGCGAGAGCAACCTGAGGCGAGGCAACATGGATGGGTTACGTAACCGCTTCACGCCTTGAACACTACCCGTTGCTAGTCTGTTTCTATATCATTGTCAATGACATAGTCCCCGCTTTTTCAATAAAACGGCCGTCACACGGCCATATTGGATCTGATCGCAAAACAAATTGACGTGCATATATATGACATGAAGAGTAATTTTTGTACTAAGTTTGAATGAAATCGCTGCAGGCATCTCTGAGATATTTGCGTGAAACGTACGGATGGACGGACAGACGGACAGACAGACGCACGCACGCACGCACGGACATGACCAAACCTATAAGTCCCCCCGGACAGTGTCCGTTGAGACTAACAACTAGTTTCCTATTTAATTACCTACAGGCTTGTCTTCAGCTGATTACCTATTAATGAAATCTTCGAACACATTGGAAATTACAGTGTGACAAGAATATGTGTAGTGTTCTTTATTTTTGTCTTCGAGAACCTGCCGCTAGTGAAGAAGTATTTGAAACAATTGGTGTACATTTAGGAACCAAGGAGGTTATATATACTACAAGTACAACCTTATCAATATCCAGCTCTATTTAAATGTTAAATCTGCGTCTTTCGCCACTGTAATTGGTTAACAGTTTTGGAAACTGTTGACGATACCTTGCTCTTTGCATGTATCAGCGTCAAAATTATGCGTACCAAATTAGCGAATTACAACGAGTTTGGACAAAGTGTGTTACAATGAGTACCTGAGGATTTTTAGACTCATCTCATTGTCTCTATTGTTGACATGGATATAGATCTTTTTAATGTAGGCCTGTAACAAACTGCATATCACGCTAATTGATACACACATGCAACGTAAACTCTCCTTATACTTTTCGAAATCAATTTTATTCGTCACATTGTCAACATAATTAATGTTGGAAAGTTTGGGCATGGGTATAGATACAGCAGGAACAGCTTCATAGCACGTGAGCAATGAGCGTCCAGCCTGTAATGTAGACACTGGGCCAGTAGACTGACTGCAGTAAGGGTGGACCATTAGATTTCGGGGGACTGGAGGAAATGTGTATGGCAACAATTTTTTTTTACCCACCCTTGCAGCAATTTTTTTCTCCAAAAGGTTACCTTGAAGCAAATAGTTTTTGTCCAGTAGCTAGATTCAAAGCAAAATTCAAAGCAACATTTTTAACAGAAATAGAAGCATGCAAACACAGTCTTTGTGTGATACAATGTCCTTAGAAATGACAGTAGCTGTAACAATAGTCGATTTTTTTTCAGAATTAAAATGTTCAGTATATCGACTACTTTTTCTTGTTCTAATCTAGAGAGTGTATTGAAATGCCAAGTATTCAGCTTGTGAACAAAACAGGTATACATGTGAAGTGTACAAATGTACAAAATTTAATTGCGCACGATAACCATGCAATATACACATGTAATGGCTGTAATTCTCAGTATGTCAACATGGAGAGTAAAGCAACAAACTATAGTGACACTGAACAAAACAAACTGAAAAAAATCAGCAAACGTCACAGTTTCTTGCCTTTCATATTTAATTACTTAATTAGGTTAAAATATGTATGTCTTTGCACATGCACATCACTGACTTTATTTCAATGTTACACAACCTTGCAATGCTGCAAGCTAGCTACTCCTTCCCTAGTAGAGTATTTCCATCAATCCATCGTGGCATACATGTAAGGCATGGCGGTACTAAATTTGGAAATGCCCAGGACTGGTGTTTAATGTTTGGATGCATCACGCGGGCCTCCATAAAACAGATCCTGACACCTGTTGATTATCAAAGACATACAAATCATGGAAAATGTTACGTCTTCCTATCTGTAATTTCACATAACTTTTTGTCTTATTTTAAATTGATAGTCATAAAATCTTTTTAGAAATAGTTTATGTAGCTCTTGTAAAATTTACTTTGCTGGTTCTACAGATGTTCACATCAGAAAGCTTGGCCATAACTAACCATCGTAGGCGGCAGCTCCAGAGCCTACTGTAGACACAGCACAGTCTACTGTCTCCGGGTACATGACAACAAATTTTTTGTACAACCTTGAAACAGTTTTTATTTTTCATGTCCGCTAGGTAGAGATATATGTTTTCCCATAAAAGGCCAGCAACAATTTTCGAAAATACTCCTGCCCCCCCCGGAATCAAATGGTCCACCCCTAAATGGAATAAAGCTACACACCGTGGACAGTACCTGCCCGACCTAGAATGCCGACAAATAGACCAATGGTTATGGGTGGCTGGATTTCTACAATTTGTCATCCGATATATTATATACCGATAGGTTGCCAGGGGCCATGATTAATTAGCTGAGAAGGGTCAGAAGAAAATGTACCAATGTCCCGCCAAAAAACACGGAGGTCTTCACTTTCAACATACTGGTGACGACCCTAATCAGTTATAGTTCAATACGTATAACTGTTGCCGGTGCAGTGTCCTGTCGGGACTCCCTTTTCCGTCTTGCATAAAGTCACTGTGCCGTGTACACACACATAGATGTACTTACAAACCCACCTAAGAAAATGAGTAACTTCTTTTAAACCGTTTTCTTGATTAGAAACGCTGCAATATTTTTTATTATAGGTGACTCATACTGTCATTAGGTGCCCAGGCCTCCAAGGCTTGGGTCTCTTTTGTATTTTCTGGGGTTCAAGTTTCTCCCTCTTATTCTTCTTCTTCCTCTTCCTCTTCTTCTTCCGTCATTTTTTTTTGCCAAGCTGGATCTCCAAAACCATTGCGCAGCCTTTTCAAACTTGCAAAGTTCTAGTACACCTTACCCTTTAAATTTCGGTTGGTCATGTGAACTGTCAGCCATCTTGGTTCAAATTTTGCACCATGCCTAATTTGCATAAAACTTGCATAAAAGTTGGCAACTTTGTAGGGCACAGTACTAAGATGCCATGTACCAAATTTCAGGGTCATTGCTTTGTCGGTTTTTTCCATAACCAATAAATTATGCAAAATAAATGTAGCTCAGAAACTATAGGGGCTACAGATTTGGTTCCTAGTTCGTATAAGTCAATTTAGGACCAAAAATGACCTCGAATGACCTTTGACCTACTTTACTCTGTCACGGCTCCAAGCCGAAGACTACCGCATCAAATGACTTGCACGTTGGCACATGGGTAAAAATCAAAGCCCGTTTTTTTTCATTCCTTATCATGCCGACGTGTCACATCACCCATCTTCCATTGAAACTTTAAAATTCATCTCATTTGAATAAAATTAAGCAATCAAAATTCTCGTAACAATACTTCTGCAGTAAAGCTATGGCTATATCTCATTCTGGCCTATATAAGGGTCTGAGAGGACTGGTGTCAATCGAACAATGTCCAGTATGAGACCAAATTGCACAACTGAATTTCGTTGTTACTGATGACGTTTGACCATCACATCATACTGTACCTGATTTTTGATATACAGTGTTAAGTTTTTGAGGAAATTTTTTTATAAAATGTCACGTGACCGGCAATTTCCTGTACATCATTAATTATGCACATATCTAATCCTGGGCTAGCAAATAGAGCTAGAGGTCTGATTTTTCGTATACATTGATAAGTACTGGAGGGAATTTTTTTCGACAAAATTTCACTGACCAGGATGACCTTTGACCTAGATTTAACATTTATGCCTATAAATCTATAACCACAAGTGCTAAACCTTGATATTTGGTAGGATTGGGACGTTATGGTGCCAGATCCTGTAACTCATTAATTATGTACATATCTAATTCTGATGCAGCCAATAGAGCTTGTAGTCTGATTTTTGGTACATGGAAATAAGTATGGGAGTTAAGTTTTTTGTCATAAAATGTCACGTGAACAAGATGACCTTTGACCTTTAATGAGCAAATAGGCCTATAAATCAGTGCCCACAAGTGCCATACTCTTAAATTTTTGTAGGATTTCGGACCCTATGGTGCCATATCCTTAGCCTCATTAATCATGCTCATATTTAATTCCGGGCCAGCCAATAGAGCTAGAAGTCTGAAGTTTGGTACATAGGGATAAGTATGGGAGCAATTTTTTTTACAAAATGTAATGTGATCAGGATGACCTTTTACCTCGATTTCACAATTATGCCTATAAATCAGTAATGACAAATGTTAATGCGTTCACATTTGGTGGGATTAGACTTCTAACAGTGTTACATCTTTGAAATTTTCCTCATTACTTTGGATGACCCCTTTTCCTACTTCAGTGTATCTCAGGAACTACAGGGATGAGAAATGTCATTCTGGTGGTTTCAGCCAATGTATGCAAGTGCGTGGGTGTGCGTCGCTTTTATTTTCTTTAGGGGTGGACCATTTAATATCCTGGGGGGTCTGGAAATTTTCGAAAAAAATTCCGGCTAATATCGATAAAAAAAATCAGCCAGAGAGGGCTTGACAAAAAAAAAGATGACGCACTTAGGCGAGAGAAAAGAATCTATCAAAAGTTACTTTCTGGAACAAATTTTTAATATTCAGGGCGCCTAAGGGCGCAAATATTAGGCTGCATCAGATATACTATGTTTTTTGACCAAATGGGGGATTATATTCAGAGTACAATGTGTTCTTTCTATAGTTGAATCCGAAGGGTGTAATCGTAGTCAGTAAATTTAGTAACTTTTTGCTTTTATAACTTTTTGTTCTGTTTGTCAGCTTGTTTCTTCCCCCTGGAGTTTGACATCGCAAAGTCATTTGGGATGTAAACATAAGATAATATAAACATGTCACACTTGTGATTGTTGACAACTTTATGTGGTCCTTCACATGTTGAATAATAAAGAGAATTCTATAATTTAGGCAGCTTGCATTGGTACGAAAAATGGGGAATACTCAGTCAGCATATGGCAAAGAAACAGTGATTGTTTGTCATAAGCTTGCTCAAATGTATAGTTTAAAGCAATGGACAATGACAAATATATGTAATTTGAACTGAATGGACTTTAACAATTTAGCGACTGAATGAAATTTAATAACTTTAACCAAGACCGCGAGCATAAACATGATGTTTATCTCATTTGAATAGAAAAGGTCAAGGCTGAGTTCACAATAACGGTGGGGAGGGGGGCTGGAGGAATGGCGACTGAAATCTTATTTTTTGCAGATCCTCTCAGTACCCTAAAAAAATTCAATTTCCCCCATCTATATGATCAAAATATTTCAAGTTCCCCTCCCGACAAATGGCTGCATACTTATTAGGGATGCTCGCAAAGAAAAAATAAACATGTATTAGGCAGTTCTGCACACACAAGTTCGACAACACCCATTAATAGTAGTTTGTAGAGCCATATTCCTATAAGGCAAATTCTTAAATTGATTAATTTTTAAACGCATCAGTGGACATTTTGGATTTATCAGTTCTGGTTCTACTCCCTGCAGCATGTTGGACTTTCATATATTCAGCTTGCTAACACAGCCTTTCTTTGTGTACCATGCATTTGTATCACTGACAACTGACTATCAGTCTGGACTCTAATTAATTTATCATCCAATTTTATATAAAGCTTTGTCGACAAACTGAATATTGTGTTTCAGCCGCCTGTAAGGAGACAGCAAGAAACTGTTTTTGATATATTGCAGAGAAATGTGTCAACAGTTGCAGCTTCTGCACAATTACTAGGCCCATTGTTTTGGGCTTTTTACGAAAAATCATACATATTTAAATTTTTTACGAGATAAAATTCATGAAATGTGACAAAATGGTTCTAGATTTTGTTTAATTATTACTAATATTGGAATAATTGGATGACATTAAAATGTTATTCAATTTTCATTAAATTACCTGACAAACCTTGAATTGGAAAATGTAAAGGTGAAAGGGGACCGGAAAATTTTCAGGCCCCCTATAGGAGTGCAAAACTTTCAAGTCCCTCTCCACTACCCCAAAATTTTTCGAGTCCTCCATGAATTCCTCCAGCCCCCTAGCGTTTTTTGTGAACGCTGTTATACAGCGTCAAAGACAACTCTGCAAAATATCCACGCAAAGCACGAATAGAGGAAATTTTTCGACACGTTTTCATGTTTCATGAACCCATGAATATCCATCGAATGCGGCTTTAACAAAACCTTAGACATTTCGTTCTCAGTATAGACCGCGGGACCCACTTCTTTCCTCAGATCATGTGCATTTATTTTATCTCCAGAATTGCACTCAGTCCCCGAGGCATAGACATTTGAACATATGTACAAGTATTATGTCCCAGCTGATTATGATCATCACATTATTGTAACAAATATTTATACATTTTATTTATTTGCACTGAATTGTATATTTTTACAAAATGTTCATTTTTTCGTCAGTGGTGAAATAAACAAACAAACAAACAAACAAACAAATCTTATGTATGACATTTTAATCCACGCGGCAAAAACCTACCGAAATAAGAAGTGCAAAAAAAGTTGCCAGAACTCAGAGATAGGAAAAATAATGTTCGATAGATCAGGTAAAACAATAATGCTACCTCATCAATCTTCCAGACACCCCCGGGATAACAAACGGTCCACTCCTTATTAGATAAGTAGCAGGTTCGCAACACGGTGGTATCTATGCCTTAGGGGAAATGGGAAAATGGCAATAGTCACCTGACATGTACCTCCTGAAGAAAAGGAATCGATAGTGTACAATGTCTATGGTACGGAGATGACTGACACTTCACGTTTCTACTTGTAAGATCCGCCTCGGGACAAATATTCGGACTCTCAAACTTTTACAATTCTTTTCTGATCTACCACTTGTGGGGGTCATTTTGAAGCTCTTGGAGGAAGAAAACATTTAAGCGGCTTATTTTTTTGAGAATCCAAAAGATTATTTTTTCTCCGTAGAGTTATTACAGGGGTGACGGCCATTTTAAATTTCAAATCTCGGTAAATCTTGGATAATTTGTTTCTCTAGTACGAGAATTTGCACGGTGACCCCTGATTTTTATTTTTGATTTTGAAAGAGAACGGTTGAAGTTTTGAGCAAAATTTTAAGTCTTTCACTTTCGACGCGCATACTACCTCAATAAAAAGTTCCTGATCGACCTATATTTTACTACGATCGGACTTCACAGGCCGTCTGTTGTTCAGAGATGTGCAACTCCTGTTTCTCTCATCACGACAAATGAAAATATATGCAGCCGTAATACTGTACTGTTGAAAGCACATTTCAAATACATTTTTCAAACACCAAAATTCAAATCCTTTTACCACGTTGTATTGTCTTTTCATTTGCCAATTCTTTCCGTCTCTCTACTTTATTACTTAAAATTTAGGTATTTCTCTAGGATCTATTTCAGTCCGGGTCTTTGCCGTGTACGGGTGGAGTTTGAATGTCTTGTCAAGGTATTTGGCCTCTAACTGTCTGTGATATAGTCTATATAATTTTTAAACCTACAGCCCCCGCAAGAAATGCATAAACTGTCGCAAAACTAATAGCATTCGAAGCTTTTCACTTGATTGGCACGAGAAACGCGTGGTCACCTAATGCCAATGTGACAGGTCACCTGACAGCTTCTCTCGGACCGGATCCATTTATCTTCTGTCAGAGTACACAAATGAGTCTATTGTTTGTACATCAATGGTCAGAGTGACAAAATTGACAATGATATTCACAGTCGATATAGAAAAACAGAAAGACTACATTTCAAGTAACTCGGGCATGCGTGTCGTCCCGTCTATTGTGACACTCACATACCAGATTTTCTCCGGGCGCGACAGGTCATTGTCATGTTGCACATCTCTACAACCAACAACAAGCAAGGTTGTAGCATCGCCATTACGGTCAAACTGAGCGAGGAACAGTTGCGGTAAGTTATCTGCAGAAAAAAGCTATTTTTCGCAGCAAACATAATCCGAACTTTGCTGATAACGTACGATAAGCAGGTGCCGCCAACTGGTAAATTTTATCAATTTCGCAAAATCATCACAAACATGTTTTGAAGGCTGATATACCAATTTACTTATTTTTTGACACTGTTCGTAACTGCCTTCCACTGGCATGTACGTAAAATATCCCAATGGAATTTTGATGCCCACCACCCCCAGTATCTATGGTCTGCCCGCTCCCCATAACAATTCAAGCTCCCCACTGCCCTCCCCCACCACTGAAATGCCCCATTGCTCACTAGATGCCACTGGGCAACCAGATCAACGCAAACCAGTGCGAGCAGCTAGCAGTAGGCTATCATAATATGGGTGAGATTAGTGCCAAAACAACTGTGTTATCATTATTTTATTATGTTTACATTATTTCGTTTTCTCATTGTTTGCATTTTAGGTTTATTATGTTTGCATTATTATTTCATTATGTTTACATTTTTATTTCATTCTTTCATTATGTTTGCATTTTTCATATTATGTTTGCATTTTTATTTCATTCTCTCATTTTGTTTGCATTTTTATTATGTTTTCATTTTTTTTATTATGTTTACATTTTTATTTCATTCTTTCATTATGTTTTCATTTTTATTATATTATGTTTGTATTTTATTATATTACGTTTACATTTTATTTCATTATTTCATTTTGTTTTCATTTTTATAATATTGTTTACATTTTTATTTCATTCTTTCATTATGTTTGCATTTTATTATATCATGTTTGCATTTTTATTTCATTCTCATTTTGTTTGTACTTTTATTATATTATCATTTTTTTAATATTATGCTTACATTTTTATTTCATTCTTTCATTATGTTTGCATTTTTATTATATTATGTTTGCATTTTTATTTCATTCTCATTTAGTTTGCATTTTTATTATATTATGTTTGCATTTTATTATTATATGTTTGCATTTTTATTTCATTCTTCATTTTGTTTGCATTTTTATTATATTATGTTTGCATTTTTATTTCATTCTTTCATTTTGTTTGCATTTTTATTATATTATGTTTGCATTTTTATTTCATTCTTTCATTTTGTTTGCATTTTTATCATATTATGTTTGCATTTTTATTTCATTCTTTCATTATGTTTGCATTTTTATTATATTATGTTTGCATTTTTATTTCATTCTTTCATTTTGTTTGCATTTTTATTATATTATGTTTGCATTTTTATTTCATTCTTTCATTGTTTGAATTTAGATTACATTATGTTTGCATTTTATTTCATTCTTTCATTATGTTTGCATTTTTATTTCATTCTTTCATTATGTTTGCATCTTTATTATATTATGTTTGCATTTTTATTTCATTCTTTCATTTTTTTGCATTTTTATTATATATTAAGTTTACATTTTTATTTCATTCTTTCATTTTGTTTGCTTTTTTATTATATTATGTTTACATTTTTATTTATTTCTTTTTGTTTTGAATTTTTATTTCATTATGTTAACATTTTTAATTCGTAGAACTATCCCACAATCCTTTTAACAAAATGGCTGGTCCAATAGTTTGACACCGGCTTAGGAACTAGTACTAGAAATTGCTGATTTCCTTCAATCAGCATCCCAAGTTTGTTAGTTGGAATATATGTATGATAGCTTAGGTGCTTGTCAAAATGAACTTATTGTACTCCAACTTGAATTGACTTTTCCTTAGTGTCAGCTAAGGGAGCCTTCAGTAATTACAGGGGGATGGTCCGGGGGAATTTCGCACACACCTGTACCATAAAATGTGACCCTCCCCTATCCTCCTGTCTAAAATGTGACCCTCCCCCTTGTCCAACATTCTAAAACTTGACCCTCCCCCCCCCCCCACCACTGTGGTATTCTCCCCAGGAATAACTAAAACAGTATCAGCTAATTTACATAATACATAACAGTTGGTTCAATTGTTATGTTAGGGACAAATTATAGAGGGGAGGGCTTGTTATTTTGGAGGGACAGTCGCAATTTATCACGCAAGAATTTATGAATAGATATGGTATTTCATACATTTGAGGGAGGGTCACCATTTTTAGTGCAACTATAAGAAGGCAAGATGTGGCTGATTTAGTGCTTCACTCAAAAATATCAATCATAATACATGGAGTCTATCAGGCAAATACGGCTAGTTTTCAATCGGGTTTGAACCCACAACATACGGCATCAGTCGCCTAGCGGAGAGGCCACAGAGAGAACCGCTTGGCTAAATCCCCACTCTAAAAAGAGTGGTTCAATAGCCGGCTAAGTTGTTACATTTTTCTGACTGAGACCGCTCCACACGTTGTAGAGTTCGTGAAGCACTCACTCACGCATGCTCACTATCACTCATCGCACATACAAACTTTATCGAGGCGAAGAAACGAATTTCATCGCGTTAACTGGGAGAACGATAACCTCGGGGACAATTCTGTCCACCAGCAGAGCTATCAACCCAGGATAGAAAATATGGCTAGTTTTCAATCGGGTTCGAACCCACAACATACGGCATCAGTCGCCTAGCAAACTATTGACAATTTTCCCCACAAACATGCTATATCTGTATATTATATATGTTTGATAATGTATTTAAATGTACTGTGCTTGAATTGGGAAGTAAAATGTGCATTCCTGTGCAAGAAATTGATTTCTGAATTTCATCTAAAAAGTTGGTTCACTATTAGCTGTGGAAACGCAGCAATCTGTTGGCGGGGTAGCGGGGATCGCTATGCGGGTCAAAGGTCAACCCGGGTTGACCTTTGACCCGCATAGCGATCCCCGCCAACAGATAGCTGCGCTTCCACAGCTAGTTCACTATTCATGGTGATGAAACTATGAATAGTTTTTTCCAATACAAAAATAGGCAAATCTTTGCATTTTTGTACTCTTGATTATTGATATTAATGATCTTGATTAGACAAGAGTGGTTACAAGTCTATGGTTGTTTAAAAAATTTGATTTTAGAATTTCACCAAAATGTTGATTTCACTTTGCATGGCGGTCTATGATGAAAGTATGAATTTTTTTTCCAATACAAAACTAGGTAAATCTGTGCATGTATGTGCGCTTGATTATTTATATTAATGTTTTTGATTAAACTAGAGTGGTTATGCGTCCATGGTTGTGCAAGAAATTGATTTTGGAATTTCACAGAAAAGTTGATTTACTGTCTATGGGTAGTCTATGAGAGAACTATGCACAAATTCTCCAATATAAAACAGGCAATATCTTTGCATTTATGTACATAGACACTTTTCCACCTGTTGCATGTTTTTGTCGCTTGTCTTTTATCAGTTTTAACTGTTCAAGGTGTTAAATGTAGGATACCACTGCATCTTCTGTGCTTATGAGACTTGTGGATAATGTGTAGCCTACGGATTTTGTTTGTGATTTCCTATTCAGGATTTAATATCAAACGGACAATCAAAGTTTTGGCCATAAAATCAGCTTCTGTCAAAAGTGACCCTCCCCCCAAGATAGGTTTATAAAAAGTGACCCTCCCCCTTGAACTGTTTTCTAAAAAGTGACCCTCGCCCGCTTCCCCCGCCCCCTTTAATTACTGAAGGATCCCTAAATTGAACTTCGCCAAACCAGCTTCGAGACTAAGGTAGTGTTGTTTTAGAACCTCGAAATGTTCGGCAAATTTCTACACCTCCTGCATTTTCGATTGTGGGATATGCAATGTTCAAAAACTCAACACCCTAAAACCCATTTCATTTACCGGCATGTGTAACTTTTCTCGCCTTTCTCTCGTGAGTAGAACTTTTAGGAACCGTATATCTTGTCAAAGTGTGATGTAAAGTTGGACGACTCCGTAGGCATGATGTGATGACAGTTTGTCTTGCACTTGATGATGAGTACGACTCTGAGCGAAAATACCTATTCAGTTCGTCCCTGGTTACTTGTGTCCTCAACAGCCGCATTATTGTTGTTGGTTTAGATTAGATGTAGTTGCAATAATTGCAGCCCACGGACCGTGCGCCAGTTTTATGTCGTCACGGCGTTGGTTGTGTTGTAGCGGTGGCCGGTAGGACTACAATTCCATCCGTAGAAAACGCGGAAATTTTGCACAGATCGACTGTGCCCAGAAACGGTCGCCGAGTCTTCCCTTTACCTCATGGAAATGTCACCATAGTCTAGCTGCCTGGTCATCAGCGATGCCATCTATGCTAACGACATTGTCGACAGTGTACATGTATACTGAAAAACAACGGTTTATAAAAGCTGAACGAATCTTTCCTTCATACCCGCCGCGCCGCCATCTTGCACGTTGCCATGATGATCTCGCTCAATGTGACCACAGACAAGGGGACGCCAGACTACTGTCTATGAATAAACTGTCGTTTTCAAGTCGAAAATACACACCGTCGACCATTTCCCTAGCGTAGATAGCATCGTATCCATCTCCATGGGATAAGAGAAAATTCGCCGCCCGTGCGACCCTTTCTCTTCACAGCAAAATGTCCGCGTTTTCTTCAGGCCTGCGCCACATGTAGATCTCTACACAGCTAACATATCAGAAAAAGCCGAAGCACGGCCTGTTGGTTACTATTATTGCTGCTACTAGCGTCGTTCCTTCTACCGAAAGCACTTGTCTAAAGCAAGTTGCTGGCCTTACTAAGCGCCTGACACGCCACAGATGTCATGGTACTGTTCAGAGTACTGAGAGTAGCATGTCTCCCAGTACCAGCGCATGAACAGCTGGCATGGCGGCTATGACGGCGACTAGTGTTTTGCCCTTTAACTTAGTACATTTTTATGCTGTGGTACGTCCATGGTTAAACTTTGGTTGACAAAAACGTGAAATAAGATCAAGGGACTTGCTTTTAAGTACATGTAGTACTGCAAATTTCACAATCTGCCTTACAAACTGAAATGATAGCGAACGCATATAACAGTATTTCACACAAACAGGAAAGCTAACTTTCGGCGCTAGGCTAGGGAGATACATAAATTATGATAATGAGATAGATAAACATGTGAACACAATCAAATAAAAATTTTAACACTGAGAAAACGCTATAAAAAGCTTTAAAAATGCGTGAACGAAATAAAAATGCCGACACAATATAAAAAAAATGAAAGCAAAGTGAGTGCACGAAATAGAAATGCAAACATTTTTAAGTAGAAATTCAGGCAAAATGGGTAAAAGAAAAATAATGTTTAAAAAATGACATTCTTTTTTCATTATGTTAACATTTTTATTTCGTTTTTTCATTTAGTTTGCATTTTTGTTGCATTATGTTTGCATTTTTTGTCATTTTTAATTTTGTTTGCATTTTTATTTTATTATGTTAGCATTTTTATGTCATTCTTTCATTTTGTTTACATTTTTATTTCATTATGTCTAGAAATGAAATGTAAATATATCATAATAAAAATGCAAACAAAATAAGAAAAACGACATAAAGATGAAAACATAATATAATAATAATGCAAACAAAATGAAAGAATGAAATAAAAATGCAAACATAATATAATAAAAATGCAAACATAATATAATAAAAATGCAAACAAAATGAAAGAATGAAATAAAAATGTAAACATAATATAATAAAAATGAAAACAAAATGAAATAATGAAATAAAATGTAAACATAATAAAATGCCAACAAAATGAAGGAATGAAATAAAATGTAAACACAATAAAATAAAAATGTAAAGATAACAAAATAAGAATGCAAACACAATGAGAAAACGAAATAAAGATGTTGATATAAAAACATAAAAATGCAAAGAAAATGACAAAACGAAATAATGTAAACATAATAAAATAGGCCTAATGATAACACAGTTGTTTTGGCACTAATCTCACCCGTATACTTTCGAACATTGCTCCCCTCAAAGTTAGGCGCTTCAAGTTCTATCGACCATGGCTTTCCTCCCTCTACGTATTTTTCTGTACCCACTGTCAAAAATTATCTCCCCGCCCACTGAACAAGATGAAATTTCTTCCCCGCCGACAGTAAATATAGATTTTTTCTCCCCGCCCGCTGATCAGTTTTGAAATTTGCCCGCCCGCTGAAAAACTGCGCACCAACACCTTTTGTACGAACATCTCAGTCGGCGGCACCTGGTACAACCTATTGTACGGATTTCAATACAAGAAGACACCTCTGTAAAATATCTTAAAGGGACAGATTGTTTTATCTGTAAGCTCTTGCTATGACTGATAACGCCTTATGACGCTATGAATTTTTGAGCATGATTTTTTGCTACAGACCGAAAGCCCCTTATGAAATGCATAAACTGTCCCAAATATAGCATTCGAAGCTTTTTGGCACGAGAAACATGTGGTCGCCTGATCAGATGTGCATGTGACAGATCACCTGACTTCTATACTCTCGGACCAGACACATTTATCTTCTGTCAGAGTGAGAATGAAATCCACAGTCGATACAAAGAGAAAAACTGTACATTTCAAGTAACTCAGGCATGCGTGTCGCGCCTATTGTGACACTCGCTTTTCAGATGTGTCAGATTTTTCTGGGCGCGACAGGTCATCGTCCCACATCACTGCCTCTTAATACAGAAAGGGTTGTAGCACCACCATTACGGTCGAAGTTAGCCAGGAGCAGTTGCGGTAAGTTATGCGAAGACAAACTATTTTTCGCAAACTTAATCTGAACTTTGGTGATGACGTGAAAGTAAGGTACAACCTAGTACTGATTTTCCGGTGAAAAGTTTTCAGTACCAGAAGGCAGCTCTGTGAATCATCTTAAAGGGACAGAGTCGCTCTATTTAACGTTTTGAGGTATCAAGAAAACATGGAATACTTGCAAAAAGTCACTCGGTATACAAAATGACGTCGGTATATAACTGCAAAAGTGTCAAAATTACCCTTAGCTGAATGCAAACATATATGATTATTTCGTTTTTGACACCTAGACACAATGTTTTTTCCTATTCCGACTTGCCAAAATATGAGGGCAAGCTGTCGCCCTTTATCTACAGGAAAGGCACAGCAAACTAAGATTTCATTACAAAAGCCCCCATGATGTCCAAATTCCACGTGAAAATTTATTTTCTGTCATGCATGCACACTTGAATTTTTGAACTTGAATTTTTGGTACAGACCAATGACAATTTTTTACTCAATATTTAATCTTGTCTGGCTGCAAGCAGAGTTTACCAGTCTTTCAGCCTGTTTCAAAAAATTAAACAACACAAACAACTTTTCATATTAAAGAAAATTCAAGGGAAAAGCTCATAAAAGCTACTTTGTCCCTTAATTTTGGCCATTTTTTGTCACTTTTAAAAACAATGTGTCTTCAAAGTGATACCAAATAGCTATCCTGGCCAAAATTCCACCGATGACGATGAACAACAGGCTGTACGAATTTTCGGAGGCCTGAGCTGGAAACTACTTACATAGAGACGCACAGACACAGACACAAACATATATATATATATATATATATATATATATATATATATATATATATATATATATATATATATATATATATATATATATATATATATATATATATATATATATATATATATATATATATATATATATATATATATATATATATATATATATATATATCATGCATATGTTTATACCATGCATATGTTTATGCCGTCCGCTATGGCGACCCTTTGTTGAATAAATCACCGAAGTAAACAGTTGAGAACAAAATTAATGCGTGGTGACCGATGCCAGGAGAACAGGAAGCTACTGTGAAAGACGAATATAAAGCACCATGACGTAAGGTCTAGCATGGCCAGCCAGCTATGATAGTTTTTATCTGTCTGAGAAATGCATCTTTGTGTCATCTTACATGTACCGAGGGAAAAAAGTCCAAACCGCGGCGGACTGATGCCACTCATCCGTCTGCTAAGAAACCACTTTAAAACAATTCCCTGTATTTGATATTAAATTATCGCCTCAACGTTCACTGATTAAAGTGTCCAATCTAGTTTGAAAAAAAAGAGCGTAAAGTATTTAGCAGTGATGCAGCAGCCAGACCAGGGATAATCAACTGGTTGGATTGTTTTTACTGTAACAGTAGTTATGAACTCAATGCACCGTAAGAGATCATTCTGCAATTGTAAGAGGTTTGTTCCATAAGATCGCCCTATAAAACAGAAGCCATAGTGTCTTGTATGACTTGCAATTGACTTTTCTATGCTTTGGACAGCAACACAGACATATGAAATGACGTTGCTGCAGCATATTGCAGTATGTATGTGCAAGGACTATGATCGCATATGGCACGCGATAGCATAGTCTGTTCACTTAACAGAAGTATCGACCGAAGTCACTGTTGGCGTTCCATAGTCTTCTGTCAAGACGGACCGTTTTTCATTCGCTGGGGTAATATTCAAGAGGCTTCAATGACGCTTTACGTACTAAAAAAACCAAACATTTGCATAGTGAATTTAAAAACCAACCAGACACAAGGATTGAAGGAAATTCGTTTGACCAGAGGTATATGTCACGATGGCGCACATTTCCTCTTCAGCTCATCAACAGGTGTTAAGTCAATAAGCTGTCAAGTCCATACTATAAAACTGTTTGTGGGACAACGCTGCCTGTATACACTTTTCCCAGAGGGCAGAATCGGTGGTGTCAGCTGCTACTTAACTGTGCATGTGATAGGTCACCTGACAGCCGAAATTGAAACCCAGCCCATTTTACAGGTTCATAAGTGACACCAGTAAAACAGACCCCGAAGTGAAAAGTACTTTGGTGTCTTACGTATGGTGGACGCGTCAGTACTTTTGGCCGAAAGTCGACGTTTTGCCGAAGTTAAGCGGAAGAAGTACGCAGCGTAGGTAAGACATACCACCTCTGATGATAAGAAAGAGATCGAGAGGAGGAGGGTTAGGGGAAAGCGTGAGAAAGTGCAGATTCAGTCAAAGGTCTGAAAATGTCACTATTGTTTACTCAACCATACAAGCACGGGTGATAGAGGGGCCGTGATACAGGTGATACAGGAAATCAAAAGCCCCTCACGGCCTAAGAGTTTTGTATTTGAAAGGTAGCACACAATTATTTAAATTGATTTGAAATTAGTCTAGAATCAAAACGGAACTAAAGGACTCTAGAACTACTAACAACTGTATAACTTATGGATTGAGTATCCATGTCCGCGAAGAGGTTTAATCTACGACACACCTATTCGGCAGTTTTTTTTCACAGATCCTGTCCCTATAAAAGTTGCTCTTTCCCTCGTTAGCGTTCCCTGTCATGTGCTGATGTAGTTCTGTAAAGTGCAATTGAATTCTGCCAGCTTGGCTGTTCTCCGTCACAACAAGTAACGTGGCCTTTTGGAGCATTCGTGCAGGACAAATTATCTTTCTAAGTACGGCTGTGCTTTAGAAAAACAAACAAACAAACTTAATACGATTATATTATCGAGTTCAGGTTTAGTCACTATACATCCCACAGTCCTTTTACTTCTTTATCGCTGTGAAGATCTCTCGGTGTATTTTGTGTTGAGATGAAACTAGTTTATCAAGGGTGACAGTTTTATTTTCTTCTCACTGAGAATACAGTTGGTCTTCTGTTGACCTACTTTTTGAAGGCTGATATACCAATTTTACTTATTTTTTGACCTTGACCTAAAATTTGTAGGGGAAAGTAGAGCTGTTCGTAACTGCCTTCTACTGGCATATACGTAAAATATCCCCATCCACTGAATTTTAATGCCCACCGCTCCCTGTATCTATGGTCTTCCCGATCCCCATAACAATTCAAGCTCCCCACTGCCCTCTCCCCACCACTGAAATGCCCCATTGCTCACTAGATACCCACTGGGCAACCCAGATCAACGCAAACCCGTGCGAGCAGCTAGCAGTAGGCTATACTTTCGAACATTGCTCCCGCAAAGTTAGGCGCTTCAAGTTCTATCGACCACGGCTTTCCTCCCTCTACGTATTTTTCTGTACCCACTGTCAAAAATTATCTCCCCGCCCACTGAACAAGATGAAATTTCTTCCCCGCCGACAGTAAATATAGATCTTTTTCTCCCCGCCCGCTGATCAGTTTTGAAATTTGCCCGCCCGCTGAAAAACTGCGCATGAACACCTTTTTGTACGAACAACTCAGTCGGCGGCACCTGGTACAACCTATTGTACGGATTTCAATACAAAAAACAGCTCTGTAAAACATCTTAAAGGGACAGATTGTTTTATCTGTAAACTCTTGCTATGACTGATAACGCCTTATGACCCTATGAATTTTTGAGCATGATTTTTTTGCTACAGACCGATAGCCCCCTTATGAAATGCATTAACTGTCCCAAATATAGCATTCGAAGCTTTTTGGCACGAGAAACATGTGGTCGCCTGATCAGATGTCCATGTGACAGATCACCTGACATCTATACTCTCGGACCAGACACATTTATCTTCTGTCAGAGTGAGAATGAAATCCACAGTCGATACAAAGAGAAAAACTGTACATTTCAAGTAATTCAGGCATGCGTGTCGCGCCTATTGTGACACTCGAATTTCAGATGTTTCAGATTTCTCTGGGCGCGACAGGTCATCGTCGCACGTCACTGCCTTTCAATACAGAAAGGGTTGTAGCACCACCATTACGGTCGAAGTTAGCCAGGAGCAGTTGCGGTAAGTTATGCGAAGACAAACTATTTTTCGCAAACTTAATCTGAACTTTGGTGATGACGTGAAAGTAAGGTACAACCTAGTACTGATTTTCCGGTGAAAAGTTTTCAGTACCAGAAGGCAGCTCTGTGAATCATCTTAGAGGGACAGAGTCGCTAGTTTTTACGTTTTGAGGTATCAAGAAAACATGGAATACTTGCAAAAAGTCACTCGGTATACAAAATGACGTCGGTATATAACTGCAAAAGTGTCAAAATTACCCTTAGCTGAATGCAAACATATATGATGATTTCGTTTTTGACACCTAGACAAAATGTTTTTTCCTATTCCGACTTGCCACAATATGAGGGCAAGCTGTCACCCGTTATCTACAGGAAAGGCACAGCAAACTAAGATTTCATTACAAAAGCCCCCATGATGTCCAAACTCCACGTGACAGCTTATTTTCTGTCATGCATGCACACTTGAATTTTTGAACTTGAATTTTTTGGTACGGACCAATGACAATTTTTTACTCAATATTTAATCTTGTCTGGCTGCAAGCAGAGTTTACCAGTCTTTCAGCCTGTTTCAAAAAGTCAAACAACACAAACAATTTTTCATATCAAAGAAAATTCAAGGGAAAAGCTCATAAAAGCTACTTTGTCCCTTTAATTTTGGCCATTTTTTGCCACTTTTAAAACAATGTGTCTTCAAAGTGATACCAAATAGCTATCCTGACCAAAATTCCACCGATGACGATGAACAACAGGCTGTACGAATTTTCGGAGGCCCGGAAACTACTTACATAGAGACGCACAGACACAGACACAGACACAGACATATATGTATATATATATACGGCTAGTTTTCAATCGGGTTCGAACCCACAACATACGGCATCAGTCGCCTAGCGGAGAGGCCACAGAGAGAACCGCTCGGCTAAATCTCCAATCCCAAAAAAGAGTGGTTCAATAGCCGGCTAAGTTGTTACATTTTTCCGACTGAGACCGCTCCACACGTTGTAGAGTTCGTGAAGCACTCACACACGCACGCTTACTATCACACATATCGCACATACAAACTTTATCGTAGCGAAGCAACGAATACATCGCTTTAATATATATTTATATATATTAATACATATACATATATATATATATATTTATACACGCACACACACACACACACACACATATATGTATATGTGTGTGTATATATATATATATATATATATAATATATTATATATATATATATATATATATATATATATATATATATATATATATTATATATATATATATATAAGAAACTGTAGGAATTCAGGTGATCCCCGGTGGAGCGTGGAGTGGGGTGAAGATAGAAGAAACTTGGGTTGACACACACTATCACACCTGGTTGTTAGGTTCCAAACGTATTTATTATACCTCAGGTATAATATTA
This sequence comes from Ptychodera flava, assembly GCF_041260155.1. Lineage (NCBI taxonomy): Eukaryota > Metazoa > Hemichordata > Enteropneusta > Ptychoderidae > Ptychodera > Ptychodera flava. The sequence goes on from NC_091939.1 coordinate 10,327,402, forward strand.
TAAATACGTTTGGAACCTAACAACCAGGTGTGGTAGTGTGTGTCAACCCAAGTTTCTTATATATATATATATATATATATATATATATATATATATATATATATATATATATATATATATATATATATATATATATATATATATATATATATATATATATATCATGCATATGTTTATACCATGCATATGTTTATGCCGTCCGCTATGGCGACCCTTTGTTGAATAAATCACCGAAGTAAACAGTTGAGAACAAAATTAATGCGTGGTGACCGATGCCAGGAGAACAGGAAGCTACTGTGAAAGACGAATATAAAGCACCATGACGTAAGGTCTAGCATGGCCAGCCAGCTATGATAGTTTTTATCTGTCTGAGAAATGCATCTTTGTGTCATCTTACATGTACCGAGGGAAAAAAGTCCAAACCGCGGCGGCGGACTGATGCCACTCATCCGTCTGCTAAGAAACCACTTTAAAACAATTCCCTGTATTTGATATTAAATTATCGCCTCAACGTTCACTGATTAAAGTGTCCAATCTAGTTTGAAAAAAAAAGAGCGTAAAGTATTTAGCAGTGATGCAGCAGCCAGACCAGGGATAATCAACTGGTTGGATTGTTTTTACTGTAACAGTAGTTATGAACTCAATGCACCGTAAGAGATCATTCTGCAATTGTAAGAGGTTTGTTCCATAAGATCGCCCTATAAAACAGAAGCCATAATGTCTTGTATAACTTGCAATTGACTTTTCGTTGTTGGACAGCAACACAGACATATGAAATGATGTTGTTACAGCATATTATGTATGTGCAGGGACTATGATCGTACATGGCACGCGATAACATAGTCTGTTCACTAAACAGAAGTATCGAGCGAAGTCACTGTTGGCGTTCCATAGTCTTCTGTCAAGACGGACTGTTTTTCATTCGCTGGGTAATATTCAAGAGGCTTCAATGACACTTAACGTATTAAACAACCAAACATTTGCATAGTGAATTTAAAAACCAACCAGAGACAAGGATTGAAGGAAAATTCGTTTGATCCGTGGTATATGTCATGATGGCGCACATTCCCTCTTCAGCTCATCATCATCAACAGGTGTTAAGTCAATAATCTCTCAAGTTCAGACGATGAAACTGTTTGTGTGACAACGCTGATTGTATACACTTTTCCCAGGGGGAAGAATCGATGCAGTCAGCTGCTTCTGTGCATGTGATAGGTCACCTGACAGCCGAAATTGAAACCCAGCCCATTTTACGGGTTCATAAGTGACACCAGTAAATCAGACCCCGAAGTGAAAAGTACTTTGCATTTCGACAGGCATGTATATCATTTTGATTGTCAATGGATATGTATAATTACCCAAGGCTGTTGCATTCCACACTTTCTACCTGAACTGAAGGGTGTCTTACGCATGGTGGACTCGTCAGTACCTTTCGCCGAAAGTCCACGTTTTGCCGAAGTTAAGCGGGAGAATTACGCAGCGAAGGTAAGACATACCACCTCTGATGATAAAAAGGAGATCGAGAGGAGGGTGAGGGGAAAGCGTGATAAAGTGCTGATTTCAGTCAAAGGTCTGAAAATGTCACTATTGTTTACTCAACCACACAGGCACGGGTGAAGAGGGGCCGTGATACAGGTGATACAGGAAACCAAAAGCCTCTCACGGCCTTATCAAGAATTTTGTAATACCAATATTTGAAAGGTAGCACACAATTATTTAAATTGTTTTGAAATTGGTCTAGAATCAAAACGGAAGTAAAGGACTCTAGAAATTTTAACAACTGTATAACTTACGGACTGAGTACGCATGTCCGCAAAGAGGTTTAATCTACGACACACGTCTTCGGCAGGTTTTTTTCACAGATCCTGTCCCTATAGAAGTTGTTCATTCCCTCGTTAGCATTCACTGTTCTCCGTCACAACAAGTAACGTGGCTTTTTGGAGCATTCGTGCAGGACAAATTATGCTTCTCAGCCTACGGTACGGCTGTGCTTTAGAAAAACAAACAAACATAAATTCGATTACTACATATAACAGTAAATCACTTGGCTCCGCCTGTAAACGGGTTCCTCAAAAGATATGGTCTTTCGGTCACGTAGAATGCGCGTCGAGGACAGATATTCAGACTCTCACACTTTTACATTTACATTTATGATCTACCACTTGTTGGGCTCATTTTGAAGTCTAAACGAAGTTTTCACTGGCTTCTTATTTTGTGTTAAATCGAAAAGGGGTGTCGGCCATTTTGAATTTAAAGTGTCCGTGTATAGTGGGTAAACTGATTTTTCTCACCGGAATTTTGAGCAAAGTTGAGGTCTTTCAGTTTCGAGGCGCGAACTACAGTACCTTCATGATATACTTCGCTGGGTGATGCAGACCCCTAAGGTTCATGGTTCAAAGTTCCCACAGGGAAGGTATGCAAGTTTGAATCTTTTAAGCTTCGGCGAACGTATTACCTAGCGTCTGATGTTAGCACCACCGTATGGAAAGATTTGTAAATAGCGATCCCGCTTCCATCCCTTCAATACCAAACTAAATGTGACTCCCTCGATGCAATACTAGAGAAGGGGTGTTTTCTCAGCCTTCTGTTCGGCTGAGCATGTGCATTTGTACATGATTTCATTAAAATGAAATAATTGACATCTCAAATATAGCTTGATGACCATCTCTAAACTTCTCCTATGATCTGTGGGGTAGTAACACCAATCCGTTTGCTGAAATTTTGTTGCATGCACCCATGTATTATTTTCAAATAAACGCTATACAAATCGCCTATCAACACAGTGTCATGCTACGTACCACAGTCCCTCCACCCACGTGAGTGAAGGGACGGTGCTAAAACGATCCCTAGAGTGCTTGAACTTCGTCTTTGGCTTTTTCTTTTTCCCCCTTAATCATCGAAGGTGACTCTAAAGTCGGTATCCTGATGGGTTTTATGCAAACGGTTTTGGCGACAACGGTCACGAAGCACATAAGCTTTCCTCGCGAAGAAATGAATGCTGTATCTTCCACAGACAATTAGTCACTTTTACGGACAATAAACCGGGAGGTACAGGTATTTGCAAGCAGATCAACTCGTCTTGGGTTCTTGTATACTTCTAGAGCTTTACAGTCCTCGTTCAACACAAGCTTGTTATACTCCTGTGACTTGTTACTTATTATGCTGGGGAAGACTGTTTGTTACACATCGCTGTATTTTACGGTGGCCCAAAACTACCTGTTCTCCGCATTTAAAGTCTGCGTCGCATTCATGGTTTTTCTCTCCAGATATGTCTCCGCATTCAAAGTCTGCGTCGCATTCAATTGTTTTTTCTCTCACATATGTCTCCGCATTCAAAGTCTGCGTCGCATCAATTTTTTTTCTCTCACATAAGCTTATGTCTCTGCATTCAAAGTCTGCGTCGCATTCAATTTTTTCTCTCTCACAAACGTCTCCGCGTTCAAAGTCTGCGTCACATTCAATTGTTTCTCTCTCACATATGTCTCCGCATTCAAAGTCTGCGTCGCATTCAATTGTTTCTCTCTCACATATGTCTCCGCATTCAAAGTCTGCGTCGCATTCAATTGTTTTTCTCTCACATATGTCTCCGCATTCAAAGTCTGCGTCGCATTCAATTATTTCTCTCTCACATATGTCTCCGCATTCAAAGTCTGCGTCGCATTCAATTTTTCTCTCTCACATGTGTCCGCGTTCAAAGTCTGCGTCGCAGTTAAATGTTTTTCTCAGACATATGTGTTCGCACAGGCGCTTGGCACATTGCTGGGATAATAATCGTATTTAATATGTAGAATGTCTATATACGACTTTACTATTCAATAAAAGAATCACCGTACGTGATATTAGCGTAGGCCTATAGGCCTACATGTTACTGGCGAATGGCTATGGCTGCCTGGCTCGGGCCCGGCGAACGCACTGCATAATCATCAATGTGTAGAATGTCTACATGACTTGATTATTTAATAAAGGATAACTGTACGTGATATTACAGTATTGTCGGCTAGCTTAACCGAGCGGCTGTAGAGCTCTGCGAGGCTTGGGCCCGCTTGGGCTGGTTGTCCACTGCTGCACAGAACAGGATGGGCAGCAGTGGACAACGGGCCAAAGCCGGGCCCAAGCCCCGCAGAGCTCTACAGCCGCTCGGTTAAGCTAGCCGACATGTACAGTAATATCACGTACTGTTATTCTTTATTAAATAATTAAGTCATGTAGACATTCTACACATTGATGATTATGCAGTGCGTTCGCCGGGCCCGAGCCAGGCAGCCATAGCCATTCGTATATAATACCAGTCAACATGTAGGCCTATAGGCCTACACTAATATCACGTACGGTGATTCTTTTATTGAATAATCAAGTCGTATATAGACATTCTACATATTAAATACGATTATTATCCCAGCAATGTGCCAAGCGCCTGTGCGAACACATATGTCTGAGAAAAACATTTGACTGCGACGCAGACTTTGAACGCGGACACATGTGAGAGAGAAACAATTGAATGCGACGCAGACTTTGAATGCGGAGACATATGTGAGAGAGAAACAATTGAATGCGACGCAGACTTTGAATGCGGAGACATATGTGAGAGAGAAACAACTGAATGCGACGCAGACTTTGAATGCGGAGACATATGTGAGAGAAAAACAATTGAATGCGACGCAGACTATGAATGCAGAGACATAAGCTTATGTGAGAGAAAAAATTGAATACGACGCAGACTTTGAATGCGGAGACATATGTGAGAGAAAAACAATTGAATGCGACGCAGACTTTAAATGTGGAGAACAGTTGTTTTGGGCCACCGTAGTATTTCGTGAAACGAGTAGGGTGAATAGTTTCCGCCATTGCTGCCAACACTTAACACACATGCAGATATGGGATATATTCTTTGTTTATGTCATCTGTGTCATACGTGCAGGAAAGGAGACTTCAGTATTAAGACTTTATTTCCATGTCTTAAAGTGAGAGAAAACTTCTATCTTGTACTGTACTTCTACACTGGATTTCAACAAAATTGAGGATGGCTGGTGCTGCCTCTTGGTTGACCGTGTTTGTAACACCTGGTGGTTCGATATTGACGGGTGTCGGAGAACAAATGACACATCATTTGAACATTATTAATAGGACTAAGCAGAGCCTATGTGTTATCCTTCTACCAATCAGACTCTTCGGTAACTTTCATCCAATGACTGTGGACTATAATCTCCCGCCAAAAAATGTTTATCCTTTGGTGTTCTATTACATTCGGTGCATGCGCTTTGGCGCCTTTATATGTAATTGCTACAGTTGTGTTCCGGTTGGCGCCTTTTTTATCTCACGGCGTGTTCAGTAATAAAGCTTGTGTTCTTAGCATGAACTGGTGTCGTTCGCAGTTCTGTATATAAGTCAGACAAGAACCTTGATCATAAAACCCCATCACGACATTTTTTGGTGCCGAGACCAGGATAAGGATGTCTGACGAGGAGCAGCAACCAACTCAAGCCGAGCAACTGGCAACGAAATTGGCCAAGTTGAAACTCAAGCGCAGGGGACAACGTGCCCAAATGACGAGGCTGTTCAACCGTGCAGAACAACTCACATCAACGTTCGCTGCAGCTGAGAACAAGACTGAAGCTCACAGGATACTCAGAGCATTGAACACTCAACTAACTCAGAAATACGAATCTTTAACTAAGATCGAAGAAGATATCTTAGATAATACGGATGAAGCAAGCTACGATGCTGCGAGCCAAGAATCTGGCGACTACATGTCCGAGATATTCGAGAGAAACGACAAGATCACTGATTTCATCAAAAACAACAAACCGAACAATGTGACTGGCCCATCGGCGAACTCCGACACCGCTACTCAAGACACATCGAAGAAAACGGTCGCATTACCGAAACTACAGCTGAAAATTTCTCAGGAAACGTACTCGAGTGGGTGAGTTTCTACGACACTTTCAAATCGTCCATCCATAATGATAAGAACCTCGAGAACATTCAAAAGTTCACATACTTACGCAGCGTTTTAACTGATGAAGCTGCCCGTACGATTAGCGGTCTCGCCTTGACAAACTCCAACTACGACCATGCTTTAGAGCTACTCATCGAACGCTACGGACAGAATCATTTGATCATCGATGCGCACATGACTGCACTGTGGCAGATTCCTCAACCTACGAGTGACATTAACAGTCTGCGATTGTTTTATGACACATTAGAAAGTCATATTCGCGGTTTACAATCACTTGGCAAAGAAGAGAACGCTTATGGAGAACTTCTCATTCCCATGATTCGAGATAAACTACCTAACAATATTCGGAAACAGATTGCAAGAGATCACGGAAACAAGGCTTGGACTTTACCAGAGTTGCGCAAAGCCATCCTACGGGAAATCGACGCCATTCAAGCCGGAGTTCCACTCGATGAGTTATCGGTTGCGGACACAGCAACACAGCCTAATATGACCGCTTCATTTCATACTAAGGCCGCATCTACGCGCACAACAAAGCCTTTGAGAATCAAAACATGCGTGTTTTGTAAGGGAAATCACTACACAAGTGATTGCCAAGTTGTCACCGACCCGAAACGTCGCTTAGACATTGTCAAACGCGATCGTCTCTGTTACAATTGCCTTGGAAAGCATCGCGTGAGCGATTGCAAGTCTCGTTACACTTGCAAGATCTGCAAGCGTAGACATCACTCTACCCTTCATCATGACACCAAATCGGCTACAACGTCTGAGAAAAAGGGAACTTCTGAAGTTCATGTGGCATTGGCGAAGACAGACGACACAAAGGGGAAATCTACACCCAACGGATCGGTTCTCCTCAAGACGGCAGTCATTCCTATGTCGGTCGGCGATAGGAAACCTATCAACGCTACCGTGCTGTTTGACGATGGGTCCAACAGAACTTTTATCACGCAGCGATTTGCTGACAAACTCAACTTGAAATCGGACACTCATGAGAACGTTAGCCTGTCAACATTCGGGGACAATTCGAAACAAATTCATTCAATGAAAAGTGCAATGGTAACTTTGCACGAACAGAATGGACATACCAGTACTGTCAACGCCCTGATAATTCCCGAGATTTCGTCCAACCTATTCAACCACGTGTCAGCAGAAATACTCAACTCAGACCATCTACGGGGATTAAAGCTTGCCCACCCAGTTTCCAATGTTAAAACTATGGAAATTGATGTACTCATCGGAGCTGATCAATATTGGAACTTTGTTGGAAACCATATCGTGCGCGGGGCAGGTCCAACTGCAATATCATCTAAGTTCGGCTACTTGTTGTCCGGTCCTACTGGAAAGCGTGGGAAATTGGACTCTGACATTAATATTCATCACGTGAACGTAGAAACACACACCGACGATGACATACGAAACTGGTGGAATTTAGAGCTCATCGGAGTGAAGGCAGACTCGCAAAATGATGAAAATACCGACTTCGAAACATATCGGGACACTCATCTACGTGTTGAAAATGGTAAATACATAGCCCGTTTACCATGGAAAACTGATCATCCGCCACTGCCTTCAAACTATGCGGCAACTGAAAATCGCACGCGCGCTATGGTTCGCCGTTTGACCCCTGACTTAACGAAGAGATATGACGATATCATCGCCGATCAACTGCGCCGAGACTTCGTCGAGAAGATTCAAGATGACAACAAAACTGAAGGACATTATTTGCCGCATCGAGCTGTCAAGAAGGACTCAGTTACCACTCCAATACGTATTGTATACGACTGCAGTAGCAAACAAAATGCTGACTCGGCAAGTCTAAACGACTGTCTTCAAACTGGGCCATCATTAATCAATGATTTACCTGCCATTTTGCTACGATTTCGCGCTAACCGAGTCGCTTTCGTCAGTGACATTGAAAAGGCATTCTTAAACATACGTCTAGAGGAAGACGAGCGTCAATACACCAAATTTCTTTGGTTATCGGACATTCGTGATCCCGAAAGTCCATTTGATGTTTATCAATTCAAGTCTGTTCTGTTTGGGGCGGCTTGTTCCCCATTCATGCTCAACGCTGTAATCAAGACCCACTTGGAAAGTAACGCCTCCATACCGATTGCTGATGACCTCAAACATAATATTTATGTTGACAATGTGATAGACGGTGCCAAGTCTGATGAAAAGGCCGTGTCATATTACAACGACGCAAACCACCTCATGCAGTCGTGTGGGTTCAAGCTACGCTCATGGACGTCCAACAGTGAACGACTATGTGAACTCGCAAAACAGGATGATATCTACGAACCCTCCCATGATGTACCAGTACTCGGCCTGCGTTGGGAACCAGAAAGCGACACGATGACCTACTCAGAAAATAATAGCGAGCCTATTCCAAATGAATTGATAACGAAACGAGATGTTCTCAGTTCCTCCGCTACACTGTACGACCCACTGGGCTTCGTAGCTCCAGTTCACATCAAAGCTAAACTCTTTGTGCAGTCACTATGGAAACGCGGGCTCCCTTGGGACGAACCGCTCGATGCTGAATTGAACTCTCAATGGATACAGATCGCAGCGGACTTGAATGCTACACGCAAGACGACAATAAACCGCCAATACTTCTCAGGAATAAAGATAACGACGACTGCGAAGTTCATGTTTTCGCTGACGCCAGCACTACCGCCTACGGAGCTGTAGTTTATCTCCGCAGTTCAAGTGAAACTTCTATCGTTATGGCCAAGGCACGCGTCGCCCCAACGTCCGATTTGTCACTGCCTCGGTTAGAACTGATGGCCGCCCTGATTGGCACTCGACTCAGCAAATTCGTAATAAACGCTCTCTCCGGCAAGAAATTTCTGCTGAGAAAACCAATGACCCGCCCGAGTCGGGGAGACCGTCCAGAGATGCAGCCATTGCAGCCAGGATGAGAATATCCGAACTTTCATAAATTGTTGTAACTGTTGAGTCAATTAACTCTTTGAAATTTCTAAGTTTTTGTTCAACGAATCATTTATTGATAATTCATATTGAAATGTTCAAGATTATCTTTCGTCGCCGGGAGAATGTCGGAGAACAAATGACACATCATTTGAACATTATTAATAGGACTAAGCAGAGCCTACAGTCTGCACGACGACCGGGCTTTTCCGGTACCATTGCATGACGGGTAATATCGGCAAAAATGGCGTCTTTCAGTGGCGTCATTAAAAGTAAACAAAAGCCAGCAATATCCCCCAAATAAAGATGCGGTTTTCTCATAAAGTAAGGTATGTTTTTACTGTTTTTGAGATGGTAAGTGTCGGCTATAGGTCTGAAGAATATTGTCGACAAATTTTTTGGCAATATACATATTTTAAAATATAATTTTATCACTTTTCAATCGGGTAGCTAAAATTACTTGATTTTGAACGAACTCAACTTTGAAAACTTGTAATTTTTGGTCTAAAGAGTCAATCGCCAAACTATGCAGATTTAATGTACCCCATTGTCAATATAAACGTAAAATAAAATCATCTGGGTCAGTGGGCACGCGATCGTCGGCACAAATGGAGCGAATTCACGAGTGTGAATATAGGGCAAAATATGAAAATTTTGTCAATTTTGTGGCATAATCGTGCTGTTGAGGACGACGCTGCTCGAAAAAGGCTGCAAGTGTCAATTTTGGCATAGCTTCCACAATACGGTAAACGGGTGCTAAAGTCCCGCTCGCTCGGCTGGTGACCTCACTGCACGAAGAAATGGAGGGTACATTTTCTGTGGGGTTGACAGGACCGCTCTTTGAAACTTTGTAATTTTTGGTCTAAAAATCATGTAGACAATTTAGTACGAAAAATAAGGCCTTGAGGTATTACTAATTATTTAAAAATGATTAATTTTTACTGTTGTTCATTAAAATGTGTTCTCAGCACTGTAAACTTTTGAGCGAAACAATGAAAAACCCTAAAATTTTCAAGCCGATTATGTTCCAACGTAAGTACCGTCAGAGGAATGCAAACATCTCCAATCGGCAATGGTTTACTCCTGGCAACATACAGCTTCATGTTAGTCATCGGGGCTTGCCCCTTCGTCGGTAATTGCTCTGATTGACACGATTTTGAGTAACTTTCAGTGAAAACCATTGATGGACACATGTCAAATCCCAGTCGTAAGGGCGCGAAGCGCGGTACCAGCCAATCCCTTTCCACTGTCTTGAATGCAGATTAGCCGATTATTATTGCCCTCAAAGTATGATTCATCAGCTATGCCTTAATAAGGTAAAATAGGCGTAAATAATCAAGAAAACCAAGGCTAACGACGTGGCGCGAAAATCGCATATGTTGTAAACAAATGCTCATGAATAGTATCATATGACATCTCAGAGCTGTGCCTATTGGTTTAGAGTCTAGACATAATGAGGTCATGCATAATGAGCTGTCGTGTATTATTCGCTCATGAATCATAGCTTGACTGGCGAGACACTCGAAACGCACGGAACTTGCACAATACGAAAGAACTCCTCGGCGTATGAGCTCATTTTCTTTATTAATGTAGTAGAGGTTACTAATTACAACTGCATTCAGAGGTAAACTTGTGGTAGCCCGTATTTGTTGAACAAAATCCTGACAACTAAAATTTCTGTCGATGCCACAACAGGTCTGCGATCGCAGGCAGTGTTGCAAGTGTTCGATGAGAAGGGGTCATACTGCTGCCCGTCACTACCCGACAGGAAATTTACCTTCCAATATCTGTAATCAGTCGGATTCTCTGTACCAGAGCCCATTACTCTCTATAAAACCAAACATAATAATAGTCCCAGCCGTCGATTTTCCATCGAGTGTCAACGATCATCGATGGTATTGTCCATACAACGATGATCGTATCCGGCATCCAAACACTGCCCGTCAGGAAATTTGCGCTCCAAATATATATTGATGACAACAGCTTTGAGAAAGGATTGAGTCATTGTGAGTAAAAACAGACGCATATTTGTAGCTTTCGATAAATATGGTAGTACTCTTTGGGGTCTGGTACACAGCAGCTCTTTGATGTTTAGACATCGAATCTTGACAGTCAGTACGGCAGTTGACGGGTAGTTGGACCGGTCGGGAAGTTCATGTGATCGCGACATTTAGACCTTTCAATCTAGGTTTATTCTAGGAAAGCCATTTTTGTACCTATCTTCATTTCTACCGTAGAAAGATAATTAGCTTTAAATTTGATCCGTAACTTTAAGAACCATGAGAGTTTCTGTTCTAATGTTTTGATGTTATAGCATCGACATCGGTCAACTCTCGTCGAAGTGTCAACCATTTATGCGCAGGGTGGGAAATTTAACTGTCATAGAACACGTGCATACTGAGGTTGTCAACGTTTTCAAATCATCAAGAAAATAATTATTATTATTAAATAAATTACAAACAATATCAAATTATTGTAGAATATCTTCATATGATAACAAATATTAATTGCTATGTATAGCTTAGTGGGTGAACCCACCCATGAAAGAAAATGGTTTCTGACATGACGTCGCACATGCCAATCACCCTCCAATACCCAATCAAATCGCTGGTACCGGCCACACCTCAAAAGCCGGGTTATCGTGCAGACTGCTATGTGTTATCCTTCTACCAATCAGACTCTTCGGTAACTTTCATCCAATGACTGTGGACTATAATCTCCCGCCAAAAACTGTTTATCCTTTGGTGTTCTATTACATTCGGTGCATGCGCTTTGGCGCCTTTGTATGTAATTGCTACAGTTGTGTTCCGGTTGGCGCCTTTTTTATCTCATGGCGTGTTCAGTAATAAAGCTTGTGTTCTTAGCATGAACTGGTGTCGTTCGCAGTTCTGTATATAAGTCAGACAAGAACCTTGATCATAAAACCCCATCACGACAACGGGCGTAGTTTTGTCGTCTGAACTCCATCAGGGAGAGGACCACTGATGACGATTGTTATCGCATACGGATGTGGCAGGACTTCAAGACGAGAGAAAATAAGCAGGATTCTCCCGTATTATTGAGGGTATCAAACTGGCTATTCATGTTATACCGACATATTTTGTAGAGCGGAACGATTGCCACCACATTTAATTAGCGTCAATGCAATCTTCGGAGTCTACTAGCCTGAAGTCACGCCCCGCTCCTAAAATATTTGTACTTTTTCAGGTGTGTCGACGTTGTCTGAATACCATATTTGTTTATGATCACCAATGTTCATCTCATTGAGGCCTAAGTGACTCTTCGTGAGCGATGTGTGTGTGTGCGCGTGCGCATAATGTAAAAAAAGAAACAGTAATTAAGAGAGATTGGCCGAGAGATCGAGGAAGGGTCAGAACTTTCCGGGGGGGGGGGGTTACCTTTCACGAAGTTAACCTGGTTTACTGTACAGATGGTATTAACGTTATGGCAAATGTCTTATATAACACACCACAAGTTCACAGTTTTATCCTTTTGATGCGGTTTTAACGGACTCATTGCAAAAACCACGTTGTGAAATACTCACTACAGATTCGCCTGGCATTTGTAGAGTTTCCAGTTTCTCAAGGAAAAAAGTAGTGACAATCTTTGCATACTAATTGGCGGCCTTGTTGGCACTTGAATCTTCGAGGGGGGAGGTTGTGGGGATTTTTCTATCAAAACCCCTGCGTTGATGGAATTCAAAGGTTTGCTGCTTTCGCCAGGGACTCGTCGTGGTCTTACAACCCGTAATTTGCAGATGACATTCTGCTCACGATTCAGTGTTCAGGCACCGGTTCAATAACTAGCAGTTTCATAACCTTGGATAAAGGCGGGAAAGTGACAAGGGTAGGGTCACATTTTAGAGGTCGACACCCTCCAATTTTCCCTTGCTTACAGTTGCTTATGTCTATTGTAATTACCGACAGTTGGTCTCGTCTGCTACCAATTTTCTCTTCGTTATGGCTCCACTTAGTCCCACCTCTATTGTTTTGGTATTCTGTGAAAAATCTTAGAATAACGAAACACTGTCTGCATACCAAAGTAGTGTTGGGTTCTTGGCCTACGTACATAAAGAACTGAGGTTGTTCTGTGGACATTTTTCATTGGTAAGGAAAGAAAGTCGGATTTTTCATGTAACAAGTCATATTCCCGGGAATTTTTGTGTCGCGTAGCGGCAGGAAGTATGTGTCCAGCTAACAGCCTGTCGCTCACTAATATACATGCAAAATAAGACTGGCGAGCAGCCAATTACATTCTACTCCTGAGTCGATGGTCTGCATGTATGATTTCCTTGTCGTGGCATCTTCCTGTGTACGAAATTAACATTTGAAATGATTAATACATCCACATGTTGTCGCATCTAAATGTTGCCACATCTAATGTTCCTGCGGGTTTTTAAGCGTCCTCTAAGGACGAATGCTAGCGCTCTGCTTGTTTGTGTTCACGACAAGTCAATTGAACAACGTCGTTAAGTTTATTACTGTTTTACAAATGCTCACGTGGTTATTTCGTGACTGCGAAGAAAATTGAAGGTTTTGAAAGACAGTCAGAGAACGATGACCGTAGAAGTTGTTTACCTTTGTTACTTCTAAAGAGTAAGATTTCTACCACCGCTATGATGTTGTTTTGCATACAATGGAATCTGCTTCTACATATAGCTGGAGACATAAATTGACAATCCAAGCTTATTCAGGGGGAAATTTAGTTGTTTTAGGAAATAAGAAACTACCTAAGTAACATGAAAAGGTTAATATTTCACTTAGGGTTAGGGTTAGGGTTAGGGTAATGTAAGATGCAATGCGCATCGTGAACAGATCTCAATTTTTTAAATAACTTTCCGGTCTACCGCTTGTTGTGGCTATTTTTAATGCTCTTGGGGTAAGAAAAACGTTCATTGTCTTCGTTCTTCGAAACTCTGAAATTTAATTTTCCCCATAGACATGATAGAGGGTCGAATTAACAATACCTTGGATGGCGTCCATTTTGAATTTCAAATATCGGCAAATGTTATAGGTATTTATTTCCTCTGGTGCCAAATTTGGCCCCAGATTTTTATGCCTGGTTTGTGAACAGAATGGTTTGAAGTTTAGGAGAATTTGAGTAAGAGTGTACGTCTGTCACTTTCGAGGCACATAAAGTACAGGTGACTGTCCTCTGGTGGACGTTTACAAATGTACAAATGACCTAAACCACGATCTCTCTTTTTTGTGGAGGGACCGCGCCTAAACCCATAAAATTTGTGTTTATGTATTGAGTGAATGTCCGTAAGTTCCCTTTGGCTCACTCTTATGTTTTAGCGAGGTGCCCGTCAAATTCGGCCGAAAATCACACGAAACGTCGGCCGAAAATCACACGAAACGAGCGTTTTTGAAGCAAATTAAGTACCAGGTATGAATTTTGAGAATGATAGGGAACGATCGACGGTTACATGATAGACAAACTTTTCACAGTAAAATCGAACGTCGAAGATGACATGGTGGCATAATCCCTGTAGGAAATAGCCATTTTGTTTCCAGACTTGGGTTTTTTTTCTCGCTTATGTACACACGTCTATGGGGCGAATAGTCCCAGAGCTGAATAGACCACAAGTGACTGTGGGTTGGAACGGTGATTTGAGAAAGCCAGTACGATGCGGTCGAACGGCTTTTGTGTTTCCACTTGACTTTTCATTTTTTTTCCAACCACTAAAACCTACTAGCGACGATATTGTCGGCAAATGGCTTGCAAATTACAAATTTTCTCGTTTTATTTCAAAGTTTGTGTCGTCGATTTAAGCATTCCATTTTAATATGGCGTCGTCCACTCACTTCCTAAATATCGGATATATTCCGTAAGATGTATACCGCCAGGAAGAACTTAATGAGTTTATACCGGTATCTTTATGCATATTTTCCGTATTGTGCTGTAAAGGTGCTAATTAGAGTAATTTACCAAGTTTCAATTGTGGTAACAAACTATCTATTCCCTAGTTGGTTTTCAGCAACGTGACTGTGTATATTTCCAAAAACATCCACAACGCTCAATTCTTCGTAGCTACGCAGAGGGCACATCAAAAAATACATGATCTTTATCAACGTTTTCTTCCATATTTTATGCCATTTTGCTCTCATTTAAGCCTTTTTTGTACGCTTTGCTAAAATTTCATCTCCGCTAAAGATCAGCGCATGCATTTGCGTCATTACTCACTCAATTTTGCCTTAGACAACTTTTCCTGGACTATAGCTGTCTTTGTCTGAGAACCCGGATCTCCCAGTCGAGATATCATAAAAAAGACGGGTTTCAGCTTTCACCTAATCAAATTGACCGGCTTTGTCTGGTCAACCATGTAGGTACTAGGTATACTTTAAAAGTATTAGGTGTCGCCACAACATCTGAATACTAATATACCCTATATACAATAAACCCGGATATTCTAAATGTTGACTTGAACACGTAATCGCCAATACATGCAGTTAGTCCTTAGAGGTGCTCGGTTGTATACGTACGTGCGTTTTGGTAACGCTGCGATAACCTGGCGGAGGTTTGAGTATTGTCGATGGTTGATCTATAAAAGGTAACATTCGACCATGTTTGTACCTACGTGTTTCAATGAACGAACATGAATAACTCTAAAGCAAGTTACTCGAACTTTTCAGCCACATATCTCGTTGGGAGGTACATCGCGGCAACGTATTAAGATCTGAAGATCTTTAACATTTTTCAGCTGCCGTTGTTTTGTCACCGACAACGTAACGGAAACCGAGTGATGTGCGAACAGCTGACAAGCATTTTATCAACTCGTGCGGCTCGTTTATGAACCCGTTCTTCAACGAGCACTTTTGCTTCTGTTTCTATAACATTGAGAAAGCTTTTCGAGAGAAATAATGTTTTGAGTCGTATTCGTCTGACTTTCACTCTTTGCTCTTGCAGGCCATCTGAACCCCGCCTGTACGGAATAACCTGAGGGAAGAATGAGAAGACAGAGTCGGACATACTTGAAAACATGATGGAAATGATGCACATGATGCAAATGCGAGTAAGTCACATTTACATCCCCTTTTTAATCTTTTGTAGAGAGTAAATAACAGTGTTTCCTAACTTTTCCCAACTTCGATGTCTTTTTGTGAGAGTTACCGGGCTGATCGTTGCACAGGCCCTTTGTCTAATGTCATTGACTTCAGAACGCGTTGCAAATCAACTGAAAAGATGCAAAACGAAATCGTGGTTTGCAGCTTCCAGTTTGTATATTTGTTATGTTGCCAACTTTCACAGCATTGTACAACATGCGAGCATAACAATATCATCTCTTAGGATATCGCGGTATTTTGTACACACTCTTGATTAGAACTGTTACAGCCGTGTTTACTTTTGTATTGTGCGACGTTACGGATTGCTTTCACTTCATCAAGTTACCTTGGTACCTGCGGATAGTTTAGTTGCCAAGTGAATGACTTTCCTTGTGTCTCGAAATTTGAAACATCCAATCAAATGTTTTTTTAGTGGTGAGAATCTGATAGCTTTGTGTGGAATGCCACCTTAACCAAGCTTTTGCAACGATTTAATTGTCCACCAAGACATAGTCTCTGGCTTTATCCTTTGGTAGAAAAAAAAATTCATATAATTTCATTCGCATTTTTTCCTTGGACAAGACTTTTTTCGTCACATAACATCCATGTTGTGATTAGGCCTACTTTAAGGTAGAACGCACCTCGGGGACAGACATTCGGACTCTCAAACTTTTACAGTTCTCTTCTGATATACTACATGTGGGGGTTCATTTTAAAGCTCTCGGTGAAAGAAAACTTTTCACCGGCTTAGTTTTTCGAAATTCGAAAATTTTTGTTTTTCTCCATAGAGCTAACACAGGGATGGCGGCCATTTTGAATTTCTAATATCGGTAAATCTTGGGTAATTTGTTTCTCTAGTACCAAAATTTGCACGGTGACCCCCTATTTTTATTCTTGATTTTGAAAGAGAATGATTGAAAGATTCCTTGAGGAAAGTTAGAGCAAAAGTTTAAGTCTTTAACTTTCGAGGTGCATACTACCTTAAGTAGCGCTTTTGTTTCTCTAATAACACACTGTCTTGGTAAACGGGCAATTTAGAGGTAGGAAGAAATCGGCATTTCAAAATGTTCTTTAAGGTAGTATGCGCCTCGAAAGTGAAAGACTTAAACTTTTGCTCAAACTTTCCTTTAAGAATATTTCAATCAGAGTCTTTCAAAATCAATAATAAAAGTCGATGCTAGCCCAACTTTGCAAATTTTGATACTAGAGATACAAATTACTCAAGATTTACCGATATTGACAATTCAAAATGGCCGCAATCCCTGTGTTAACTCTATAGAGAAAAAATAAAATTAAGCATGTGAAAAGTTTTCTTACACCAAGAGCTTTAAAATGAACCCCCGTAAGAGGTAGATCAGAAAAGAATTGAAAAAGTTTGAGAGTCTGAACAGCTGTCCCCGAGGAGCGTTCTACCTTACGGAGAATTGCAAAACTGGTCGTGTTTCATTTTGCTGTACGAATTGACTTCTGTATTTCACTTACAAGTCTCTCTAGACGTAGGAGGAAATGCGACGAATCAACATCGAAATGTTAAAAATACAAATGAAAGGATCAGAAATTATGACTTTCGACAAGTGTCCCTTCCCATCTTCATGCCTGTATCAACTCCAGTTTCTTGGTCTAATAATAATATTCCAGAAGTGGTGGCGTCATACTTACCATAGACAACACTGGTGGCGGCACGTGCTCCACTTTGTTGCCTTCCACTACGACTCGAATGTTGCCCCTCTCTTTCATTCTCGCGAGCCAGAGCATAATTTCCGCTCCGCTGACCTACGCAAAACTCAAGCGCTAAGCCGTTGCCGTAAAGAGGCGTGTGACGTAGTTTATAACGATTCTCTCTTAAAATATATATTATATGTATGCATCCAGTTTTGGGCTTGTCAATACAGCTATTGTAGCTGAATTGCCTCCTTGTGTTGACGATTGAATTTTATGGGTTGAAATAAACGAGCAACAAATGAATGCTATGTTGACGCAGCTCAAGAAGGAACATTCTTTGGGAGAAGAGTAAGAAAGTAGACCTGCCCCCTCCCGCGGTTTCTGTTATCGGGTTGACGAGTGAGCTCATTTCCATCAATCGGGTCGTATTTTTAATACACTAATACTTGCATTCATCTCTCTTTGACAGAATAGTTTCTATTTCGGTCAGGACATCGGTCACGTGTTGCTAAAACAATGGATGGTGGATTCACCAACAGGTGAGACTTGTGTGCTCCATTTTCCCATTAATAAACAGGAAAAAGGCGCCGCCTTTCATAAACGCATGAACGTTAAGGCATGGGTCTGAGACTATAACATTTTATGGTAGGTAAGAATCAAGTTTTAGAAAATTCTCAGCGAAATGACAGTAAAGTTGGCAAAAAATATATTTCTCAGTGTGTATAAATGATTTTTTTGCAAATCTTTAGATTTTGACCAAGTCACGAGACTAACAGCCTATATTTTCCCGCCAAAATCACAAGACAAAATGTTATTCAAAAGAAATCGTCAGTAGATGCAAAAAAGCATGGAAGCTCATGTAACAACCACTGACTAATTCAAAATTATTAACGTTTCACAATTTTTTTCTCCAAAATCCTAAAAAAATCGAGCAATATTTTACGTTTCACAGATATTTTAAAATAATAGATAATGTTAAGGTTAATAGATATGTCAAAATATTTTATTACTGTTATCGTTCTGTTATGTTGAGTGATAATTGCTCTTTCAGATTATGCAGAAGAACAGACAGAAATATCGCGTTAACATAATATGTTTGAATTTTGGCGGGAAAATGTAAGTTTTAGTGACGTGACCGTATCTGTCAACATTTTATATAGCCTGTCTCTTAAAGTATAGCGAAACAAAGTAGTTGATCTAATTTCATTCAATTCTGACCATATTCCTTGAAATAATAGAGTCAGTGTGTTTTCTACAGTGACCCATGCCTTAACTTACTTGTGAAATCTTTTACTGGTGGAGATGTACTTGAAAGATTAATACCTATACGTCGCTTAAAGTATTCAACGCACGGTGTTCTTTTCAAAGCTGTTCTCTTTATAGCTGTGTCGTTTCTGAAAAGTTTTCAGAGTTGTTGACGTGGAATGCAGAACAACGGTACCTCGGCACGTATACCATTTGAAATACCCCAGATATTACGCAGAAGAATTTTCAAAGGTTTTTGACTATTTTTGACACATTTACAAGTATGTGTAAGTAGAGTAATGGGTGCAATTTTTTCCGCGTTCCAAGCTTCGATTTTTTTCAGAGTTAGCAGGGCTTGTGTACTTCTTCCCCGTCTGTTTTTGTTGTATTCTTGTCACGTGAATGCACAATAGGGGCAAGCTGTAGAGCTTTTAGCAATCTTTATCTTTGTACTTTTGAACCCTCCCCAGATCTACCTATTCCAAAAACTACATTATGTGCTTGGAAAGGCCAGAAGCCGTAACCTTTGATAATTTTTTTTCACCATTTTTTGTGTGTGATTCTACTCCCCAGAGCATGTTGAAACACCTACTACCATATGATGTAATTTATTCCACTACTGATTGGCTAATCAACGGCCAAAACAAAGGTCATGGCAAAACGTCACTGGTGTAGTATAGTTGAACCAATCCGCAGTGGAAAAAATGACGTCATATGGTAGAATCGTTCTGCAGGCCACATTTCACCGCGCTTGGTCTCAAAACACGGCCGATTTCTTCAAGATGATGCGAGAAACACGTTCATCGGCGTGATTTTCGAGGAGATGGTTAAATTTGTGATCCAACTAGGCATATGGGAGTGTAGTTCTGAATGTTTTGTGCGAGCGCACGGCCAGTTGACAAATCGGATGGTGTGTTTTTTGAGTGATTGTGTTGAACCACCTTGTGAGTATTTAGGTTACAGTGGCGGGCATATCGACTACGGGATCAATAGATCGATCCGAAAATGAATCTACTTAGCATACTACCTAGCTAAGGAGCGCTTGTGGGAGTTTCTCCGGAATCACAGCAGAAACTAACTCACTACTGCACAGACTCAAATGTAACGCGTTCAATTAATCGCAAAGAAAGCTGGCCTTGGCTGCCAAATTTAAATAGGTTTGTATGAAATAGGAGATACACAAGAGAAACGAAACTATTACAGCAGATTTTTTAGAAATTCACCGACTTGAACCAAGTCTACCCGGGCCGTTGTTTTGAGCGTTGAACGTCACAATGTGTAATTTGTTACAGGTCTGTTTGGTGTGTGCGTCGTAGCATTAATACTGACCCTAATGGAATCGTACATCCAAGCCTTGACCAGAAGGTTGGAAAGAGAGCTATCCAAGCAGGCAACTCTTCAAGCTCACCGAGAAGCCAAATATCCCCGGTTGGACCCATCAAAGGTTAAAGATCCCACACTAAAGAGGGCGCTGTCGATTTACATGGACCCAAACCGATGGGTGAAATACGATGCAGATATTTTTTCCACTGAGAAGAAAACTTGCCACAAAAGCGATACAGAGACAAACGGACAGTTAACGGATGGCACCAAGGAACAAAAAGACTCTCGCAAACGAACGACAACTAATATAGAGAGGTGAATATCAGTGCCGTTGTTTTTGTAAGCCAGCTCTATTTACAAGTTTTGCCAAAAAAAACACAATAAACACTTTATCTGAAACTCTGTGAGTGAATTTTAACTCGTGTATTAGTAACTTTCTCTCAAGTGGATTGCAGTCATCTTTTTTTGCTGAAACCTTTTCTCTACTTTGACATTGTAGGGGAAAGATTTCAGCAATTGCAAACAGTTGACTCTTTTCAAAGTTGCCCGCTGAGAGGGGATTGGTCAGTTTCTTCGGCCTGGGGGCCGGAGATTCATAGGGGGGGGGGGGAAGTCACCAGGTTTCTGACTTTGGTGATTAGGGGGTCACCATGTTTTTGAAGTGCTCAATAGGGGAGTCAGTGTGTTTTTGACTTTCGACACGGGCTCATACTTTCCTAAAATGCATCGTACCAGCAACAAATTTCATCATTCAGTGGCATTTTTCGGCGAGCCCTTTGGGCGCCTAACTTTAATTTTCAGACATATTTTTCAGTGCGCCCTTGGGGCGGTGACTTTATTATATCAGACATATATATCAGAGATATTTGTATGTTTAAACTTTTTCGGCGCGTCCGTAGGGCCGGTACTTTAATATATCAGATATATATATTAGAAATATCTTGATGTCTGTAAATTGAAAGTCTGTTTTGCAAAGTGTACTAATCATTATGAAAGCTGTGCTTTCATGGTTTCGATGTTAAAAGAAAAGATCCTCTCTGACACTGGGCTGCGTACAGATTTGGCTAAAACTTATAAAAATAGGTCTCTATGGCTTATCAGAGATGTAATTGGATGGCTGGCAAGTCTAAGGGATGGACCATTAGACCTTGGGAGGGGGGTGGTCACAATGAAATTGTGAAAAAAATTTTTTTACTATTGTAAATTTCTGAAATTTTTTTTTTCCAATTGAGATTAGCTGTGCAAATTTTTTTTTTCAGAGTAAATTTTCAGATTTATAATTTTTTTTTAGTTCGTCGCTGTCTGAAGATAAAGAGGGCAAAGATGTGGTGCCAAGCACCACAAGCGGCCACGCAAGCGGTCAGGGGGGGGGGGAGGTCAGGAGAGGGGTGTCCCCCTGCTGCTGTTGGAGCTTTTGAAAAATAGAGATTAAAATGGTGTTATTTGGTGGCACTTTTTGCGGGGGGAGGTCAGGAGGGGGTGTCCCCCTCCTGCCGTTGGAGCTTTTGAAAATGGAGATTAAAATGGTGTTATTTGGTGGCACTTGGGGAGTATTTTTGCGGGGGGAGGTCAGGAGGGGGTGTCCCCCCTCCTGCTGTTGGAGCTTTTGAAAAATAGAGAAAAAATGGTGTTATTTGGTGGCACTTTGGGAGCATTTTTTTCGGATTACACATCTTCCTCTGAAACATGGTCTTCTTGCTCCTCAGTAGCTTCCTACAGTTTGAAAATTGACTATTTGGTTTCCTGGCTTCCCTTTCTACTGCGTGGTGAAATGCCTACATTCACCCCACCAAACATCATGCATATCTCATGATTTACAATTGATTTTGACAAGCTGAGAAGCTAAAATAAGCTAAATAATATAGTTAAATTTGCATATTTGTGTTTTTAGAGCAATTGTTACCCTTTTTTGATCAAAACATCTATTTCTCTGTAGCAGCAATGTCCAAATTGATTGGATGAGTATAGATGTGTTGAAATTTCAATATTTGTCTTTTTAGGGCAATTTATGCCATTCATGGTCAAAAAATCTGTATTCTCTGAAAGGGCTTGTCCAATTTCTTTGAAATTTGCTACACAAAAACGATTATTCATGCAGATTTATTCAGTATTTGCTATCGAGAAACTTTCAAAGTTCAACCCTTTTGTGTGTTTTTTTGTTGGGATTTGTTGGATAGATGGCATTCTACCTAGTGTATTGTTGAATGTTAAAACATGTGTTGCTGTTGTTTTTTGAGGCTGTTTTTTGAGAAAAAAGAATTGAAAATGCCTTTTTAAAAGCAAAATAATACATAATGACTTGATATGTTGTTTTATCATTATTGACGTGTTTCTACTTGTTCACCCATTCTTGCATTCATCATTGCAATAAAATGCTGTGAAAAAAATGAAACTGATGTGGCCTGCATCTGTTTACCTTGATCTTAAAAGGCAAATACAACTTTCTATCTTGACAACCATACCATAGTTTCAATGTTTTACCTAGTGTACCTGCTTGGTTTGTACGCAGGAAACAAGTAGAAAACAGGCTCTATAATTTCATAATTTTCAAGTGATCAGAATACAAAAGTTCTGAAAAGATAAGATCATCACAACTTCCAGTATAAGGGACACAGTCACTCTAAATGTATAAATTAAAATTAAAAATGTGCCGGGAGGATGTACTAATAAATACAGAAAGTTGCTTTCTGTCGGTAAATCTAAAAAAATTCAAAATTTTAATACTTTTGCAGATTTTTTTACGCCTTTGTCTTCTTTTTTTTTTTTTTTATTTTGCAAACTAGTTTGAAGATTTTTTTTTCCTAACTTTCTGCTCTGAAATTTTTTTTTTCTGTTTTTGACCACCCCCCTCCCAAGATCTAATGGTCCGTCCCTAAACACCGGGGTTTTCGATTTACCGCTTTTCTCTCTTTGATTATTAATGATTGACATCCATTTATGTGCAACAGATGTGGATATCTGGTTATACATAGAAAGTGTGGAATACATTCACGGCTCATTCAAAATACTGTATTCAAACTTAAACTTGACACTTACAACTGACATGACGACAATTTCACTAAAGCACAGAATGTCTAAATGTTTAATATAAATATATATATGTATGTATATATATATATATATATATTTATACATATATATATATTTATATTACTGAATTAATGAATTTTCATTCCACCTTTTGTTTTACCTTTGTCACGCGCAGGGGGGTCACCCTATCACCCTGTTTTCGAAAGTTGGAATGGGGGGTCACCCTGTTTTCAAAAATTGGAATAGGTTGGGTCAGCCACTTTTTGACGTCGGCAAAAAACAATAATCCATCCCCAGGCCGAAGAAACTGACCAGTCCCTGGTGATGTAGTGGTCATTTTAATAGCGCACGAGGATAGCGGATGCAGCAGATGGCGGTATAAAAATGGAATAAATATGATGATTATCTTTACAGCATTTCAAAATTTAACAGCATGAGCCATTGAAAAACATTGATTCGATGTACATTTATATTCTTCTTCACAGGCTTAAATACCACATCGCTCTCAGCTCTCTTCACGTCGTACGTTTGCTGTTAGGATATTTGGTAATGCTACTGGTTATGAATTACAACGGTTGGATTTTGCTCGCCACTGTCGTTGGTGTCGGCATTGGCTATTTCCTTTTCGCCTGGAATGCACATGAGGCCTATCGCCTGCGGGCGCAAGAGAAAAAGAAGCCCCCAGTTGTGGTGTGAGAGAGTGTTTTCTTCTGCAAAAGTGTCGGGCTATGATCCAGCAAACTGCGTCAAACAAGTTTTCGTACGTTACATGAACTGGATCGCCTCTTTTTCTTGTAAAGAAATTGTGCTTTAAATATCGACTAGGCAGATTGCATAGACGTAAAACGGTGTAACAGTGTGCTTGGACAAGCCATCGGTACACTACATTGCACGATTATGATCAAAGTGACAGATTTGTACATGTTTTTTAAATTGCGTCTGTAAATAACTATCTTGTCATCGAGTTTGAATGGCTCATTATTGTTTTACACAAATTGAATCCAAATTTGTTGACATATGAGCCTCTTCATCAACTAGGACATACCAAGTAAATTAAAAAAAAACATAAAAAAAGCAAATCGAAAGCAATCACCCAAGTGTCACAAATTTAATCTGTTTGTTGACGTCTGTGTTTTTTTCCATTCGCTGAATTTTCCAGAACAATTAAACTTGAAAGTCAAGCTTTATGAATAATCAGAGTTGATCAAAGATGCTAATTCTATCAATTAGGCCTAAGGTAGAACGCACCTCGGGGACAGAAATTCGGGCTTTCAAATTTTATCAATTCTCTTCTGATCTACCACTTGTTGGGGCTCATTTTGAAGCTCTCGATGAAAGAAAAGTTTTCACCGTCTTAGTTTTTCGAAAATCGAAAATTTTATTTTTCCCCATAGAGTTAACACAGGGATGGCGGCCATTTTGAATTTCAAATATCGGGAAATTTCAAGTAATTTGTCTCTCTAGTATCAAAGTTTGCACGGTGACCCCTGATTTTTATTCTTGCTTTGGTAAGAGAATGGTCGAAAGTTTCATTGAGGAAAGTTTGAGCAAAAGTTTAAGTCTTTCACTTTCGAGGCGCATATTACCTTAGATAGTTGACCCTCTTTTATATTTTATTGTATTTGGAAGATTAATGTAAATAAATTGAAAGTGTATATTTTCCTACCCGGCAACCGTACCTGCTGACTTCTTTATCACCGTTCAAAAGGGAACGTTGGTTACGGCAACGTAGAGACTGGTATCACATGATGCTAACGCTCTAAGTTTGCAGACAGAACTAGGGCAGTTTATACTCCGGGAGGCATCGCATGTAAGGAGGAAGATAAAAAAAAGAGAAATGCAATGTGTGTGAACAGCAATTTTTTGAAATTCTACCCATTACTGACTTAAATTAACAGAAATCGTATCAACTTGAAGGCTGTTTATCGCACATCACGGGCATTTTCCTGATGCACTGTGCATCTCATGGCACAGGATTAAAACAATTTAGAAGTAAAGGGTATCGGCACCTATTTTAATGTTCTGATACCGAATTAAAATAAAAAAAGTAAACGTATGGATATAATATCCGAGTACAAAAAAGACCAAAGGTGTTGCTGGCTGGCTCGATGCCTACTTTCAAATTCTGTTACGTCATCAGTTTAGAGTGTTGCTGGTTGTTCTTTTCATTTCTTTCACATTACTCATCGCTCGGTGTATTTAAATATGGCAAACAATACCCGCCAAAATCCCCCCGGATAGATGACGTCACAATAGCGTGATACTCACGATTAGTGTGCGATTGGCATATATTACATTTACACATTGTAGATTCAATAAGAATGACCCCTGACTCATCGAAGTCGATAACTTCAAGTTTTTACCGTACTTTGTCCACGAAATTGTGGTCCTTATAAGGAAAATTTTGTGTTCATCGGAAAATTCGAAAATGTGGTCTCTAAATTTCATTTAATTTTACTGACTTATGAAAACGTTGTCTTCATCGCCGCTATGTATGGTTTATTACACTATACAAGGAAACACTTATGCGGGTAGCAGACCTTTTCGTACACAACTCTGCTTAAAATATATTCAAGATATTCTATTGTGAGCAATGTCACTTAGTACCCTCAGATTTTGCAAATGTGGGAAAATATTCAACGATATGCAAGCAGATATAGTAATTTCAGTTTAGTTAATAAAACTGAATATTTAATGAGATAAAGACGGGAGTCCGGTTATATACAATGTATAGTCAGAACAGGGTCTTTCTTTGACCGGAGTCGTCTGGTGAGGTGGGTATACATCTGTATCTTAAAAGTTTCACTTTTGAGAAAAGTTTCCTGCCATGCGGAATTGTTGTAACTTTAACAAAATTCTATGAAAATGAAAAAGAAACACATTCAATTGCATCTTTTGAATTGATCTTCCGGGTGCAGCTAACTTCCTCGGTTTACTCCACCATGGCAAATGGCAATTCGCCCGGAACGTACGGCAGTCAAACCGTGAAGTTAGTGTGGAAAGAGGAAGCATTGCGGGTCTTTAAACACATTTTAAATCCCACAAACTGCACTTTAGAAACTTTTTCAATTATTTGTGTTCATGACTCCCTCGGGGACATATATTCGGAACTTAAGACTTTGACAGTGGCTTTTTGGTCTACCACTTGCAAAGCTCATTTCGAGCTCATAGAGTAAGTAAAGTTTTCACTGGCTTGTTTTTTTGTGAAAATGAGAAATGTAATTTTTCTCCATACAATTGACACAGGGATGGCGGCTACTTTGGATTTCAGGTGTCGTTAAATATTTAGTAACTTATTTCTCTAGTACCAAAGTGTGCACGGTGACGCCTGGTTTCTATTCTTTACTTCAAAAAGAAAAAGTGTGGACAAACGTTTACGTCTTTCAGCTTCCAGGTACGTACTACCGAATACGGTAACTTCAAAATTCGAGCCGTAGTGTTGATGATAATGGCGTAGTATTTATTGTCCGGGATATTGGGTATTCTCGCGTGATTTCAAATTTAAAATGGCGCTTTCTAAAGGCAAAGTACAACGTAACCAATTAGTTGCATACAGATGTATGTATGTCATACTGTTGTGGTCACTGACACTACACCTTCTGTCTGCATATTCAGCCTACACATTTGTAGCCATATTTTTGGATGCGATTATTCTCTGCACACTCAATTCACTCACTGGACGATCTATTGTCTCAGCTGAGCGCGGTAAAATTACTGGTACTAAAAAACTTGTACACAATAGTGAAAGAAAACCTTTTATTGAAAAACGAGACAATGAAATAATTTTTAAATGTACAGCCACTAGGGCCCTGCCCAGAAACAGAACAAGAGCTGCATTTTCCAAACAAACTTTAAAAAATGAAGACTATAGTGGATGATCTAAAACATAATCTTTGGAAATTGTCAACGTTTAAAAACCAGTTGGAGCATATGATACACTTGTTTCATTCACAATATCAAAGCAGATTCTCTTGACGAACAGTGAGAAACTATGGATTCAATAAATTAAATCCCAGGTTCCCAGCATTACTATATACATGTACCGTGTATTGTCTGCATAATCACACACGATGCGGTAGTCAAACAGCGCCATCACAGTTGAAATGTTGAGAAATGAATTAAAGACAAACCATCACATTTCGGAATACTATACATGCTGCAAGGACGTTTTCATTTGTTTGGTTGTTCGGTATGTCCCTGAAAATACTAAAGTTTAATGGTACCAGCGCAATAACATTCCAAAAGAAGAAAAACTGCAGACAAACTCGATTTCCTACCTATGTTAACGATGAAATGGAACGGTCCACAACAGATAATGCGGCGACACCATTGATGTGTATCATAAGAACAGGAGGAGGAAGTTGTAGGGAGTTCATTGCGTGCACGGAGTCAACACCCACAACTGACAGGGGCTGCTGTCCGTTTGCTTGTCCTGTTTCATCGACCGCAAGTGAAAAATATTGGTAGTCATTTCGATCTCCGTAAAGCTCGTCCCGTATGGAACACTTCGGTATTAGTCTGCAGTTTTTGCAGGTAGCGTTATAGACACTGACGCTGAAGGGAACGAGCAAACAGCGGTAAGATTTTTTTTTCGATTTGAAGAAAATTTACTCGTAAGAAAATCCACATTAAACTAAACTACGTCTCCCGTTTCGATAGGATCTTTAATAAGGTTCACTTTTTCCTTTTTGTCATTTTCAAGCTGGCAAACGGAACGCCGAAAGACATAATCCGTGTAAACACCAACTAATGTCGAAGCAAATTTTTGACGTGCACGAGCATAATCATCTTCAAAAATTATGATGGTTATTTAAACAGTGAGCTTAGCGCCGTGTCTGTTGGTTACACTTATTTTCCAAAATTTGATATCTAGAATTTGAAGACCGTTGGATTGACAGAATATCAAAGTAATATTTCGCGTCTGCTCTTTCTTCTCGGGAAGAATAGAACTCATGAACGGCTGCCCGAGTGTTCCAAACTTCAACCGTCGTGCCTGGCCAGATAGAAATTGCACGGTAATAGTACGGGAGCCATCCTTACGATTCTATCCATGATTTCAGGAAATTATTGTAAAAGGTAAAGTGATCTATTGTGTCTGCACTTGGCATGATTCAACAAAAAAGGCGGCGAGCCCTTCTCATTGTAGATGAGGACCCGCCAGCCTTTTAAAAGCTGGCGCGCTGATCTGAAGGCAAGGACTTAAAACATTAAAAATATGAGCTAATTGCAATAGGAAGAAGACTTTGAATCCTTTGAAGAATTCTTTATAATTAAGATGGTGAATAGAAAAGATGTTGTGGTGGCACCCTATTCAATCTTGGTGATGACGTCAAACATGGTGTGGCGATCGGATTGCCTGAAGGCACAAAGTAGATGAACATATGACATTTGCATATCAGTGCGTTGGTTAAAGAGATTGGATGGTATCTCGAAGAGGTGGGTTGGGTGGAAACTTCAAAACGCACAAAATTACAAGTTGGCCTTGATACTGGTGAAAGCTGGTAAAGATGTAACAACCAGACTTCTAGAAGTTTGTAACAGATTTCATGGAGATGAAATTCTATTCTATTCCTATTTTTGGAGAGAATCGCAGATGAGCACGACGCAGACGATATTCTTGCTTTGGTCAAATCAGATAATAACGTTGAATAGATAAATGGTGGATGATCTAATCTTAAGCATAAATATTCTTGAGGTTACTGGTGTGACGTGAAAATCGTATGTAGTATGAACAAAAATTGTAAAAGAAAATTTGCGATTCATCGGATGTGCAAAAAGAGTGGGTAAATCGTTCTGAGAACCACAGTGAGGACCGATGAAGCAGGTGAAAGAAGACAGTGACTTGTTATTTATACAGAGACGGGACTAAGTAAGGACGATGTTCTTAAGCTTAGAATTCGAAAGGCTTTGTTGTCTTTGTTTTAGATTAGTAATTAGGCATGTTGTTGGCAAGTTTTGTGTCAGTTCTTGTTTGAGACATCGTATGTACAAAATACAATGACGTCAGACACCCACTAGGTTACGTCATTGTCAAACAATACCGATAATCTACATCGTGACTGGGCAATAAGTGGCGAATATAAATAAATTCTGACGAATATTGAAAATGTCAGTGTTATCACTTTCGCAGGCGCCGAGTGTAAGCAATAATTGATTGTGGACTTGTGGGTTGAAATTTTACCAAAGCTGTGATCGACGCATCGTGCATCTGGCATGGCATCTGTGTATACGTGCGCTTCGCCAGTTGTATGGTAATTAGATATAAACATGTGATCTGTCGACGACGTGTACCCGTAAGCTGGTTGGTTGAGGTGCCTGTCGCGATCGCGGCCGGCCACGTACCCATCGAAGAGAGGCAGGACTTATCGAGGCAACAGTCGAGTGATTAAGAGTGTCATTCTCCACACAGTGAAAACTAATATATTTCGTTTTATCCTCCATAGCAACAGTTTCATTCAAAGGAGTTCGACATTGATTGTTGACCAACCAAGCCATGATGGAGCAGTCACATGAGCAACATGTGGTACCAGTCACAGGTCATGGCGCTCATCAGGTAGGCTACGTCACGAAATTCACCAACATGTGTTGCACTTCCTTAAAATTGATAATCGTACAGTCAATCGTTAACCCCAAGTATGAATCGCATGAAGTTTCGCCACTCATAATAGCAGCTAGTCTAATTAGCAAATAGCGGAACGCCGTTTATAGATAATACTCTTGTTTACCGAGCCACTCCGATAGACTTCTCGTGGCAACCTTTGACCCGTGTTATTTTATTTACTATACGTGTACTTTGATTGCAAACAGACGTTTGATTGAATCACGGTTCCTGTGATAGAGGGGTCACGTGGTTGAATGAATGGGATTAGGTGTTTAGCGCGTTGCACGTAACACAGCGTATCTTGTTCAAAATAACTCTTTCGCAAAGATTCGTTTATTTTTTGTTAAAATGTTACCCAAAGTATTTATTGGCAGGGTTCAAGTTCACCTCCAGTTCACCTTTTAGCATAAGAAGCAGTCGTTAGTTTGGTGAGAGAGAGGTGTCAGTTTATGCAAATCACCCGATTTCCTGGCTTTTTATTTCTTCCGCTTTCAACATTTCAAAAAAAAATACTTCACCCTGACAGGGTCAAATTTTGTGAAATTTTCACATTAAGTTCTTTAAATACTCTATAAAAATCACAATTTTGTTTAGCAATAGGGGGTTCTTACATTTGGAATAAGAGTCATTTCAATTTTGCTTACCATGAATTTTAATCACTTTTTGAATGTTATTCTTTCAATCCTTGACAATAAGAATGAGAATAGATCATGCAAAACAAACTATTTTTTCTACCTAAACCATAGTTTCAAATTTAACATTCAATTTCATACAAAGTCAAGTTTTTAGCTTAAATAATTTTCATCACTAATACCAAAATTGAGATTTTCTACCCCGAATTTAACATTCAAATTTTGATCATCATCTTGAAAATATATAGTATGAGGAGGTTTTCTGTCATTTTGATGAGAAATATTGCTTTGATAAAAGTGTGTTTGTTAAGTGCAAAGAGAGAGAGAGAGAGAGAGAGAGAGAGAGAGAGAGAGAGAGAGAGAGAGAGAGAGGGCAACAACTGATTAAGTCCATAATTTGTGTCATCAATGAACTGTAAATTAATAGGGTTTATTCCAAAACTTGGAAATTGGCTAAAGAAACTTATTTTTGTTCGGTTATATGATCACCTGTTTGACCTTTCACTTTAGAATCTGATGTTTTTTGAATAAAGTCGCAATGAAAAATGTATGAAATCAGTAAAAACAGGCGTTTTCCTACAGAATTCGCCTCAAGTGTTTTACACTATTCTAGTCAATTGCGCTGAATTATTCATTAATTTATGACTAACTTCACCCGACTTTTTGGTGTAATTTAGTACATGCAGTTTACTTTGATCATCATCTTGAATAGGTATGTTTCAACGGTGGCTTCCGGCTCTTCAACGTTCTAATTGAAGGATTGGACATCGTCAAAAGTAAAGGTATGTTTAAGACTGGCCAGCTACTACTGGTCGCTTTAACCAGCCGAGAATATGCACCGGTGCCAGAGCTTTAATACATATAACTTTCATTTGGTTTACAAATCTTATTTAAAAACCTATAAAATCGAAAAAGGTTTCTTTGAATATTAATATCCTAAGCTTCAAAAACAGGGTAAAATCAAAACATATGTTTGGATATTTTAGTACCGTTCAGGGGAAATAAAATAGAAGTCAAAACATATGTTTTCATTATATATGGAAGTCCCCGTTTGAATCCATCGAACATTTACATAATATTTCTGTCGCTATATGTTTTTTATAGTCGTGGCACCCGGATTTCACGATGTTTTATCTCTTCATTAGTGTTTCGTTGAATATTCTGTAATAAACGATAAACTTTGCCTTCCAGAATTCGTGCTGTGTTTACTAGTTGTCTTCGTCCTTGCAACGTTCTTCGAAGCCATAAAGTGCGCTCTGAGGAAGCTTGCCCGCCAAGCAGTGGAGGCCGAGATACAAGCAGACAACCGAACAAATCGGACTGGGCACGAATGTCGTAGAAATGGCGGGAAATCGTACACCAATAAGCAACTCACTCGTACCGGAAAGAAAAGTATACTTTTGGAGCAGGACTTCAGCTACTCCTTCCCTGATCCCTGTTGTTCAGGCGCAAGTGCATCTTCACGGTTGGTTCAAGGCCATCCCTACGGCGTGTCGACAAGGTATGCCTGCGTTTGTCGACAGACATCATACGACCAAACTTTGAAGGATTCTAACGAGAGGGACGAAAGTGTTGTGACTTCGCAACAACAAACAGAACAGCTCGTTATAAGAAGAGATGAGGCGAGTGGAAGAACCGAAACCGCTGATGAATCCGAATTACAGACCTCCACTGATACCATGGAAGGCCAACATGAAAATGTTCAATGTGGAATTGAATTGAAACCTTTAAAATCGATAGAAGTTCCCAGAAATGAAAATGGTGAAAAAGTAAGCGGCGAAATTGTTCGACCAGAAGTGCAAGTAAATACCAGTATCAGCCATGACCTATCCGCTGATGCAAACCGTATAGAACGCCTTGATCATGACAAAATTACAAGTGCAGAAGAAGAAAAGCAGGTCGTGCAATTTTCCGTAGACGCTATTGGAGACTCAGGCTCTCAAACGAAAAATGCAGAGATTACCGATAAAGTCGAGATTCTCGGCGACCTACAGTTGTTATCCGCGTTGGACCTGCAGACAAAACACAGCCGATGTCGTCGGTGTCGTCAGCTAAAGTGCGGTCGCCTGGTAGACGATGCGTCCCTGAGAACGACGAAGTGCCGAGCACTCCCTGGCCGATCCAGTTGTCCGTGTTGCCGACATGTCCCGCGGCAAACCAAGAGCAGTCACTACAGCCGACTTGAGGAAAAAAGCGATGTCCCCGAAGATGACAACCACCAGGGAGCGCGCTGTCATCACAACCACAGCGGCAGCTTGGCAGCCAAAACATTGTCGATGGACATGGAGGACACTCGATGGCTAGATTACAATACAGCATTATCCAAAACAAGAGTACAGAGGACGTGTAAATTGTACAAAGAAATTACCATCTCCATGAATTCAAAAGGGTAACTTTTTTCTTAATTTACTTTCTTCCATCTGACATAATTCCTGCTGACAATTCATAAGTGATATTTAATATGTAACTGTCACCACATAAATGTACTGTGGAGATTACGCCATAGAAATGCTTTGCCTCAAAGTTCTCCATTGAAACAGAGTGAGCCAAAGTTTCCCAGGCGAAGCATGGATAAACTTTTCTCGTAAAAGCTCGCATTTTCTATGTTCTGTTTTTAGTCTTTCGCTCTGTCATTTTCGAGGTTCGTATCACCTTCACGTCGTGGAACGAGGGTGTCTGCTTTTTACTCGCGACGGCTTCTCTTTTCGCACGAAAAGTGTGTGTAGACCCAAATACGGTCCCTCCATCATCGACCTTGTTCCAATAATCAAATGATAAAATGCAATTAGTCATATTATTATTATTATCTTCGTTTAGCAATCTTTGAGCTCCACCAACATGTCATTGTTGAGCAAAACGACGCCGAAGTCCAGTTAATATTTGAAAATGTCAACTTCTGAAGGGACGACCCTGTGCCAGTTGCATTGAAGAGTACGTGCATGTAGTCTCGCAATCCATTGCAATGCAAACAGAAATAAGGTTGCTCATTTACTAGTATCCTCAGTGTTATTTATCTCCGATTTTTCATTTACTCTACAGGTTAAAGTATCACCTCGTGTCGGCAATCGTATACACTTTGCAAGTGGTGTTTGCATACGTAATGATGCTACTAGTGATGACGTACAACACATGGATACTGTTCACTGTAGTCTTGGGAGGCGCACTCGGTTACTTCATTTTCACCTGCAGTTACTGCGACTTCAAACCTCAGCGTAAACCTCAGGCCACGCCCGCCGCAGTTTGATGCAACTTGGAACGCCCTATCGACTTAATAAAGTACCAACATTTAGCATGTCACATCGGAAACCAGAGCTTTATCGTATGCATATTCTCACTGCCTCAGGCTTAAAGTTTATGCGAACTGTCTTTACGTGCGATGGCTTTCACTCCTTATTACAGGAACGAACAGAATGAAACTTTTAAAGAGAATTTCCATAACCTGCAAAAACTTCTTTACAAGTTACAGATTACTCTGTTGCCATCGACAATTATCTTCCTCGGGGAATCGTGAACTCTGTAACAACTGTAATAGTATAATGACAATATATTAAACTCTACCAAAGAAGAACAATAAACGCTTTATTTTAAAAAATCAACGAAATAATTTCAATTGTTATTGACAATTTTTTCTACTTCGTTATCAGAGTGTTATAATGACGGTTAGTGCAATAACAGAGAAGCAATAAGTATATATATACAAAAACCACAATCATGTTGTAACTTGTTTTTTGTCCGGTCATGTGCCTTTGGTGTTTGCTGTGCTCTCCCCTTGGTCCTTATCTCAGAGCTAAACTTCGCCACATCATCACTTTGAGCCGTCGATCTCTCGCTGCGCTTCCTATTCGTTTTGAATTCCGGTTTGGACAGATTTTCCCTTATCTCTACACCGACCTGGTAAAAGTACGATTACCAGGACCATGGTCTCCCATAGAGGAACCGTGCTAAGACCTTGAAAACAATGTGGCCCCACCCCTCTCATATTGACAGTTTGATAAACCGTGCACCTGGCGAACGTGTGGTGAACCGCGGTTCATCCGTGCAAACTAATTATCAGTATCAATCTTACGAATTCAAAACGACTTTTCAGAATTTTCAAAAGTTCGTCTCTTGCCCGTCATCACCTATCATCAATCTTGCTCACAATTTTGAACTTATATAATTTAATTCGCACATATTAAATCGGAATTTAAATTTCTACTGTCGAATCTGTGTTGTTGAGGCACATATTATATTCATCTGCTACAGAACAACAACGTCCAGTACTTTCGCTCGCTGGTTTCCACGGATGGACCCTTTGATCTTGGATGTATAGATTTCATCTTGTCTATGATTTTTGTTGGGCTAGAGGAGCGCTTTAGTGTGGTATCTATCCCTCGAATGGAACTCAAAATTATGAACAGTTGGGTTTCGGACACGCAGATTCGGAAACTAGCGCTAGACACTCGATTACGTTACGGCTTTTGGTTTGGTCATGAGTACGGCAGTATATACTCATATCAATACTTTGTTTGTTCAAGGAGACACAAGCAGAGGACAGTGAATCGTCTAAATCAACTAAGTCAAATCTGCCAAAGTTAGAGAAAACAGTTTCGCAAATTCTAAGGCATGGATCATCAGATCTTTGGGTTGAGGCGGTCAGGATGCTAGGGAAGATTATTTTGTTTCGCGTTCCAAAATATGACATTTTTACAGATTTTACAGAATACATCATTATTTTTCCTCAAAGTTTGCACCCTTTTTTCGACCGACCTTCACATGGCAACCGATTTTTTAAAAATCAACATTGCTCAAAAAATGAGCAAAAATGCTGACCAACCCTTCCAAAGACTTAACGGTCTATTGCTAAGTAGAACTCTAACAGTTTAACGCCAACCCTGGTTTATTAGACACCGATGTTTTCACCCAGATTATTATATTGGCGCGAGACGAAATCATCGTACTTTAGGTTTTATTTTCAATGTCGCTATATTTTATCCTCAACAGAAAGGAAAAACTCCATCACATGAAAATATGGTAATTGGGCGAATATTAAATTGATGAATTATTGAAGTAAATACCGATTACATATGTGGTAAATCGTTCACACGGCCCGCTAAACTCCCCGGGTGTTCCAATTCAAAACCACGCACTGACTTGCACTCACATCGAGGCATGTAATAAAATCCGTACTCCTGTATATGGACTACCATGCGTAATAGATCGACAAACTATTGGACGGTTAAAATTTCAGAAGTTAAACCGATTATCTCCGTACGGAGACCAACACAGGTCTGTGTTAATATTTCCCATGGTCCTTCTTCGGTTCTGTTACAGAAATTTTTGCCTCAACAGTTGTTATTTGTGAATTTTGTAAGACTGATTCTCGTTTTCTGGGCGCCCTTTCCCTTCTTCGAAAGAGACACATGCACTGACGGGAGCAGAAGACGACTCATTCTGGAGATTGTGGAATAGGTTCACCAACCATTCTAGTCCTACCGTTCAATTACAAATGTAAGTGATGAAAACTGTTATCTATGGAAATCCGGTCACGACATGCGACATGCGACCTGCGACTTCAAAACTGCGACCTGCGTCCTGCGAGTTTGAAACATGCGACCTGCGACTTCGGCATTTAGACCTAGGTGTAACCTGCGACTTCACAACAGCGACCTGCGTCCTGCGTGTTTGTCAAACTGCGGCCTGCGACTTCACAACTGCGACATCATGCGACCTGTTACTGTTAACATAACGAGCACTAGCAACGCTCAAAATATGCCCTAAATAAAAACCCTTACAAGCGTCCGGAAACTCCGGTCGATGCTGGGTCATGTTTATTATCAGGTGCAGCCAACAAACAATGCACTTTTAAAGGGGTCCTTACTATGATAAGATATATTGTGCATGACAAGTAATGTGAACTGACCATTTTTAAAGGTATAATGTCACCTGTTCCGATTTTGCCACAGTTACCATGGAAAGAGAAAACCTAACCAATCACAGATTTTAAGCGGGTGGCCGCTTTTTAAAAACAGCGCCCTCACAAGGGCATTTTGAATACCAAGGAACGCCCCTTTGACCATATATCGGCATATTTAGATTACAGGTGACTGTATACCTTTAAGTCATGAGGGTAAATAATTAGCTTTTCATAATTTGCCCTCCCACTAATTTTTTTTTAAACTTACCCTCCCGCACTCAAACTTCATTTTTACCCACTCCCCACTATTTTTTGCCTGTTTCCCCTCCCCACTGCCCTGTGGTGAAAAAAAAACTTGCCGATTTTCCCTGCCCTGGAAAAATTCCTCTCAAAATTTTGTCGTTCCATTTCTCCTGCAGACATGAAAAGTTATAAGTACTTGCCAGGTGTCCCCATCCCCTGAAACATCATGGCTCAACTTCCCCTGTCTCCGTTTTTAAAGTACCGTAGCTTTCCCTCTCCTCGTTTTTCGCCAAGCCCTGTCCCTGGACAATCAACAGATATCTGCCCTGCCCTACAAAAAACAAAACTAAAATTTGCTCCCCTGCCACTTAAAAACATGTCCTCTGCCCGAGCAAAATTAAAATTTCCCCTGCCCTCAAAAATTGCTCCCGGAACAGCTTTTTCGATGAATAGCTCCGTTGGCTGCACCTGAATTATAATATGACACCACACACCGGATCGCTCACTATAGAGTCAGTCAATAGTGGCTATTAAACTCTCTCAATAACGTAGCTGTGGGTCCATAGCTGTGGTGTTTTCAGACGGGATTCATGCCTTTAACGGGCTGGTTTTGACTTTTACGATTTTAACCCCGCCACTGGGGTTAAAATCGTAAAAGTCAAAACCAGCCCGTAAAAGGCATGAATCCCGTCTGAAAACACCACAGCTACGGAACCACAGCTATCAATAACGAATCTGGCTTCCCTTCTTCGAGGACGAAGATGGCTTTATCAAGCAACCAAGCGGAGGGGATACAAAACAAGAGAGGACTGATGAAGGAACCCCATTTTGGTTCCGAAACACCGTTAAGACGAATCACTCAATCAACAAACCGGTTTACCGGGGACCCAGATCACATGACTAGGGTCAAAGCACTACGGCGAATCACCGGTGTCTCGCCATGTATTCCACACAAAATAAATGCAATGATCCTTTTATTCACCATATCGTAATATTAAACAATCTTGGTAGAGCCGATGTGTGGAGTTGCCCTCATTTTACTTTATATTTGTAGCATGTCGCCGTTGTGAAGTCGCAGGTTACACCTAGGTCTAAATGCCGAAGTCGCAGGTCGCATGTTTCAAACTCGCACGTCGCATGTCGTGACCGGATTTCCATAGTTATCGGCCTACACTTTCCAAAATCTAAATTTCATCAGGAGCGACCATTCGCTCACAGCAACCCAAAGCAACCTCTCAAATTGAAACAACCTCTGGAAATGAGAGTTCTCAGCCAAGAGCCGTCGCAAAACAACGAAATTCTTCTGGCTTAAAAATTGCTGTGACTATGGAAGTATATCCACAGTCGTTTGGAGAGCTATTCAGCGCTGGTACTATTCGCCCCATAGACGAGTGTACAGAAGCGAGAAATACCCCAAGTCTGGAAACAGAATGGCTATTTCGTATAGGGATTGTGCCACCATGTCATCTTCGACGTTCGATTTTACCGTGAAAAGTAGCAAGTTCATCTATCATGTAACCGTCGACCGTTCCCTATCATTCTCAAAATTCATACCTGGTACTTAATTTGCTTCACAAACGCTCGTTTCGTGTGATTTTCGGCCGAATTCGACGGACACGTCGCTAAAACATAAGCGTGAGCAACATTCCGGTCACCTCACAGTGGATGTTGGGCACCTCCACTTTACTGACGTTAGCGCCGCGTACCCATGAGGGGTGACTGGAAGGTTGTTCATGCCTTATGTTTTGGCGACGTGTCTTCTGAACTCGGCCGAAAATCACACGAAAATTCATACCTGATACTTCATCTGCTTACAAAATGCTCATTTCCTGTGATTTTCGGCCGAGTTCGAGAGACACCTGGCCAAAACATAAGCGTAAGCAACATTCCAGTCATCCCTCATGGTAGGCGGCGCCAACGTCAGTAAAGTGGAGGTACCCAAGAGGTGACCGGAATGTTGCTCACCCCCAGGTTTTGGCGAGGTGTCCGTCGAATTCGGCCGAAAATCACATGAAACGAGAGTTTTCTGAGTCAGATAAAGTATCAGGTATGAAATTTTAGAATGATAGGAACGATCGACGGTTGCATGATAGATGAACTTGCTAATTTTCACAGTGAAATCGGACACGGAATGTGACATGGCGTGGTTTTTATAGCCATTCTGTTTCCAGACTTGGGGTATTTCTCGCTTCTGTACACTCGTCTATGGGGCGAATAGTACCAGCGCTGAATACCTCTCCAAACGACTGTGGTATATCCGACCATACTTATGTTGCCAACTTTCCTCTTGTCGCGTGTACATCAGTGTCTTTTTTGCTGGTGTAAGTCTGTGATTTGTGAATGTTTGAGTGGGGTAAATTAAACGCGATGATTTGTGTTCTGTTTTCATGTGAAACGCATAACTGGGGTGAACGATACCAATACAGGCCTCGGGAGTGTCTCCCGGCGAATCCGGCAAAAACTAACGAACTACTGCGCAGACTCAAAGGTAACACGTTCAATCGTAGAAAACCCTGGCCTGGCCTGCCAAATATATGAAATAGGAGAGACATAAAGAAACTATTACAAATTATTTTATTTTGTAAAAATCCACCGACTTGAACTTAGTCTACTGGTTTATAACAATTGACGATTTGAGTTGATGAGATTGTTTTTGTCGTCGCTTCTGTACTGCAAAAAATAATAATTGCCAGTTACTTTTCAAAGCACGGTATGAAGAAAAGTTTGATAAATACTGCTGGTGCATGACGATGAACACACATGTCAAATGTACATAGGTTTTGCATACACCGATACATTGCCCGTAAATCCGAGTTGTTGTGTGGATATGTATTCGTATAGGCCTATTCATTCACAGTCCCTCCTCAACTCCGATTAGCGTACAGCAAATTATTTTGAAAATACATGTAGATTATAAATCGGTTGAAAAGTAACAGCCATGTGTTCGTCATGACAAATATGTTGACGACTGAGCTCCCAGAGTTTATACATCGAGGCGCCACATATCCCACTCAGCAAAGGTCAATCCGACTCTATTTTGGTCGACGTATTAGGCCTACAGCGTTCAGGCGTATAATTTGCGTATGAACAGACATGTTTCGTGTTGTTTGACATGTAGTGACCCTCAAACACTCTAGACAATGCAGGTGCTAGAGTCCAGCTCGACTCCAAATGTGATTAGACTACTGACTGTCCCTGACTCGGTGAACAAACTCGTTCGCTGATTCTTCACAGCATACCTCAACAAGTGTAATTTTCACCTTCATCGCTGCTGTACACTATGGAGACACCCACAGGCGCTTCAGGTATCCTGACCGGCGACGAATACCACGGGAACTTCGACGCCAATACTTACCTGAAGGACTACTATTCCACTCCAGAAGGCAATCCGGAAGAGGAGGGCCTTTTGCCTTTCTGGTTGAACACTTTACATGAAATATTCACGAAAGGTAATATTTGATTGTGCAGTATTTTGCTAGCGTATTCAGTTTAGTTTGAAACGAGAGTACTCAAGACGTACACCTTTGTTTACCCAAGGAGGTAGTAGAGACTACCACCTTTGTTTACCCAACCAGTGAGCGACAGGCAACACCTCTATCGGATTCATTTACATAACGGTGGGAACTCAGTTACAAAACAAAGCTCAGGTGATCTCTTACAGCATGTTTTGCAATTTATGGTTAGGTTAGGTACGAGCATGGATGTACAAAAATAGATCCTCGACAAGCGCGTACATATCAATGGTTAAATACACACAAACATTC
This sequence comes from Ptychodera flava, assembly GCF_041260155.1. Classification (NCBI taxonomy): domain Eukaryota; kingdom Metazoa; phylum Hemichordata; class Enteropneusta; family Ptychoderidae; genus Ptychodera; species Ptychodera flava. Next base: position 10,367,737 of record NC_091939.1, read on the forward strand.
AGTTGTCTCCGTCCACATTACAATTAACATCGCTCGATACAGAACCAGATACTATGGTGAAAGCGATTTTCTCTACATATGACAACATATTTTTTATTCCATAACGCATAAAGCTTATGCACGTAAATTCGGGCCTTTAATTCTCTGAAAGATTAGAAGTGTGCCATTTATAAATAAAAAAAAATACTGTCCATGAACAGAATAAATAAAAAAATAGGCAGCTCAAATGGCGTATTATACATTCATATATCTAATACTGGGTCTACGCACGGTCCCTATAGAGGGACCGTGGTCTACGTGACCGTGACCTTTGGCGTCAATATTGTTTGCAAAATTACAGTGTGCTGCATCATGGACCATGGCTGCATACGGTGTATTTAAAACAAATCAGTGAAGTCAGACAGTAGTTTCTACTGTCTCTGGTAAAGCTGTACTGGTCGCACAGAGAGTTCAATTTTCAGAACTTTACCAATATCTGTGTGTTTCAGAGGGTCTATCTGGAGATCGTCTGATTGACATCGGTAGTGGGCCATGCATTCACCACCTTATCTCGGCCTGCACTAAATTCAGCGAGATCGTCTGCAGTGAATATGTCGAGGATAATAGAAACGCCATCAAGCGATGGTTGAACGACGATAAAGATGCCTTCAACTGGAAGCCGATTATTCAGTACGTTTGTGAATTGGAAGGTCACAGGTCAGTATTCTGACATTGAGATGAAACATTATAAATGGGGTTTTGGTGGCCTTAGAAATGATCATATGAGGATTCGTGGGAGCGGCCGTCGGTAGCAATTAAAGCTCATGATTTCGTTCATAGTTCAAACTTTTACAAAACATCTATTTAAAACTCTCGAAAGCTATGCAACCTTGACCCATGATACGCGCAATACTTTAGGGGAATAATTTACAATGGCGCCTTAAACCCCTCATGTATGTAGGAATAAGCAAGAACCTTATAATATTTGAGATGGCTCATGCCCGCTGGTATAGTGCCTCCCTTGAAATAATGTTGATCAGCAGCTCGCAGGGTTTGACGGGTCAAGGTCCGCGGCCAGGAGCTGTGTAAATTTGCATATCAAAAATGGTACACCGTAACCTTTATAGTGTAGTAATTTCGTCAGCCTATAGCGGACTCTTGTCTGTTATTTCCCGTCATAAAAAAAACGAGTCACATGTGTGCACATATATCATACCATGTGGTTATAGACAGTACAGAGGGATCCCTCCACCGTCTATATGTGATGGAGGGGTTGACGAATGTGTGAAAAATCGTGAAAGGCTTTCTGTCTAAGCGGTAGCAATCCAGGGATACCCATTCAAATAAGTAAAAGCCTAAGCATATCTACCTAAAGTGTTTCAGCTTTTTCTGTCCTGTGTTGTGACAGCATTTTATTGAAGCAATTACTAGGCCTGCATGCGAATCATTTATCAATCATACACAACACACTGACAGACAATCTGGATATGGTATTTTCCAAATGAGAAAAAAACGTAAAGTGATTAAAGCATGTCGATTTAATTTGGTTGGTCATGGTCAACGCTATAAGTACACGTCACAAGACCCCCGAGGACGCTTGAGACTATTTTCATCGTTTCAGCACGATTTTTCCATCAACTCAAATTATCACATTAAAGAAATTAAGCTTAAATATTCATGTATTCCCCGGCGTTTGCTGATCAAAAAACACGATTGGTGACCTAGAGAAAACCTGCGTGCATTTTACGCACATCACGATCGAGTTCCAAGCGCAAGTATTTTATCAAATTTTAGAGGATGTTGTCTTGCTTTAAGCGAGGTCGTTTATCACAGATAATTCTCACCTTTAACACAACGTAAGGCACAGTTCATGAGTTCAGTTTATTTCTGACATGCACAAGGAAAACAGTACAATAAAATCCACTGTGATAGTTCCGAATATTTGATCAGCGAAAAACTGTAACTTTCAATTTCTAAGTGTCACAAAATGTGCTGGATAACTGTAGTTTGGAACAACATATATTTTTAATCTTTACATATACAGTATGCACTGCCACAAAGTACACCACCTGTTGATTCGAACCCAGAATTCTCAGGGCCACCGGACGCCCTCAACGGTTAACGGCGATATATGTGCGTAGTCGTCATTCGCTTGGTAAATTACGTACCGAATAAAAGTGGGAGATATAAAAGAAAACATGAAATATAGTTTGCTCTCCAGGAAAAACTGCATTTCTGCGATAACATATGAAGCTACAAACACAGATCTGCAGGAGAAGAATGATAATGGCAAACAGCTCACACACAAATGATGACAATTGACAGTGGGATGAACAGATTTTTTTCCCACAACTATATTATCATACAACCTATTTTCAGTGTACATGAACTCTTTTGCGAATTCCGATATACATTGGTCTTTTTCGGCAATTGAAAATTAAAGTGTGTTGCCTGATCTGCTGTATGCAACCAGCAACACCAATCAGCCTCCGGATTGTGTGCTACATTTTGTCGGCGTAACAATTTTGTCTCTTCTGTTGCAGCGAAGTTGAAGCTCGCGAGAAGACTCTGCGCAGTACAATCAAAGAAGTTGTTCCGTGTGATTTGTACAAGAACGACCCCATCGAACCACACAAATTCCCGCAGTTCGACTGTCTCCTCACATGTCTTACGGTGGAAGCCGCCTGTCTGACCAACGACCACTGGAAGCAAGCCATCAAGAATATGTCTAACTACCTAAAACCAGGCGGTACCTTCGTGCAGATATGCGAACCGGCCAAGTTTTACTCCGTTGGAGAAAAGAAGTTCGCAGCCCACAACGTCAGTGACGAGTTCGTGAAATCAGCTGTACTTGAGGCCGGTTTTAAGGATCTGAAATGTCACTATAGAGATAGAGTTGTCAATTTGAACGAGTGTAAAGGTATACAGTACGACTTCAGCATTGTCTTAACTGCCACAAAAATGTGAAGGAACCGCTAGATGTATTTTTATAATTATAATTATCAGAATGTGGATGCATATAATTTGCTAGTTTTGCCACCATGACAGCGGAATGCAATCAAAATATTAAATACATATCTAGCACACCGAGTGTTTCAATCATATCTGATCAAAACCTTGATAGAATAAAAAAGTCGAATTACTTTTGGGTAAGGACAGACAATGGAGTTAAGTAATGGATTGTACACAACCGAAAGTTTGCAGAATCCAAAGTTAATAGGTATAAGTCTCTGAGAATCATTCTGACAGTGATATCGACTTTCTTGTCGACTTGACTTGGAACATCTTACGTGGTTCAGTGTCACCATGGATGTGACCAAAAAGGACATTCACTATGTCATATTTTTATCGATTGTTTTGTACGCAATTCTTCAAGTGACTCAATGACTTTTGCAAAGTTAATCTGCAAATGATTGAAACTCGCTGTATTTTGTACTATATGGACGATTTATGACGTAGTTCTGAAATTTGAAGCATTAATTTACATGCACAATGTAGAAAAATAAATACTCTACTTATAGCTTATACGCCGTTATTTTTAAATGTCTTCAGACTACTTTCGAAAGTGAAATTGCCTGGGAGTGGTAGTCAAAATTGGGGAAGGGGATCTAGTACAGAAGGAAAAATGTGTGAAAAATATATAATAACGCTTTAGCTTTATTACTAATGCAAGCAAAAATCAGATTACCTGCAATTGGAAAACAAGCGTTGTATTCTTAGAGAATGTTTGTGTTTGCAGTTGTATCGTAATAAAGGGCCGCGCTCATTCCGTCAGTAGTCCATATGAAACAATGACGTAACACATACCCACTTCATTCACCAATGCACCTTTCTGGAAAAAAAACCCATCGGCTGATCAGGTATGTATAGTCTAACAAAATGTTTTCATATCATAACTGTGAAATATGAACATCATTATAAAAGTCGTTTTGGTATTTCATTCTGGTTTATCAAGCTTCCTTTCCGCTCTTTCATTTATAGTCTTCGAAAAATCACCCTACGTCACACTTGACACAGCCGTCCACGCTGCGTAAAATATATATCAATCAGTCAATCAATCCTCAATACCTAACACATAATGGCAGAGAGTATGATATGGTACGTTCCAGATGAGATATAACATGTGTTAAAGATTACTACACCAAATCAATCTAAATGCATAAATGACATTCAAGAAATTCGTAATGCAAACCACTCCATTGTTACTGTATATAGTCGGCTACTGGAGGGTTCAGCAGACCCTGCGATTCTTCATGAATACGGCTAGATTATGAAATTTGATCTCATATTACCTTTTTAATATCATGTACTTTTGTGGAATACTCCAAGAAACAGAAATATCTGTACCACTTCTTTTACACATTTTTTGTCTCAGAAATATGATTCTTACGCCAGAATGATACGTGAAACTCATCATCAGTTTCATTACTATCGCATTCTCATACAATGTTTTCATATAAGGTATATAAAGCTGGTTAAACGTGATTTCCATCCATATCTGTACGCATATCGCGATCACTCAATCTAAATTTCAACAAACTTCTATGAAGTGTAAAATCTGATAAATATTCCAAATATTTGTTGAAACAGACTTAGTCTTGGATGATGTAGAAATACCCAGTATATAATTGCATTCTCCTTATAGTCATTGGACATATTACTGTTCCAGATAACTAAATATTCACTTTCCACTGAAACTCTTATTCTCTAATTTCATATTTAGCTGAAAATACGAATTTATTCCGAATGAACTGAAAACATGACCATGATTGTAACTTTCCAAAGCTTTATAAATTGAGCCCTAAAAAAACTTATTTCTATATTTTCCTTCAGCGCATTTTCTGAAAGTGATTTCCTATTAAATATTGCTCTGACCAGTGTAGCGTGTATATAAAGCGTCATGGTCATAAATGTTAGCAACACAATCACACGAAACTGCTTCATTCACTTTACGTCAAGAGATACGTCAAACATAATGGTCTAGATTACAGTGACCCCCGTCCATTACAGAATCTCTAGAAATTTATACTTACAGTCTAAACACAATAATTTACAGCATAATCTTACACCAGCATAGACTGAGAGGTAGAGTTTATTGATAAGCTAGTATGGTCCTCGAAAGTGAATGACTTAAAGGTATACTGTAACCTGTTCCAATTTTGCCACAGTTACCATGGAAAGAGAAAATCTAATCAATCACAAATTTTAAGCGGATGGCCGCTTTTTAAAATCAGCGCCCTCACATAGGCATTTTGAATACCAAGGAACGCCCCTTTGACCATATATAGGCATATTTAGATTACAGGTGACTGTATACCTTCAACGTTTCTCAAGGAGTCTTTCAACCATTCTCCTTCAAAATTAAGAATAAAAATCAGGGGTCACTGTACAAATTTTGCTATTAGAGAAACGAATCACCCAAGATTTACCGATATTTGAAATTCAAAGTGGCCACTATCCCTGTGCTAAGTCTATGGAGAAAAATAAAAATTTCTATTTTCAAGAAACCAAGAAGGTGAAAATTTTCCTTGCGCCAAGAGCGTTAAAATGAGCCTCAACAAGGGATATATCACAAAAGAGTTGTTAAAGTGTGAGAGTCAGAATGTCTGCTCCCCGAGGCGCATTCTACCTTTCAGTGGAACAGTAGGCATTTATTGACTGGTCATGAGGCATTGGCTCAACGCATATGCTTCCTTTGGCCTCGTTCACACAAGACAATACTCCTGTAAGGTCTCAGGAACTTGTACCTGGAATGGAAAGAAAACTTAAGTCGGAGCAATCAAATGTCATTTGCTAGGTTCACACCAAGACCTATGATCGCTCCTTAGCCTAGCTCTAGATTTTCGTTGATAAGCTTAGAAAATTTTTGGTAAGCGTTCACATTGTATTTGAATAAGTAAGTCTCTAGGTCAACTGTGTTAGGGCGTAAGCTAAGCCCAAAGCCGACGCAAACGTTAACATACCAAATTTGTGTCGACTTCAAAAATATCAGACCCGACATAATAGGTCGACCTAATACAGCGCCTTCAAGTGGGCTTTCTGAAACCAGGGCCAACGTAGAAGTGACCTAAAATCTGTAGTGTGAATGTAATAGTTTGAATATGCATGTATCATGTAAATTTTTACGACGAGGGAAAGTCACCTCTCCTGTTTTCATTTTTTCTGGTGATTACTGTGGTTTGTTTGTTTGGGGTTTTTTTGACAAGAAAAGGTGACACGTGTTTTTCTACATGCAAACGTTTGAAACGTGAGGCCCACGACCAGTTCCATGAACAAAAGACCTTTTGTCAGGGTTAGAGACTTAAATTAAATTTACTATGAGCTGAAATTGGTTATTGAAAAAAAAAAAAAGAATGTTTTAGGGGATGTTGAAAATCAGACAAACAATTTCCCAGGTCACCCCTATAAAGGTTTTTGTAAACGCAGCCCAAGGCATGCACTTTACGTATTGTGTGACGACTGCATACCCGTTCATATACAATGGAGTGGCGGAACGTTCACGTGATGGGACATATATAGACTCCACCTCGGTTCACAGGTCATCGGAGAACTGAGTGCCAAGGTGAACAAACTCTCTCAGTCGCTGATCGCTCAAAATCCATTAAAAGTGCACGACAGCGACTGTTATTTTCACCTTCACGGCGATACAACATGGAGACACCCACCGGCGCTTCAGGTATCCTGAGCGGGGACGAATACCACGAGAACTTCGACCCCAATACCTACCTGAAGGACTACTATTCCACTCCAGAAGGCGATCCGGAAGAGGAGGGCCTTTTACCGTTCTGGTTGAACACTTTACACGAAATATTCACGAAAGGTAAACTGACAAGCAGAGTATCTTGTTTAGTGTTTTCAATAAAACGCGGACTATTAATTTCGTTGCAGTCGAGCCCACACTGATATTAATTAATAACGACAGACAGACAGCTGGTTTGCAACAATTTTATCTGGAGGTGTACTACACATATATACTATCCTAGGCTCTTTTCAGCAAAATTGACAGTCTGGTGGAACAGTGAAATCTGGACATAAATCTTTTGGACATAAATCTAAAATAATATCCAGGAAGCTGAAACAATAATTTTTTCTCCAGTGCTTTTGTTCAAAAGAAGGAACCTGTGTTCTTTGCGTAACAGATAGATTTTTGTTTAAATATTAAACTATCCATGGAGTCTATGATTCAACAGTTGAATAGGCCATCATTTGCTTAATTTGATAAAGTCTAGCAATGGATTTAACACTGACTGGTTGAGATTCTGAGGAGATGGCGGTTTTGCGGAAAATAATGGAATGGGTTTTGCCCAATAATGAACATGAAAATTCTGTACACTCATGTATCCGACGAATTGAGGTTATCATGGCGTCGCTATTGTTCTGCCTACACGGGAGGTCAGGGAGGTCGCAGGGATCGATGACCGGTGAAACCTCCACAGACGACCCGCAGAGTTGAGAATGCGCTGAAGGGGTGGACGATTATAATCGTTGGGGGGGGGGGGAGACTTCGAAGAAGGATAAGGGAGCACTATTGTGTCTCCCTACTCCATTTAGAATTACTTTTCTCACCCTGGCAACATTTTTTCCCTTTCAATTTCTATATTTTTCCGTACGCGCGCCTCACTGCTGTTATTCCCTTTTCGCTTTGTTGGAATGCCTTTCCTTTCATTAGACGGAAAAGTTGACATTCAAACTGTGGGCATACAGCGTCTGCTTAAGAAGTTGGAATTCAAAGAAGCAACCTGCAGTGCAGTAAGCTCACTGGTGAACCACAAGGTGATTGTATAAGAAGTTTCCGTGGATTCGGTCCGTCAACAAGACGCTATCATTTTCCAGTGCGCGATGCGAGGTCTAAAAAGTGTTCCAAACAAGAGAGAAAACTTGAATATTACAAAGTCAAAATGGGAATGTAGGGGTCATTTTGACTGTTTTAAACATGGAGTTGCATAAAGACTCAAAATTATATTTTACACAAAATGATTCCCTAGTTTTACCTTGTTAACAGGAAATAACTAAGAAGCTTAAAAAAAATTATTTTGTCCCTCATTTGTAAATGTTAGGAAACCGAATAAATACAGCTTCTTTAATACGTATGTGCTAAAGAAGTACGTGTTTTGGATAAAGTTCAAAAAGTTTATGTGATAAAGTTAGGCTATGGCTACTAATGTGGATGCGGTCTCTATTTGGAAATTAATTGATGTGTCCACAATTTGCTTTGAAAGACAAAATTAATCATCAAGTAGGTTTACTTGAAGGCAAATTCCACCTCAAATGTTGAAATTGGAATAGAGGTGTTATGGAAATATTATATTCAATATTGGGGATGGGAGTGTGAACTTCGTATTACAATAAGTTGTCTTGACAAGCCATGATAAGCCAGGCTGGCTCATAATTGCCAAGAACACAGGTTATCGTAACGTTGCTTGGATAGTCGTTCGAGGCGGGCGGCCGCAGGTCGCCGTTTACTTGAAAAAAAAAACGGCGCCCCGCGGCCGCCCGCCTCGAACGACTATCCAAGCAACGTTACGATAACCTGTGCCAAGAAGAGCTTATCCTGTGCAATCTATGTAGAGAAGGTGAATAATGAGTATTCAAGTACGCTCGAGTGCGAGGAAAATACATTTGTAAACTGTTGCATAAACACAATAAATACTAGTAAAGTATCAAATTTAAAAGCTTGGTATGAGTAAAACAACGGGTAACAATCATTTCCTGTTTTATTTCTGTATTCCATTGGATAATATCATTGCATATGTATTGCCGCATTGTATATTGCGCTTGAAAAAATATAACCCGTATTTTGACAAAGTGATATGCAAATTGGCAAAAACAAAAGTAATCCCTGTGTCTTTATTTATATAAGGTATCCCCTGACATTTCTTTCCCTCGTTACAAACAGATAACATTCAAGGGATGCTTCTCATATCAAATTCATTGCAATATTTACTCACAAAATGATCAAAATCATATGGCCTAATACATGTAAAAGGGTCTGTGCACACCATGTTGCCATTGTACTGGTCGCCAAAAGCACTAATTTTTTAAACTTTGCTCATGTCTGTGTGTTTCAGAAGGTTTATCTGGAGATCGTCTGATTAACATCGGTAGTGGGCCATGTATTCACGACCTCATCTCGGCCTGCACTAAATTCAGCGAAATCGTCTGCTGTGAATTTCTCGAGGATAATAGAAATGCAATCAAGCGATGGTTGAACGACGATAAAGATGCCTTCAACTGGAAGCCGATTATTCAGTACGTTTGTGAATTGGAAGGTCACAGGTCAGTATTCTGACATTGAGATAAAGTATTTCATGGGTGCGGATATAATCATGGAACTGCAGGAACGGCCTTGGGAAATCAATTTGCAGTATTCTATCTTTTCAATCTGCGCTTATTCCAATAAAGACACTTTTTAGCTACCAACAGTCTACTTAGGATCCTTTACTCAACAGTTCAATTCATTGCGATAGTCGAAAATCTACTGTATTGATCACCGCACAGAGCTATTATAGATCCATAAAGACTGTCCGTGGAGGTACTGGTACCTCCATGGACTGCTTAATCATCACAGGCTTTTATGGACTGGTGCTCGAACATTCGAAAGTGTACTCTGCTCTTCAAAAGTGCTCTGCTCTTCAAAAGTACCAAAGTGTCGGTGGAGAGTGCGGGGCACCGATCGAGGAGACGACCGATCGATCAAGCAGACTGCCCAAACCTTAAGCGCCAGTGCAAATCACTGTACGTTATGACTTTGTCAGAGGCTGTGATACTGGACTGAAGTTTATTCCTTCGTCTTGTCTGTTATGATATCAGCTGCAGACTTGAAGTGTTGTGGCAAGTCTTGAAAGTATGATTTGTATCAGAACGCCGCGCCATCTATATTCTCATGGAGCTAATATCCACTGTATATTTGACCGTCAGCTCATTAAATTTCAAATACTGTGCGATAATAGCTTTTGCCCATAACCTCAAGAGCATCCCACAATTCATTTCTCTCAAGACAAACAATAATTTAAAATCCCATAGAAAGTTTCTCTAGGGTCTATGAAAATCCCACAGTTTTAAAACTTTCTTTTTTAAACTTTTTAAATCTTTTTTACGCATACGGTATGAACATAATCAAATGACAACCTGTTAATTCAAAACTCAGCTTCTTTGGGGCACTAGTATGTATTTTCGTGTGTACATATATATCAATGTTCAATGTTTTCGTGTGTGCATTATATCAATGTTCGTGTGTGCATATACTTACCCCTATATCACTTGCTTTAACTGAATAAGAGTGAAAAAGACAACATTGAAAATATCGTTGAAGATGTACAGTAAACTACATTTCTGTGATAAAATATAATGGTAAAAGTACAAATCTGCACATACCAAACAGCGCACACACAAGATACAGTTGTCGTGAGAACTCAATATCAGTAACAATTTCAATCTATCTTCTAATATAGGAGTACCTAGACAGTCTATGGGTATATTATAGGCTCTTTTTGAATTCGAATATATATGTACTTGTTATAAATCTTGGTCGACGATAGTGAAGTGCGTCCGCCGTTAGTGCGAGGGCTTACTCTTAAGGCGTTCCAATGAATCGATTAAAGTGCAATTTTGTCCATTTCAGGAAAGAGTTCGAGCGACAAGGTAAGATATGCTCATTTTAAGGGAATAAAACACACTTCCATGTATCTGCTGTATGCTAATAGTCACACCAGACTTAGCCTCTAGAATGTGTACTAACATTTTGTCAGCAGTAACCAATTTAAACTTTTGATTATCGACTTTCAGCGAAGTTGAAGCTCGTGAGAAGACCCTGCGCAATACGATCAAAGAAGTGGTTCAGTGTGATTTGTTCAAGGACGACCCCATCGAACCACACAAATTCCCACAGTTCGACTGTCTCGTCACGAGTCTCACGCTGGAATCCGCCTGTCTGACCAACGACCACTGGAAGCAAGCCGTCAAGAATATTTCAAACTACCTAAAACCAGGCGGTGCCTTTGTGCAGATATGTGAATCCGGCAAGTTTTACTCCGTTGGAGAAAAGAAGTTCGCAGCCCACGTCAGTGACGAGTTCGTGAAATCAGCTGTACTTGAGGCCGGTTTCAAGGATCTGAAATGTCACTATAAAGATAGGGTTGTCAATTTGAACGAATGCAAACGTGTAGATTATGACTTTAGCATTGTCTTGACTGCCTCAAAAATATGAAAATGGTCTGTATTTATTTTCATAATTATCGAGTATTGATGCACATACGTTTTTAGCTTAGCCACTATGACTGGACTACGCGTACACATGTGGCCCACACGTGTGTAAATCATATCTGATCAAAACCTAAACAAAAATTCAAATTCATGTTAACTTTTCCAAAGAACCGTCCGAAGAAGTGAAGCACTAAATTGAACACAACCGAAAGTTTGTAAACATCTGAGTATAGAACCTAGACTCGCTACAAGTCCATGGGCTTATAAATATCAAAACAGAATAAGTTGAAAGAGAAAACTTTAGCAGACTGTCGCGTTAGTGGTAGGCTGTCGCTTGGATCGTTGGGCGAACGCTTTGCCAGCCAGTAACTGCCGCCGAGAAAAGCAAAGAGACTGGGGGTCAGTCTTTATACCGTAGAACCTGGTATTTTTCTATAGAGAATGTGGCCTGAGCGAATCAATCTAACAGCATATACTTTATTTGCCGAATTTCGAAATATATCAGTTAAGAATGACTATAAAGGACATTCAATGTGTTCCCCTTTTCTTTTCGGCTTTTTCTCAATTCCTCTTGTTATAAACGATGACCCTTGCAAATTCATTTGCGATGACTGAATGGGTTCTACGGAAGGCGTAGCTATGAATGGATGCATTATGTCGTAGTTTTCGAATTAGACGCATCAATTTTCACGCACAATGTTGAGATAGATAGCAGCTTATGGCAGAAGCTTATGTACTAAAAGAGTCATTTGAAAGTTCGTTTGGATTTCTGAAAATGCAATGACCGGGTGACAGGTACAAGTAGAACTGGGGGAGCTACAGAATGAAAACTGTGAAAAACTCCCCAAAAACAAAACAAAACAAAACTGAAAAAGTGTTTACTTTGCTACCAAATGCGACAAAATTCATATAGCTAGAAAGTTAAAAAAATGTCGAATCATAAAAGAATGTGCGCACGCGCATGATGCTATACAGAAAAACATTTCAGATCTTTGAAGGCGAAATATATTTGCGCGACCTCATTGTGTTCACCCTCTCTGAGATTGATGCATCCCTTAGCGAGTTGCCATCGGTACATATATATGTATTATCCTGGAAACCCCTTTCTACTTTACAGATTTGAAACATTGCTTGTCATTTTGACTGCTACTTTCCGAAGATGATCACTCGTACAGCGTACGTTGACCCCTGTCAGTTGTATCTTCACCCGAACCGCAACGGAAATGCGCAGAAGGGTTACCGATCGCATCACTGACTGAGGTGTGTAAATTTTGTCCGGAACTCGAAGCTAAACCACCGATAGTCAGGGTTTCCAACTTCTTACGAACAATGGGTTCCTCCAGATCTAAATAAGAAACAAATGCAGTGATTACAATGACAACTCTTCGCACGAACCTGCCATGTTTCAAGAATGAATTTCTAAGGGGTGAGAGAAAGTGGTGGCATTTAAAGGAAGGGCTGGGCACCCATTCTTGTTCCGCAAAATTTCAAAACACCCCTTATCTTGGATTTTTCAACAAAAAGAGACCCTTGTTATGAGAAATGTACGAGAAAAATAAATCAGAAAACACTTCTTAATTATAAAATCTCGGAGCGGCAGGAGTGGGTGAGATAATTGCCAATAGGCCTACAGTTACAACCATGTCGATGTTGTCTGTACCAGCTTTATGCTTATCTCCATTACAGTCTGTAGCAACATGATAACGTTTAGGAAAAAGAGTGGACATGATTACGTCCTAAATTAAAAACCTCATTTTCAATTTTTGTCTGAGGCAAAAAAAAATAAAAAATAAAATAAAATAAAATTGTGCTGTTCCGATAACATGGTTTTCAATAAAAGGGTAGGTAGGTCAGCAAGGATTTTTTTTTTCAGAACATTTTTCATTTTTAAGTATACATTTTTCAGGGGTACAGGACGATCAAACACTGGCTACAACATTTCCAGAAAAACGTAAATTACATATCAAAGGAATAAAAACATAAAAGACGTCCTCGTTCAAGCAAAAATCAAATGCAAGGTAATGAATGCGTGATTTTATGGGGTTTTTTTTCTTTTACTTCTGTGCTTACGTAGCTTTAAAAAGTTTAGGGTCGGCAGGTTAAAAAATAGGGTGGGTCGAGTTATCGGAACAGCACAATTTTATTTCTCTGCCTAACATGGCTGTACATCTAGGAATTTGCAAGATTTCAAAGTGGTATTCTAAATCTTTCACGAACCAGCTTTTACAAAATAATACCCCTTTTTCATGTTTTCATCGTGACGGACCCAGATTGTGAACAAAAGACAAATTCCCTGATTTTGGGAACACGTACCCGAAGTACCACCCCGGCCCGGGGACAATATTTTAACCTCATGCTTAATACAGAGAACTATCTGTTGAATTGGCTATACGTGTAGTGAAAATGCAACGATGTGAATCACATCAATAGGTAGGATATCATCAGTGCAAACCACGGTGATAGCAAACAATATTCGTCTTGAAGTCATGATTAATAGATGTCATGTATTAAGCATCTTTTTATTATACAAGCCTTATCTGGTCATGTGTGTACCTATTACTTTATACGCTCGCTATCTCCATGTAGTATTTCAAAGAAAACAATCTAGGGGAGAGCGATTGGGGATGGTAATTAACAGATATGGACTGTTTTCTTTGAAATACAGTACAGAGATAGCTAGGGTAAAGTAATAGACACACATACACAGCACTGGTCAGTCTTGTGTAATGAAACAATTTTAATACATGACATTTATTCATCATGACGTCTGGACGAATATTGTTTGCGACACCCTGTGTGCAAACTAGATTACATTTCATAGCCTTCTTGTTGGGAGATATGTATACTGCCAAGAACAACGGCAAACGGAAAGATAAAAAATACACCTTAATATTCAGTCACCGTGCATATCTATGTACAGAAACAAGGTGTTATTAACAGGGACCCAAAGGTCTAGGTATATATGTTTATTCATAGAATGTCTGTCGGCTATACATTTTTTGGGACACTCGTTTTTTTTGCTTGGCCATCCAAAATGAAAATCAGTAGTTTACTACCATAAATAAAGATGACTGAATTCCTTTATATATATGGGTACAATTCTAATTACCTTGTATCTTTAGGCTTGAAAGCTTGTCTTTCACAGACATGTTTGGGACAGACCTAGAAATCTGTCCCAAACAAATGTAGACAAAGATCAGTCAAGAGAAGTTTCACATTACATTATTCAAGTGTGGTGAGGTAGAGTTTTGAAAAATGCAGGACAAAAAGTCAATGCAAGCTACATTAAATTTCATGACGTAGTAGAAACTTTAGGATTGTGAGGATCACGGCCTTCTTTCTTGATTTTAAATGAGAAGTCAACTGTCTGATATCCCTGAGTTGCCCTACTCAATGATACTACATCAACGTTTGGACCAAGGTAGCTCAGCAATGTGTCTTCTGTGATCCCTCCGCTGGCTTCTATTACCACATGGGGAAATTTGTCCTTCAGCTGCCCGGCAGCCTCATGTAGAGCCTGAAGGTTGAATTGAAAGGAGTGATAGATGGTAGTTATGTGTGAGTGACATGGATGCAAGAGATTAAAGATCATGAAGCAAAATGTTCTTGCTTGATTGTGAAAGAGCTGTCAAAGTGAACCAGAAATGATGCAAAATTTATGAAATGTGATCTCCATTAAAAATAATACATAAGTAAATGAAAACCAGTGAAAAACTTAACCAAATTCACAAAGCCGACAAGCCATTGATAAATAAGCTGTTTTCACATTTATGTGACAAATGGGAGCTAAAATGCCTCTGACAGGTTTTGTTACTAAAGAGTGAGTCACACCTCTTGGCTAGTTTCATGTGGGTCATGAAGAACAAGCAGTGTATTTATAAAATTACCTGTGGTTCAAAATTATCTAGCATTATTACATCACTACCAGCAGCAGCAGCTTCTGTTGCCTCGGCGATACTTCTGCACTCAACTTCGATCTTGGTTGAAAACCCACCAACCTTTTTAGCATCTTGAACAGCCTTATAAGACAAATACATGGCCATCCAAATGAGATGAATATAATGTGATCTGTTGTAAAGTTTTGTTTTGTCAATATTCTTACCCGTCCGCATCAGGCAAAGTAAAGGATGCGATTTGTTTCTGAAATCATCCATTTACAATCTGAGTTCAAACATGCCATTTCTATATTGTTTCCTGTTGTTAGCTACGATGCTGGCTTAAAAGTGTAACATACAATCGTGTAAGCTATAAGAAAAATGCTCTTTTTTTGATATTGTAGTCAGTATTGGCAGAAAGGGAGATACTTTGTGTTGCATTATTGGGGAAAAACATTTTCACTGCAATAAACTTGAAAAACAGTAGTTACTTTCAGTGAAAATGTGATTGAGTGATTTTGTATACCTTGTTCAGCATTGGAAAATGGTGATATTAAGAGATATATTGGCAGTTTAGAAAATGTCAGTGTTAATATTTATGATCACAAATTTAACAGAGATATTAATTGAGAGAATGTATGCTACTCTTTACTGTATCATACCAGTATATTGATGGCATAATACAGCAATCTATAATTGTTTGAAACATGAAAATGAACTGGCTACATTAACGATAGCACAGTGGGAATATGTGCGCGCTCTTAGCTAGAGAAATTTTGACGTTTTAAGCAAGATTTTCAAGAAACTGTTGTGATATATAGCAATAACCATCTCCACAATGGATATACCACTCAGTTTTGACCAGCTAATTCCACATATGCTCTTGGTATCGCTCATGCATATATGTCGTGATCTGGTCAAAATCTTGTAGTATACCGTAGCTGGTTTATCTTTGACTGGTACTTCATTGATGGCAATCAAGAAAAATTCCATCCACTAAAATGCAGGTCTTGTCACTACACTTATTCCTTATTCCGATGGCCATGTTTGCATTTCACTTACCTGTGTTATATTACCGGCTGTCCATATATGATTATCTTTCAACATGATCATTGAAGAGAGATCATACCGATGTGTAGACATCCCTCCCACCAGCAAAGCATACTTCTCCACTAATCGAAAGCCTGGTGTGGTTTTCCTGGTTCCCGCCACTTCACCATGCCACTTGGCAGAATTGGCGATGTCCCTGAGCCGCCTGGCGTAGGAAGCAACACCACTGGCACGAGTGATGCAGTTCAATGCGACTCTCTCTCCAAGAAGCAAGTTCCTGACCTTGCCTTGTATAAGTGCCACCTCACAAACAGGTTCCAAAGGGGTCCCTTCTGCAGTATGCCAGTGCACCTCGCAGTCAAGTTCTTTAAAGATGGCATTGAAAAAAGGCACACCTGCGAGTACACCTGGTGATTTGCATAACAATACAGCAGATTCCAGCCGCTCTCCGACAACAAACCCACCGTAATCAAAGGACGGAGTATCTTCTTCCAGCCAAGCGCGCACCATCGACTGTACCTTGACCGGATGAATCAAGTGTGAGAGTTCACCCTGACGACTGTCACCCATCGTGCACGCTCCAGTCTTGACTTCTGCTGTCAGTTCTGCGGGATGTAGGAACGACCTTTTTCGAACTGGGGTAGAGCGTAACTTGAGCCGGGCCGAAGACTGTGAAGTAATGTGAGAAGCAAAACTACTTTTATTGGCAGTAATAGCGCAATGTGTAAATGAGTTACAGCAAAGATAGACTATTTCATGGTAAGTTACAGTTTCATTAGGTTGTTTAGGACTGTATTAGTCATCATTTAGGAACAAATTCATAGACAGCATTTGATATCGAGCCTCGTTGTGGTTCATTGGGAAACGAAAGCCTTTTTGTTTTGTTTTTTGTACTGAGCCTGGGCTTGGCCTTCGGTTTCGCCGATCTGGCTTGAATTAACGGCTTCTCCCTACAGTGCTACAGCCACAGGCTCTTGAGTCAATGCAGGCGAACCGCTAGCCGTCACTGATACAATAAAAATTTGATTTTTATTGTATCAGTGACGGCTAGCGGTTCGCCTTGACTCAAGAGCCTGTGGCTACAGCCAGGTCGTTGTGCCAGGCGAAGCGAAGCAGATATAACTTTCAGGCAACTCAGGATCGACCTGATAATTATCAACAACTTCAAATAAACTCTTACCTCAGAAAAAAATCTCTGTTTGATGCCTGCGCCAGGCCTTGCCTTGTGTAATAATGCCTCGTGGTCGGTGGTTATATGTTGTTGTTGCTGATGACCTTTAACCTTTAATTTTACAAAGTTTACTTCCGGGTTATTGGTTCTTATCGGCAAGATGGCGAATGTTCGCAGAAATGACTTTTTAAAATTTTAACCAGTGAATAATTGTTTTAATTCAGAAGAACATCGTTTATTTTTATTTTTTTCATTTTTATTGCTTAATGACTTTTAATTTTGCCATATGCCGTCTGTTTCTTTAGTCGCTCTACGCATTGAAATCGCCGAGGATTTTCCAGTGTTGCCGTCTCTTCATTTCACAGGTAAGCAGAAATTTACGTGTTTAGGCGGCGTCTATATTGTGCGCCCCCCCCCCCTAGACACACATAGACACACTACCAACGTTAAATGTAAGTTATCACATTTTTGCTACGCATTTTGAGACCGACATGTACAGAAAACTTTGACTGACGGCGTATTTCTTTGAAGCACAGTGCCTCCACACACAGGCCAGTACGTGCAAGGGTCTCATTCTATATTTGAACTCTTGGCGACGAATATTTGATGGTCCAATGTTGAAAACAAGGTATGTTTACACATTGCATAATAAACTAAAACTCGAGACATTTTAAATTGGTCCGTTATGATTACATACGATTCTGTTCTTGCTGTGCAATTTTTTTGCCATATCCTTTCAGAATAATATCAATAATACCAAACAACTTAATTAGGTCTTGAATTTGAAACAGTTTTGACAGAGCAATTTTTAACCAAATATTGATTCTTCATATGTCACTCTGAAGGATTTTTTCCCTGACTCAATTACTTTCAACCACCCAAGTTTAAATACTGATTTGAAAAGAGGTTTTCACAGCAGTACCCTCAAGGCCGAAAAAGAAGAAGTAAAACATCAGGTGGCTAAATAATTTAAGTGCTGGAAGTAAATATATAATCAATCATTGACCTTAAGTGTAGGACTTTAAAGGGGTGGGCAGAATATAAAAAGGAGCATGATAGCAGCAACACTCATTATGCGTAGTGTATTGTTTTTAATATGCCACATAAAATTGCCATATTCTTTCATGTCAATCTAGTGCCATGATCACGGTTTATTCAAATCTGTGAGAATCCTAACTTTACAGTGGTACAAATTAACATTTTTCAGACTGCTACGCTGAGTGGAGCAGAGAATCGAAAAGTTACAGTGTTTTTGCTTTTGTGTTGCTCAATATAGTTCACTAGATCACCATCAGTACCTTACTTTGAACTTTACTTGAAGATTAGACAATACAGACTTTCTGTTTGAAGAAATAATGCTCATTACAATTTCAGTCATACTAGTATCCAAATCACGTTCTCAAGAGTGAGAGCTTTCTAGGACCGCACATAATTTCTTAAAGCTGTTAAATACCGAATGTTTTCTATGCAGCATCCGATTTCTTTCAATTACACCAAAGATGCTAAGTACTAGTTGCTGGAATAAATTTGTTGAGACAATGATAGAGCAAATATAATTCTTAAACTTACCAGTGCTTGATGAGGTGGAGTCGATACTCATCCAAACACCTGTGACCGATGAGGACGAAATTCTTTGATAGTGAATACCACTGAATGTTTACGTGCATGCTTCTTTTGCACCTTGGTTACAATGATGTTGGTGTTACCCTGTGGTATAATCAAGATGATTAAAATTAACTTCAACTAAAAATTTGATGTGTTTGGTTTACTTTCGTGAATCTTTAGCCAAAGATAAAATGCATATGGAAGGCTTGAACACCATCAAAGATATTTAACTCTTATCACAAAGGTAGATAATTTCTACCTCCATGCTCTGATATAGCTTAGAGGGTGATACCCAGAATTCAAATGGACAGTATTTTTACCATGCATGACCATACGCATAACTTCAGTAGTACAAACTTTTCTAATCCAGCATACACTTACTCTGAGGTTTTTTGTACTGGTATCACCATTGCCTGGTTTCTCTTTGCCCTTGGGTGTGTTGAACAAGTGCAAGTGTTTGTATGTGTCATTTTACTCTACAGTAGCCTTAGCTCATCTTTTATCACAACCTCAACGCACACAGTTTATCATGTTAACTATCCAAAATATCAGATTCAGTACCCTCTATAGGAGAATAGTATGACGGTGATCCTCAGTGTGAATCTGAATCTGATTTCCCAACTTTGTTTCACTACTCTCTGATGTTACAGCTAAGAGCAGAATGTCAGATCACGCAAGCAGCACTCAGGACAGCCAAACTCCAAACAACATCAGCTCAGACTCAGAGAAAGGAATCACGGCCAAGGTCAATGACAATGATCCATCCAAGGATGGCTCTCATGATGAGAGGGAGGGAAAGGAGAAGAAATCTGTCTCAGCATTACAGTGCCCTGACATCATCCAATTGCACAGGGGTAAAAGACAGATGGAAGAGATCACTATAGAAACACTGGCATATCAAGGTAAGCATTTGGGTAGGATTTAACTTCAAATTCAATGTTTCTCTATGTGTGGGTCTAATAACAACATCAAGAACAACAGATCTAATGTTACAATAGAGCTGAGCCCATAAACTTGCACGGAGTACGGTTGGAAATGTAATTTTAATTGAAAGTGACAGTTTACTGTTCATAGTGGTTGTTTTGTTTGATAAAATATTTTTATGGATTCTCTAGCTATTAGTCTTCCTCTTCACAGGCATAATGATAGCCTTGCTGGCTACTCACACAGTGGGGATGACAGTCAGCGTTCCCTGCCCAGTGCATGCGATGGGCACTTCACTTTGCTACACTCAGTGTAGCAAAGTAAAGTGCCCCACTGCATGCATTGGGCAGGGAACAAGTATGTACGCGCGCTTCAGTCTCCTGTGTGTGCCTGTACAGTAGCTCTATGTGTCAGGCCTGGTTATCTGTGTACTTTGCACTGATGATCCTTGACACAAGTCATGACGGTTGCTATAGATTTCATCCAAAACAAAAATGTATTCATGTATTTATTTTCAAATTCTTAAGTTATCTTAGTAACTTTATAACTTTACTGATTTCAAATCTTGATCAAAGTAAGAAATATTGAAACTGTGGCCCTGAAATGCGATGATGCATTCACAAGTATTGTGGGATTGCAATGGCGGCAACTAAGTGGTCAAAAATTTGATTTTTATCATACTACAGTAACACATGCGTATCAGTGAGCCACTTGTGACCATCGTTGGTGGCCTACTGCGCAAGCTATAAACAAATTGATTTAGATCTTCCAACCAAAGTTTGCCGCAAATATAGCGAGATATTTCATTACTCACACATTTCAATGCCAACTTTTCGTCCAAATTGGTGCTTCTCAACTGCTTACGTAAAACACTGAAGTTTACAAGTATGATGTGGAGAGTATTGAACATTTTAAGTCTTGGAGAAGTTTAAGACATACATACCATAATTTTGAATCAATGTTGCTCGCACACTCATTTAATGATCAATTTTTAGCTTTTTATATCATGCCTCTCTCGTTTTATTGAATATTTAATCGCTATTTAGTGCAAGATTGGAGGTACACCAATATTCTCCAAGGATAATGAGCTATTATTGTCAGTTTTTTGTACCTAATTAATATTCATTAATGCACATTACATAAATGAATATTATTATTGACACACTCGAAGGATTAGATGAAGGGGTTCCTGGAAATTAAAATGAAGAATATTCACCCTCTTGACAATACCTCTCCCACCATTGTCTCAACAGAAATGGGGTGAAAAGTCATCTAGTAGACATTTTGAGTTGGCCTGTCTTTTATGAAAAGTGCAGGAGTTTCAGGGTTTACTCTTTCTTTTAACACAGATGTAGAGAAAGGTGCGACTGAAGAGAATTCCCACGATCATGATGAGAAAGATGAAATATTTACTCCAGAAGATGGTGACACTTTGAATGAAAACTCCAAGAAATGCAGTGAGGATGTCAGCAGTACTGTGAAAGATGGAGATGCTGTTCCTTGCCATGATGACACTAAAAAAGAGAAAAACGGACCCATTGGCAGTAAACCCCACACTTACTCTGAAGTTGTGAGTGCGCCCAGTGAGAAGAAGAAAGCTAGTGTCAAACTGTCTTGTTCTTCTACAGACAGCCAATCAAGTACTGCTATGGAGCCGGGGACGAGCAAGAGTAGCCATGGTAACAGGCCAGGGAGTGGCAGTGGTCGGATAAGTCATAGTCCTGTGACAAGAGTTCCCAGTCAAGTTCATTTCTTCTCTGGAAATCCTAGCGTTGAAATTACAAAAGGAATACTTCACCTGTACAAGGAAACGTAAGAATCTACACTTTTCTCCAAGCCCATCAACAGTCTTACGTTGTTGCCTGTACATACCAACATCATGTATTGATGTGAAAGTTTTTCAGTGTCCACTTTAGCTTTTCACTGCTTGAAAGCTGTCTGACCAACTCTTCAAATTATTTGTGCATTTTGCATGGTCAGAAATGATATTCTTGTCGTGACAACTGCTCTCCCAAATTTGGATAATTATGAATCTTTGACCAGTTAGTGATGTTGGTACCAGTAATTTCAAAATTGGAAGAATGTCAGGGATGATAGATGATAAAGACTTTTGTTAAATGGAGCTTTTCAATTGCTAACTCTTTTGGGCCTGACTTCTGATAACACACCTGAATCATCCCTGTATATAGGAGTTAATGCCTGAGAGTTTCAAGTAAGGTAATAATCAACATATCTGGTAAAGATGAATAAGATCCAGAATATGTAATGTCAGGGTGTTTTCTTGCAACTGGCCAGAATTAAAGTTTTGACTGCTCTTGAAATATTTCGTAGCCTTAAGCGTCAGCAAATGATATCCTTAGAAAGGATGTGGGATTCTGTTTCCCAGTTAGCTCCAATAATGCAAGTAATTGTCGAAAAAAGTGTTACACTTTCAAGACGTATAGTTTTCATAATTATTGGTGTTTTTTTTGCGTGCGCTTCAGATTCATGACGTCTTTGGATGAAGACACTGCCCGCAGTGAAATGATGGTGCTGCTTGGCGTTCCTGCCGCAATGACCATCCATGACTTAGTGCAATTTACAGCTCCTGTCAGCCCTAACATTCAGATGTTGAGGATTATCCGTGACTCCACTCCAAACCAGTACATGGTGCTCATCAAATTTAAAGAACAGGTGAGAGAATGCAAAATCAAGATGATACAGATACACAGCCTCAAACATATGACTCCCAATAGGGTAGAGTTGACTTTTCAGATCCTCAGATTCAGACCCTGAGATTCAGACCTCAGATCTCAGATCCCATAACTTCAGACGCAGATTTGAATTTACAAGCCTTTTACAATACCCGTATTAACAGTATGATTACAATATTTAAAATAATAATTTGAATATGTGTACAAGGCAGGTATGAAAACAAAAAAAAATTGTCTACATAAACGTTTTTGCTCAGCAAGCTTCAACGAACACAGGTTTACAATTACAGATTAGCTAACTTGCTTCTTCTGACCCCTGAATTCCTGATCTAGCCCGGGGTCACTGGCCTCCAACATTGATTAGTTATATTTCCTTGCCATCAATATTACGAACGATGGTAAAATATGGACAGTCGATAGCCGGCATTTACATGATCGTCGTGGTCTTGATCGTTCGATCCCTGGTGATCGCCCTCTATAGTCATAGAGATAACTATGTATTGACTATAGAGGGCGTATATCGGCACTAACTTGACATTCCTTCTGCCATGATTGCTCTACACACGTGATCACATAACAAGTTTTTAAGTTCAAGATTCAAAATAGAAATAAAATAATTTCTAAAGCCTTTTAAAATCTAAAGTAAATTTTATTTATCAGTATATTACATCAAACTTTGAAAGTTGTGAAATTTGAATTCTGAATCTGCGTCTGAAGTTGTAGGATCTGAGATCTGCGATCTGAATCTGAAGTGATCTGAAGATCTGAGGATCTAAATCTTGAGGATCTTAAAAGTCAATTCTACCCTCCAAATAGCCATTTGCATATATGCAGGCTTGACCACAAAATCATTTTGTGATCAATATTTTGTTCACTGTGACTGTGCAGTAACTAGTACTGGTACGTAACTTGTAACTTGACCATTTTGCATTCATATCTGCTGAACCAAATCTCGGTATAATTTAAAATTACATTTGATAAATTGAATAGGAAAATTTCACACATAGTATGTGTTAAAAAAAATACAGGCTTGCACACCTAACATGAAATGGAAAAGCTGTCAGATCTATTTTATGTGAAAGTTATTAGTAAAACTTGGTATTTTGGTCAGCATCAGAACACCAAATTTACCAACTTTCAGTACAGAAACTTCTTGCAAGTACATTTCTGATAGAATTTGTTGCAGTACCTACAGTAATATAGCCATCTCTTCTATCTAAAGAAATTGGCTGATGAATTCTACAAGACATACAATGGTCAGCCATTTAATTCCATTGAGCCTGAGCTATGCCACTGTGTCTATGTAGCCAGAGTTGAAACTGTCAAGGAATCTGAGGTGAGTGTGTGTACATTTACCATTGTAAGGGACTGGTCAGTTTCTTCGGCCTGGGGGGGGGGGTGGATTATTTTTTGCCGACGTCAAAAAGTGGCTGACCCCCCCTATTCCAAATTTTGAAAACAGGATGACCCCCCCTATTCCAAATTTCAAAAACAGGGTGACCCCCCCCCCCCCGGGGCGCGACATAGGTAAAACAAAAGGTGGACATAAATTATATATATATATATATATATATATATATATATATATATATATATATATATATATATATATATCAATATATATATATATATATATATATATATATATATATATATATATATATATATATATATATATATATATATATATATATATATATGTATTATATTTAAGCAATAACCCCCGCCGCAGGAGGGTATACACGAGATTTTGGTACAATGCGCGACATATAGCACTCGCCTATCGGCTCGTGCTATATGGAGCGAATTGTACCAAAATCGAGTGTATACCCGACTGCGAAGGGGGTTATTGCTATTATATTATATCAACTTGCGTGTATTTGTTGTCTTACTTGGGTATTTTCATCACTCTAAGCGCCAAATGCAGGAAATTCTGCGCCTGAGACCGAGCATTTTCAAAGTTGGGATTCCGTACAGGCACACAGTATCCTACGATAAATACGCATTACGTCCATATCGACATTGCATTTTATTCGCATGCAACACGAACGATACTTGTCAAAAAATACCTGCTGCACTCACACAGAAAATTGGTCAAGAGTTCAAATCAAAAGAAAAAAGTAACAATTTTTTTCGTAAATTTACATAAGAACAATTGTCCTGGCTTTTTTTGGCATACTAAAAATAGATTTGTCTCATTCTGTACCGCATACCGTCGCGACATTCAGTGGTGGCACAGTGAAGTTACAGGATCTATTTTTGATGGATAATTTGGACGTTAATTGTACCAGAAAACAAGCAGTTTTGAAATAATCCAGACTGCGATGACTGCAACTGTGATGAACAGTTGTGCAGAGTGTGTTGCCCGATGCAGGGAGAGCTGGACGCTGACACTGCTCGTTGCATTTGATGTCAAATATCCGAGTCGTCACAGTCGGCAGGAGTCATCCCATTGTTATTTTGAACTTCTTGGTCTACATCGTTAGGACATCCCGATCTGTTATAGCCCAAACTTTGGTAAATAATATCTGACATACCGTTACTGTGAGGAAGTGTCAATTTATTTGTGTATGAACGAATACTCTTCATTTTAAAGAGCGGTACTAGGATATATCGTGTCTCGACTCCCGCATAGTGCACGGTGCGCTGTTGCCCTAATATTTGTGTAATACCCCAAACGTGCTGCTTCAGAGATGTCTTTCATCATCGATCCCAACTTATTTACACAAGAGGTGAGTTACAGACCCACACTTTATCTGTGTATCAAAATTCGGTCTTCAGTCTTTGAAACAAAGTGGACTGTTTCGGTCTTTCTCGAGGGTCTATGGTTTAGATAGGTACGTTCAAATGCACCGACCGGGCAATTTTCGAAAATGCTGGTTTAGGGGCCCGTTTTAGCACTGCTATCAGTGCTAAAACAGTATTTTAGCATCGGTGGAATGAGCTCTCGTCCAATCAGAATGGCGCATGGTAGCATGATATAATATAATTTACATTTTACATATATTTATATATTAAATAGTCATTCTATGTTTTAATGAAATTGTTGACATGTCAGTTGTAAGATAGGAATTTCAAAGTGTCAATCTTAAAGTTTGAATACAGTACATTTTGAATGAGCTGTATTTTGAATGAGCTGTGAATGTATTTCACACTTTCTATGCTTAACCAGATGGGGTTGTACAGAAATGGATGTCAATCATTAATATCAAAGGAAAAAGCAGTGAATCAAAAACTTTGATGGGTGTTAAGACTTGCCAACCATCAAATTAAATCTCCTGAGGAGCCATAGAGAGCTTTTTTAGCCAAATCTGATGTGTACAGTGTCTGAGAGGACCTTTTCTTGTAACATTGAAACCATAAAAGCACAGCTAATAATGACAAAAACTGCCTTTTTTAACTGTTATTTTGTTCATAAAAAGCATCTTCCTACAGAAAACCTGTGAAACAAAGGAAAATAATTGCATCAATGAGAAGGAAAGATATCTTGTCATTTTTCTATCTCTAAAATAAGTCACTGTATCAAATATATATTGTGAAATATTTGTGCATGTTGCTTTCTCATACTGAATTCTCATAGAGAGAACAGAAAAGTATCAGGAATTTGTCATCCTTTTCATATGAAATGCATATTTCATAATGGTACACTTTCACTCAGAAACATCAAGATATCTCTGATTTATTAAAGTATGGCGCCCGAAGGGCGCGCTGAAAAATATGAAACATCCTGATATCTCTGATATATATGCCTTGTATATTAAAGTCATGCACCTGAAGGGCATGCTGAAAAATGTCTGATATATTAAAGTAATGAGCTTGAAGAGCACGCTGAAAAATATTGAACATACAGATATCTCTGATGTATGTATGCTTGATATGTTAAAGTTGGGCGTGCTGAAAAATATGACTGATTATTAAAGTTACGCGCCCGAAGGGCGCGCCGAAAAATACAACTGAATGATGAAATTTGTGGCTGACACTAGCATTTTAGGCAATGATGAGCCTGTGTCAAAATTCAAAAACACACTGACCCCCCCTATTGGGCATTTCAAAAACATGGTGACCCCCCCTATCACCAAAGTCAAAAACAGGGTGACCATGAATCCACCCCCCATCCCCAGGCTGAAGAAACTGACCAGTCCCTAAAGGAAGTTTTAAAACACATTGGAGCGATTTGTAAATGGGATGCTTGACACAAATGTTCTTATCATTTTGA
This sequence comes from Ptychodera flava, assembly GCF_041260155.1. NCBI lineage: Eukaryota > Metazoa > Hemichordata > Enteropneusta > Ptychoderidae > Ptychodera > Ptychodera flava. The sequence goes on from NC_091939.1 coordinate 10,394,452, forward strand.
TGATAGTGTGTTGTTTTGTGTGATACTTTTGCATTATGAAAAGTGCATGCATGTAGAACATCCAAAAATGTCATAACTGGTGTGGGATGCCATAATTATCGACCCAAACAGAGATCAGTGTATCAATGGCAACAGCAAAGGAATCTGACCTTGTGATATGGGTTCTAGGACGGTTACCCCTGGGCATTTTACTGGCCAGACTCTTGCCCAAACATTATACCTTTCCCTATCCTTAGCCCTAGCCCCAACAGCTGAGTGGAAAATTTCTGAATGTCCAGGGGTAAGTTGTGATACTATATTAGCATGCTGAAGATAGATGAGTTGTGTTTTTCCCAATTGTACATTTGTATCATAACTTATGCCAGATTATGAATTATGAAAATTATTATTTTTGTGTGATATTTGTTTATTGTCTTTGTTTTTTAGGGAGCATATTTACCAATACCTGGCCTGACTGAATTACCAACCTGTCCAGTGTGTCTGGAGAGAATGGATGAATCAGTGGATGGTATTCTCACTATACTCTGCAATCATTCATTTCATAGTAGTTGTCTCTATAAATGGGGGGACACAAGGTTAGTCAAATTTACCTGTCTCAGATATTGTTCATCAGATGTGGTAGAATTGAAACTGATCAACATGGGTGCTTGCAGATACATATGCATTTTATACTCAAATAACTTAAAATCAGTGCATTTGTACATGCATGTTTATGTAATGACAGATGTCAGTCTTGAAAGTAATGTGTGTGTGAATAGTGTTTATTATGAGTTGCTATATCATTTTTTTTCTCAACATAAAATATTTAGTGCACGATCCCAAGGTACATGAATAGTCTTATGTTTTATGAGTTGTTATCTGCAAATTTGTATAATTAATCAATAATCACAAATAAACTTTGCGTAAATGAATACTAATATGTATCATGCTTTGAACATTAGGTGGAAGGTCTATTTTTTATTCCAATTTTGTTGCTATGTTGACAGGCAAATACCAACCCTGTTATAAATATTTTGAAATTGACACCAAAATTGACACTGCTTTTCAAATTGTCATTTCTGTCGACAGCAACCCAAAAGAAAGATTTATGAAATTTCTGCCCAATGGTTCTACCCCAGAATAAAAAGGATGTGATGCATTCTACACCCAGTACGCCCAAGAGATCACGTGATCGCGGTACAAACAAACCCTCATGTGCACTAACGCGTATGGAAATACACGTTCGTCTATGCGTGTTTACACACGTGGGTTTGTTTGTACCGTGGTCCATTCGAATTCCGGGTTTGACCTAATGCTTTGATCAAAGAAAGAATGAAACATCTAATGTCTTGTAAAGATAATTTACTTTTTGCTTCAATTTGACCCGCCATCTAACAATTACAACTTTGCTTGTGTTCCATTGACAGTTGTCCGGTGTGTCGTTACTCACAAGCCCCTGAACAGGTAGCAGATAATAAATGTATGATTTGTGGAGCACAGGAGGTGAGCAGAATTTGTCAAAAATTGCTGACACAAAGTACTTCATCAAAACTCATAAGTCTAACAATCTTACTGTACTGTATGCACAATTTCCATTCATGTTGGCACCAGAAGTTGTAAAATTCCCATAGCTTGACAGGTTGCAGCCTATTTGAAGCATTTACAGTGATTGTTTTACTCATACCAGAATGAATGCACATTTTTGTATATGGCATTGACTCTCTTCAGTTCCGGGGTATTCATATCATTTACATAACTCTGTGTCTTCTGAGGAAGAAATATACCACAACTGCAGTATACACATATGGGGCAAAGTCTCTGTTGATCGATTCCTCTTGAACACTTCAAGACTTCCTTTTCTAATATATCTTTCTTCTTATTGCTCAGAGTCTGTGGATATGTTTAATCTGTGGTCACATAGGGTGTGGTCGTTACATGTCGGCCCACGCTTATCAACACTTTGAAGAAACTCAACACACGTACGCCATGCAGCTCGGCAACAACAGAGTCTGGGACTATGCAGGAGGTAAAATTTAACCAATTCATATAAATTTCATTCCAGTGTTATCATTGAAGTCATTCAGGTGTCAGCTAAATGCACAGTATTCTATTATCAAGACTGTGTTGAAATTTGGTTTTTTGAAAAACATACCCCATGTTTGTCAGTATCTCATATTTTACTATTTCTTAGCGTGTATCTTATTAACATTTGTAAAATGGTTTCAAAAGAATGAAAGGCAAGCCACCGGAAATTTGCAAAAACTTTTAATTAATCATTTTGGCAGATGTAGTGAACAGATTATACTTTGCCTGGCCCAGCAAAGTTTAAGCAAATGCTTTTGGGAAAGTCGTAGATATGGACAAGGAAGTGGGTTTCTGTTTTCATCATCAAGTTTCTAAATTAACAGGACTGTAAGACTACATTGTGTGTTTACGAGCATACATCAAATGTGATTTTCTAGATATTAACTATGTGTGGATATCTTGTGATGATTAATTTAACCTGAATTGTGTTTTAGTCAAAAAGAGAAAAAATATTTGTAAAAACATGTTTTGAAATTACAGAAAGGGCTATATAGTATTAGTGAAGGAAACAAATAATATTTTTCACTCCTTTAAAGTGTGGTATCTCTGATATGGTTTTAGATAACTATGTACATAGATTGGTACAGAGTAAAGGAGATGGTAAGATTGTTGAATGGGACAGAGAAGATCCTTCAGCTCAGAGAGAAGAAAAAGTAGATTCATTGACTCTAGAGGTCAGTAGTAGACATTTTATTGTGTATGCCAAGACATACCAACTCACATCTAGCTACACAATTATGTGTTTTAAGTAATGTCTGTGTCATAAAAGTTAATAATTGTTAGAAGGGATAAGAAGCAAACCATATTCGATACCTTGTTAGAAAGTGCTACCACTAGTCTTTCTTTTAACATGGTAGGTATACTTTACTGAAACAATGTTCAAACTTTCTGATTGAATTCCCAGTGAGTTGCCCACAAGCCATCAGTAGGCATTTACTTAGATGTGTGTGTCGTTGTTTTAGCAGCTCTACCGTTTCATATAATTATCACAATGTGTGTGTTCATGTGTATGCGTACGTGTGGGCGTGTGCTTGAGAAGGTCATCTTTGTAAATCGGTATACATTTGTATTATCAACATGTTTTTTTTATGTGCATTTACATAATATAGCATACACACACATACATATGTATATACATACTTGTTTATAATGGTATGTACCAATCTATATGTTTGTAAGTGTATATGTACGGTAAGTACAAAAAGCACATTTACTTATATGCACTGTACATGTATGCATGCATGGATGTTTCCAATGCACCTGTGGGGATACTGACCAGAAAATCACCAAGCCAATTGCCTCTTACCATTGAGATTCAGTTAGAATTTGTATATTTTTTTGTTTCTGACCACATTGCAGTTTACATACTTGTTGACCAGCCAGCTGGAATCCCAACGACTCTATTTTGAAGAACAGCTGGCAAGGATGGAAGAAAAGAACAGAACGGAGGTGAGTTTGATAGCAGTGGGTGACAATCCATGACAAACTGCCCAGCTAACATTGCACAAGCTGTTTTCACTCAGAAGCAAATAGAAGTTTATTTAAATGGCATAATTTCTTAAGGGAATCTAGAGTCAAATTTATCATAAGTATAGCATCAAGGTTGTAAGGTCCTTCCTGTGTAAAGATGAATTACACAGATTTCCAGTTGCGGATGGGTCCAGTCTGTCCCCACTTCAAGAAATTTCATCAATATTTACACTTCCTTGCACCCATACTTTGCTGTTGAGTGTGCTTCATCGAAATATTTCATCCCCAATAAGAGGATTTCATGACACCTTTCAGAGCTGATTCATCATAATTGCTGTTTGACTTACACCTTCGATGATCTAATTTTGTGTTAAAATGTGGTCTCCTGGCTGGCATATTATTACACAATTTGTTTCTGCAAACTTAAAGTGTATTTTCCTAAATGGCTATAATTCAACTATTCAAGGTAAATTTGTTGGACATAACAAAGAGATGTACTACATGATACATAATTGTATGATAGTTGACAGGCTTGTGAATAGGATCAGATCAGTGACTCGCTGACTTTGTCCTGTAAACTCAATAATACTGCCTTAATTAGTCATTTTCCCTGCAAATTTCTGTAAATTGAATTAAATCTCCACTAGCTTGAACTGATGATGTCACTGATGATGTACTTTCCAGTTTTTTTCTGTCTGTAAATGCAGTTTCTTGTTCACTTCCTAACATTATGTTGAAATGCCAAGTGTTTTCAACAGAGCCTTTATGTGTGTAATGTTAGTCCTGATGCAAATTTGACTGTTGATAATGACATTTCATGCACAGCTATTTTCCCTTTAAAGTCGCAATTTTCAATCCCAGGTTCTCGCATTCGTGGAGTTCTCCTCCCAGTCAAACACTTGGCCAGTACGGTGTTTGATTTCTATAACATTAATTACACAAACTGATCTCAACCTTTTGGCGCCTTTTGCTAATCCTGCAAAAAGAGTTTATACAAGCGTTTGATTGACGGTCGGTTCAAATTGTCAAAGGTCATTGATTCACCACCACCAACGCTCGAATTTCCTAAAAAATCGTCTTCCAGTCGCGTTAGAATTTGAATATAACCACAGAGTTCAGTCAGCAGCAGCCTCGCGCTGACCGCTTAGCAGTCTGTCTGCGTTTTTGCGGCCGGAAAAGAGTAAAAAAATGGCATTTTCTGGAACGTGTGCCGGCGTGTTGCCTGTTTGGTGTCCACTTACACAATGAACGCTGCCATAGCTTCGCGCCCTTTTAAAGGGAGCCTCTGCCTTTAATCAACCTAGTGTTTGCTCGTCTACATTTGACACTCTGGTGTTTGCAGGTTGCCGAGGTGGAAGGAAGATGTAAGAAGATGGTGGGAGAGTGTGAGATGCTGGAGCAGAAACTGAGCAGGATCTCCAAAGAGCGACAGACCTTTGAAAGGAAGTTTACGCAGCAAAATGCCAAAGTGAAAACACTGAGTTCCGAACTCACAGAGGAAAGGGAGGTGTGTTGATAAATCAGGCTTTACATTGAACTCTATTTCTTACTCTCTGTACTCCATGTGTTTTGGAGGGACTCATGCTTTACAATATAGAGAGGGTCCCAGCTCTCATAAAAATACAAAGTTTGGAATTTCTCCCATGCATTCTAAAATCACAAGGACTCTATTGTTGCAATTGATGCCCAGTGTCTGTAAATGTGGTTGAGGTAGAATCTGCCTTAGAGACAGATATTCGGTCTCTCAATCTTTTAAAGTATTCTTTTGGTCTACACACTTGTTGGGCTCATTTTGAAGCTAATGGAGTAAATACGATGTTCATGAAAACAGAAAATTTAATTTTTCCTCATAGAGTTAACACAGGGATGGAGCCACTTTGAATTTCAAGCATGCCTAAATATTTGGCTATTTGTTTCTCTAGAACCAAATTTTACATGGTGATCCCTGATTTTATTTTCTTGGTTAGGTGAGGGAATGGTTTAATGTCTACGGATTATTGCTTGGATGCTTTCAGTAACTTGATATTGTAGTAAACTGACCAATTTGAACAACACATTGATGGATAGTTGTTTGTACATATTTCCAAACTAACTCTCAGACTTCCAAATCTTAGTACACCTGTGTTGTTTTCCTTTGCATAGTTTTGCCTTGACGTAATTTGTCTTAAAAATGAAAACTGCCAGTTTAGTAATATTCAGAGTGTTGTAACAGGTTTATTTCCCAATGATGAACAGAAGAGAAGAAAACAATTTCTAAAGAGTTATAATTTTAAATATCATTTTCTTCATGTAAGCAAGTTTTGTCACCTTCTCATGCCCACTACTATAGTCATAAGTTTATCACTTTCTATGGACCTTTAGTACTCAGCATGGTTAACTAACTTCTCATGGAGTCCATCATCCAGTGGCTATCAAAGTCTGGATTTTTAAAATTTGCTTTCTCTATGTCTAGATCAATAAATGTCTGCGTGAGAACCAGAAAGAACTGCACACCAAACTGCAAGTCTTGGAGAGAAAACAGCAACAGGATCAGTCAGAGAAAGACAAGGTGAGGAGGCTACTTTTAATAAGGACATGTCAGCTGACAGACTTGATGGCTTTAGCTTTGTTGTCCTCTCTCATTGGTACCGTTTGGTAGTCAGTCAAGTTTCATCTCAACATGTCAAGACGTAGCATATTTTCTGGTGTCCAATGAATATGTGATATTTTGTATCAGTGACTAGTTTTTAGCTCATATTTGGTTTTATATGTAAATACCATAAAGAGCTTATATGATGAGTCGGTGGCGTCTGTATGTCTGTATATTTGTGGGTATGTATGTGCAGATGTATGTCCGTCACACACAAAGGCTCCCATATCGCCAAAGCTACCGTCTCAGTATTTGGTGTACAGGTAGATGTAGGGGTTGAAATTTGAATTTGTTCAAATGAACACGTCAGTGTCAAAAATGTGCAAATGAGGTAAGAAAAAGGGAAATCCTGCAAATGTGCAGGAGTGGTGGCAGTGAAGTGGATCAGCCCACACATCTGAATAAGAGGATTTTGACCTTTAACCTATTTGTATGCAGGGTACCTATTATGTTTGGGAGTGGTAGCAGTAACTGAAACAGCTAATTGGTCATTTCCTGTCATTGTTTATGAACTGTGACATATTAACAGATCTGCTGAAACCATGGATGTCTATTTTTGTACATCCATGGTTGAAAGATTCTCTGCTATGCATGTTGCTAAAGTTGACCTTCAGTACCTAAAGTTTCAGACCTTAGTTACTTTTGTCATTCTTAATTTTCTGGTTTAAATATTTCTTGTTGTTTTTCTGGTTGTACTGTGCAGAAATTGTCATAACATCAACGTATAATTTTCCTGCACTGAACAGATAGAAATAACACTTATTGTTGATCTTTGGTATGTACCAATTCTGATCAAATTTGAGCGACACCGTATAATTGCGGTATTTTTTTCTATATACATACATACAGTTACTAGATGATGCCTATATGATCTAGGCACTTTACCATGTATACAAATTTCAGCATGTTTCTTTCAGCCACCAATTTTTTTTATTGAATGGTCAAATTATCAAGGTATTCAACCATTAAGTGACATAACCTTATGGTAAACATTTTCCCCTGTATTTTTTTTTCCTAAAATAGCTTGAATTTTTCCTGAAACTTTCAGTTTGAAAGTCATTAGCACAGGGCCTTCCTTGCTCCATTTATCCTCAGGTCCAACCATACAATTTACAACTCAGTGTTTTTGAAACACCAGTAATGCTAGAGAATGTCCAACTGTGTGTTCAGTGCTTTAAGATTTCATCGGTGTTGTGAACGGGAATGGTTCTTTTGGTCAGTACACATTGGCATTACAGAGAATTATTGCTGGCCTCCTCATGTTTCTAATATATACTAATATATATTCTAATATATGTTTACATTAATGTTTATCAATTTTGCTATCGTTCAATGTGCTTCCATGACTTGCAACATACTCTTTCTTCCACGGTTGTGTGTTTGGACGGTTTCACAATACCTCTATGATAACATCTTGTGCTGCTACCTTTTCAGGAAATTCAAGAGATGAAAGAACAACTCCGTGATCTGATGTTTTTCCTGGAAGCCCAGAATCAAATCAGCAATGCCTCTGAGGAAACCAGGCAGGAAATCCAAGAAGGCCAGATAGTGATGGGAGCTGCTGCTCCTGCACCAGCTCCGGATACAAGAACGCACGGACGTAAGGGAAGGAAAAAAGGAAGATAGTAACCAGGAATGTTATTGGACTCCTGAAGAAAGTTTGTTCAGTATTTACTGGTTTGCCTTCAATTGGTTTATGAAAAGAAGGCTTTGCATCGGTGTCAGAAAAACCTTTGAAAGAGAAGTTGGTATTGTGAGCCCTTTCACCGAATGGAAAATATTTGTTAATAAGTCTCCATGTACACACTCAGTGTAACTTATTTTCTGGTAATATGATGTCAATCAGTATCTAGAATTCATGTATGTTTTGTAAGACCATGCCCTATTGGCTAGTTCTGCCAATGAGTGGAAATCTGTATGCTAGACGTCCAGTCATGTGCCTTGTTTTAGAAATGCCTTGCAGTTGGAAATTGGGTGAGAAGATTGTCATGTTTGATTTCTAAATGTATGATATTTACCAGCCTTTGAATTCTCATGATATATGTGTACCTGTCACTTTTCAATGAGTACAACATTAAATTCAAGAACATTGAATTCAATATACAAATCCATTTGGATTCTGCAGAAACAACGACATAGATGAGAGAATTATGATCTAAAAATAGCATACTGTATACACTGAAAATGAACATGCCATTTAGAACTAGTTATATGAAATGTATGTTATATCACGCAAATGTTTTATATGTAAAGTGTATCATGTGTACAAAAGTTTATTTTCAATCAAATATAAATAAAAGCTTGCAACTGTAAGAAAATATAAACAATAATCAATATTTTTTTATCTTACTGATATCAGTTGGTCTGTTTCAAGTTTCAACATATATTGCCATATCATTTATACATCCACATAGTGTTTGACCATATTTTCACCTTTGGTGTCATCTAACAAATGTGCTAAGTTTGAGGAAAGACTGAAATTACATTTTACCAGTAACATCAGAGGCATTACTTTCATTCTCAAACACATTCTCTCAAAACACTGTTAACCATACCAATACACCAAAAGAGCTGTTTGTATTGTTCTTTCTTTCAGCAAACAGTACGTGTGTAGTTTACTACCTTTTACTACCTTAGTAAGCAATTTTTATGGGATTTGTAATACTTTCTAAAAGTCACTGCTTGAAAAGTATCCATGCATTCACCATACTTGATACTGCTTCTATTTGATAAATGTGCCAAAAAAGAGAACTTTGTGGTCTCTGTTTGTTCTTCTTTACCATTAGTGATACTGGTGAGCCATCAGATGGATGTTATTGTACAGTTCAAAGGTCATGTCTGTTCTTGTAAATCCAGTGTCTTTCAGTAAACTGTTGACAGCCACTTGCACTGTTTTAGCCTTCAATGTAACTAATTGAATTATGCTGTGAGTGCAGGCACTGGGGTAGAGTAACCGTGGTGTTGGCGAAAGCCCCTCGCTTTCAGAATCCAACAATGAGAAAATCCAGCATGTACTCAGATCATGCCGGAGTCACTCACTGGTCGTACTATGCTTGATCAGTGTTGACTAATTACAGTGCTATCAGCTATGAAGTACAATGCTGGTGACAAGCCACCAGATACTGTCAACAGTTTGTATCTGAAGTACCGGTAAACCAAATACAAATCATGGATGTACAAGACCAGAATGTATGCTTAATTGTCAGTATTGTCAGTGAGCCCTCAAGAACATACTTGCTTACGATAGCATGTAATTATGAATTTCTTCAGTTGCTTCAAACAGTATGAAAGTTAACCTTCACTTTCCCAGTCTGGTCAAGATGAATAAGACCATTGCATTCTGGGATCAAAGAGATCATGTGACAGATTAGCCGGCCAATGAGCATATGGATTCAGAGAATGTTAATACCATTTCACAAGCAGCCTTTGGTCAGTTTTTTTTCACATTTACATTCTTTATTGTCACCACGAATTCATTCTTTACATTATTGAACCAATAAAAATGTGAAAAGACAATGAATCAGCTGACTTTAATTTGTACTCCATGTCATAACCCCCAGACTCCACGCCTGCTGCTGTCCATATTTCAGAGAGGGTGGGTTAGGAGTCATTTGTCAGAAATCCAATGTTCATGTCAAAGGAGAATCTGATACTTATCAGTCAATCATGAACTCGCACCTTGATGCCTAATACAATTGGCATGAAATATAATGGTTGGTAAGCTGAAGTTTGAAGTTTGTCAAAGCGATTTTTATATGAACATCTATTTCTGGAAAATTTGCAGAAATGATGTCACGTTTTCACCAGCAGTTTTATCTGTAAGTGAAGTTAAAGGCATATTTTGTTGAATCATTGTTCAGTGTTTGTTCATCGTTCATTTTTTCTCAGTGCCAAAGAATAAAACTGACGCCTGATTTGATACATCATAGATGAAAAGGTTTCCATGACTGACTTTGTCCCTTGATATTATAGGACACTAGCAAAAAATATCTGTAATAATGTCATTCAAGTGATCTGATACTCTTTCTCCTCCCCTTATTGTCTTGAAATACAAAGGATACTAGTCTCACAAACACAACACACTGTGAACGATGTGCAATTTTTTTTGTTTATAAATGACTTGTTGCCCAGAGATGATTTTAGTACTAACACAGGGTCATAAGGTGTTATTAGTCATAACAAAAGTAAAACAATAAATTTATGATCTTGAATATTGTGGATAAATATTTAATATTTCTGTCATTATTGTATACTTACAAAAGTACCCAATTGTGCTCAAATCCTGAATGATCATCAGTGTTTATGCCAAATTTACCCAGTTGTACAGACCCTCAGAATCTAGAGTTGTATCTGTAGCATTTCACAGTTATGCAAGGCCACAGTACTGTGTCTACAGACTCTCTGAATATTTTATTTTATATTTTATATTTTATTTATGGAAAAAATGGTGAAGAAAACGTGAGTTACTTGAAGTTTGCTACGTTTAATTGGGTGACTTTGGCATGAAAACTAATCCTCGTTCACGATTTGAGTGCAGTAGGGTACACTTGCATGTATACAATAATGACAAAAATATTAAATTTTTATAAACGACAATAATCATAAATTCATTAATATTAGGGTATGTACTACAACTGCATGAATTTGACATAGATACTGATCATTAATCGAGATCCCAGTGCAGTTTGGTACTTTTGTAATTATGCAAGAATGATAGAAATACTTAATTTTTATCAACACTATTCATAATAATAAATTTATTAATAACGTTGTTAATACAAATCAATACCGATCATCATTCAGGATTCAACTGCAGTTGGGTACTTTTGTAAGTGTACAATAACAAATATTAAATTTTTATCAACAATATCCATTATCGTAAATTTACAATTTTTTACACTCTTATTATAACTATAACGCCTTATGACCCTGTGGTACTGATGGTAGTTGAGCAAGAAGCTGTATTTTACAAACAGAGCAGTAGTTCTGGAGAATACATTGACAATTGCAGCTAATGGGGCTTTAAAGTTCTTGATCGCACAGGTGAGTGACAGCACTTTCAAGGTCGTCACAGGTCGGATTTCCAGCTGAGGATGATAATCATTGTGGACAGAAATCATTGTAATTTTCAATATTTGCCAATTCAAATTAGTCAAATGCTTCCTTACATTCAGAGAGGATATATATCCATGATGATCAGGCATGCCAAACCAGGCTGACCAGTTTCGATCACTGTGCACGATGCGTGCGCCCTCTTATGACGATACCCTGTATATCGTTCGTTTTCTGTCTTTCGTGAATGATTTTCGGAAGTAGGCGGGGTTTTGTTTCTCTCGTGCTATTTCAATGTTGGTCCTTATATGCGCATGCGTAGACTGGGAATCGCAGCCATATTGGAAGTATAAGACTTCCTGCTTTGATAGCAGTTGCTTTATTTTGAACATCGCCGAGTTCCACCACACTGTCGTGAATCCCTCGTGAGGGAGGATGGCTATGAGAGGAAAACAGCGAACACCGGGAGAAACATGTGCCGACTGTGGAGCTCCAGGTAAGTCAATCGACCGATGTAAACAACCTGGAAATAGCGTGATGGAAGGAGGGGTCACAAACAGCGATATCGATTCGACGTGAAGTTCATCTTTGGTGGACTGTCTGCGTTTGGTTTCATAGCCTGTGTTGAAGAACAGTAAATTGATTTTTATGTAATTTCTGAATGATTTATATCAGCTTTAGACGTTGATGTTACCGTGATCAAGACTTTCGTCATCTCTCAGTGTTTAAGAGAACTCTTTGAACTTGAAATGTAGGGTCATACAAAAGTTGACTCAACTGGGTTAGGGCTTTCCTCCCGCAGTGTTGACGTATGTACACACACACGGTCACACACCTAGACGGTTTTACAGGAAGTGCTCACAAATGTACCAGGAAATAATTTTGAAGGGGCGCAGTCGGTCATTCGGTTGCTCCTCTGACATCAAAGACGCCGGTGCCATTACGTAAGGGCGACATCCTTAATTTGTCGCGTTCAAGCCACCGAAGTAGAGGCAGCTCAAAATGAGTTGCAGTCGGCGTGATGTCAGACTTCAGAAATGTACACCGACCACATAACATTGCAGCAAACACGGGGAACGAAAACTGATACCGGTGTAATGTTTCATTCAGTCAGTGGACTCTCCGAATTGAGAGTCTGTCAACCTTGAAACCATGATCTCGCCCTGTGAAACGATGGAGAGAAATTCATCCATCTTCTGCTTCTGTGTTTTCATATGGGTGTATTAATATATATATATATATATATATATATATATATATATATATATATATATATATATATATATATATATATATATATATATATATATATATATATATGTATATGATTTGAAACAGACAGACAGACATACACTTGTACCCTAAGTATTCAGATGTTGTCACAGGAAATTAAAGAACAATGCCAAAGCAGAGCGTTGAAAGCAGGGCATCATAAACATAAACATGAAGTATTTCAAGTATGAATATATTCACACATACATGTACAAATAGGAATTGTTTGTGTCTTACTTAACTCACAAAAACTGTTCCAGAGACGATATGCAACAACAGTTTGGTAAGATTAAAAGTTTATTTGGTAGTCCATGAAAGGAAACCTTGATATTTATTTACAGTGCTATTTTTTTTAGTCCATGAAGCACAGAAGCATGATTCCCCTATGGGTGATTCATTAGTCCCTGTTGATGAATTGAAATCTTGCACTTATCACATAACATCCATCACTCATCGGATGTCTGGTGGTAGATTGTATTTGGTTTTGTGAAGGAGTCCTCACAGCAAACATGACCTTGAGGTTCACAAGTAGAATATGTTGTAACACAAGGTGAAAACAACAGACTAGCCTTGCCTAGTGGTGAAAGGACAAGTGACTTTTAAGTATAAGAACAAACTTACTTTTGGCAGGTGTATTGTACTGATGGCACTTCAGGTGTAATCTGAAGGTCATATACTGAGTAGCTTGCCCTTGATATGTCAGCTAATTCCTATTTTACCATGCTGATTACTCTTTAAGAAGTGATGAAAAAATCACTTTTTGTCAGAGTCTGGGAAATTGGCAAAATAATGACCAATGCAGTAAGCAGAAAAACGAACACAAGGATACATTTTTTCCTTGTATACATTTATACACTGACATCTCGCCATATAATTTTTTCCCTTAAAAAATTGACTAATTGTTGACTCCATGTTTTTCATTCAGCCGGTTTTTTTCCAATATTTGTGACAATTTAATGCAAACTTTACGGCGACTCCATTGCTCTGAAATGAATGACTGACACACTTCAAGCTTGGTTGTTTTGGGAAGTGCATGCGATATGTTCAAACAGGCAAATCTCTGATTATGTCAGTACAGTTGTATTGACAACAGCAGCGTCTGTATTTTGTAGCAATTCACATTGTTTGTGCTGTGGTACATCATTAGTCCTCCCCAGCTCTTCCGTATCCAGTGGTTGTCAGGCACGAAATGTTTGATGTCATTGATAGATTGAATAATGTCATTTTGGCTGAAGAGCTGGAAAAACCAACCTGCAATAAATCAAGTGAGTGACAATTGAGCAGCAAAACTCATGCAGTGCCTTGAATGCAAAGTCTGTAAAGATCAAGAACTTCTTTTCCCGTTTTGTTCATGAGAAAAAAGTTCAGAAAAGTACAGGTTCCTTGAGAATTACTTTCCTTTCGTGAACAGAATTTGAAAATAAACAAGAAGCAATTACTGAATTGAAATCTTGCGAAAGGTCGGGCCCGGTGACAGCATTCAGCCATGCTCATTGATTGAATCTAAATACAGTGCATTCACTGTCTCTGTCTCTGTCTCCATATGTTTGCACCGTGTATCTATACAGCGAGTGTAGGTGCAAACTGTCATACACCCAAATGCCTGATTTCATGTGCTACTGTCAATAAATCCACTATGAAGAGCGGATGTTTCAACTGTTAGAGAGGGTTGGTAGACATCGATCAGATCTCTGCCAATATTTGCATGCCTTTATTTCTTCCCTTGGTGCAGGGAAGATATAAAAAAATCAAATATTATCAAAGGGGTTCTTGTAACCCTTTCACCACCGTGATTTAGCCCAAACCCATTGTTATCAATGTTTATTTTGAATCTGTTTACAGGGAATTGGGGGTGCACAGGCTAAATGTTACAGTGTCAACACCAGAGTTAGGAAACCTTGGAGAGTATGCATTGATTCAATGGAAGTGAGGGTCAGATTCTAGACTGATGTAATGAATGTTTGTCAAGAAATTCAGGCTGACTGGGAGAGCAACATTCAGAATTTCAACTCTGTGACAGTCACATTGGTTAGATGTTACTTTCTCCAAGTTGTGTTTCAAGTGCAGAATAATAATTTTTCATTAATTTCCCTGTAAAGGTATAGTGTTTGTAGAGTACAATTCTTAACATCAAGTTTTCAGTGGGCAATGTTTATTGCAGTTTCACCACATTTTCGTTTCAGTGAGCCATTTCTGTATACTTAAGTCAGACATTTATTTGTAGAAATCTTGTTTGAACTTCCTGATTGAACTTTGGAAATTCAATTATTTGAATATTTCGTCAGGAATGACAAATTGCAGAGAAGTACAAAAAAAATGTATGTCAATTGTAATAAATGTACAAAGTTTCCAACCATTATTATTTTATGTATTAGGAAAAACATTTTATTACAAAGTTTCAGACTCTAACATTTGGAAATCCAGTGTGTGTGAAAGACTAAAGAGGCGCATGTGAAGTACCCAAACCCTCTAACATTTCGCTTATTCTTTCACTGCCTGAAAGGTGGAACAGTCTATGGTTTACCCTTGCGAAGCTTGATCATTGCTCGGGGAAGTGGGAGGGATGATGAAGTCAAGAATTTTACAGATATGATCTTACAACACCCAAGAGTCCCTAGATTAACCCTCAGTGGAATTATAAATTTTGCTTTCAGTCGTGATCAGAAGTGTCCGAGAAGAGTGTGAGAATGGGATTAGCAAGATGAAGGTGACGGTCCAGTGGACGACTGAAAAATGAAGGGCATTTACCAAATCGATGTAACGTGTTTACTTTAGCAAATTGCAAGCCGGAATGAAAAACTTGAACAGACGTCAATGCCGTGGTCCAATGATTTCAGCCAGACAGGGTCACTTGTAACTCCTAAATTATGTGAAATTAAGCCCATTTATTATCGTTAAGTCTTCATGTCTTGTTAGCCTTCATCAGAATAACTCCCACATTGTAAAGAATTTCGCATTTGATAATTTTGAACAGTGGTGGGGAAGGATGATGAAAAATCGTAGCTGCCCAAGAAATTTTAGCCCTAGATGAAATTTAGTGAATAATGGTGTAAAATTTCCCCATTTCATAAACCTGTTAGAATAGACAGTGTATGTAATTATGAGTTCTTGTTAGGTTTAATATGTTGAGAGTATGTACTAAATATGTTAAATATTGCTGATTAAACTTGTGCGATATTAGCCAACTCTCTTGTGTAGGCCATTTCATGGTATTAATTATTGGGATATATATATTTCTCACCTTACGTGTAGGTCCTAGTGGCTCGCATTTCACTGAACAGAAATATTAACAATGGTAATTTGATGATTTGAAGCTTGAGCCTTTCTACAGAATATTTCTTGAGATTTATGTCACAAGTTGATGAAAGAACACTTTCAATCGAATCTGAAACAGCAAAACAAATATACAATTGCGCACGTCATTTCAAGAAACGATGTGTTGTTGACAAAGTCATTTGCAGGCCTGTTTGAAGGTTTTAGACCCTTGGGGCATGAATTTCATTGATTCTGTTAGTGACGTATAGAATCTAGCTCGAGGGACAGGAAATCAATTTGCATTGGTCAATTTGTTGTGCTTTTTTTCGCAACGGCAAGAAACATTCGGGCTGTATTTGACAACTAAGCAGGAAAAACAGTCCCATTGGCTCGGAACTTTCAAGGTCTGTAGGGAAGTGGTATTGTTCAAGTAGAAGGACCGCTATCCAGTTTCCCGAAATAGTTTCATAACCCAGTTCAACAATGCAGCACTTCCTCAAATCAAGGCTCTATGCAAATTAGGACAGTCCTGCATACTAGATGTATCATTGGAATACTTTTCTCTCAAACTGTAAACATACAACGTAAATTTTGTTGCGCTTCTGACAGTCCCTGGATAGAGAGACTGTGTACTTATCACGAGAACCAGGTAGAGTACCGTAATATCTATCCCCCTAAAATTTTTAAATTCTGATCTTTCAGATATTGTGAATTTGAAGCATAAAGATATGTCAGCTGTTTCCAAAAATTTCATCGTGATCCTCTTAGTCTTTGATACTAAAGCTCCATTAGCGTTAATATGTGAAGCATTGTCATAATTTTTGTTCCTTTTGTGACATGCGTTGCAATTTCCTACTGTACTTCCAATATCAACACGCAATGCCTAGTTTTCAACTTGTGCATGTGTAATTTCCAATGTTGTTTTTGAAAAACTGAATACTGAATATGTTTGCAAATGACCTCATTGTTCTTTCATTAACCCTTTTTGTGTAAAAATAATTTTTACTGGTTCACATATTTAGATAACACTTTATGAAATTATGTATGCACGAACGACAACAATACAACTTAGCAGGCGACTGCTAGTATTAAAATGAATACTTAAAGATATATTCATAGCTCAGACCGCAAGTTGCAACAACAGCCAAGCATGCAGTGTCCGATGTCGTGCACGTGCAGCTATATTTAGTAACAAACCTGTTACCATGAACAGCGCTAATCAAGTCCGGACTAGAATTCATTTGGTATCATTGAAAAGTGAATTTTACTGAGACTTGTCACAAGAATATTGTAGTGAGACCAGTCACTAGAATAAATTTGTCAAACAATAAAAACATCGCGGACTGATTACAAGACTGATACTTCGTATGTCAAGAGAATGAGAGGATCAAGAAAATACATGCTTTCATAAATGAAAATAATGAACATGTTATCTAAAGTTCCCGCCATTGTCCTTTTAAATACAGTAGTGCATGTTTATTTCAGCTGTACCCCCTCAACTCTGCAGAGTGACATTTAGATCACACTCTACCAAGTGCCTGGAACAATTAATTTATATGGTACCAGCTGTATATCACTTTTATGGTGCTGTAAGTGAAGGCTTGGAACAATAGTGTATACATGTAGTTTTTATTGTCGTAAACTACTTGTCCAGTATAGCACTGAAACACTTACATGTAGAGCTAATACTTATTTTTTGGACA
This sequence comes from Ptychodera flava, assembly GCF_041260155.1. Lineage (NCBI taxonomy): Eukaryota > Metazoa > Hemichordata > Enteropneusta > Ptychoderidae > Ptychodera > Ptychodera flava. The sequence goes on from NC_091939.1 coordinate 10,411,897, forward strand.
AAATGTACATGAACGGTGCTCTGGTATTTGTTGTGCTGTGTGGCAAATACCATACAATATGTCATCATAATATGTGACATGTGATATTTTATTTCAATGGGACACAGTAAGTGAGGCTACCCACAATTCTCCATGATCCGTACACACGGAGATCACTCACTGAACTGAAGCAAATGTCTTCTGTACACAGAACAGCTTGGTCCATATTTGAAATTCTGGGACCATAGTTTTGATAATCATAATTCTCTAATTTCTCACTGTGAATAATGAGAAGATCACCCCTTTTCTGCGGAGGAGATAGCAATTTTGTGATTTTGTCAACATAGTTTTTTGACAGCCATATGCAATATTTTCAAGGAAACTAAGGGAATAAGTTGCATCTGTGTTGGCAAAAGAAAGGGTATTGATTTTTTTGAATGTTTGTAACAAAGGAAATTTGCATGTCTGACAGGTGGTATGATGAGACCATCTTAGTTGCTGATAACTTCTGCTTGACAAGTGTACAATTTTTAGCACCTTCAAACGTGGAATTCGCATTCAATTTACTCCTGAATTTTTAACATAATCAATAATTTTGGACCATAGTTTTAATCAATAATTCTAAAATTAAATTTTAAGTTGCAAATTGTTCAGAAACTGATAAAATTGAAGAAGCCTTTAGCAAATAATGTCTGAGCACACAAATCAAGGGGAATTGTGGGTAGTCTCACTTACTGTGTGGAGTCCAATACGAACAATTCCCATTTATTGAATAAAAACCCACGGAAGCCACCGCAAAAATACACACAAAAAAATGAGTATATGTATGTACATGTAAGAAGACAAACATGTGACAGTAGCACCATAGGTCTTTGTTGAACAGTTAGTAATATTCCGTGTAGTAGTAGACTAGTAATTGGTATTCTGGCGTTAAGGTGTGAAGGCTGTGTATGTACATAAAGCTGGAGACTACAGGGACACTGACCAGACGTGTCATTTCACCACCCATGCATGGCAATGCGCTAGAGACTTGCATGCTGTCAAGGCAAATGTATCTGGTTAGAATTCCGAGACAGTACAGACAGGACGAATAGCAGCATGCAGTACGAATGAGCCAGCAACAGCTGTCAGGGTGTCGGAGAAAAGGAAACATTGTGGTGAATCAGAGCTTGTGCGTGGTGGTGACTGCATTACAGAGACAATGCAATGCCACCGCTGATGATGATGTCATACCAATAGTTATCACACTGCGGATTATATAGTTTGACGATGATGTCATCAATGGCTGTTTATTGTGTTGTTAGTACATCATTTGAAATTGACAAAATCAGACAAGAGAGGCTGTGGGTGAACAGAGAGTGGTGCACATGAATGATGAAAGAATACTGGTAAAGTAAAAAAGTCAGAAAATTATTGGTCCAGTTACAATTTTAATTGATGAAATGTGAAACAAAGCAAGATTTCAGTAAAACACCGTTGTGTTTAGCACCTATCAACAGATCAAATCACTATATTATCGGCAGTAATTAGCATATTTTGAGTATCATTACGTGCTGTATGTTATATCTCTAAATTTCTTGATTTCAACAATAAATTTTGATTATCTTCTCAGGGAAATGTGCATTCTAAAGAACTGAATCAGACACAAATCAAGAGGAACTAGTCATAACAGACATTTTGTCCTTCAGAAATTTTGTCAGGTTGTCGGTGCCATTGACATCCTTGTGTGGGTTGAGCTTCTGTTGGTGTTTGGTCCCCTGTGTCACTGTACATGTGGGTGTTTGGTCCCCTGTGTCACTGTACATGTAGGTGTTTGGTCCCCTGTGTCACTGTACATGTAGGTGTTTGGTCCCCTGTGTCACTGTACATGTAGGTGCAGCCTTGAAAAGAAAGGAACCGGTAAAACAATAACATGCTCTTCAGAAGTACATTTTAATGATCGATGCGAACTTTAACATCTGCGTGATGGTGGTCCCACCAACTTGAGAATTCCTCTATCCAGCTATCGCTCCCTGGCTAAGTGGCTGTGATGTCAAACAATGAGGAACTAGCGTCTGTAAATGCATGACTCATCGCAGGTTGTGCTAATTGGCAGATTTATCCAAAAAAAGAGCATTCATTAATGTTATTTCTGGAAAGTATTGAGTGCCTGTCCTAAATTGTGAACTTTGACAAGGTATCGTCAATTCTGACTGACATCTTAATTTGTTATGCAGGTAGCTTCGTAACTCGGTGTCACATAATTGTATTGAAGGTGACCTTTGACATCATGATGTCACTGCAATTTATACTGTACCATTCAGACTAATGAAATGGGAACTGAACCAATTGAATCTACGCATTTATTAAAGCGAGGAACATGCACTTGACCCCATAATGCGCTTGTAGATACCAAAATTTGGTTGCAGTGTTACACAGTATATACTGCTACATCTAGCTACATGGTTTGCAATTCATGCTGAAAAAACTAAATTGTAGCAATACTGACCTGATACTATGGAAACGTGATCTTTAACCCCATGTTGTCACAGGAAATGATATTCAATCAGTTCTGACATCACTTGACGTCAGTAGCTTTGATATTGTAACAAGGTGTGTCGACAACTCTTATGTTTACAGTGCATCAATGTGGAAAGAAGCAGCATTGGTCAGAGTTTTTCCATTGCCGTGCATTGATGCATTGACATGAGATAAGTCTGGACAACATGAGCAAAGAATAATTCAACAGTGTTCAGTTCTAATCCTCCCAGAAGGGTAATCAGGCATGTTTTCCGCCATTCAAGATAATTCTCGTCCCTGTGATCAGATGTAACCTATAGAGACAGTGCATTGTGAATTGTGTAAATGTGAGTGTCGGTAGATTGTTAGACAAATTGTTCTCCGCTTTAATCTCAGGCCTTCTTCTAATCCCTCAAAGTTATTGCAACGATTAGCCAGGTGTGTATCACGTACCTCTGCCTTTTCAACACTCTGGTATGTCATTGTTACTCCTTGAGGTGAATTTTTGAATAATAATGTCATAAACCTTTAACAATGCTGAATATAATTATAGCCTTTCACATACAGCTTGTACCTATTTATGATATTAAAATTTTATATACCAAATCAAATGTGCTGAAACTATAAACTGGAAGTTGTACTGCTCCAAAAAAAACCCATCACATTCACGTGACCGATTATGTGTGTAGAGTCTATCATAGTTTCTTAAGTAAACAACTGTTGTTTTAGAATTTCTGCACTAAGTTTTCAAACACAAACACGTGCGAGGAGTGTCTTGAAACTGATACTGTGTGTCTTGCCTTTGTTGATACCTGAAACATCATTTAGATTCTGCCTGCTGATTTCACCTGGGAATTTTGCATATGATAAGTTAAGACAGAGGTATACTCACGGGTAAATACATGCTGAATTCTCACAGCTGGTACAATGTGAAAACCTGCATCAATTCGATAGACAATACTTGGTGGTAAAGTGAATTTTCAGTCCACACAACTTTTGAGTTCATCAGGTCTAGCATCATTTCGTGGTAAAATTAGTCCATTTACATAGTGTGACATCACCGGGCAGCATCTTGGTCCAAACCAAGAGTTGATAATAAGCAAATATTCAATGAAAGGTGCAGTTCAAAGTACCAATACCTTCTTCATGTTCTTTTTGATTTATTATTTGATGGTACATGTATTCTTTCATTGCCCATCAATGTCTGCATTGATTCTTCTGTCGTGAACTTGTATTTGAAATATTTTGTGAGTTTTAAGATTGAAAATTTGGCTAGAGAATTGAATTAATCCTGAGGCTGTAACATGTAATAGCTTAATTAAAGGTTTTATCTGGTCGCTTGTGACATACATATTCTGATGCAGCAACCACACTGCTGTGTGATTGTAGTTCTTCATTGATTATTTCAATGTGTTGGATTGACCCCTGACCTCGGGCTAATGGGGTCTAGGTCATGGGAAAACCTGTTGCCAAAGCCTGGAAGTAGATCAGTTGTAATTGGATGATTAATAGCACACTGGCATGGCTCCAGGCATTTGTGAGCCTGTAGTCGATATTAAAAGGAACAAATGTCAGTAAAATGTGGATAAGTACCTTCTAGTATATCCGTCCAGAGTAACATAATTAGCGCAGATATCAGTTGCATGCACAATGCAGTAAAACTCACTAAAAGGCAGGATTGCAGCTTTACAAACGCAAGGGTAAACTCGTCAAAGATAGAATAGTGAGGGAAAGAAAATTACATGTATGCGTTCATGTTCTGAGCACTTTCTGAAATAGCTTGTTGTGGCAGTGAGAGATGATGACCCTCTATGTGACAAGTTTATCACATTTCATCATAAATGTCAGTGTATTTTTCTAGTTCCATTTTCACGATTTTGATATCTTATCAAATACAGTAACCAGTGAACCATCATACAATTGTGATTTTGTTTTGTTTTTAGCTCATATTTGGTTTGTATGTAAATACCAAAAAGAGCTTATATGATGAGTCGGTGGCGTCTGTATGTCTTTATGTATGTATGTGGGTATGTATGTGCGGATGTATGTACGTCACACACAAAGGCTCCCATACCGCCAAAGCTACCATCTCAGTATTTGGTGTACAGGTAGATACAGGGGATGAGATGTGAGTTTGTTCAAATGAACACGTCAGTGTCGATGTCAAAAATGTGCAAATGAGGTAAGAAAAAGGGAAATCCTGCAAATGTGCAGGAGTGATGGCATGCCAATGACTGATCAGGCTAACTCCACTGACCTTGAGTCATTTCCTGTCATTGTTTATAAACTGTTACATATTAACAGACCTGCTCAAACCATAGACAGTAGAGGGGGGGGGGGAAGACTATCTATGCTCAAACTACGAGGGCCTAGCTGTTTCTGCTATGCATGTTGCTAAAGTTGACCTCCAGTACCTAAAGTTTCAGACCTTAATTACTTTTGTCATTCTTGTTTTTCTGGTTTAAGTATTTCTTGTTGTTTTTCTGGTTGTACTGTGCAGATATCATTGTCATAACATCAACGTAGAATTTATCTGCACTTAACAGATAGAAACAACATTTATTGTTGATCTTTGGTACTCATACTGGTATATACCAATTCTGATCAAATTTGAGCGACACCGTATAATTGCGGTATTTTTTCAAGTTTGTTTGTTTACAATGTGAAACTGTATTGTACGATGCAAATTTGAAGTTCCTTTGGTCATATTTAAATGAACAGTGCACAAAAACTCATCTATATAATCTATTTTGCTTTGCCTCGAAATTATGGCAAAATGTCAAAATGCTTTTTTCAAACTGTCAGACTGTACTACAGTATGTATGAAGGACCTTACATTAAATTTGTAGACCGTAAAAATATAAAATCATACCATGAAACTCTGTTTGTCTTTAGTGTCTCGTAAAGTGCATCATGGCATGGTTGATCATGATTAAAGTTATTGTGAACAATGCTAAAGAGCTTAAAACGTTGATGTGCTATGTATATACATTACCTCACAAGCCTGTTTCCATGACTTCAAATCGTAAAACACCTGTCACTGATGTAAATGGAGTTGTGTTTTCTGTTGGTGAATACTGAATTATGGTGTACAGTAAGTTAGTATACTTATTGGATATTCTGAGGCAGAGTCTGTGAGTTTTAATAATACCCAGTGTGTTCCTTTAATTAATGTCAAGTTTAAAAAAAAAAGAAAAAAGATGTCAAGTTTTTGAAAAGCCAAATGATAGTTTCTGTAACAATGCACAAGATTACATCACTGTAGATAGATTGAGAGGGAAATAAATTCAAAATAAACAAACAAATAAATTAATTGTAAACAAATAAAGAGACATTGATTTGTTTATTATTTTCTTAAAACAACTAAATGCTTGCAAACAGAAGATAACTTTGAAAGTCAATTACACTAAAAGTACCTGGAGCACTTAGGTCTCATATTTTGCTCATAAATGACTAAAAAACACAGGCAGCATTTATTTGTCTTTTTATTTCTTTCATATTAGAACTACTATGCCTTGTAGCATTAAATTTTCAAGAAATTGATAAATTTTTATGACAAAATTTTACATTCTTTTCTCTTGGTCCACTTAAATTTATGAATTATTGTTAGAGTTCAAAAATACCAGACAACTGGAATGATAACAATACATGCAAAAATGACGCTAGGCATTGTCTGTCAGGTACCATAGACAATGCCAATATGCCATGTTAGAGATGCCACAGCTGTCCAGTAGCAGATCTGTAATCTTCAGTGAACATGATATCATTGTGTTATGTCAGTGCTGATATTTAATCCCAAAGAACGCTCATTGTTACAACAACTCAGGAACAATAAGTAGACACACAGTAGGCAACACGGACTGTATTCCAGTATTCACAATCTTTGTCACAATTTTCTCCCCTATTTCCAGTATAAATCCAGATATATATTCTGTTAATTTGAATTTGATATTTTGTGGGAATTTGAAATGAAATTAATCGTTTTTTTATTTTTTACAAAATTTATATTAAATTATGTGCAAAGTTCGTAAATTTACTTGTATAGTGTAATTTGACCAAAAGCTTGTTCATGACAAATTCAAAATTTTAAGTAGACTGAAATAAGTTTATAATACTAAGGCTTTGCAATTGAAATTGTAATCAATAATTACATGTAAGACTATTAAATTGCTTTGTCTACCAGATATTTCTGATGAAAAACAAAGAACAGTCAATGAAGCCATTATTCCAATGGAGCCCATGAATTATTAACACTCAATTTCCTGATACATTGTTTAATATATTGCCAGTAATGCATGGCTTCCCAAGGCTTTTTTCCCATTTACATTATTAATGGTATGTGCTTTCCTTCATCTTGTGTCAGGAAGTTTCACACAATGGTTTCTCTAACAATCAGAATATTGTCGTTTACTGCCATTCACCCACAATTCCAACAAAAATGTATTCCTGTTGTAAAAATATTAATACCGTGTATCTCTATTGGCCAGTCATTTGTCATCAGTTTCAGTATCGTTTACTTTGTAAACATCTTTTATGTGTGTAACTAATGAAAGCAAGCTGCCTGTACCTCATAGCAATATTGATGTCCCCTTGGGTCAGAGGTCGCCCTTTGAAGACAAAGCTTCAAAATGTGAAGTGAGTGTTTCTGTACAGGATCATTTCACCTGATATTCTCTATTTTGCATTTGGACCACATTCAGTGATCTCTGTCGAATGATTTTTGATGAATTTGGTATGATTAAAATGTGTTGGAAATTTCTGTGTTTCACCTAGAATATTGAACGTATTTTTTTTTCAACCAGGTTAAATGATCTGCTTGTCTGTGCATTTTCTGTAATTATTTAACTTAAAACAAATTGTCATGCTTTGTCAATACTGAAGAAGTACACCATTGACTGATACAAATATGAAACTCTTTATCTCACACTTGACTATTAAAAAGCCAATTCAATGTAAAAGCTTACGATGAAAAAATTAATTACATACATGTAAGGTGAATTTACTCTTCACATCACATCTTATCAGGAATACATGTATGTTTTCACTTTGGTATTGACTCACATTGTGGAAATCATGTATGACTGTAAACTGTAAATTTATTGAAAGTGTATGGAAATGGCTTGGAGCTAGTAGGTCTGACCAGGATAGGTTAGGTTTTGGAAAAGAAATCATTTCTGTAACCACACTGCTTCACAGAGTGTACAGATTAAAGTCTCCCACTGTTTCCAGAGCAGAATGCACCGATTTCAGTATCATTTGTTTTACCTGCAACACAGCGTCTGAACAGAATCGGAATATTATGAAGACAGACAGCATGTGAGCAGATGCTCTCATCTGTCCTAATCCCCCCCACACAAGCATCGCATATTGCTTCTTTTGAATCTTTCATTAAACTGCTTTTCTTATATATGCCCCAGCAGTTTGTCGGGATTATCTGTAAAGCATGGATATTACTGCGGGATTTGCGCACACATGCATATATGAGGGAGTTGCGTGATGAATTAGTACTAGTCTCAGAAGCATTCATGCAAGACTTTAAGCTGCCTAAGTTTTCAGGCGAGTGTCTTTGTTGACGGTATAACTGTATCATCCTCACTAGTTTCACTTCCTAAAGCAGCATTCAATATAATTTCCACTACACTATCAGCACCGCTTTTTACCTGTCGGGCAAACAGCAAAACAACACCCAAAGAGTCTTGCAGTTAAGCATACTGTAAAGACTCTTTTTGTGCAAACCTTGTCTCTGTCTTAATTAACATTTACAAAACTATAATCTGTATTGCACTGGTTACACATGTTATCATCCATCAGTCTACATTTGATTCATTGACCAAGATATTTCCCCAATCAGAGCAACAATGACATTTGGATACTTATTCTGGAAAAGGAATTTTACATGTTAGATACCACAGACATGGAGTATTGAATTTTAATACTTCACTAGAACACTTGTACAGTTTGACAAAAGAGGAACACCTACATATATGTAGAACATCAAGGAAATGTAGCTCACTCAATGTCATGAGTACAACCTGAGTTAGGTAGTTGACATTAAGGTTGACATATCCAGGCACTTATGGACAAGGGATCATATTTCCCTTTTTCCCTCCATTACCTGTGAGACACGTGCCAGAGAAGAGTTATTGCTCACAATTTTCTAATCTTCTCATTTGGCATCAGCCATAACTCATAGAAATTAAAAGATTTTGCAATAAACAGCTTGTCAAGTATTCTTGGCCAGTAGTCATCCTATACTTGCCCAGTTGACATAATCAAACAATAATAATGATATTGTAAAAAGAATCTTCCGAAAAAATGTTCTGGCAAGAAATGTGATGATCATGAAGATCAGAATTTGATATGCATTTTTACCATCACCGGTATCAGCTGTACAAGTAATAATCTCCACAGTTTAAAACTACACAGATTTAACAACTAAAATATGCATGCTGATGTTTGATTTGCATAATATTATGCAAATGAGCTCAATTTGCATAAGATTGTGAAAATGTGACTTTTTGCTTTGTTAATGTTATGTAGCAAAATAGTTCTCGTGAAATTGTGTGTTTTTATTGCTGATCTCTTCTAGGGAATGCTGCAAAAGGTATTTATGAGGTACTATATTAGTGATGATATGCTCACTTGAAGTTGAGACATCCTGAATAATGAGGCTCTTCAATAAAGCGAATACGCTTGGATGATTTTATAGTGCTTTATTTGTGGTTTTTATGATTCAGGGAAAACTGAAACAATTTTTTTAAAAATGAAAATGGAACCTAATCATACCAGTAAATATTGAGGAGCTACCAAACATGCATACGTTACTGAAATGTTGATTACAATAACTTACATGGTCAGAAATTATTTTCAAAACTTCTTGTTTGAAGAACTGACAATTGTGTGTAATTCAGTAGAAAGTGTGTTTTGTCTGGAGGGCTTTCTGCTAATCTAATGGAGTGTACATTTGTCATTACAGAAAAAATGTAATTATCCCCAGTCCTGGAAATTGCTGTTTTGCAAATATGATATGTTTACAGTCAGTATGTTTCAAAAGAGAGATGTTTGTTTTGGGGGCAGGGGAGCATGACTGCATGGGAATTTGGGTTGTTTACATTCACTTAAGCATCACTTAATCACATCCACAGAGAATATACTGGTATTAATCATGCTGGATGTATGTAGGAAATTTGCTGTTGAAGAAAATAAAACCCCAAAATTCACAAATATATTGAAAGTGGGTGATCTTTTGCTCTCGTCACTGACATCGTAGGATTTTTAGCGATGATGAAATTGTTTGACAAAATTTGACTGTCATTGTTGCTCTGCATGTAAACATCATACACAAACTCTCGTGCAACCTTACTGAAAATGGCCATGAGTTACAAATTCATTTCACTGAAGATACAGACAATACAAAAAATATGGGTGGTCAGCTTTTGCACCTAATATTTGCCCTAATTTGAAAAAGGAATTTTAGAATATTAATATACTCTGCCCCAGCATTTATTTCTCCATGTTCCTAAATTTTTATCCCTCGTACTTAACATTGTTTCTAATAGGCAAAGCTCTCAGAGTTGATAGTCTGCTTGCAAAATTCACAAATGGTAAAATCAAAAATCGAAAACAGCAATCTCATAATTGGTTCTGTAGATTTGCATAATTTTTCCGAAGTATCGAAATAATCAAACGATGGCTTTGATAAAAGTGCATTAATTTTTCTGATGTGTAAGTCAACAAAGAGTGAATTTTTAAAATCAATATTGAGTCTGAACAGAATAACGTTGTATGAGTGCATTGTTACATTTTGATGACAGTAATTTGACAGTGTGCATTTTGAGGGGGAAAGTGCATTTTCTGTGTTTATAACAGAAAAAATGCATTATATAATCAAACTTCAATTTGGGTGTGATGTGCTGTAATTGTTGTTCTCAAATCTTATTTTTCTTGCAAGGAGACATTTAATGGAATGGACTGTGAAAATCACCATTATTGCTAGACTGAGATAAATGAAAATCGTGCATTGGGAGCGCAATTTCTTGAATCACATCAACATTTGTGAGATAGCAGCAGTTTGCTTATCAAATTTAACTTGGACGGCTGATTTGCTCAAGGATGTGATGAATTTTAATGTTCAATGCCCAGAATGTTAAAAGTTTTTTTTTTGAATTGTGTCCATGCTAAAAGTGCATCACTGTTTGTTGACCTATGGATATGGGCATACATTTTGCATTACGGTGGAAGTTGAAGATCCTTCAACCTGTCAGTGTTGTCCTTAGAAGCCGGGTGCCGGGTAAATAACCCGGCTGTTTTGCATTTTTTCCCGGCTACTTTTAACGTAATTAGATTATTTTTATAGACCTATTAATTTCGGTATTGCACTGCCAGCTGTTAGACGGCACATGTACGATTAGCAGTTTCGCGACCCCTTTCCCCCGCATGGAACTGCACAAACACAAAACAGTTTCTAAATACCCATTTGTGGCTTTTATAGCCCGATCTTTTATTTGTCAAATAATGTGATTGGCTGATGGACGCGCCTACGGTGTTGCCTTTATTACGAGCAGTGTAATTGGTTTGATTAGTATGAAGGTCATCTTAGGTCATTTTTAACCGTGCCGTCGGCCACTGGCACCTTGCCGATGGAATGTTTTTCCCGAAGAAAGCCCGTTCGAAAGGTATACTTGATTCCAACAATACATTTAGTTTATGTATGAAAAACTTCAATTTTGCTGAATTTGTGAGAGAAAAGCGCCGAAAAGATGTGATTTTGATCGACGGTTCGAAGTTCATGAGACTGGCAAGCTAGTTTTCCGCCGCCGCGCTGGCTGCCAACGTCACTACGAGTATGATCTTCTCAACAAATCAAGTTATTCTCAGAGCAATACCGACGCATTTTCTAGATTAATTTTTAAAAAAATGAGCTACAACTGATTTCTTTTATAACCAACTTTTTATTTGAATGGTTATTTTATTTCCATCGATTATTTTTACGTACTAGAATCCACGGTCACAGGCATGTGTGTTGCCGACCGTTGCCGACGCATCATCGTCACGGCTCACGGCTTCACCGCTAATCCCCGTTGTTTAAGACAACAGGACAATACGTCGTGGATTTCGGCATGGGTTCAATTTATCTGCGCTCCTCCATGTTCTCTATGTCGGGTTGCCCGATAGTGTCCTTCGATGGACCCTCTGAATCATTTTTTTCACGGACTCGTGGAGCAATTCGAAGAAAATGGAGTTGTTTCCTTCCGACGCCACACTGCATATCTGCTTTGATCAAATTTGGGGACAGCGAGACGCGATGATCGTGCACGGTTGGCATTTATTAGTAATTTGTTGCAACATTTCTGTCAATCACTCACTTTGTGTCATAAGTTTCAGAAACTATGTGGTAATGAAGAATGGGAAATGAGCAATGAAATGAGCAGACTGCAGGTGATTTAAGATTAAATGTTAAATCTTCACTGCAAATAAAACCATAAGTGTGTCATAAATAATACAAACAAAACAAAATCATGTTTTCTATGTTTTGTTGTATGTGAACCACGTCTAAGACACACAATAAAAGTACTGTTTCAGTCTCAGCTAAATGCCACCTCAGATGCCACCAGAGAACACCATTTCCACTCCAAAATTTCATTTTTCGCCTTGCGAGAGGGGGACACCCCCTCTCGCGCTCTCCCCCCTCGCTCGGTCGCTTCGCTCCCTCGCAGTCCACCCGTCTACTTTCTTAAATTACCCGGCTACTTTTAAATATAAGGACAACACTGAACCTGTCAAGTTTTGATGTGATATGCATGTTTATAGATGTTCCTACGGCTTTCAGCCAAGATCAACTTGAAACTTCGATGAGTGCATTGATCGATGTACAGGTTTTACAGATTTTTGCATGCACCAGTCAGGCTGTCTGAGATCTTCACATGAATCATTCATCTTGCACTAAGCCATCTTGTAGAATATTTTTTGCGAGATTGAAGTACGCTACAAGCCTGATGCATTCATCAGTTGAAATCTGTGAAGTGAAAGCCTTTCGATAAGCGTCGTAAGGTGCCATTTCACATCCGTTATTCAGTCAGTACACTCTGAGAAGTTGAAATTCACAGTAGTGTTCACTAATAAGTGGTTTGTCTGAGTAGTACATGTATATGCAAGCATGGTCTCTCCACAAACAGTGAATTGAAAATTGCTACTCTTGAACCACCAAAGTGTCAAATCCAAGAAGAACTGTTGAACTTTGAAGGTCAATGTTATCTGTTACCATGTACTTTGATTGAACAATCTTTACTGGTCAGTGTTTTGATAAATAACACAGCTTTTTTCTGCAAACTTGGAGGGACCTAATAAAAACAAACAACAAGCACAGAGTAAAGGGTATAAATAATTATTACCCCGGTATACTGGTACAGTTGCATACATTTTTTGTCTGTAATTTAAAGAAAAAAGATTACATATTGATGGTTCTTCAAAGCATTAGTCTGAAAGATCATGAACACTGTAGTATTTATTTTATAATGATATAGCCTCAAAAAGCTTAATCCATGCCCTTATTAATATTGTCAGAACTCACTTACAGCTATAATACAAAGGATTTTCTCTCGTCTCAATTTGGTATTTTATATAAGAAAATTGTTGTATCTAAATTCTAATGTTAATTTAATTTGAAATTCAAAAAGGTTGTCAAACTATAATGTACAAAGTATACAAGTGTACATGATTTTCAGACCGACTGCAATCTATCTTTTCAGTAGTTGAAGCAAGCTTTGTTTCTTTCTTTGGAAAATTTACAAATATAACATATTTCCACTTCCGAGAAACTGCAGTGTATAATTTCATTTGCGATTTTGCAATTTTGAAATGACCCTAATCATTCATACACTGTACACAAGAAGGGTGTACTGTGTAAATCATTAGCACTAATTTCTCTGTCACAGTTGGAGCTCAACTCAAAGGGTCATTCAAAGGTCACATGAGGTCACCACCATAAAACAGATGGGAGGACCACCCGAGTGTGTGCTTTTTACTCCAACATGCATGATTTTTTATAACCTTAATTTTCATGGAATTTAGAGTATTAACAATACCATCACATTGTGTAAGATGTCAAGTCCAAAACATTTTGTATGAAAGTTTCAGCCATATTGGGTATTTTTATCTTATATTGGATTTTCACTTTCATAATTTTTTACTGTGCCAACATATATCTGCTGTGTGTAAGGCATAAATAGTGCATTGTATTGCCTGAAGTTTGTAGATTGCTTACAGTATATGCATTATGCATCCTGTGTATATTCATACTGTGGTGACAACCTGCTGTGACTGACAATACATTACACAGCTTGTGAAGGTACTGATGTTCGGAAACTTGTCCAAAAAAATATACTTCTAGTAATCCCCCTCCTATGTTTCATTAAACTTTTTGTTGGTGTCTTGTAAAATCTTCATTGAACCCTCACCAAACATTTCTTGCAGACGATGAGCAGTGAGTTATTCCCCACAGAGTCATTGCATAGTTGGTTAGCTATTTTGAATGCCAAACTGAAATAATTTTTAAAGAGTTTTATTACAGACTTTCAGGCAGAGGGTTTTAATAGAGAAAAGCGTTTGCATATATTGAGCTCTGACAATGTTAGAAAGGATACTAATCAGTCATAATTTCCTTTTTTAATAGAGAAGTGTTTTTGTCCATCATTTTCTGTTTAGCTTGTTGATGCCTATACCAACATTATCCCAATGGTTTTCCAGATTTTTCAGACCAGTGTCAGTGATCCGAAGAACCACATTGCAGTAATTTCCAAGCTTCAAATTTGTTTATTTCAAATTCAAGATACCAGGCAGCAGAAGTTGCCTTCTTTTATTTTTTTCTGTTCTTTTTTAATACAACAAAAGACCTTTGACCTTTTATTGGCTTTTCATCAGATTTCTTTTGTTCAGTGAAATGCATCATGTAACATCCTTTTGATGTTACCAAATTAAGCCCCCCTCCCTGAGGATTTTGTGATGTTGTGTCAAATATTGAATCATTCCGCCCCCTTGTGTCCTGATTAATGGATGAGTAGTCTGGTTGCTGCAGTGTTTAATGAAGATCCTGCACGGGGTTCAGTAATCTGACATATGGAGATTCTTGATTAGCGATCCCATGTGTACATACATGTACACGGTGAAGTGGTAGGCTCTGCCTACGGAAAAATGAAAGCTGTGTCTAAGAGAACCTTGAAAGTTGTGATGCGTGTTTAAGAAGAAAGTACAGATAGGCTCATAACTTGTAAAACTTACATCTATTGCACAAAGTCAGTTTGTTTTGCTATGTAGGAGAACAACATCATCATAACATTGGACGTGTATTGCATGCACTATGTACTAGCTCTGGAGAAGCCAAACGCAGGGATTATAAATCCTTATCTAGATGAATCCATCAGTTTCTGTCATCAGGGATTTTCATCCACTCGATTTTCATCCACCTATTCTCCATCCATTATAATTAACTAAACGCTTCGACAGTGGCTTTTATTCACCACCTGACTGCACTGACAACTCATGAAGAATTTCCTTGTCAATTGTATTGTGCATTTGAGTTCTGGTAACAAACTTTCAAGAGGGCAGATTATTCCTAAGATATTTATCAGATTCAGCTGAGATTATCAAAAGAATCTCTTTAAATCAAAATCTACCGTTGTAGGAGGATTGCCCATAAGTAGCAGAAGCTGAACAACAATAAATGATTGAATTCATTGGTTGTTGCCTAATTTTCAATTTGAGAAGTTCACAATCTGGTCCTGTTTAACAAGTATTCAGGGTGTACAAATAGTTTTATGTATGTGTAACTTCCGCAAATAGTGATAGATTTTAGAACACAGTAACTTGAACACAGAATTAAAGCTGATATTTACCTGTATGGAATGATTTTTTTTTCTCTCAATATGGAGACATCCAAAAAGCAGTTTCCCTGGCAAAGTTTTTTTGAAAGAATTGTGTAAGACATTACCGTATTATTAGAAGTTCATGACTGCAACAAACGGGAAACTTGCAGTTTCTTTTTTTGTATATATGACGTAGGGATGCATCATCAGTAAATATGATCTGGCCATGTTTTTCTCAATTCTGTCTGCATGTAAGAGAGGTCAGGAAAATATCAAAAGCAATTTAAGATGCATGAAGTCGATCATTAATTTTGATAAGGCGAGTTTTCAGGTCTGTTACTTTGCTGTGCAGGCAGAAAATTATGCTGACAGTTTAGTGAGAGTATTCTCAATTTGCACGGTAACTGTGTGATTAGGGTACAGAGCAGTCATGGAAGTGGCATGTGATGCATACATGTAAAATCCGTACAGCGAAAATAAAAATCCCCCAAATGACCCCAAAAAAACAAATGTGTAATATTAGTAACTGCAGCACAGATACCTCGTCATGTTTGTTAATATTTTCCGCTGTTGAAAAATGTTAAGTTTGACACAACTTGGTTCAAAATTGATCTCTCGACCACAGTGTTACAGAAACACTCTTGTGTACTTTCATATCGCTGTCTCCGCCAAGCTCTTTACATACATGTATGCAATACTGATGAATGTGTGTGGAAAGGTGTCAGTCAAAATGAATAATTCAATCCGCGTATGCAGTTAAAACAAAGCGCCGAGACACTGAAAAGTAGAGAAACAGCTGCAGTATCCACTCTCAGCAAGATAAATGAATATTTAGACAAAAAGGAGTCTGTCTCTTGGCAAATATTTTTACTTCATCCTCCAGTTTTGTTTTGTATTTGCCCATTTATACAGTGTCTCATATTCCCTTCTTTAAGTTGTATCATGTCTGGTATAATGGTTCACTCAAGGAAATGGATCTGTCATTGCTGGTGATAATCTCACCCCTTCTCATGTTTTAAAAGCAAACAAACTGAAATGACGACTGATAGTGATAGTCCAGGGAAATACTAACCTTTCAGATTGCCAACGTTACAGTAAAGCGATCAAGGAGCCATACGTATGTCTCAGTTTCACGTGAAAGAATATCAAAATTTTGTAAGGCGTCTTTTTAATTCCTTTGGTATAATTGAACTTTATTTCCTGGAAACTCTTTTGCAACTTTTGCAACTGATAATGCATCAGTGGAGTATAGCTTGGCCACCTAGGTCTTCAATATGGTGGCTAGTCTACCACATGCATTCATGTACAATACATAAATACATAACATATAAAGATGGAAAATTTCTGAACTGTTGGTCTATGTTGAATGGGATTTCCTTTACATGTAGAAACATTGGTTAGATGGTTTAGATGAATCCATACTGTAGCAGTTTGTCTGGCATAATATATTATACAGTTTTCTCTGGTTGAGCCCGTATTGCATTTACACTGCTTTCATATAGGTTGATGCTATTTCGTTACAAAGTATAACTACACAGCAGTTCCCCGATGCGATTCTCACATTATTGTAGCAAAACAGTCACAAGACACTGAGTAAACTCAGTAATTCAAGTCGTAGAATATCTAGAAAATCCAGGGTAGTGTGCAGCGAGTTTTCAGAGTAGATTTGATTATCAAATGACTGTAAATAGGTTTTATCAAGATAGCCCTCCTGAATTTTAATCATAGACCCCAACTCCTCTACCATACATAAACTCTAATCCAAAGTGACTCCCTAGGTTAATGATAAATGATGCTGTATGCAAAGGGCCTGCTATCTCTGACCTAGTCTTCCTGAAGGTACCAGTATACAATATTATGCCCATGAAATATTTATACTCTGGTACCTTTGCCCCCACTTTTGAGCCCACTATCTATTATCTGTAGTCTTCTTTGATGTATTTGTAAAGTACAAAATATGTACATGTATCTGCCTTCCCTCCACCTCCAAACCTGGTATCAGAACCACCTTTAGTTTATATAAAGACACGTTTGATTATAAACTGTGAAACATCTATGTAATATATGATATTACAGCCAAAGTATATATTTGCCAGATGTTAACATCTTCATTGTTCATTATTTTTTGAATGTAGCTTCCATGTTTAATCATAGACAGTAGAGGGGTCTTCCCCCCGTACTGTCTATGATTTAATGAAACACCAGTAATTTGTAAATACATGTATTGGTGATCGCTGCTTAATATACTATAGCATCACAAATGCGATGCTGGCTTCTGCCATCAGAAATTTGAATGAATTTTGTCAACTGCCACCCATGTTTGTTACTTTGCCTGGCTATCAGATCAAATGCATGTAATTTTTAGTTTCAACCATAACATCAGTAGTAACAATACAGCAACATTGCCATTCATGAAAGCAGAATTTCTGAAAAGTCTTGTCAAATTTTCGGGACAACCGTTTCTTTTTGCATATTAATGATTGGAATGTGGCGTCGTTAAGAATTAGCCCTTCACAGGGTCATTGGTTCTGAAATGAAACTGAAAGCAAAATGAACTTCCCCCCTGCCACTAGCCAACGACAAAGACCACTGGCTACTTGTTTGCATATATTTCATTATTAACTTTCGTTTCCTTGTTTACCAGATCCAGGCTGGACCTCCATCAATCACGGCGTATTGATATGTGACGAGTGTTGCAGTGTTCACAGAAGCCTAGGAAGACACATTTCCCAAGTCAGACCACTTCATCACGGCACAGCATGGCCACGGAATCTGTTAGAGGTAAAATTGCCATGGAAAGAAGCAATTCAGTTTACTGTGGGATTTCAACAAAATTGCCAAAACCTTTCCACAGTGTTCCCAAATTTCCCTGTCATTTCCGATAAATTATTGAAAAATTAATAATAAAATGGTTTCTAAATTTGCATCAGGGCTAATAGACAAGCCAAAATATCCTATTATTTTGTCATGTTTTTTTTACATAAGTCTCAACAACCTTTCTCATAAGAAATCGATAGAAAAGTAGATTCTTTTAAGCCTCCAGCTAAAATATGGTTTATAACAATTTCTTTTGGTGGCCGAGAAATAATTTAAGAGCCTTGTTTGACTGTATGATTTATTGCAATTCAGTTTACAGAGAGTGTTAGAAGGGCCTTGGGAGATGTACCCATTACCGGAGGACTGTTATTGAAACTTTATGCGCAAGGCAGTAGATCATAAATCCTGCTAGAGGAAGCTTAATAAACTCTTCCTGAAATTTGACAGGAAATATAACAAATAGTTATTTGTTTCCACAAAGTGGAACATGTATCTGAGTCAAAGATGTGGTTACGTCCCAGGGCAGATTTTTCAGGAAAAAAACATTTTTTCACCATAATACCTACACGTAGCATATAGTATATTGAAGTGATGCAGATATTTAAGAATTTGTAGCAATGTCAGAGATATTGATATTGGTAGAAATTTTTTTAGATGACTACTAAATTGCAGAGGTAATCACGGAAATTTAGGTTCTAAGATTTTAATTCTAACATACCAGTATATTAGAACGTGTACTTTGATTGATTTTATTTCTTGGTATATGGTTTGATTGGCAGATGTTCCAGAAAAGGCTGTAAGAATTTTCACCCACAGAAAGAAAGCATATTCATGGTTAACAAACTAAGATGCACGTCAAACAAATCGATAACTTGATAGGAAATGGAAAAAAGGTTACATCTACGGTTAAACAGTGCACTTTTCAAGCCTTTCAGTTATTTTCATAAAAGAAGTACCAGTATGTGTACTTTTGCTACTTCTGAAAGTCTGTTCCCAAACTGAATATTGTGTCCCAATTTCCTGACTTATACCCGAAATGGTGTCATTATAATGTGCATATAGTGTGCATCTTGTTATCAGTCTGAGGGAATCCCGCTATAAAATTTACTGGTTTGTTGCAGAGCCAGGGGAAATAACAGGTAGCTTCACTGCAATAAAAGGCATTTGAAAACACACTGTAATCAACTTTAGAGCAGTTGCCATGATGACGTCGCTCAGCTGCCCTGGGCTTGATTAGCAATTGATGGAGTTTTAGCGGAAACCATTCACGTTGGCACAGGTGGTATTCTGGCACAGAAAGCAAGGTGTAATTTCTGTGTAGATTTTGTCACAATCAATTCTTCCAACCAGCACACAGATTAGAATGGGTATTTTCACCTGTAAATGACACAGTTTTCACAGGAAATTGCCTCCATTGAATTATAACAGATGTGAAAGGAAAGGAGGGATTGAATGAAATTTTCTGCTCATTGTAGTCAATTCCCAGCTGTGATTTTTGATGCTTGTGAAATTTATGTCCGTTTTATTGAAACTAATGTAATTAGTATTCATATGACATTGCCCCACATTTTTCCTCATGGTAGTCAAAGTTGCTCATCAACAGTTTATGTAGCTCCTCTGATCATATGTGGGAAGATAGTTACATTTCTGCATGCTTTGTAACGTTATGTCGGCCTCTGGATGTCTACCTGTATGTCATCTACTTCTTGAAACAGGCAACTATGTTGCATTCAGATTATGCAAAACTCTTGGCTATCAAATTCAGTTAGCCGTCAAATCATTTAAATTGAAGGAGCCTGCCCCAAGTCTTTATGATATGAACATAGATGCCAGTGATTTAATGGATGACATCGTAGTTACGATGCTAAATGATATGTCTTTCAATCCTGTCCATATCACAAATGCCCTAAAGTTGATGTGGGCAGAATTTCTAGTTTTTATCAAGTTGGTTTTTAAATTTTTTTCCACATGAAGTCCTGTAGTTATGAATATCAGCTGAGACTGTATACATTTATGGTTTACTAAATTTTTGAATAAAAATGATTCTTTGCCAAACAGAGCAGCAAATGATCATCCTTGTGTATTTATTCCCTTGATGAATTCAAACGAGGAATCTAACGGCGAGAATTAAGCAGAGCAGAAGTACTACAAAGACCACCGCTTTTGGAAAGGTGAAAAGTCAATCTTAGGTAAAAGATCAATCTAAGGTCAGTTGCCTTCAGGTGGTGCAGATTTCCTCTGGGAGCAAGTTCAAAGTTCAAAGCCGGTAACATGCTTTTACTTTCTGGTTCACAGATGGTACAGACACTTGTGAGCAGCGGAGCTAACTCAATATGGGAACACTCATTATTAGATCCATCTCAAGTCCGCAGTGGTAAGAGAAAACCGAACCCAAAAGATCATGTCCAGTAAGTCAATGCATGTAAACTCATTCCGGAGATTTTTCCTTCATTTCCTCCTCATTCCTCAGCAGTAGGCCTGTGTTGAATATGCTTGGATGGGAAATTAATATTTTATTACTTTGGTGCATCTGTTTTGCCAAAAGTATTTTGGTATTTCCAGTTACTTTAGATGACATTGTTGACCCTGTGTACCAGGAAGTTGGGCTTTATTTGAATTACTCATAGACAAATTTTGCTATCAGCTTTATTTATTTAGTTTGTCTTTTGATTATCTGATGTTTTCAGTGGAAGGTCTGATACAGGTTTTGAAGTGACATATTTAGTCATAAATACGTTATTTTTGGTTAGGTTGTAAAGTGATAGAGGATACATGTAGAGATATCCCACTTTTGAGTTTTGTCATTTGACGGTCATTTGAGTGAATATTTACATTACCACATCGACACAGCCCTTCACTCCTTGAAAAAACTTGATCTGTATATAGTATGTGGATGGTAACTGTAATGTTTCACCAACTTTGGTCCAGAATTTTGCAACGTAGATGCCATGATGAAAGAATTCCGTACTCTTTATCAGTAGGTGTAGCATAAATACAAAATTTGTGAATGGGATTTTTATATTTCAGAGCATAAAGGTAGCAAAATCACTTGAAATTCAGACTCTATCACAACTCCTAAACCATTTTATTCCCTTCATTTTGTGTCAAGATGTATTAATTACGTCAAATTTTTCCACTCTCAGCCCTGTCAAGTCAGATTTTATCCGTGCAAAGTATCAAAGATTAGACTTTGTGCACAGATTGCCCAGCAAAGATGATGATGCAGTCACAGCAAAGGATCTCAGTAAAGTAAGTGTCCTGTCTTATTTCCTGCCTTCTTTTGTCAGCTTTTCTCTCAGTTTCTCCGGAAAAGAAAATATTTCAAGCCAGGTAGCCAACTCTGTAACAACAAAAATATTAATAAAAGAAAGATATGTCATGAAATAGATTTTAATATTGTTTTGTCTCTCCTTGCTTTATTTTACAGCAACTTCATTCTAGCGTCAGGACCGGCAATTTGGAGACTTGTCTTCGACTGCTGTCGCTAGGAGCCCAGGCAAACTTTTTCCATCCGGTAAGACATCTCTAGTATGGTGTATTCAAACATTGCCCCTAAACTGGAAAGGATTAGAACTAATTTGCAAATTATAGTTTCTGTTTTATTTTGGCCCTTTTGGTGACAATAATTTAATATGGCAAAGTGGTTGTTTGTTATTGTGAGTCAAATTGTCAATGTTTATGGTGGCCAGGTGAACGCTTTCAATGAAATGCAATCTTAATGACATGACCTCCTTTGACATTGAACCATAAGAAAAGATAATGTCTACCTGAAATGTAAAGTCCTAGTTCCAAACTTCAGCTGTAATGTGCTGGGAACTTTTTTCATCTTTCATCTTGTAGGTAGTGTACATCTTAACTAAATGTAGCCATGTGAAATAACATTTGATACACAGTCTGTTTTCATGGACATTCAATTTTTTAGCTCCGCTGTCAGCGACGCGGAGCTTATCAAATAGGTTGATTATCCGTCGTCCGGCGTCGTCCGGCGTCCGTCGTCCGTCGTCGTCCGTCAACAATTGCCTTCTCCTCTGAAACCACAAGTCCAATTGCTTTGAAATTTTATATGCAGTTCACTTTGGTTGACCTCACTTCAGTTTGTTCAAATCATGGTGAAATTTGCATATTTGTATTTTTGGGGCATTTTTTGGTGTTTTTGGTAAATAAATCTTCTTCTCTGGAACCGCTCGTCCGATTGCTTTGAATTTGATATGCAGTTTGCTTAGGGTGACTTAAATCAGATTTGTTAAAATGGTGGTGAAATTTGCATATTTGTATTTTTAAGGCAATTTTTGTCATTTTTGGTAAAAAAATCTTTAAAAATCTTCTTCTTCAAAACTACTGGTCAGATAGCTTTTATATTTGGTACATATGTCCCTAGGGATGATCTATTTCAGATTTGTTCAAATTGTGCAGAAATATGCAAATTTGCATTTTAAGGCAATTTTTGCCATTTTTGGTCAAAAAATGTATTTCTCAAAAGTACCGGTCTGATAGTTTTGAATTTGGTATACAGGTTTCTATAGATGAACTAAGTAATATATATTGAATTTCTGATGAAATCTGTAATTTTGTATTTTTGGGCAATTTTTGCCATTTTTGGTCAAAAATGTGTATTTCCAAACTACTCATCTGATAGCTTTGAAATTTGGTATACAGGTTCCTACAGATGAACTAAATGATATTTATGGAAATAATGATGAAATCTGCAATTTTGTAATTTTTGGTTGACATTTTGTAATATTTGATAGCTTTGAAATTTGGTATACAGGTTTCTACAGATAAGCTTAGTAATATATATTGAATTTCTGATGAAATCTGTAATTTTATATTTTTTGGGCAATTTTTGCCATTTTTGGTCAAAAAATATGTATTTCCAAAACTACTTATCTGATAGCTTTGAAATTTGGTATAAGGTTTCCATAGATGAACTAAATGATATTTATTGAAATAATGATGACATCTGCAATTTTGAATTTTAGGGCAATTTTTCTCATTTTTGGTCAAAAAATGCGTTTCTCAAAAAGTGCTGGTCTAACAGCTTTGAAATTTGGTATATAGGTTTCTATATATGAACTGAGTGTGATATTTTGGAATTATGATGAAATCTGCAATTTTTATTTTTGGGGGCAATTGTTGCCATTTTTGGTCAGAATATTTTATTCTCAAAAACTACTCATCAGATAGCTTTGGTTGACATGTTCTTAGGGATGATCGGATGTGATATATTCAAAGTATGATGAAATCTTCAATTTTGTATTTTTGCAGCTTATTTTAGCCACTTTTTCTGGCCACTGCATTGAGTTATCAAAGATTTCCACCTTCTTCATCAACATGTGTCAAAATAGTTATTCTGTACATAAACACAGCGGAGCTATATCGGCCGCTAGGTCGCTTGTTGTTCAGTAAATGTAGTCTTTTGTCAAAGACCATGTATGTCAGGAAATCAGTTACCTAAATCTTGACACAAGTGGAACTCTTTTCATTTTAAATGAGAAAAAAAAATAATGTGCAGCTAATATGCAGCTTGGTTGTCATGCGGAAGATAAAACTAATTTGTGACCTTTGACCTCCCTTTGGGGCTGCCCTTCCTCTTCCTGTGAACAAGAAAGGTGTGTCGTCATTGTTATTCCAACATTCACAAGTATTGTCGATACGACATTGATGCAGTGAGTTTCATCAGTGATGGGGTCAAAATCCTGTGAACAGCTTAATGACAGTATATCCTGACAAAATGTGGGAGTATCTCTGATAGCTTATCAAACTTAACTTCCCTTCATAATCGCAACTCATTTTACCCCAAATTCAACAGGACCATCATATCATAATTTTGTCCAGTGTACAAGTTAAGTGCCCCTATGTCACATAAATGTTTGCCTTGTTGGTTTGGCAAGCCATGTTTACGGTCAATTTGTCACACTTAAGGAGTTCACATGTCCGAATTTAACACTTGGCAATCTACTCATGACTATGACCTGCATAGAAATGGAGTTTAGGGTTCAAAGTTTTTTTATTCAAAGGAGTAATAAATTTGGTTCTTAAGAAGTCATCATTGATATCAGACCTGATTACAATGGCAAATATAGTTGTTAAAGGTGAATGTAGGTCACAATGCTGATCTCAAGGAATTTAAAATAGTTGGTCATGAATTCCACATGAACTCAATACTTCCTGATCTATGGTATCAATGCTTAAGAATAGCAAAAGTGAAGACTTCCTACTAGTGCTTTGGTTGGGGACAGCAATTTGTAAATGTACACATGTGGAATAAATGAGATATTGAAGTTTTCCGGTGCTCCTTTCATTTCAGGATAAAGGCAATACACCATTGCATGTAGCGGCAAAGGCTGGCCAGTCGTTGCAGGCCGAGTTACTCATAGTCTACGGTGCTGATCCTGGCTCATTTGACGTGAACGGGAAGTCGCCATTAGATTATGCAAAGTAAGTCAATGAATCAGTTGATTCAATGAATGAGTCAATGAATATGTAATGACAAAATCTGTTCATAATGTTGGTAGGGAAATTTTTATCAAATAAATTTATGTGAACGTTTCAAATGATTTTAGATGCATATCACTGATTGCAATTTATTTCAACATTAGTGTGAGTCATTGTTAACATTAGGTCGTTCAAAGGTTCACCGCGTGCAGTTCACCCGAACTGCATGCAGATTTTCAGGAAAATGTCCATGGAATAATATCGTCGTCAGGCAATGCTTCACACGTAAATCCTGAGTGACAGTCACTTACGTTTGTTGAAAGGTGATGCAGAGATATCAAAAGAGTTATGATGGAATATTTGAGTAATGTTTGAGTGTCTTTTAACATAGACCCTCCAGTGGCTATGCTTTTCCTAAATATTTGATTTAACAAAACAAGTACGCCCCTAGTCTATGCAAGTACTGTAATAGTTCTCTCCGACATTGAGTTAAGGTAGTATGCACCTTGAAAGTGAAAGACTTTTGCTCAAATTTTCCTTAAGAAATCTTTCAACAATTTTCTTTCAAAATCAAGAATAAAAATCAGGGGTCACCATGCAAATGTGGGTACTAGAGAAACAAATAACTCAAGATTTACCAATATTTAAAATTCAAAAGGAATATGTATGCAATCCTGTGTTAACTCTATGGCGAAAAGTAAAATTTTCGAATTTCAAAAAAATTAAGCCAGCAAATAGTCTTCTTATACCAAGAGCTTTAAAATGAACCCCAACAAGTGGTATATCATAAAAGAATTGTAAAAGTTTGAAAGTCCAAATATGTGTACCCAAAGGCGTATTCTACCTTAAGGCTAAGCATAACAGGTATTGTTGATTTGATCAGTGTAGGCATTTACAATGAGTTGTATGCGGAAGTTGCTATTCATCTTTATTTACCTGCCAGGTTCTCTTTCTGTACGCACACTGACTGCAAAATCTGTTCCTGTCATGGCAGTTCTGTTTTTCATTTCTGCAATGGACATATTAAGAAAAAGACCTCAATATACTATTTTTATCGTAGTGTGTGAGAAACCCTCTCACACTTGCCAATGTCCATTGCATATTGCAATGACAAAATGTTCAATCTTGCATACACTTTGCACAGCATGGAATTCCAAGAAATTCTACAGGATAATTACTAGTTCTGAGATTTTGCATCACTTATCTATATTGACCATCAGAAATCACAGAATCAGAGAGAAAATATTGACTAGCCAACCTGTTCAGTTTCTTGATGAATTCAGTTGATGTGACATGAAGATTTATTGTGATACTTCTTGGTTTGTGTGTTTTCATAATCTTGTGCAGGGGAGCATTGGTTCCTCTACCCCCAAACAATGCACATGCAGTGATCAGCTATTTCTGAAATTTCATAAATCTCTGTTTCATCCTTTTCATAGACAAGAGGGTCATCTAGATTTGGCAGAACGCCTGGTAGAATGCCAGTATGAGCTGACAGACAGACTAGCCTATTATTTATGCGGAAGAAAACCCGGTGAGTTGAAAAACTGGTCATGTTTCATTGATTTTGACCTCTTTAAAATTTTATCATTTGTGATGAAATACACATTTGACTGAAAGTCACTACTTGACATATATCAGTTACAATTTCATGAATTGAATCCACGATTAGTGCAGGAAAGCAGAACAAATTCATAATATTAAAAGGGGAAACGGCACACCAAAGTTACTGAACGGCAGTGGAAGTGTTCTATAGAGGGCGCTGTTGTGTCTAGGAAGTGTCTCATGGCTCAAGTTACACAGGAACTGAAACTAGTACAGAGAGTTCATGCCACAATGTTGTATTGTTTTCCATACTGAGTCAGTTCCATGCATGTTCTTTTAAAAGTTTTGAGTGGGTTGGAATAAAAAAGATTACGGGGTGCAAAGTTTAATCACTCGCAATGTCTGCTTGACATTAAAAAGTACCCTTTTGTATTCATTCATCATTGGGGGGTTGTTGTCAGGATAACAAAAAATAAACAAATGTCAATATTAAATTAACTGGTAAAATTTCATTGAAAATATAATTGTAACTTGTGAACCCATTCAATATTTAGATGTAACTTGTGAACCATGCAATATTAGATTGTAAATTTGAACCCATGCAATATTAGATTGTAAATTTGAACCCATTCAATATTAGATTGTAATTGTGAACCCATTCAATATTAGATTGTAACTTGTGAACCCATGCAATATTAGATTGTAACTTGTGAACCCATGCAATATTAGATTGTAACTTGTGAACCCATGCAATATTAGATTGTAAATTTGAACCCATTCAATATTAGATTGCAAATTTGAACCCATTCAATATTAGATTGTAACTTGATTGTAAATTTGAACCCATTCAATATTAGATTCCTATGAAGAATTATTTTCAGCCAGAATGAGAAAGTTGCATTGGTACATGTCTACCACTTACAGCTAATCAACATGAGTTTTGTTGTACAAGTCTCCATCATGAGTTTGTAAAGTCCTTCATGATCATTGTGTGGTAAATTCTTTTCTAGCTTATAGCTGCATTTTTACCTATTGGTGTTTTCAAAGTGACATGCAATAAAGTTGTCATCTTGACTCGGTATATTATTGTACTTACATTTGGAGTGTTGCGTTTATTGACCCGCTCAGATCACAGCGTTGGACAGCATTTCATTATTCCTGAAATGGCAGACAGCAGTCTTGATCGGTCAGAACTAGCCAAGGCAGCAAAGATGAAACTGCAAGCGGTAAGTACCCTTTTTTTCCCCCCCCCCCCCCCCCCCCCAGCAATTTCAGGAAATTTTATTTTAAGTCTAAGCCTTGTTATGTCATTCACACAATCATCCAAGAATGTGCATGAAAAATCCAGACTTGTAGATGATGTAGGTCATGAAAATGGCTAGGAATAATGGGCAAATCGTGTTTAGTTTCAAAACGGGGCATTAAGCCATATAAGAGATGTTATCCTAATAATAGCTGAACAAAGCATTTGAAGTTAAGTCTACCGGTATAAAAATCTGGCACAGAAAAGCTTCCTGTTTTGGACAGTGAAGCCGATTCAATATTTAACCTGTTTACCCCTATTCCCTGTTAATAGGTCAGCATTCCCTATTGATAACAATGGGCTCGGGCCAAACCACAGGGCTGAAAAGGTTAAAAAAAGGCAGTTAATACTGTAGGAGATGAAAGATACCTACACCTCGATTTAGACTATGTGTCTAGTTCGTCTAATGCCAATGCTCCAAAGCAATTCACAGTAAATCTGGTGTATTCTTGAAATACTTTGGTAATTAACTTTGTATGTTTTGTATCTGAATTCACCGTTCACAAATCACTTCTCTGTTTTTTCCTCTCTATCATCACAGTTACCTAATCATCTCTTTGAAGAGTTGGCCATGGACGTGTACGATGAAGTTGACAGGAGAGAGGCCGATTCAGTTTGGCTGACATCTCAGAACCACACTGCAATAGTTACAGACAAATCTATTATTCCTTTTCTGCCAGTCAATCCCGAATTTTCCTCCACAAGAAATCAAGTGAGTGCTGCGCTTTTTCAAATATGTAGATGTTTTACATGCTTCACATTTCCAGTACTTGTCATTTAAATTTTCCAGAGAAGAGAAAGCTAATCTGTTATAGTATAAAAATTGTATCCTGTTAACATATTCCCACATGTTGCTGTTTGGAAGCCCTTTCGGAGGTTGGAGTTGGAGAACAGTTTTGCTATGACAGTCCTTTTACACTTCTGTAGAACACTGGATCTCTTCCTCTTCATATTATTAAATTTCATTGTCCTAGGGTGTCTGTCAAAACAAATGACTAGAGATGTGCCCTCTAAGATTATGTTGAATTGGACTGTGGCATGGTTTCAGCATTCTTCAAACTTGCTGGATATCCAGTTGCAGTGATGATTAATTTTTTGAGTTTTATAGCTGAGTGAATAGGATACAGAGGTATAGCATGGAGAGCAAGAGTGACCAGCCAGTGTGTGTAGTCTGTGTATATGTGTCACAGTGTGTTTGTAAGGTGCTCGGTGTCTTCCATTTTCAGGGTCGTCAAAAACTAGCCAGGTTCAATGCCAGAGAGTTTGCAACACTAATCATAGACATTCTAAACGATGCCAGGAGGAGATCTAGTCACAAATCAATTATCAAACCAGTGGGTAAGTGAAATGTTCCTACCACCTGGTCTGCAGCCAATAAGACTCTTTCACTCAGTTTGTCGTCCAATGAAAATGCAAGTTCTATAGTATAGAGACTGATTTCATGAGAAGCACTACTTTGAGTCAACATACATGGAAGCTGATTGGATGTATACCAGTCATAAGTTGCATAACATCACTGAAATGGTATGGGATTGAAATTTTGCCAAATATTTTGCTTGAAATTTTTTGTTGCTCAAGTCTTTCCAACTTTTTGAACTTTGACAAAATTTTTCCAACAGACTCCATTGATATAATGGCATACCGGGACCCCCCTCCAGCACCACCTCCAATGAAAGTGCTTGACCCCCGTCACCACACTGGCAAAGTGCCAAGCACAATAAGTGATGACGAGCCACTCTATGACAGTGTGGCGTCAGACGATGAAGGGGAACTTCGTTTAAATGCAGTCGAACCTCAAAACTCACCCAAAACTGGAAGGACAGGGGTAAGAATAATGAACAGTGCTACCAGCAGCGTGTTGATATTTCAGTGGAAAAAAGCAGTTTAGAAATTATGTTAACAGCATTTGTTTGTAACATATTGTGTTGACCAGAGTCAACTTTCTATATTTTGCTTCATGAAAGAAGCGGCATGCAAAATGAAAGGAGGTTAGATATTTACAGAAAAGTGCCAGAATTACAGATGCAATGTCTAGTCAGTAAATCCTCCTTCCAAAAATCAAGAAAATGAAATATAAACAAGTTTCATGTGCTATTCAAATAGTTTGAAACAGCAGAAATGTATTCTGTTCCATACTCTGTTTTTCTTTCACCCTCAATGGGCTACACTGTATATACATCTCCCTATAGACCACCCAAGACTCATAACGTTGTATTTTGTTTGCTATTTCTCCACATTACAGAGCAGGGCATCATCTGACATGTCGGACAGTCCCATCACCCTGGAGGAATACCTTGATGTCAAGAAAGCACTCGCAAGCTCAGAGGCCAAAGTTCAGCAACTTATGGTCGCCAATAAAAACTTGACAAAAGAAATCAATCTTTTACAAAGTGTGGTAAGGCTAGCCTTTCAGTCAAGTGTGTGCCAATTTGTGGCCCCATACTATTTTACCTAGTTCTTAGTGATACGTTGTATATCAGCGTTGTATACCATTCTATTACATAGCCTTAGGGACGCATTGCCACAACCGAAATGTATATTTGATTTAATTGACTTGCTGCCCAAATTTTTGCAATCCCTTCTCTGCTGTGATTGCTAAATTGCTAGATTGTGATTGCTGAATTAACCCTTTGAACGCCATAGGCGGTTTTTATCGCCCTTATAAAATATATACCAGTCAATTTTTTTCAGATTTTTGCCAAAATTTTGATAAAAAATTGCAGCCAATGGAATTTGATGTCCATTGGGCCCAAAATTATCAAAAAAATTACAGAAAAATTCATAAAAATTGGTAAAATGTTGCGGTAAAATTTCAATGGAAGAAATTATAGCACTGAAAGGGTTATTTTGTATGTTAATTTTTGATGAAATTCACAAATGCAAAAATAATGGTTTATGTTCTGTGATGTTTCAGTTGCTCAGAAATGGGAGTTACAGTTCCTTTTGCACTGCTTTGGTAGCATTTTTACTTCTTCCTCAGCACTCAGTGTATGTCTGTTTTGACTCGCTGCCTCTCGCTTCAGAAAAAATTTTACGCTTCCCAAATTTTTTGTGCACAGGTACAGAAATTAATGCAAGAGAACTCTCAACTCAGAACGCAAACCGTCGCCAAGACGGTGGAGGCACCAACCATCAGCAACGGCCATGACACCACACAGAGTGATGCCAGCAGCACGGGAACGGGCACTAGCAGGTCGTCAAGGAGTGGGGGGAGGCCCCAGTCCATGTTTGAACCCAGAGTGCAACAGCGGCAGAATCAGTGGAGCTCGGCAGAGGAGAAAGTCCCATCAACAGAAGATTTGTTAGCCGACTTGCCACCAACGGTAGAGACACTGTTACAAGACAACGAAAATGTCGTAAGTTTCTGTTTCAGACTATGGAAAGTTTATATAGCTAGTGATACAATACCTGTCACATCTTTTAAGTTTTCGAAAGTCACGGTATCGATCATTTAAAGACATCTCCAACAGCGGTCTGTTTGTTACCTTTGTATGATTTACTTAGAAGAATCGCAGATGCAACAATGAAAACAGAGAAAGTTATGTCAAATGATTTGCGTGAGATTTCAGTAGTCTTATTATTAGGTAATTCATTACTAAAGATTACTTCAAGCATAATTGTTTGTGACAATAAATTTATGATGCAGTTCTCTCAGAAAAAAGATAAAATAATTACTCTGAATGGCCATAGAGGGAGCTGTTTATGGCCATGAAATGATTCTATATTTTGTATGTTAATACCAATAATGTTTGTGGTGTGGCTTTCAGGTGAAAAGGAGCGGCAAGCTCAGTGCTACATCGACGTTGACAAAAGTAGAAGAGAGAGTTAGTCAGTGTGAAAGTGATTATGACAACACAACACTACAACAACAAGACGATTTGGCACAAGCAAGGTAAATAAAGAAGAATCGTAGATTTCTGTAAATTTTCCTGCAAGAACATCAATTGACAATACTCCTAAGATAGTTAGGGATTAAATTTTCACCCCATTGTCAAATTAGCGTGAGAGCGTGTTCAAATTAATGTATTACACATCTTAGAGACGCAAGATTTAAATATTTGCTCAAACTTTTCTCCAGGAAACTTTAAACTATTCTCTCATGATATCAAGAATACATATCAGGAGTCACAAAGCAAATTTTGATAATAGAGAAACAAATTACTTGTATTTGAAATTCAAATGGCTGCCATCCCCATATTACCTCTACCAGTGAAAAATTGAATTTTTGATTTTCACAAAAACAAGAGTGAATGCTTTATTTACTTCCCAAACTTCTAAATTAATCCACAGAGGAGCCAGCAAAATTATGTCAAAATATGAGAATCCAAATGTCTATCCCAGAGGTGTGTTCTGTCCTAAATTGAAAAAAATTCAGTCCTTATTCTCACAGAAAGTTGTCAAGTTCTATTCAAAAAGTTGCATTGTGTGGACTTTGTTGCCTACTTTGAATTCTATGGTGTGGTAAAGTTTTTGGCAATTTGCATTTCAAGTTCTTTTCAGCATGAAAAAGCAAACTTCAGAACTTGTACATCGTTTATGGTAACTGCATTAAGAGTCTCATTGTTGTGACTAAGACATGATTTCTATCATTTGAAAATAATTTTCCATTTTGTAATGGTTTCTGTCTTACCTTATATTTAGACAGTTTCAATCAGGAATATTTGGTATGCCAGTTTATTAGAGCATAGCAAGGACAGACAACAGTACAGTTTACTCATGGCACAGACTTGCTCCAAATTTCGGTATGTGATGATATTTATTTTGAAATTTTGTCCGCAGCATTCAAGAGAGGCATGCACACGAGATGCACAGAGAGCCTAGTGGCTCTGAAGACAGTGTACCAGATGGTGCAGAGAGGAAGTTCCCTACAGAACAGGACGTGACCAGAAAAACCGAACCAATCACACGCAAAATACAAATTCTCTTGGCTGCAGCACAAGAAGGAAAAATTGACAGGTGAGGGTGTATTTCCCAGCTTGTCTCATTGAGTAACTTTGCCACTCTTTCTGTTTGAGCGAAGGGACCCTATATGCTGGAGATTAGCCAAAGAACTTGGCTAGAAAAATTTGCCACTTCTTTCAAAATTATTCAACATGCCAAACACACTAACACATTCTGCGTGTGGGACTTTTGCACAGGGTGAATGGATTTGCCTTTTTTCTTTCAATAAAAAAATTATTTCTTTGAATCATATTTATTTTTTTTCTGGTCAAATTGATGGAGCAATTACGGTACTCTTATGATTATGTATTCTCTCTTTTCTCCTCATCTAGTTTTGTACCGTGCTCTGAAGACATATATAAAGCAGCATCAGAAATGGCAGATCTCTTTCCTGAGGTAAAGTTTGATAATATCCATCTAGTATGATGATCCATTCTTTCAGCCCCATTTTGTTGTTAATAAGATTGACCGCAATAAAAAAATCAAAAACAATCGTGCTGCATTTAAAGTTGATTTTGAGAGGGTTTACGCACTATAATCATGAGAAATTCAATTTTTTCTTTTATTTTAACAGACACATTGAATACACTGTTGAATATATTACTTACTTTTAATATTTTTTTGCATTTTCTAATATGTTCATGAACTTTCTGAAATGTGTTAAAAAATGTCTGGTAGTATTTGCAGCCATCCAAGTCCATTTCAGTCAACCATACACTTAGTATCATTCATTGCATTCTTGCACTTTTTCCATAATGCACTGTGCTTTTTGAAGCAGAAAATATAAGCATAGAAATATTTGGAAATGACAAGCAAGGTATTTAGTAAAATGGAATGAGAGTCGTTCTTGGTGGATTGTATTTGGTGAAGAGGAAAGTATTTCCTCAGAGTGTACCCCAGTCCACTCAATTTATCCGCTGTTTAGGATCATGATTGTCTGTGATCTCCATAAAGTTCTGTCACTTTTCAAATATTTCAGATGTGCGTTGTTGAGTAATCAAATATTTCTCATTCATTCACAGAGCCCAAGATCAGAGAAGACAAAGATGTCACTGAAGTTGCTTCTCAACTCGGCTGCCAGGCTAAAGGCAGAGTGTAAAAATATCCTGGCCAGGAAAGCAGGAACTGATATTGATCACCAGCAAGTTACACAGCAAGTTATACAGTGTGCTATTGACATTACAAAAGCTGCAAAACAGGTGGTCACCCTCGTCCAGTAGCTTTTGTTTTTTGTTTTAAATGTAGGGGGCTATATGCAAATGTAAGGTCATGTCATCCTAAACCAATGAGATCAGAGACAGCCATTAAAGACCACCTAGCTTGGTTTGAATAAATTTTTTCAAGCTGTGAAGTTGTTGCTTCAGGACATCTCACAATATTGAGAGAATAGTGATCAACGTATGTACCAACACAACTTCTCACAGAAATTCACCAAGCCCCATCATTTCACAGACTGGAAGATTCATTGCATGAGGGCGTTCCAACAGTGAGAGACCCCTCAAACAAAAAATTTTCCAGTATAGTCAATTCTGTGTCATAGCAACTAACTCAAAAATAGAATTTTTTGCGGATTTTAGAAAAATCTCCACAAACGGGACGAATTTTTCTTCTGAGTTGTCATGTATGTTCTACATAAATATTGCTCATTGTGTACATTTAAGTTGTGCAATTTTTAAAAAATTGACTCTTTTTTAGTGTTATTCAAGGTCTTGAAATACAGCGTACAGCTTTACACCATCATGCAGAAAAGAACAGCAAAGACAGGGAAAAAGAAGTACATATTTTTTTGTCTTGATTTGAAACTTGTTTTCTTTCTGTTTCTTTTTTTAACCATGTCTCATTTCAATAATTTAAAAATGTTTCAAAAATGTGTGATCGGTTGAGTTTGTTAGCATGGTAATTAACACTTCGTTGCTTTAGCTTGAGGGTCAAAGTTCAAATGTTCCAAGTGTTGTGACAGACTCAAAGTGCTGGTGAAATGTATACAGCTAAATTTTTGCCCCATTGTACTGCCACAACCAAGCATTTTCCTGGGTTTTTTTAAATATTCAACATTTAATGATAAATACAGCTTTGATCCACAATTTCTCAGAGTCTGTTACAAACTAATATCATTAGTGATAGAAGTGTTTCTAATGGGTTTAATAATGTAATGACAATGCAAAATTTTTATAAACATTCATTTCCAGGAAATATTTGCATCAAAAAGCCATTCCTTTTCGGTTTCAAAATTTGTAAGATGTGGGTTGAGAAATTCTTTTGATTATGAATCTTATCCACATTTCCAATTTCAGCAGGACTTGAGCATATTTGTGGGCCATGCTGAACAAGTATACAAATCTACGTAATACTTAAGGGTTTCATTGCTTCACAAAGCCATGGAAGGGCCCCCTATGAAAACCTAGTTTTCTTCATCATGAGGTTTGGCTTGTTGTTCTTCAGCTGCTCCCCTTTCTTGTGAAATGAAACAAAGTGATGCATGTTTGTGTATGCATAAATGTGTGCAGCTAGGGCCAGAAGACTCCATTTAGATTTACAAGTATAACCTGATGGCAAGGACATATGAATGCTGAAAATCTGCCGATCAACTCAAACTACAGCAGTCGTCCGCTGAGTGAATGAAACTTTGATCACTGTAAACTTCTGAGCATGCAATGTTGTGAAGTTATCGTGCCTTGAAATTGAAAAAGCAAATCATTGAAAAAATATTTAAGCATGGAACAAACAACTGGATATTTTATAAACAGAAAATTTCATGTCATGTGATGATGCAGCCCTTGATACAGCAGCCTCACTCAGATTCCACACAAAACAACGACTGGGTAGCCCTCATTGATACCAGAGAACGCATCCAAGTGTGTATGAATTATCATAATTCATATTTGTTTGAGCAGGAAAAAAAACACATTGTATATGTATCTGTTATCCTTTTTTTCACGTTAAATGTAATTTACATTCTTTGGAAGTTAGACTGTAGTTATTTATCCCAGAACCCTGTCAATTGTATTTAGGTATTTTTACCCAGTTGACAAGTAGCCTTTTATTTGCAGAAAGACGTGACAACTGAAATGTAGTTGTGCCTGCTATTACTTCGCCGACAACTCCCAAATCATGCCAACAAGTCTGTTATGGAGTCATGTTGCTATATTTGTATTTAAAGATGTCTATGTAAATTAGCAATTATTAATAAATGATTATTATTCAAGTGATGTGCGTGTGTGTACAGACCAAGATTTGTTGTTGTTCTGGTGTATGTCATGCTGGTTCAGTACAATGAAGAGTTCATAGGCAGTGTTTTTAGTAACAGTGGAAAGTAACCACAATTCAAATTTTCCTTCGTAACTGCATTGCGCCACATTTAGGAGAGAGAGGAGGAAAAAAATACCATAAACTACTTTAGCAACAATCTTTGTAAATGTATAGTTAGCTACCTGCCAGCGTAAAAGCATTGTACGACATCGTAATTGTTAAAAAGTGCCTCTACATGAACTATTGTACTGTGATTATGTTTGTGTGACTTGTTTTCGA
Source organism: Ptychodera flava (assembly GCF_041260155.1). Classification (NCBI taxonomy): domain Eukaryota; kingdom Metazoa; phylum Hemichordata; class Enteropneusta; family Ptychoderidae; genus Ptychodera; species Ptychodera flava. Next base: position 10,447,804 of record NC_091939.1, read on the forward strand.
GTCAAATAAATTGTTTTGCCAAAATTAGACAAAAAGAATTTAATGTTGATGACAGACATTGGAAAAAGAATTGTATTTAGATCAGTTTCTTCCATCCCCCATCCCCCCCAATCAAAGTGGAAATGTTTGATATTGTGATACCAGATATGAATTATTTTTCTTGTTTATTTTGTATAGTTTTCTGGGGATATACTATCACAGAATATTTGGAATATACAATCTTTGAATCAATTTTGCCGGTTGTTTAACAGTGGCCACTAGTTAAGAACCAATAGGAGCATTCTAAGTTGTGAAAGTAAAAGTAAGATGTATCCACCAGATCAAGCACAATATACCTCTCTTACTTACAGAGATAAACACTCAAATGCTCTAAACTGAGACCAACTCTATTTTATTACAAAAATTATCAATGTTTTAACTGAAATGAAAAGTACATTGGGAATATTGTGACCAACTTACAGTATCAAATGTATGAAAAAACGCAAGCAATAAACTTGGCAAAACTAGTACATGATAACGTCCCATGTGAAATTTAAATATTTGATAAAATTCTTCCATATATCAGGCCTCTGTCTTTCTTTTTTATTTTACTTTTTGTGGATAGTTTAACATTAGACAGTGATTGAAGGATGGGACTAAACAGCTTAATTTGATGCCTTCATCTGTAACTTCATCATAAAACACCAGCCACGTGTTGAACTGAAACTCAGAAATGTACATACAAACTTTCGAGAAAAGAAGGGCATTTTACTCAACACTGTCAACTGAAGACAAGGGAGAATGCTCTGTATCCAAAGTTTGTGAAGATGTCAACTTTATAACTGCTACCACATGCAGCTAGTACCTGGAACAAAAAAAGAACAATTTTTTTGTATTAACCCTATTGACAAGAATTTTGTTTCAAAATAAATACAACAGAAACATCTGCCAAACTCAAAATCATGAATGCCAATATGGAAGATAATAGGCTCTAACATCTGTACCAATTGGCAGCAGTCTGCAGCTATGAAACTGATCAAATTTGAACTTGTTACAAAATTATGTATGTGTTAGGCCATGTGCCGTTCAGAGCCACTTTTTTAGTTGCTTCATAGACAAGACACTGTTGGAGAACTTTATCATGAATGAATGCCTGTCCATCCATACAAGAATAATTATGAACAGCTGAGGAGGAAATGTTTAAAGCAAACAGAAATCATAGACCAATGAATGATAGCATGATATCCCAATATGCTTCAGTAAAATTCATCTTGTGGAACGTTTTGGCTTGTTTGCCCAAAAATGAAGCTGCAAAGTCTTGACCTTGGTTGAGAAGAAATATGACCACGCATTTGAAGGAACACCATGTTGGCCGCACAGGAAAGGGAGTGTAGCAATGCCAGTTGGGGTCCTAACCCATCCAATCCCTAACAGTATGAAGGTCTCTCTACTCAATGTAAGATGGGAATCAACCAAAGGTGAAATGTTGGCAAACTTCACTGCACTTACTTTATAATTTTCTGAGTGCGTATTGATGCCTATGTCATAGACACAGGACTGTGTACATGGAATACTGGATCTCAAATCACCATTGATGTTCCAGTGGTAGATGTGTGCACTTGTTCCTCCCGATATTACCTGTATGGAAAACAAAAATTAAAATAGTCAGTTTGTCATGTGAAATAACATGCATCTCAGAAGGTAAGTACCTGTAACTAGCAGTGAGCCTTTTAAGCTGACGTGACACTTCACAGAATTTAGACTGTTCTCTTCGAACGGCAAAACATTTGCAAACTACAGTATATGCATTAGTCCAGCATTGACTCAAGAAGTTTCGAGAAATTACTTATTTGATGTAAAATAGTTCAGAAACATTTATATCAAAGGTAGCACATTGAGTTTACAGACAGCAGATACCAAAAAATTCATCCCATCCACTTACAGAAGTTATACATATATTGACTAATTTTGATTTTGATTTTTATGACATTCATTGCTACACTGACACTGTTTCACAATGAGGACACTGAAAGCTGGTGACAATCGCAATAGCCTTACCATGTCTTCATGGAAGAGGACACTTTGTTGACAGATATTTGGCGTTGAAAAGACTGCAGTAGGTGATAATGACCTCATGTGCCATGATGTGAGGGATGGACCACCTCCACAGATCTACATCAAAGAAAGGATATTTATTAGTTTAGTTCGTTCGTTGAGGGATTCAACACCATGTGATAATAAAATCCTACTGTAACTATTAACATTGCTATTTCTCAGTATAGAGGTCCATTAGCCATAGAAAATGATAGGTTGGAACCAAATTTGGTTGTGAAGAGATTCCAGTTGGAAATGGCATGGAAAACAGTGTGCTACTAGAAGGCATTTCCATCCACAGTGTGAATATATTCATTTGTACAACGTATAGATTCTTTTATAACATGCCACATGGTCACTCTGTACTGTGATTCACAAGTACTAGTCACATGATGACAGCATAGATATGGCAAGTGCCCACTGGCTTGAAAAAATTACGTCAGCCAGTATTGCTTCACGAACATTTCCCTAAGGTAATTTGTAACCTAAAATGAGTCCAGATTATGACAGTATTCAGAGCATAAAATCTGTTGAATATTAGTAAATAATCCAGAGTATACAAGTGCCATGGTGATCTAGTGGAAAGGGTTTCAATATTGTATACATTAATTTTTGTGCCTACTAATATTCAATAAAATATTTCGAAAATCCACTCATACAGTATTTGACTTCCATGAAAATATATGGTCCATCTAATTTAATTTTACAAGTTTGCACTGAGCAGTCTTGACTAACACCTACGAAGATGAAATGTCACAAAGCTCTGTCAGTTTTCTGTAGCTCGATGATAAAGAAAGATTTTTTCCAATATTAAATGTATAGCAACTGAAAGGAAATCTGAGAAATGTCTTGAATAAGATCTTCCTTACCAACCAGTCATCGGAGGGATCCACTGCAACACAGCCGATCCACTTGCCTAGATTGGGACGACTGCATTCCTGAAGTCAAAATAGAAATACACATAATGATTGTACAAAAATCAAAGCTTTGACTATGAATGTGTAGAATTAACTTTTTTTGCTGTATGGAAGAGTATCACAAGTTGTGTTTCAGTCAAGTACTGTGTACAAGAGTATCACAAATTGTGTTGCGATCAAGTATTGTGTAGAAGAGTATCACAAGTTGTGTTTCAGTTAAGCACTGTGTATAAACGTATCACAAATTGTATTGCGATCAAGTATTGTGTAGAAGAGTACCACAAGTTGTGTTTACGTCTAGCACTGTCTGTGATGAACACAAACACTCTCATGGGTTTTGACTGCTACCTCATGTTAAATGCAACACATGGGACCTGTTTTACTTTGATGATTTTTAACCAACTTGACCCGGTGGTGACACATGAACTTGGTAAGACAAGGGTCAGACAAACAACGGACTTTGCAAATAGTGAAACACAAAGATGTAAAACTGATCTTTATGCAGCTGATGTTGAACTTGATTGTGATACATGTGAGTGCACCATGCTTACCTCACTCTTGTAAGGTTCAATGACATGCACAGCCTCCCTTGGTCTCCTTGTATCTGAAAATATTAACACTCAGATGGTCAAAAAATCGTATTTTGCATAAATTAAGACTGAGTATTGAATCAAGATTGATACAGGTCTGGAAACAATTAGATTTTGATGAATTTGAACTAGAACAACCCTGTATATAATGTGCTGAAGATCCGCCATGGTAATTAATCAATTTTGATACAAAACAGTAACAACCGCTTCCTCTTTCTGTTGCACTGTTCAGACAGAAATACATTGTTAATTCTCACACTTCCATTTCCCCTTGCTAAGGTCCAATTGTTTGACATACATCATACAGGTTTTACGTAGAACTCTACCCTGTTCCTGATACACACAAATGCCAATTTACCCCATACTCTGACTGATCCATCTTCTGACCCTGATATGACCTCCTGGCAGTTGTTCCTGAATGTCAGACAGTGAACGTAGTCTGTGTGACCTTGTAATTTGTCCTGCCAGAAAAAAAGACGCATTGACTTTGTAAGGGCAGCTCCCTCAAGGGTGTAGGAAAATTGGGCACACAGTCCATGTAGCCGACAATGAGATGCAAATGATATGCAGTTAAGGTCTCCTCAACTAACTTTCAGCTGGTTGTTCACTTTCTACTATTTTTATAGTATTTTATACAAAGGCACAGACTTATTCTACCTGCAACTTAAAACTGATAGTGATTTTGTAGCTCATTCTTTACTATTTTTCATAGTTTTCGGTAGCCGGTAACAGACACTTCGTGTTCGTGTCGGCTACATGGACGATCTGCCAACAAAATTGTTATAAAACTGACTGTGCAAACAGCGAATACATTTCTGCTACTTGACCGTTTCTCTCAAATCCCTTTCAAGTGGTTCCGATAGAGCAATTGCAACTGCCTGGCCAAATTCAAAAACGAGCAGATGAACATCATCGAATACAAAAGCTACCTTAGTGGAGGTGCAACACTGCCACAATGATGGCCATTACCGCACAGTGAAGAATTTTCATGCAACAAAACATCTGACATATATCTTTATCCAATCTTTTCACGTTCAGTATTCATTTCAAACACATCAACCATTAATACAAGACTGGATATTTCAGGATAATTTCAGCACAGCTCCAGTATCCCTCATGCTGACATTTGAATGATTTCTCCAACACATCATCCAGACTATGCTACCAAAGAAGAACTTGCTTACCTTGCGGGTACCAGTTTCCAAATCCCAAACATACACATTATTATCTCCACTGGCTGAGTAAAGAATATTATCCTGAAAGAAACACAAATCGAATAAATTAAAAGAAGAACTCAATTTCACTTTAAAATTTTTGAGGTAAAAAACTTTAATGATAGGATTATTACGCTGTATAACATGCATAAAACGACAATAAGATTTATCATGACATAGGGATTATAAACAGGGTTCTCCAAGAGGGGATTTTGAGAGGTGGGCTACCCCTCTGTTTTGCCAGCAATCTATCAAATATGTTAATGACCATATAATAAAATACAATTTCACAACAAAAGAATATGCAAATTATAAATTGTTATGCAAATTGGTCACCCCTGTGTTATCTGCAAGTTGTGGAGTACACTGCCCAAGGAAACACGCCATGAAAAATCCTTTGCTGGAAGAGCAGACAGGTCTGAACAGGATACCTGTTAAGTATGATTCAAAATGCCATAAAGCCAATGTGAAGCTTGACTGTATATATTTGACATAATCTTATTGATGTTGATGAGCATGATGAATGAATGACATCCCAGCAATAATGATTATGACAATGCCGATGATGACAAAGATAAAGATAATGATGATGCAGAGGACAAGGAGGAGATGAGAAAGACTGAAGAATATTTGGTTTAAACAAAGCTGTATGACAATCAAACATGTAAGTGGGGTTATCAGGGGGGAGCAAATCACTTTCAGACCCACAGGTTAGTTACCAAAAAAGATCACAAGCAGGCCAAGCCTCAGTTTCAACAAGTAACAACACAAAAGAAGCACAAAACTCTTAGCCTGGTCATAAAAACTACTTGCTTATGAGCTTACACTAGTGGATTTGCAGCTCACCCATGGTTATTTTTCTATATATCTACTATGAGGGCACTATGATATTCACAAATTACTTCAGGAAATGAAAACATACCAAAGACAAGTCATCGATGTTCTAGGATAAAATTCAATGTTGAATAGCATACCTTTTCACTGAAGCAGAGAGAGTTTGTTTCAGGCTGATCAAAATTCAGACTGGATGAATTATCCAAAGACCACACAACTTTTGGAGTCTGCAAAATAAGAACATGAAAATTGATTTCTCGGGGAAAATGAACATTTTTAGAGGGAAATGGTGATGAAAGGGGTAAACCCTTTCATCACCATGGTTTGGCCCAAATCCATTGTTATCACTGGTGGGTTCGGACCTGTCTACAGGACATTGGGGAGAACAGGGTAAACACTTTCTTTCATCCAATTCATCCCCTGTACTGAGGACCAGCTAGCACACTATGATGCTAAAGAAATAGGGTGAACTTCTGAAACCATTGCTCACCCTGTGAATTACATTTTCAGGCTGTACGACTGACACTTTCTGGCATTCAAATGCTGTTGTCCTGCAAAGTGGTTCTCTTTTCCACACATTATCTAGTGGTCTCACCACCATTCTGTTACTCTACAACTTAGCCATAACCATGTCTGCATCGAATGACTATTTGTCTGTACTCTTCAGCATGGGCAAAAAAAAGTTCTGATGTAGGTTTTTTATAAACACTGCGATGATCAAAATTTGTAACCAAGCAAGTGGACAAGGCTGCAATTTACATACTTATGAAATTAATGACATTTATACCATCCAGAAGCTTAATTTACCTTTTTGTAGATATCAGACCAACTCCATGCATTTATGCTTCCTTCACCACCGCTAAAACAAGATTGAGGAAAATATGAACAAAAGTTATGTACAGCATTATCAATTTTGTTTGTGATGACAAGGGATAATTTTTACCTTCTTGAAAAATTCTATGTCACATCACGAATCTACCTGATTCTTGTTACAGCTTAAACCCAAATTTGTCATGGACAGAGATTAATCTTTTCAATGATCAACCATCTGACCCAAAATTATTTTTTAGATAATGTGGAGGGTACTGGGGGTAAACTGGTTTGACGGTCTTCATCATGAACAAGGGTCATAAACATATACAGCAAAGTTGACAAAGAGATTTCCTATGAACCTTTCTTAGAGTGTCCCTCAGTTTCAGAGTTTACAAGAACAAGTATCTCCTAACAACGAAAAGTAGCTTCTTCAAGCCTTGTTTTTTTTAATAAGTTTGCAAATTTATATTCAAAGCATATTCATTTGGGACAAGTCTTTCGTTTTCAGTAGCTGATTCTCACTGGTACTTGAAAAAAATAAATTTATTCACTTACCAAATAAGAAATTTTTCTGTTGCTATAAGGGTGTAAATTGAACCACTATTACCTGTATAAGAGATAACAGATAAGTGGCATGAAGAAAGTAATATTTCTTTGGACCACACTAGAATAATGGTACCCTTGATTTTAAAGAGCAACGTGAAATAAAATTACAACAACCCAAACTTCAAGTTTTCCTGACTTCATGTTCTTTACGATTTAGTTCCAGTCACTGCTTTGCATGCACAGGTATTCCTTTAACAATCTCGCTACAACAAAATCTGAAGCGCCCTCACTGGCAATGATGAAAAATGTAACTGCAACACAGCATGACAATAGATACAAGAGCTATGTATTGTAGTGTATGGGAACAAAAACTTCAATTGAAGGCTTACCTTCAAAAGTTAGAATGGGTTTTCTGTTGTCTTCCAATGCATCAGGACTCAATGCTGATACTAGACTAAAAAAGTGAAATAATAAAATTAAAGTGTGAAACATCCCCAGTGCGATAGTTAAAACCACAAAATAGAATATACCATTCTGAGACTAAATTTTGTATATTTTGATTATTAAATTTGATATCTACAACAGCAATCGGAACAGAGGGTGTTACACCAAAGTTAATTCCTCTTTCTATGTTTTTACATTCTCTATTGGTTTATCACTTCTTGTCTATTTTTTTGATGATAATTGGTGCTTTCTGAAGTGTTTGGTGGTATGTATTACCAATCCTTTTCTGCATCACTTGTTCGCTATTCTCAAGAAGTTTAGAACTTTAGAAATGTAGTTGGAGAGATAAATGAATGTCAAAATACTCATACAAATGTTTATAGATCTATGTGTATGTATGAGTGAGAATGTATACACACACACACACACACACACACACACACATATATATATATATATATATATATATATATATATATATATATATATATATATATATATATATATATATATATATATATAACAAAAAAGAAATTTGTCTGAACCATCAGTAAGCTTGCAGTGTGCAGCAGCTCAGACGGTTATATCTGATTGGTTGAGAGTAACTGTTTTCAGCACCTTAAAAAGTCTGAAACTGGGGGATTTTTATAATGATTGGCTATTTGGAAATGATTCAATACGAACAATGAGTTTCAGCTAATCAATTGTATAACAGCTTCCAAGATGCTGCACATTAGCCTTACTTAGGGAGTGAAAAAAGTGTTCTAGCAACTGTTTCTTTGTATTGATTGAGACAATATGGAAATACCTTACCGTCTTTGTAATATATACCCTGCTCACCTAAAAACAGCTATCTTTCCGAAATTGTTTGCTTCAACAAGAAACTTTCCACATGGTGAGAAACACTGGCAGAAGACAGTCATATGAAGTTGTTGCCGTTGCTTCTGTTGTATCTCCTGCTGTAATTGTCAATGATTTAAATAGAAAAGGCAATGGTCACTCAGAGAGCCTACCAGAGTCTGAGGTTGAGAACACGATGATTGGGGGGGGGGAACCAAATGTTCAACCATGAGCCTACCACTGAGGTTTCTGTGGTAGGTGGGTTCTCATGTTACTGTGACCATGAAGGTAAGCAGGGATCATGAGGGAAGGTTCCCTTCCTTCCTACCTCCTTGATCATGTTGCTGTAACCATGAATATCTATTTTTGTATGTCCATGCTATGACAATTACAGAACACAAGTCTGGCTGTGTTGTTTACATAGTTTACCCTCAGCAAAGGCAAGCGTGCTCCCGACCTTATACTGTTGACTACAACTCTCCTACCTATCTTTGGAGAAGAGTAAATCGTCATGCCTGATAAACTTGGTGTTGTTGTCACCCACGTGGTTAAATCACTGGGCTCAAAGTATGAAAATGTATCGGTGTGCGAATGCGTTGTGTTATAGGCATGTGTGTGAACACATAAATTGTCGCTTAACACCATAATCTTGTTAACAGGAACTCTACTATTGCACAATAATGCAAAATTACGTGTTATTTACAAACTCACCTGGAAATTGGCCGCCATTATTGATCGTTTGTTTGCGTAGCATTTCCTCTTATCACTGCATTGCGCATGTCAGTGTCGTCATATTGAGCGAAATTCGTCCATTACACGTTGGAGCGAAGATGATCGTTGTTGGCTAGTGCCCGGTCCTACATCGGAAAGAGGTAAAATCTTACGAACTTTTCACCGCTAGCATGTATTTATTGAATAGTACGTATCTTGGTATGTTCGATTCTCCATAATGCTCGCTAGGTTACATCGTCGTGCGCATCCGAACAGAGGTTACCTTTTCACGTTGTATACCGATTGTGGATGGACTACCGTATTTTGATATTTGATGCGGTCTGGCGTTTTACCGTCTGAGTACTATCAGTTTGACAGTCAAATGGTTTCATCCCGATAGTATTCGGACCTTCCCAGTCAGGGGGTCTGCCAGTTCCACCACAGAGTTTCTTAAACAATGTGCCCCAGTTCGATTTTCCAGTGGGAAGTACGAAATTGTGTTACAGTGAAAACATCTGTGGCCAGTGGTAATAAAGGCAGTTGTATCGATTTCGACAAAAGTGGTCTGTATACAACCAGACGCATTTGTTTTCCGTAAACCCTATTAATTATTCATCTCTGCAACGGTAATTCTTTGATGTCAACACCAGAAAACAACGAAACCTCACAGCACCTGGCAAAAATTCCTTGTAAACTGGGCAGCATTTCGATGGCCCGTTGTCTCGTTCATCAGTATGGCTGCGTTATACGATGAGAAAATAAGAATTCGCATGTGTATGTGTGACTGACAATGCCATATACGCTTACCCTTCTTTCTGTGAAAACTGTTTGCTGTTTTTTCATGTTTTCTTGAACAAATCGTGTGACATGATTTAGTCAGTTTTTGTCCTCTTATTCACTAGCTGTACAATTTCCAAGAGTATTCCCAGTGTTATGTGGGCCTCCTTACTGTGCTCACTCAACAATGCACATCATAATGGGACAAGTTGGACACAACTAGGGCCTTCAGCCCGCAGTTGGTTTATTGAAAAATGCCTGTGCGACCAAGATAAAACAAGAAACAAGATACTTTTGTTCATATTTATTAGAAAGAGGTCAGCTGTTCGTTTTCTAAGTTTGTAATATCTCATGACTTGTATTTCTAATAAATACTCCTTGCAAAATTGACAGACATGATATGCATGATTAATAAATACATGCATAACGAGCTCAGTATTTTCCAATATTTTTTGTCTCAGGATTTAAATATTTTTTGCAGTGGCTCCCATACTAATCTTTTATTAGCCATACTGTCATCAAATAATTGTGGTTTTGTAATTATGGTGCAGATACAGTGAGATTTTTATTACACTGGCAAAATTTAGCCTTTAATGTATCAGAATACCCATGAAAAAAGTCACCTTCATGGCTGGTGATTCAAAGGTCATTACAGTGATCTTGACTGTTGAGGTTAGAACATGAACATTAACAGGATTCAAATGTTACTTCGGGACAGATGAATGATTCACTTTTGTAGAAAAATTGTAAAATTTCTGATCAGGTGCCTTTAAATTTATTTATGGCTGTGTAAATGATGGTTGACATTCATCATGATATCTGATGATAAGGTTGTTTTGTGAAGGTAATGATGATGAACTATAAATGAAACTTATTGTTCAATACTTTAATAATGAAACATAGTATAGTGGTATTGGATGATGTAATTTCTGATACCTCTTAATATGTTTATATTGAATAGTAATTTTTGCACTTATTAGAATCTGACTATTGTAAAGGTCCAATCTTCAAAATTAATCCTCTTTCTACCAGGCTCCGTAGACAAGCCATAGAAATAACTACAACTTGGGAGAAAGAGGATTAACTGATTTTCATGAAAGAATTAATCAAAACTGACCAGATATTTCCCATGTACAGTACATATTACAGAAATGACTGAAAATTAGACGTTGAATGCCCGTGGTGTTACCTGTAAATGAGAGAAATGCAAAGGACAGTGTGTGAATTACAGAAATTTTACTGCTGCTAAATTGCAAAGTTCATACATAGACACAGTTTCTCTGAAATGAAATGAACCTCGGCATATGTCATAGTATTAGCGTGTGGGTGTTTGAAAGAGTTCTCTCTCCTGGAACATTCTTTTTTATGTGAAGTCTTTGCAGCATTCACCCAGTGGTTGTTTGATATTGAACAGATTTGATTTTCTGAAACGAAAGAAATATGAAATGGATGGGTAAGCAATGGTTGCCATGGTAGTAATGTCTTTGAATTATTTATTCACCATTTAACTTGCCCATAATCGTACAAAAATGTTTCCCATTATCTGTCAATCATATGAAGTGGTGAAGAGAATATTCTGCTATGAATGTTTTATCGAAAGGAAACCTGGCTTGACTAATGTAGACTGCTAAATGATTGACATCAGATTAACAAAGTGTAATGTATGAAAGTGTTGATTGTCACATGTACGCGTACAGCTACTTCATCTTTCCCCCACCCATTTTCATCGAACTTCACATGTGCTGTGAAAGAGGGCAATGACCTCCATAGTGTCTTGTTTACTCATCAAGAATGGACTATTCTACTTCACATCCAAGGTACAGTACATTAGCATTCTGTGGTGAACAAGGCAAAGCACACTGTCTGGAACCATCTTGTAGAAATGGTTCTGTTGCGATTATGGTTTGAATCTTCAGATGTTACATTTGACGCTGGAAAGTACAGTATAGTAGTTCGGGAAAATCATAGCCAGTTCGCCAATCTCATGCGGTTTGTTTGCTGCAAATGTGTGTGCGGCACACACATTTCTTTATCGAAAATGCTATGTTAGATAATGACCAGGTCACTGTAGAAGGTGGAATCCATTTCAAGCCTGAGGCTTCAAAATACAGTATAATTACATGTAAAGCTGGAGTTGGCAAAGTGAAATCTCTTCTATAAACAATTACCTGTACTAGTATCTCTCTCTTGATTTTAAATGAGGATTTCTGCTGTTATTGATTGGGCTTGATAGAAAAACTGTATGTTTACCCTGTCATCCATGTTCCCTCTCAGAGATCCTACTTTCCTTCAACATCGATAGGGTCATGCCAAAATTGTTGAAGTGAAAGGGTTCACAGTAAACATAGAGAATGCAGGACTGATTCATAAATCAGCACAGTGAATGCAAGTCTTTGCTAACAATATTCAAAATTTGTGGATATTCAAGACATTTCTGAAGATTCGCCGGTCTCAGCTCTCTTCAGTGCAGACTGAAGCATTTTTGGTAAATTTTGACCCTTCAGAATGGGTCTTGTTTTGTTGCTTTATTGCCATTTTCGAAACATTTGAGGTGTACACATGTAGCTTACAATCCTACAACTGGTGATAGAAATGTTGAAGTGGAGACTCTGGTTCAGCCCAACACCTCATGTGTGTTTTCCTATGTAACTATAGACTTTGTATATATGTACATGCCATGTATAACTAGGTACCGGTCTGTGGACTCTGGTCCAACACACAGTCAGCAGAGTTCAGTGTTCTGAATCAGCAGAACTGATCACGAGACTCACAGGGATTCTACAGAAGTTCATTGATTACAAGCGGAAAAACCCTACCAAGGAGACTTTCAGTTTCTGTGTTTGTACATTTTGAAGCCGCATTGGTGTATTTTTTTGTCAATTAAAGTTTTGTTCAGTCTGTATTTGGTACTCCCAAACTCATGATGAAATATTCAGTATTGAAATCCTACTCAAATGATATTTGTCAATATAACCTATATGAAGGTAGTGTCAAATAGCAATGATAATAAAAATCTTCATTTTTAGAACCAGCTCAGAGGAAGAACCTGAGTAGAAATATTTACGTCAATGTATCTGATGTTATTGCGACTGAAATTTAGTCCAGATTAAATGCTATACTATCTATAACATTGCATATTTTTAATAACTGCAGGGCTGATACCATACCTTGTTCTTCAATATACATGTACCCGGTACCTTGTGAAGAAGAATAAAAGGATGGATTTGTTTTCTGGAACAAAAACAATAAAAATATCATCAACAATTACACCTTCTATATACTGGTTAACTTTTGAGAAGCTATCTGTTAGAATAAGCACAAAAAAATTAACAAATAAAGCATATGACCTCGCTACCAGTTGACCATTTTATGTTTCGCAATTCTGTGAAAAAAGCTGGTTGGATATAGTTGGCAAAGTCACCAATTTTAATAACCTTCCTGTGTTTTATTTAAAGACAATTGCTTTGTTGCTGTTGTTTGCCCTTTCCTAAATTGTCTAGCATTACCAGCGTTTGTTGAAGGTGCTGCATTCAATTCTTTGATGCAATTTTCATGGACACTGAATGGTAATCTGAAATTGCTAATAATGCTCATCGTGTTGTGTGACCTTTACAAAAGTTAAATAGCATTCATTGCATTTGACTGCATGGAATTAAATTTTGGTCAGATCTAGTTCATCATGAATATTTCCCACTGGAAAAATGCAAAGCTGTTTTGTGTCATTTTTGTTCCTTTTTAAATTTTGTATTACATATATGTACATTAAAAAAGAAATTAATAACATTTGGGGTTTTTTGTATAAATGAACAGTCACAAATGCATACAGTTCCGTGTGATTATCTGCGAACATATGGCATTTATGAAACAAAGGAACGGCAGTGTGGCTATTTATGTTCCTGTAATTTGTGTCAAAAGTCATTTGATACTAAAATAGCGTAATTCAAATGAAAAAGCTGAATATTCTGTTGACATCACTCTTTTGAGATCAATTTAATTATCAGTATTGAGGTGATTTAAAATTTCTTGTATTGAATGATTGATTCTTGTCAGAAATTTGTGTTTTACCTTGGACTTTGTGAACTTGGCATTAATTTTTGTAAAACGGAGACATTAGCAAACAGATCAATATACCTTACCAAGTAATGTCTGACCTTTGACTTCAGTAAGTGATGTAAATATTGTTCATTGTGTTGCTGCAATATTTATTAATAAGTCTTTTCGTTAATTTTAGTGTATTTTAAACAATTTAATGGCACCAAGTATAATTTAGGAAATACAGGGTTTGCTCTGGCTACTCAAGCTGATTAGCCTTTTGGCTAATACAGTGTGAACACAAGTAGCCAGATTTTTCTTTTGAGAGGTGAGGTCAAGGGTCACACACATTCATCTCGGAGGGTCAAAGGTGATATCATTAAATACTCAAGAGTAATGATAACCAAATATTTCAGGTCTGCCACTTTCTCATCATCATATGTATCCTCAGTGCTGCTTTAATAGTTCAATAAAAAGAATGCTTCATATCAAACTCATGCATGACTATTGAACACCACTTGAACTTTCAAACGTCATCCAAAGAAATTGTGAAGTACAAAAAAATACAGAAAAGAGTAACATCCTCAAGATCTTCATGAACGTGACATGGCATGCCATGATCACACTGATATTGATACACGTCCGTGCATGGCCAAAAGACAGCAAAACTCAGTAACAATTTCCAAGCTAAGTAAACAGTGTTTTACAAAGCTGTTTTAAATCAAACTGGTTTGCACAATCCCTCGATATAGAAGTGACATTTTGGTGACATTTCAGCTTGAATCATACCTTGAGATAAAATATAAACGTGAAACAAAGACATCATGTGTGCTGCCATTCACGTTCAAGAGCATGGTGTGAACCCGTGAACTGGCATGTGCATTGGCTGCACGTAAAAGCAACTCTACTTTCCAAGATCAAACGGTCCGTGTCTTGTTAAAACAACAGCATAGCAGTGAAAATTGTAATGGTCACCGGTAAAACCGCTCTTCACAGATGAAAGGATGATCGCTGAAAACAACTGAAATTGCATGTTTAGACTTGGACTATGACAACCTCCCGGGAAAACAGGACAGCGTGAACGTGAACAATGGCGGACGTAACTAGAGTGGGACTATTCTATTTAGGTAACGGGGGACATTTCGGAGGGGCACAAGTACATGTATTGGGTATACGTGCCATTTTGCTCACGATACTATCACGGGAACTTCGATGTCCCATTAGCTTCTTTTATCTGAAAAGTAATTTTACCAACTTGTACGACCCATTATACTCTGAAAACAGTGGCAGGGCTTATACTTAGATGAGTACGATAGTACTATGGCGGAAGACTTCCCAAGAAGTAAAACAAAACACCGCAATGCAACAGAACATCGTAGAACAAAGTGACCGAACGTACAAATTTTGAGTCGCCAGTCTGGCGATTGTTCTGACCGTCTGAGTCGCCAATGAGTGAATCAATTCGCCATTTTGCCGTCTGGCGAGCGGTAGCGCGAACACTGAAATAATATTTTGATCACTTGTTGTTGAAAATTAATGAAATGAGAGGTATCATTTGTTTGTATATTCCACAACATAGACCATGCATCCACATTTTGGTATATTTTTAACCCCAACCAATCAGGGATATGGATAATAAAAGGTGTGCCATATTGACATGATCTCTTGCACTGAGCTACCTGTGCCAAAGCAATTTAGTGTCTGGAGTTCCTCTTGGCATTCTGTGAATGCAAAATTCCGGGTCGGTAGTGCTCTGTGTGAGATCTGATGATCTTCAACTGTTTCCCTGTAGTCTAAAATAGTCTTCATGCACACACATCAAAGATACACCGCATCATCTCAGATATCATCCTTGTATCATTTTTCATTTAATCCTTTCCATTCTGTGGCTGACAGGATGAGATTACTTGTAGCCGCCATTGCCTTCCAGAAATGCGAGTCACTTTGTTGAAATCCTAATCTTAAAATGTGATTTATTTGTACCAGAATGAGCAGCACAATTCTTTGACTAATCTAGTTCATTCTGCAATGTAATATGGCCGTGTCTCATTCTACTTTGAGCGCTGTAATTTTTCAGGCCAAAATTTCAATGCAATATTTTACCAATTTTTATGAAATGTTTCTGAAATTTTTTGATAATTTTAGACCAAATGGACATCACTTTTAATTGGCTACAGTTTCTCACCAAAATTTTGGCAAAAATATGAAAAAAAATTGACTGGGTCATATTTTATAAAGGCGACCAAAATTGACTTTGGCGCTCAAAGGGTTAATAGTATTTTTGATGGGCACTTTAATATGACATACACATAAATGTGAATCATCTTCGTGTTCTCCACAGCTTGGAAAAACAGAGGGAGGACATATTTACATAACAATATATATTTTGCATATTCTTTTGTTATGAAAATGTGCTTTGTATAGTTATCAGCATATGAATAGATTACTCCCAAAAACAGAGGGATGGCCAATCCCTTAAAATCCCCATGTGGAGAACCCTGCATCCCATCCTTTTTTGACCTATTTTTGTTTGTCTTGTCATACTTCAAAAATTTACAATCATACTGAATAGAACTCTATGCTTTCAGAAAAAATGTACATTTTTTGTGTAGCAGATATTGCCATCTTTTTTCACTTTGCTATAAAGTCAGTGCCATGTTTATTCCAACAATACATTTCTGTATTTAGGTAGAACGCACCTCGGGGACAGAAATTCGGGCCTTCAAAATTTGTCAATTTTCTTCTGACCTACCACTTGTGGGGGCTCATTTTGAAGCTCTTGGTGAAAGAAAAGTTTTCACCGTCTTAGTTTTTCGAAAATCGGAAATTGTATTTTTTTCCCATAGAGTTAACACAGGGGTGGCGGCCATTTTGAATTTCAAATATCGAGAAATCGCAAGTTATTTGTCTCTCTTGTACCAAAGTTTGCACGGTGACCCCTGATTTTTATTATTGCTTTGGTAAGATAATGGTTGAAAGTTTCGCTGAGGAAAGGTTGAGCAAAGTTTAAGTCTTTCACTTTCGAGGTGCATATTACCTTAAGTTCATTTACTGGGTGTGACTCATGATACCTTTATCATTGCGTTCATAGACTTTCACAGAGACTGTGGGATACTTGAAATCCACTTGCATGCAGAAACCTATTCAGGCCAAATATAAAAATGTGTGTTTCCTGTATTAAACCTGACCTGCACAATTTAAAACCCACCTACCCTAACTTTTTAGTCCCCACGGACACCGTCCGGGGGACTTATAGGTTTGGTCATGTCCGTGCGTGCGTCCGTCCGTCCGTCCGTGCGTCCGTCCGTGCGTGCGTGCGTCCGTTCACGCAGATATCTCAGAGATGCCTGGAGCGATTTCATTCAAACTTGGTACAAGGATTACTCTTTATGTCATACAGATGCACGTTGATTTGTTTTGTGATACGATCCAATATGGCTGCCAGGCGGCCATTTTATTACGATTTTTTCATGTACAGAGCCATAACTCAGGCATGTTCCAACTGATTTTATTCAAAGTTGGTACAAGGACATTGACCGATGTCATACAGATGCACGTCAATTTGTTTTGTGATACGATCCAATATGGCTGCCAGGCGGCCATTTTATTACGATTTTTCACGTACAGAGCCATTACTCAGGCATGTTTCGACCGATTTTATTCAGAGTTGGTACAAGGTTATTGACCAATGTCATTGATATGCACATCAATTTGTTTTATGATACGATCCAATATGGCCGCCAGGCGGCCATTTTATTACGATTTTTTCATGTACAGAGCCATTACTCAGGCATGTTTCGACCGATTTTATTCAGAGTTGGTACAAGGACATTGACCAATGTCATAGATATGCACGTCAATTTGTTTCATGATACGATCCAATATGGCTGCCAGGCGGCCATTTTATTACGATTTTTTCACGTACAGAGCCATTACTCAGGCATGTTTCGACCGATTTTATTCAGAGTTGGTACAAGGTTATTGACCAATGTCATTGATATGCACATCAATTTGTTTTGTGATACGATCCAATATGGCCGCCAGGCGGCCATTTTATTACGATTTTTTCATGTACAGAGCCATTACTCAGGCATGTTTCGACCGATTTTATTCAGAGTTGGTACAAGGACATTGACCTATGTCATAGATATGCACGTCAATTTGTTTCATGATACGATCCAATATGGCCGCCAGGCGGCCATTTTATTACGATTTTTTCATGTACAGAGCCATAACTCAGGCACGTTTCAACCGATTTTATTCAAAGTTGGTACAAGCTTATTGACAAATGTCATAGCTGTGCACGACAATTTGTTTGTGATACGATCCAATATGGCCGCTGTGCGGCCATTTTATTACGATTTTTTCATATACAGAGCCATAACTCAGGCATATCTCAACCGATTTTATTCAAAATTGGTACAAGGACATTGACCTATGTCATACATATGCACGTCAATCTGTTTTGTGATACGGTCCAATATGGCCGCCAGGCGGCCATTTTATTACGATTTTTTCATGTACAGAGCCATTTCTCAGGCATATCCGCATGTTTCAACCAATTTTATTCAAAGTTGGTACAAGGACATCGACCAATGTCATAGCTATGCACATCAATTTGTTTTGTGATGCGATCCAATATGGCCACTGTGCGACCATTTGTTACGATTTTTTTCATGTCCTGAACCATAACTCAGACATGTATCAAGCGAATTCATTCAAAAGTATTTTTATCACAGACCTAATGAAGAGGACTCTATCCTCTTTGAGGACCTGTAATCAAAATACCCATTAACAAGTGGGGGACTGTGTCATCAACGATGACTTTTTTTTAAAATGTTTTTAACAAAACCATGCTTGATTTGCAAATTTTGCTGTTTTTTCACCGGTCACGCCCCATCAAAAATTTAAAAAAAAATCATACCAGTTCCCTACAAACTGACCTACCCTATTTCCTCAAGGCATGCTAACAGAAACACAATATTTTTTTATGCCCTATAACCATCCAAGTTTTGGTATAACCATATTACATGTACTTGCTATGGTAAGTCGGACCACTGTAAGAGAAATCGGGGTGACTGCCAGAGTTAAATATTCTTCCAATCATTGCTGTTATCAATAATATCACCATCATTTCTATGATCAATAATGTAGAAAATTACAGTTACACCATGTTCAGTATTCAGATCAACATGGAAAGAACAAAAATCATAGATATTCCCCTCAGATAAAATGCGTCTGGGAACCTACATCACTGCATCACTGCGGCTAAATTTACATGAGCAGTATGTATCACAACGTGTGATCATGCATACTTCACTGACATCATAAAAAATGATCTACATAAAATAATATCCTTGATATTACAACTCAGATACCAGACATGTCCATTCAATTCTGAAAAGCAACTTCTGTGCATGGCAGTATGTTTGACCAGTCCGGGTTATGTCCATATAGAGGATAGTAGGGAAGAGCCAATGGCGTACCGTATATGTAATGTAATTAAGGCAAGAACCAATCACGTACTGTATATGTAACAAGGGTCAAAGGTTACGTTGGTTCACTTTGTTCAGATCGCGATATGACCTGACAGATCTACCGATCGAGTGAGACTGTTGGCTACCCGGAAGTATCTTAGGTCCAGTCGATTGGCGACGTTCTACCGTGTTAAAAATTGTGAGATTTCTTCAGGAATAGTTTTCTGAGTTTCTTTATCCTTAACCATATTCGACAAAGAGTTATTGGACGTTTTTCGTTCTCTTTTCCAGCTTTTGGTTAACTTCTCGGCGATTGATCCGGCGCGCGTTTTTCTGAGCGAAGGGTCAATCGTACCGGGAAACGCATGGTGATCGAAAAAATCGTGCTCCATCGTGCTCCGATGACCGACTAAAACAGTTGACCATCTTTGTAAAGCTTGAAAAATTCTGCATACTGCAGATGGCAAGGTTAAATTGAAATTTGACCAAAAATAGGCGATATTTGGCGACAAATAACTTACTGTAGATTTACAAGGGTCAAATGCTGATTTCTGGGAGCCGTACCCGGCCAGGAAATTCATCCAAATAAGTAATTTTCAATGTACTAACCACTTGTGTCGGTCACCATCTCGGCCGCACTGAACATTGTGCATAACGTCTACAACTAAAAACTACCCAGTGCTAAAAATAAAGGGCGAAATCAAGCCGAAAAGTTCCAAACTCGTTGCAATGTACGAGCCAAGGTTTGCATGGTTAAGTATTCATGACGTTGGCGGCGGCAGGTTCGCTGATTGGTCAATCGTACTATCCTCTCTATGGACATAACCCGGACTGTTGACATACATGTACTGTGCCGAAAATTATTTGAATCTTATGGTGATAAATATTTTATAAAGTAAATAACATCACATCATGATGTACTATAGGACATTTTCCTGTGAAGTTTCTCGCTGTTGTAAATCCTAAACATGAATATTCTAAGAACTTATTTTTAATTTTTTTTTTGAGAATTTCGCTGAATACAATTCTGCAATTTGACATTTGAAGTTCGTGGCATTTAGTATAACCAGTAGCGGTTGCATCAGTTCAGAAAGTTTGTATCTGCAAATTTCTGTATTTGATAGTGTGCCAGAAGTTTTATTGTAGTATCACCAGTTATGCCAAGCTAACCAATGGATAAACCAAGGGCAGGAACGCGGCAGCCTTAACAGTGATTATCAAGCCAGGATTTTCTGTTGTGAGTAAGTCTTAGAGGCCTTCAGAATAACTTCCCTTCAGATAGTGAAAATATCAATGCAACATTACCGGCAGTGTTTCAGAAATAAACATTAAGGACATCTATTATTTATCCCCAATATGATGACCTTCAACTGGTTATAAAGGCAGGTGGTTTTCTCTGTTGAAGTAATTAACTTCAGCACTGTTCTCAGGTTTTGTAAAGTATTTCGCCGGTTGTTCTATTGTTTATTTGGGAGATCAGATGGCAGTGTGTGTTACCAACATTGTTTAGATAGAAATTTATGAACCAGCTGGCAATAAGCTATCAATTATTGATATGAAGGCCCTCGTGAAAATTATTGAGCTGATTTTGAAGAGATATTGCCATGCATAAATTAGAAATAATAATGACAGACTGAGTGCAAAATATGAAATGCGAATGTATGATGTACGTTTCATTATTCATATCGTGTTTGGTGAAAGTATTTCATTTTAGTTAAGTATGAATGATGTTACATATATGTGCATGTACAAGTAGTAGGTATATATGCAAGCTTGACCACGTTTTGAGTTGCTAAGTGAATCCATAGTCTAGACTATCAGTAGTTTTGAACTACAGAGGAAAGTGAGACTTGTTCTAAAATACTGAAGAAAGTTATGATATTGTTTAAATAAGATTTTGGCATTTTTGCCATTCTTTTTATGTAGAATAAGTTTGTACTCTATGCAGTACAGAATATGCTATAAATGTACTATGTGTGTACTACAAATATGCAAGGCAATCCATTGTCAACTGAGAAATATTTTGCAAATTGTCTTCATTCCTTCTCAGGTATTGGTAAAATTGTTTCAATCAATAGATTCAGAATATGTATGATTTTATAATTTCAACATGTGATATCTAAAAAGAGAAAACAAATGACAAGTCAGAAAATCGCAGGGTCGAAGTTGACATGTATTTTGTTATAAATCGTAAAATACATTAATTAATGTAGACAGGATTGTCATAACCTCAAGTGTTTGAATAGAACACGCCATGAAGTGTTGAACAATACGATCCTGAAATTAGCGGAGTTTACTTTGTGACAGAAATTTACAAATTTCATTTACCTTGATAAGTAGGATAGAAAATGGAGAAAGGACAAAATTCCATGTTTTATCATTACAATGATTGGCCCACTTAAGCCTGACAGGACAACCACCCAAGTCTTCTCTCAGAAATGTCCACTTATAGATATCAGTGTTATAATGAAATTAGATTTGCATTCATACTAAGCAGCTAGGTTACTGCAAAGAGAGTCAAGTATGTGAAGGATAGGTGAGATGCTGTCAACGACAAAATGGGAAAAAAAATGTTATGTTTTATCACATGTAAGGAATGTTAAGTGAATCCCCATGTTTCCTGAGGTGTGCTCTCCACCTTGTCAAAATCAAGATGTGGTGGTGCCCTTTTTTGTTTATTCATATCAGTTTGAACCAATTACAGTATGATAGAAGTGAATTTCCGCGGAAAGCAAGTTGTGGACAAAGGATCGATGCGCGATGGCAAGATAGTTTGTATCATTTAGCATCATTATGGGAATGTTCACATGGTGGAGTGGCATATTTTTGAAGCAATGTTTGGCGTGCAGTGCTGACTATTTGCCAACTGATATTTAATATGAAACCCCAATACCTTTTGAATACTTTACATATAACTGACAAACCACTAGTCCTCACACACATTTTCCGGCCTACCACTCCAGACATTTCACATGTTGGTTTAATTACCATTGAAGAGAATAGCATCCCAACTGTTGTTTTCTACAGATTTCTTTTCCTCTATTAATTTCATCAAGATGGGGGTGAAAAAAAGGAGTTATTTTGCTGAGCATACCCTGAACTACTTCAAACAGCCAGTAGTCAGAGTCTCTGGTGTTATCTGGAAAATGCATCTCAGGAAGTATCCATATTGCTCCCAGTGGAGATTTCTGCAAACATTGAGCTCTTTCCTGAGCGTAGGTCATGCAAATTGACATTTGTCAAAATTGGGTCTTCCAGTACGGTACTTCTCTCAATATTGTGTATACGTATGTAAATTTTAAGAAACTGATGGGTTGCTACATGATGACTCTTTCTCTAACAATAAGAAGAATATGCGAACAAAAAAACTGCAACCTCATTTTCTGCTTTGGATGTGTGTTCACCGTGTTGAAGGGACTGTGGTTGACCTGAAGGATTAGCTTGTGAAAGTACTGATGCTGTGAATTGTAAATCTGTTAAAAGAACATGTTTGGATGAGTAACATGATGCATATTTTACCGTATGTGTACTTGGCATGTGCAGAGTACCTTATTGTTTGTCAATGTGGTGTTTCCAACTTTCCGTGTGTAGCTGTGATATGAAACTAGTTCAATTCATGAAGTGAAAAATACTAGTACATTCCATACCAATCTTCAGTGTTTTGAAGACATGAAAATTTTTTTGCCAAAATTTTATATTCATAAGAAAACATACATAAAATCACAGGGAAAAAGCTGATTTAATGAAAGATTCAATGTGTATACATCCAATTTGATGTGAGATAAGAAACCTTTTTTACAGTAAGGACCTTTATGAAAAAGATGCCTTTCCATGTGACAGTGAAATCTGAATTCAGTTCTGCCTGTAACATCACTTGTGAGAATTCATTTATTGCTGCAGCCTCTTAATGCCGATATGACTCTTTTATTATAACAAGTTGAATATCTCGTTTGAGCTCATGAAATCTCAAAAGATATTGCATATTCAAGTCCAAAGATCTGCCATCAGCTTGATAGGTGTAATTTTTATGCTTTGGAAAATAAAATTCATTCTCACAGTGTTGATTGGTTTTGCACAGACTACGTGGTGAATACAAATGGACCTTGTAGAATAATACTGCAGTGTAATCTTCAAGTTCATCAAAACTGGTGCATACATGTACTTCCAAATAAATGCAGTCTGAATTGTCAAGTGTAATCCTCTGAGAGGAAAGGGTTATTTCTGAACGTGATTTATAGATCTCTTTCGTCGAACCCTGTGGATGAAAATACATTACATGCTCTGTTATGAATGCTTAATTGTTTTGCTGTCTAAAAAAAAAAAACCACGCTGGTGTATATGTTACTTCCTTTGGAAAATATTGATTATTCAGTTGCTCGTAAAGGTGCGCAATTTTTTTGTGGCAACATGTACCGATGATCAGCCCTAAAAAACAAAATGTTCAGTAATTTGTCACAGTCATTTTGACCTGTACGTTTCCATCAAAAGTTTCGGAAAGTCAAACTGCCGCAGGTGAAATATGATAAAGCAACAGCAATTGTATCGTATTTCAGTTCATCCTGATTTTTTTTTATGTAGCTATGCTTTATTTTATACTTTTTATACACAGGAAAATTGATTGACTGGGAAAAATTCACAGCATTACAGCCCACACCAGGTGCTATTTCATGTGCCATAGAGAATAAAAATAAAAGGCTGTAAAAATGCAATTTATGACGGAGATTTGTGCTGGTACTGTTAATGTCATTCAGGATTTAATAGAAATCTTTTACCTGCATACAGTGTAGTGCAAATTTTAAAACACAAAATTTTACCTGTTAAGGTGGAATGTGCCTCGGGGATAAAAATTTAAACTATCAAACTTTTACAATTATACTTTTTTGTCAACCACATGTGAGGCTCATTTTGAAGCTCATTGAGTAACTAAAGATTTTACCGACTTATTTTTGTGAAAAATTGAGAATTTAATTTTTTCCTGTAGCGTCAATAACACAATTGAGGCGGCCATTTTGAATTTCAAGAGTCAGTAAATACAGTAGTTGGTAGTATGCTTCTTGAGTACTGACTTTTGCAAGGAAACCCCTGAATTTTATTTGTGATTTCAAAATGGAAGATTCCTGTGCGGAAATTTAAGGAAAGGTTTCAGTCTTTCAGTTATGAGGTGTATCATAACTTACTGTAAATGCTTACCTGAGTGGGAATCATTGTTTTCCTAATAGACAACCTAAATATAATTCATCTATTTTATTGTAATTACAAAATCTGGCATTCAGTATGAAAGAATAAATCTATGAATTTCGTCTTCACATATTTTTTGTATTAAAATATTTCCATGATGACTTTTAGATTTTATGTATGAAGTGCAAATATGGTTGGTCCCCCCATGGAAGTGGCAATAATTTCCCGCAAATTGCAATCCCGTGTTGCTTCTCAGTAATCAATACTACATGTAGCTGACCCATTTCACATATATGCTACACCAGTACTGTCCTTGGAAAAGTACTAATGCACCATGCCTCCCACTAATAAGCTGTCTGAAAAGGTGCCTTCAGGAATTTTGTGGTAATGAGTTTTATCCTGTACATCCAGGAACAGTTGGAAACTTTCACATATAGTGGGTGATGACAATAAACAGCTGGTTTACGGTTTATACACTCTCAGTGCAGTCGTACAATGCTTGTAAACCAACTTTTCAATATCTGACTGCAAGATGCACTCATCTTTTCTCCAGTTATGGAGTGAAGTGTGGCCATTGAAAATGCCACAGTGAAAGTAAGCTATCAGTATAGATTTCCAAACTAACCATGGCACATAATATACACTGTCACAGTCAATGAAATAGTTCCATAGAAGGTACATTGAAATTTTCACTGAATGTGTTACTCAACTTATTTATCGTAATATTGTAAGTTGTATTTTCTTCTTTAACTTTTCAGGGAAGAGTTTTAGCTTGTTTCTGTATTTGTTTAGTATATTAATTTGCCAAGATTTGCCAACTACACATTAAAAGGCCAGTAATTGTACTGTAGAACTTTCAGTAATTTTTTTCTCTCCTTTTTATTTTACATGTCAACTAAAGTTTCCTTTTCTACACCTCTAAGAATGTTGGGATACTCATTATTCAACTTGTCAACTCCGCCTGGACATTGTGTAGACTGCATTGTTGTTGTTTGTTGACAAGTGAATTCTGGCCCGGACTGGAATCCAAATGTAAACAATAACAGTGCATTCTACATGTATAACAGACAATCTGTGTTAGCAAGCTAAATTATAGGTGTTCCAACATGTTTTGGGGTGTAGAACAAGAACAAGAGCTTCCCATTGACATACAAAACAAAAATGGTGAAAAAAAGTTACAGTTATTGAAGAGTTATCTATCTGTGTAGCACATGGGGTACTATAATTCAATTTTGATTGCTTCCTGAAAATTAAAGTATGTACAACTTGTGCAGGATAACAGTCAGGAAAAGTGCAGATCAACTCATGTCGTGCATGTAACAGAATATGTTGGCAATTTCCACTTATGTCATCATTGGAACTTATACAATTCCATAACATTAGCCATTCAGACATTGCTTTCTTTCATTTTCAACAAGCTGTCACAAATTTGAGGAACTTATTAAATTACGGGTGCTGAAAGTGTATATAGCAATTTAGTGGAGCCAATTTATGGGCGAGGAAAAATGTTTTTCAAATGATATTCAAGCATTGTATGGTCATAGATCGTACAGATGTGGACAAAGCAGTCTTGACTTCTGAATTATTGGATTGTTTGGTCAATTTTGCAGAATTCTTTTGCATGCTGACATGTTACCAGAGAGATATGCGTTGGAGGTTTTAGTAAAGTGGTAATGGAAATGCATTTAGAATGGGAGTGTTTATAGATTGGTGGACAAATCAATAAGCATTGATACCGGCCATCTATACCGCATTTGAAAACTCTGCCCGGATCAATATCCATTGAGTGTGTGCAAAGGAACAGCCACACTGGTCTTTCACAGAAAGTAAATTCGTAACCAGACTGCCATTTTCCCCTGTGTTGTATGTGCCAGTGCCACATGTAAATTTTTTGAAGCAGCAAATATTAAGGCAGACAATACGGTACTTTTGCAAAGGTTCTGGAACATCTTGTGTATTTTAAAGGAAGTACCAGCAACATTCTTGCTATCTCCTAATTGCAATGTGATTGCCTTCCGAGTACACAGAAGATCCCAGGTACCTGGACTGCCAGGTACATGATAGACTATACAGGTGTCACTTTACAGCCGTTATACCGCCTTTGACAAATTATTGTATCATGCGATAATGGATATGAAAACACTTGTTTTTATCAGAATCGGGGTAGTGATTGCCTGGTAGTGAGAGAATTGCAGTGGATTTGGTTTCCGTGCACTGGAGTGGAAACGTGCCGTTCATCAGGATATTTTTCCACAGTGATGATTTATTGCTTTCAGTACGCACCACGAAAGTGCAAATCGATTGAGGACAGGTTGAGAGCTTGATGGAAGAGGAATGTATGAAGAAATATGATATTTCATATACACGTCATTGGCTTCTAATGCTGTGCTTGTATTTAACAGTGTTTCTCACAATCAAGTATGTATCACATCTATCAACCTGACTCAACCTCGCAGCATTCATATCAAAGGATAGCACCTTCTGCATTGATGTAGTAATCTGTTTGTCTTCTTCAGTCCTTCCACCCTGCTAAGTGGTTAGTTTTGGCGTCAACCCAGTTGTTTTTCAGCCTTTGACCTGGACCAATCTACTTTGGAAAAGGAATGGCAGGGCGGATGTCCGGACAAGTTTGCTTTGATGATGAATTATTAATTAAAGACCCTTGTTGTGTTGTATCTGACATTATCTGGTGTATTCATTGGTGATTTACCGAGGGTAAGACCCTCTGTTTACCGAGGTAATTTTATTATGTCAGGGTTTGCAGATGTTAACTGAGTAAAGTTGAAAAGGAAATTTTAGTTTCCATTGATGCTACTGAGTATTTATGTTTATGGCATTGAAAGCTGTGAGGATCAACAGGATCTTTCTGCATGTGCAGGGTATCTTTTCCGTCCCTTGTGAGAACTTCAGAACTGTTGCACGTGTCATTCTGCCAAGTAGCTAGTCTGCATTATTCATTGTGTGGCAGAGATACGATTTTCATTCAAATAAATTTGATAGTCTCAGAAAAGTGAAAATGAACTACAGCGTGAAAATGGTCAAAAATTGAAACTCTGAAACGGAATTCCAGATGGAATGCCTTGTGAAAAAAAATTATATTTTTTGAACCACAGTAACCTTGCATCGGAAAGCCAGCAAAGTGTCAAAATTAACATGTTCGGTATTTCAGGCTAAACAGTTCTACAAGTTCAATTGAAAGGAGAAAACCTTGTATGTTTGCATTATTCATATAGCAACGAATAAAAGTTACATTTCCAGTACATGTAGTCTTTGGTTTTTACTGCCTTGTAAATGTACATAAAATTGCTGAGATTGTATTACATTTGTGTAAATACCAATGCATAAAGTCAATTTAATGTCTTTTTTACCTACTTCACGTTAGACTGTCTTTATTTAAACATTAATATTTCATCAATTCATTGATGATTTCTATTTT
Source organism: Ptychodera flava (assembly GCF_041260155.1). Taxonomy (NCBI): domain Eukaryota; kingdom Metazoa; phylum Hemichordata; class Enteropneusta; family Ptychoderidae; genus Ptychodera; species Ptychodera flava. Next base: position 10,475,686 of record NC_091939.1, read on the forward strand.
TCTCTCTTTCATATTGTTAGTCAAGAATATCAAAAAAAAATTGTGAAATATTTTGAAGATGTAGTCAGGTTTTTAATACATTAATTTCAGCTTTTAGATTTCTTCACCAGATAAAAAATCAATAAGTTATGTTAGTTGAGATGAAAAGTGAAAGCGGAACGAATGTCTCAATGTTATACATGCTGCCGAGCATTTTGTATTCTGGAGGTGTGTGGACGTGTGCACCTGTGTCTGTACGCTTCAGTGTACACACACCTGGGAAATGGAAAAGTTACAGCGTATGAAGGTAGTTGTGGATCTTGTGTAAACACACTGATGTGTGTGTATAGGTTTATGTCTGGCAAGTGTACACATTCAGAAATCAATCCGTAAGTCGTAAATCCATCTGGTGGTTTGCTTAGTCTTCGTACGAGCATGTTTGTGCTTGGTTTGGAGTTTGTGGTTCGCTCTACATGTAGCCTTTTTTTGAAGCCATGTTTTCAAATACTGACATCATCACTGTTGATTCCTCGTATCGTAGCAGCAGAGATGAGCAGGTCAGAAACATCAGCTTGCAGTGTCAACATACAGATCACTGAGGTGCCATCATGACATGTATCACAGTGTGAATTACAAATATAATACAACTCAGGAAGTCTCAAAAGTACAATGTTCCAGTGTCTATGATATCAGCAAGTAGAAACTATTTCTTCAGTCAAGACACACCGAGTCAGTAAAGATACACCATGTTCTGTCTCGCATTTATGTACTTTCTTACAACTACTTTTTGGTAAAAAATTGCGTCGAGAGATTGTAGACTAGAGAAGAAAGATTTCAATGCACGTTTTCTGCAGGTGAACATCCTGTGTCTGCAACTTTGACTTTGATTATGAATACCTGATATGACTCAGAGACGTGCTTATTTACATCCAAGGTAAAACAGGTGTCTGCAATGAGGTTGCACATCATTATATGATTATCGGTAAACAAAGCAGTCTCACATTCAAGAAGATTTAAATTTTAATACATCAATCTTTAATCATTGTCACACTTGTCCCTCGAGTGTGACAATGATTTAAATTTTAATACATCAATCTTTAATCATTGTCACACTTGTCCCTCAAGACAGAATTTATATTTACATTTTACAATGTCAATGCAATGAAAACTGCTTCGTTAAATTTGTGAAACCACTGGCAAAGCAGCATTCAATATTGCAATTATCCAGAGTTAATGGAACTTTGTAAATTTAGATAACTTTCGGGCATAAGCTTCGGCACTGTACAAGAAAGAAACAGCGAAAAAGTTCAATACGTGCCTGAGCACATGAGAGGTAGATAATTATGCATAGGTGGTCCTGGAGCTCAGAAAAAGCTACAAGGTTGATTGTTGCCCAGTGTTCATGAAAAAATCATTTATTTGATGCTACTCACCGAGTTGTATTGTTTGTGAAAATTTTATGTCAAAACTGTCAAATACATTTTACATACTACTAGTTTACTATAGTATTTCAAGGATGATTTGATGCAATTGCGACACAAGCATGTTAAAATAAGCTTTTCCACCCAAAATACTCTCAGAAAACTGCTGAAAAGCGACTGGAAATTCTATGAATTTTCAGGGACTTAGAACCTCGTAAACAGATGAATAAACTTGAATAATTGCCACAGTTTCAGTCCAGCAAATATACTAGAATGACACAATGATGTCCAGAAAGAGAACGTGTTTATGATTCAAGACCACGAGTGATGTTTCTTCCTTGCTGTGATGCACCCATCCACGGAGAAAAACCATCGCTGGACCTAAACCAGTTCTACAGCATTGGTTATCAGCCGTCGCTCACTGTCGTATCGCAAGATTGCTGCATATAGATCATCATGTCTTTGATCTCCCAGAAAGGTCAGAGGTGAAGATAACAGACAGTATTTCCTCATCTTGATAGTCTGATAGTGTAGCATCAAGCTGGCGTTATTTTAGCCTTTCCTTGTAAAGTGAGACAGTACTTTTCCCTTGTCTCCAAATAGTTCCATTATACGGTATATTGTATGTGGGTGTAAACATTGAACTGTCACAGCTTTTTAACGTATCTTTGATTGTGACACATTTCTCTTCAGGCAAGTAAACAGTGCTCAATGCTATCAATATGTATCACTATCACCAGGTAGGGTTACAATGTAGGTTCCACTCATACATGTACAGCATACACATGAAGAGTGAATTTGGTGTTTCTGAGTTAGTGTATCTGTATGCCACATTATTATCTCTACCTGAAGTTTTTGTCATAACAATACTCAGAAGAGGTGTACGTGTGATATTGGTGAAAATTTGTCAGTGACTTATTTTGTAAGCTTTAAGGTAGCTAAATACCTTTTAGACACTTTCAGATTTTTATTTTTTTCTCAATTGAACACGTCCCAAACCCCAAATAAAGTATACATTCTGTCACCAATTACCTACCTGTTTGTACTTATAGGACTTCTTCTCTAACTGCTCTCTAACCGCAGATAAGATCTTTAAATCTCGCCTAACACCCCTTGGTCTATGAATAATTACCCACGATACACCAGTTTTTTCTCTGCGCTCATTACACTTGGACGTGTATTGAAGAAGCTCTCGCTACCGCTTGGATTTTATCCACTCTAGATCGCTTTTCGGTGTTTTTTTTCGGGAACTCACTAGACAGCTAAGTGTATCTTCACTATGTTTGTGCCGTTTTTGTGTTCTTTACATCGCCTTTGTTCTTCTTTGAAGACTTTGTTCTTGTTTTATCTTTCCGGCGATTGGTGCCTTTCCCGCCTTTTGGGTTATCAGGCGTATCGTTTTTCCCAATCGCCATTCTCGTTTTTTCTTTTCGTTTCGTCGGCCAGCTTTCTCGTTATTATTTACGTCATGAGCTTGCAAGTCCGACGTGAGGGTGTTTGCGGACATGAAATGTCGAACCTCGATCGGCACGATAAGTGTCATCTTTGCCGCGCTTGTAATCGGTCCAATACTTGTGACATTTGTCATAATTGGTCTGAATTCGATTGGAACAATATTTCTTCTCCCACTGCGTTCGCTAGCCAACGATCGGTGAATTCTCCATCTACGCTAGCAAGTTCGGAACGCAGAATCGTTGGTTCAGATGACGGTGAAGTTCCTATGACTCTGACCAACGAAAATATTGATCCCTCCGACCGGCAGTCGGCTTCCCGGAATTGGGAAGACTCGACGATTGGTCAGGCGGATAAGGTAAGTGGTTCAGGTTCAGGGAGAACGATCGATATGTCCGACAGTAGTACCAAGGAAACCCCAGAGGTCACGGTACCTAGTGTAGGCAAACCTAACGATGAAGTTAGGCAGGACTTACGCCGCGAAAGATCTCCGAAGCGACGTTCTAGTCCGCATTATATCTCTCGCTCCAGCCGAGGCTTACGTCGTAATGATTTTCCGCCTCAGCGTTTTGAGGGTAGACGTCATCGCTCCCCTTGCAGAACTTACAGGGAGCGTGATCAATCGCCCTATCGGTATGACGATTATGGGGCTCGATTGAGCTCTCCAGACCGTCCGACCTTCGACCGAAAGGTCGAGCACCGGAGATCTAGACGCGAACCTAAGCGTTTTAGACACGATTTCCGTTCACCAGAGAGAGAGACCGGTTACTATCATCGATCAGAGTTATATCATTCTGACTATTCTGATTCCGATGATGATTTCCCGAGGTCCAGACGCCGATATTCAACGTCTAGGCGTTTTGAACGGGACCACGACTTGAGCGGGGCGTTGCACGCCATAGCGGAGTCACTATCAGTTCAACAGCAAATGCTGATTAATGCTGGATTGGGCGGTACCGCTACGCGGCCTCATTTTGCTGAGAGAATGCCTTCTCGGCATAGCCCCCAGAATTCTGGCCGAGTGGAAGCGTCGTGTGATGCACGTACCACTCTGCGTCAGGGGCAAGAGTCTTGTAGCGCTAGTGATTTTCCCTCTCGCGCGACATGAGGAAGGGGAAAAAAACAAGATGGCGCCCGGACGATGACTCAGCACTTGGCGGCATCCGGCACTGGCAGTAAGAACGCGTCGATCGAATTACAGCCGCGCCCTTCCTTGCCTCGTCCCCATGCTAATTCTGAGAATTCGCTCTCAAGGACCCTCATAAGAGATATGTTTCCCCGGTAGAAAGTGAGGGTGAGCCTGCAGGGCCAGTCCATTCACTTTCAAAGGGGGAGGGAGATCACAATCCAGAGATAATCCAGCTACATGCCCCCTCAGTGGATGTCGAGTTGGAGGGTTATCAGTCGGATAATATTACAACGCAATCAGTCCTTAGCGAGACTATAGCTAAGGCACCGGAACATGATTCCGATTTGCCAGAGGACCAGGTTAGCATAGCAGAATCACAAGCTAAACCTAGGGAATCAAATTTTGCACAGTGCATTTCCTGGGTATATGAAGCTTTTGGTAGTGACTGTCCTAAGCCTCAGGCACCTGCCCAGATTGAGTCAGTCACTGCTTCGGAACTGTCTAATGGCCCAGAGAAGCAGGTTGCTCACAGGTCATTACCCATTTCTCGAGTTATCACTTCAAACCTAGAAAAAGTTAGGAGAGAAGTAACAGGAGAAGTGCAAGATTCTAACCCTTTGCCAATCGGCAAGTATCCATGGGCAAGGTCTAGTTTAAAAAATAAATATTATAAGACTCATGCCTCTCTTTTTTCCGGGGGACTCCCACATTTGGATAAAGACGCCTCTACTGTGGATAATCAGTCGTCGTCGTTTAAGACCATTTCGATTGATATGCCAATGTTTCGCCAGCTGGGTGACACAGTTAATATGACCATCCGTGCAGCATCATATATTGACTGGCTTTTGGGGTTAACTGTGCGTGAATTACAAGCTTTGCACATCCCTGATAAAGCTAAGCAGTCTCTTAGGGCGCTCGCTAATTCAGTGAATCATCTCTCTGAGTTTGCTGTCCGAAATCATGTCGCCCTACATCTTATTGAACGCGATGCATTTTTGAGTCGCCACTCCGTTCAATTGTCGGATGAGTTAAAAGGGAAGGCTCGATTAGCACCTTTTTCCCCAAAGAATTTGTTTGCTGGCACTTTACCAGACCTAGCCAAGCAGGCTACCCAGGAGTGCCAAAATAATGCTTGGTTATTCGAAAGGAATAAACAGAGAGTGAGTGGTGCAAAAACGACTAACGTGTCGAAACCCACTAACAAATTTAAAGGTGGAGCCACAGGGGCCAAAGCACGCCCTCAGTCACAGAAATCGCGTGCTCGGCCGTTTAACAAATCAAATCGGGGTAAGGCTAAGAAACCTTTTCCCTCTTCTACCCCTGGGGGAATGGGTCACCCCAGCCAGCAGTCCTGACGGGCTCCCTCCCCTCCCGTCCTTACCATCACCGGACATTCCAGTGGGGGGGCGGCTCTGTCAATTTGGCCCCAAGTGGGATGCCATAACAGACGACCATTGGGTATTGAATATAGTAAAGGAGGGTTACAAGCCAGAGTTCACTCATCCGCCCCCCCTGGCTTGTACTCCAGTAAAGTTTCGCCCCCTCAACACAACACAGACCCTCAACTCACCGAAGCAGTTCAGGGTTGGTGTCCAAAAATGTGGTAAGACGTGTAAACCCATCCCTGGAGGGGCCAGGGTTTTACAACCACCTGTTTCTGGTACCAAAAAAGACAGGAGGGTGGAGGCCAATCCTAAACCTCACATACCTCAATCGTTTCTTAAAGGTAGATTCCTTTCGGATGGAGACAAATCGGTCGATCTTAGCTGCTATCGAACCAGACGATTGGCTAATTTCGATCGATCTGAAGGATGCATATTTTCATATAGCAATCCACGAAGAGTTTCGCCGGTACTTCCGTTTTATAGTAAACGGACTAGTTTACGAGTACACGGCCCTACCCTTCGGGTTGGCAACGGCACCACGCGTTTTCACCAGAGTAGTACTTGCGGTGGTCGCTTTCCTACACAGACAGTCAGTCAAAATACACCCTTACTTAGACGACTGGCTGCTTCGCAACAAAGCCAAGGAAATTCTCTTGGAGCATCTCTTGTTAACCTGGAACACTATTCTCCGCCTCGGTTTCATACCAAGTGTGGAGAAATCGTCTCTGACACCGTCGCAGGACATGGTTTTCGTGGGAATGAGACTGCACTCAGACAGAGGCATAGTATCACCGACTCGAGATCGCATAGACAGACTCCTGTCTCTAATACGCGGTATTCTCCCACAGCCGTCAGTCCCTGCCAGAGTATTATTAGGCATAATCGGGACGATGGTGTCCATGATAGACATCGTCCCATGGGCTCGACTTCGTTTACGCCCAATTCAGCTGTACCTCCTGTCAATGTGGCGGCCAAATCGGCATGCCATAACATATCCGATCCCTGTCAGACCTGCCCTGCGTTACCACCTATTATGGTGGGAGGACACGGACAATTTACAGCGGGGTGTTTCGCTGAAAACTGTCAGGCCCGACAAGTTCCTTTTTACAGATGCGTCGACCACAGGATGGGGTGCGCATCTGGACGACCTGTATGCAGCAGGTCAGTGGACAGTGGCCGAGGGCAGGAGGCACATAAACTGGTTGGAGCTGCAAGCCGTTTTCTTAGCTCTTCAGCGCTTCGAAGTTTCAGTGGCCAACCAGAGTGTCCTCGTCAATACAGACAATTCCACGGTAGTTGCCTATATAAACAAAATGGGGGGACGAGATCTCCCACTCTTTGTTTCCTGGTGTGGAATCTATTGATGTGGTGCAAAGACCACAATGTTCGTCTCCAAGCCCGGCATCTGCCGGGCAAACGAAACCACATAGCGGATGCCCTATCGCGGAACCGCTCCGTGCAACCGACAGAGTGGGCACTACCTCAGACCATTGTGAACCAGATATTTGCAATTTGGGGAACTCCAATGTTAGACCTATTTGCGACATTCAGAAATCGCAAGCTCCCGCTCTTTGTGTCGCCGATACGGATCACAGAGCAGTAGGAGTGGACGCCCTATCAATGTCTTGGGAGAACATAACAGCATACGCGTTTCCCCCTCTACCTCTGCTTCCACTAGTACTCAAGAAGTTAGCAGAGGAGAGGACAATTATAACTCTAATAGCCCCATTGTGGCCGAAAAGGCCTTGGTTTCCGATGCTATTAGATCTGATAATAGATTCCCTTTGAAACTGCCTCAAAGAGAAGATCTACTATCCCAGGGGACACTTCTAACTCACCCGGAACCAAGCGTGTTCCACCTTCACGCGTTCAAGTTGTCGAGCAAGCCCTCATTGAGAGAGGCTTTTCTAAGGCAACTGCCGCCATTATCGCCAGACCACAGCGAGCCAGTACTCTGGCAACCTATGAAGACAAATGGCGGAAGTTCTGTGATTGGTGTGGTGAACGGAAGATTACTCCAATCAAAGCTTCTGTAGAACAGTTAGCGGAGTTTTTTCTCTTCCTCTTTAGAGACAAAGAATTTTCTCCCCGTACAACTGCTGTTTATCGTACTGCTATTTCAGCTACCATTAAAGGCTTAGGAGGTGAGGACTTTGGTCATAATAGTTCTCTCTCCGCTATGATCAGAAACTTCATGATTGAGAGACCAGCAAGAAGAAAATTGGTCCCTCAGTGGAGTTTGTCACTGGTGTTGCGGGCTCTGCAGGAGCCCCCGTTTGAACCACTGCATACTACTAGCCTTAAGGCTCTAACGTATAAGACTGTGTTCTTATAGCCCTAGCGTCTGGTAGACGTAGAAGTGAAATTCACGCTTTTGGTGTGGATGAGGGCTTGCTGGCTATTAGCAAAACGGAAGCTGTTTTGCGCACTAGACCAGGTTTCTTGGCCAAGAACCAAGCACTGGATTCAGTAGCACAGCCTGTTATCATCAAAGCACTTGACACACTCACAGGCCCTGATCCACAGGAGAGAGTTTTGTGCCCAGTCCGTGCCCTCCGCTGGTACTTAAAACGGACTGAGCATTTTCGAGCAGGTAGAACTAGACTGTTTCTACCTATTCCTCCGTCTCCTAAGACAGATTGCTCAGCTGCCGACATATCGAAGTGGATAGTTGCGGCTGTACGCTGGCATATTCAGAAAGTTCTTCTTCTAATTTACGACTTTCAAGTGTGACTGCTCATGAGGTTAGAGCCCTGTCAACATCATGGGCTTTATCAGCTGGAGTGCTGCAGACGAAGTCATTCGTGCAGGAACTTGGCGGTCAGCTAATTCCTTCATTAGCTTTTATTTACGTGACATGGCCTCGGAATTAGAGGGTTTATATTCTCTTGGCCCGCTGTCGGTCAGTCAACAGGTAGTCTCAGGCAAATAATTTGTCCCAGCCTCCTAAGGTCTGTGGTATTCTGTTGTTTGTCCTATAAGTACAAACAGGTAGGTAATTGGTGACAGAATTGATGTTTAAACTTAAACTAATTTCTGTCATATAATTACCTACCTGTTTGCTCCCGCCCTTCCTCCCCACGTTTGTGTGTACTTATTTGCCGTGAGTGTAATATCCATTGGTTATTATTTTCTCATGGTAATCTTTGAGTTATTACCCCTATTTTCTGGGTGGCTTTCACCTTCAGGAAAGGTTGATACATGCAGTGTCCTATGAGTTCACAATATGCTGCAGATTAAAACTGGTGTATCGTGGGTAATTATTCATAGACCAAGGGGGTGTAGGCGAGATTTAAAGATCTTATCTGCGGTTAGAGAGCAGTTAGAGAAGAAGTCCTATAAGTACAAACAGGTAGGTAGTTATATGACAGAAATTAGTTTAAGTTTAAACATCAATTTTCTGAAAGCCCTGATATAGAGCTATCCGATTAAGCACAGTACACGGTCATTATTTGCATAAGAGTCACGTGACAAGCGTTTTGCTGAAGCTTCGAAAAACCGTTTTTTTCCCGCCTTATGCAAACACGCTGCAAGATTTCCGGTTGGAATTTCTTCATTGACAAGCCTTGACAATATCCTTCAAAACCGTGTCTGCGATTTTTTCCCGGAGGCTCCATTCAAATTATATGGCGTGATAATTAAAATTCCTTGAAAAGCACCTTCATCTAAAACCTTAAGAGCGCATTAAAAAAAACAAAGGCATATAAAGAAAATCCCAGACACGGTTTTGAAGGATATTGTCAAGGCTTGTCAATGAAGAAATTCCAACCGGAAATCTTGCAGCGTGTTTGCATAAAGCGGGAAAAACCGGTTTTTGGAAGGTTCAGCAAAACGCTTGTCACGTGACTCTTATGCAAATAATGACCTTGTACTGTACTTGGTCGGATAGCTCTCTATCAGGGCTTTCAGAAAATGTATACTTTATTGGGGTTTGTGACGTGTTCAATTGAGAAAAAATATAAAAATCTGAAAGTGTCTAAAAGGTATGTAGCTACCTTAATTGCGATCTGAGTGAGCAGAATGCAGCAATATGACAAATGACACTGGGAAAAGTATGAGGTATTGAATAAAAGATGTTGTGGCTGTATTTTTTTCTTTTGCCCCAATAGAATTCTTCCAAAGAAAATATTGTTTAACAGCCAGTATTTAAATGCTGATTTTCTGTACTATCACACAATATTTTCAAATGAGTCTCATATTCACTGATGACGATCATTCTTTTTTTGAAAATAAGGGACTTTGATTGGTCAGTATGCTGCTTATAAATATTCAGTAGGCTGTCAGTGTTGGTTCAGCTGTGATATATGTCACATCACGTGCCGGGGACATCAAAAAAAAGTGTCATTGGAATTGCAGTGCGTTGCAGTCAGTCAGTGTCGGCTGTGTAAATTTACATCCAATGGAAGCTGGGTCAAGCCACTGTTTGGTTGATCTCTGTGCATTGTGTGTGTACCGAGCAGTAAGGCAGAGCAGCTTCGATTTCAAATTACGCTGTTTCTTGTGACTCTAAGGTTAGACATGTTTTCTACATCTTCAGCAGATGATGACTTGACTGTTTAACCCTTACACCCCCAGTTCCCTGTACACAGGTCCAACTTTACCATAGAAAACAATGGTTTTGGACAAAGCATGGTGGTGAAAGGGTAAGGACAGGGCTGTCTGCTTGTGAAAGTGTGATCGCCCGGCTTTTGTCAATGGCTGTCGCTTTCCTTGAAATACAACAATACACAGGGATTTTCAGTGTCATAGTCATGGTTTTGTTAGACTCTGAAAACTATGTTTTAGCTTTTTGTATCTTTAAAAAGGGCAAATATTTTGCATTCATATTTTTAAAAGTCTGTGGTCTATGCATAGTTACTGGTATTTCCATAACCAGCCAGCTAACTTTTCATATTTTTACCTACGTGCATCCATTTGCATGCTGCTAAAATTGAGCATGGTAGACACATGTTAATAAATAGCAAATTGTGTGTGACCTGAATGCTGTTGATATCCGTATGAGTGGGTGAAACTCATGTTCAACCAATATATGCACAGCTCTGGTGCCGTGAGTAGTCGATACTTCACACATATCACTGAATTCCTAATTCCATTTGACCTTAACTGGGCCCAGGAGTATCAAAAGTATTAGTTTTTTAAAAGCATCGATGCAGGCAGCTGTTCTTTTTGTTTCTCATGCTTTGACATTTCAACTTAATCAGAATATGAACATGATGTACTCGTTGATTTCTGGTACAACAGTGTAGGGTGAGAATAAGCTAGATGACAGGCCAGTGGTACGTATTCTCTTAATGGCAAATTTGTCCTCATTTTCCTCAACAGATTAGAGGTGTACCTGTTACAGTAACTGTAAAACAGTAAGATTGGATGAAACCATGATCGTAAAGAGGGTTAAATATGGTGATCTCATAATATAGAGCCTATTACAGGTAGTAGTGGTGCCATATGTGAAATATCATGTAACACCCTCAGCAAATGGGATTGTTGTCAAATCCAGTTGTTTTAGTGAATCATTGCTTGTGGATAAACAACTGTTAAATTATTGTATAGTGTCAAATCTAGTTGTTTTAGCGGACCATTGTTTGAATTGTGGATAAACAACTGTTAAATATGGTAAAAGTGACTTTTACAGCGAAAACCTTAGAGCAGTTTTCACTTGCATAAAATTTGTGATAGACCTAGGAGCACCTTTTCTAATACCGGTAATTTTGTACCAGTACCTGCAAAGGGAGATGATTGTCCAGTATCTGTACAGTATATTGTAGGCTCTGTAAAGCCCTAATGAAAGCACACATATAGAATACAGGTGATTGCTCAATTTTGATAATGTTAAGGCAAGTTTCAGTTTTGTTTGGCCCTATTTTGATCCAGTCCTGTTGGTTTGTTTTTTACATTCTTCAGTCATGTGTAGTGTGCTGAGATGTATCTGTAGTGCACTTCAAAGAATTTTTAATAATAATAATAATATTCCTAGAGTCTTATCCAATTTTTTCAAACACTTTAACCCTTTTCCTGCCAGACAGTAATAACTGTATCACTTCCCCATCAGCCAAGTCAGTAAAAAGCGGTATTGAGCCAAAAATTGACGTATTTTCACCCACTTGGCTTGGTATATTATAGCATCTTCTGTCCAAAAAAATCAACTTTACAGTATTATGTTTGCAACAGCCTTCAAATGTACAGTATTATGTTAAAATACATCATATGGAATACGTTGTGTTTCATTAATTTTAACCATCTTGGTGGTGAAATGTGGACTTGGCAGGAAAAGGGTTAATGGTGAAAATTGTTGCAGATTTTGTCATATTGAATTAGAAAATGTACACATGAGGTTTCAGCCATCAAATGCTGCCAGTGTGGTGAATTTTTTTTAATTACTTGATTTTTTTTAATTACTTGATGGTTGCCAAAATGATTTTGATATGGTGAGGCCATAACCAGTAATAATAGCATAAATTTAAAAAGGCAGTCACGTACCGGTATGATTTTCAGTGTGTCATGTGACTGGTGTTCAGTTTTATGAATAGCAGCTAGATTAGTGTTGATTGGTTCCCATTCAAATCAGCCAGAAATACTGTAATCATGGTAATCACAGGAATGTGTGTGCAGTCTTCAACTCTTGGTAAAGGAATTTCTGTATTTTCATCGAAGTACCACTATTCGGTTGTTGGCTCGGAAATTTACAAGCAAATGACAGAAAAAAGAAGCAAAAACCCACAAAAATTTTATCTTGACTTTGCTGATGACAGTCAAGAGATAAGAGGCAAATATGAATTATTATTTTAGTATTTATATGATGTATCATCAGTAGTTACCTGTAATGTTTCCATCTAATGAAACAAAGCATAGCTGTCGGAAACACACTTTGTTCAGCTAGCTGATGAAGTCAGTGCATTAATGTCAGGAGTTGGTATACAAAGTCTGTATTGGGCACACATTTTCAACAAAGTATCCCAATTGTGTGCTTATGACCTATGTTAGTCATTCTGTAGTGGGTGATCCATTAAGCTTTCTCACAGGGAAATGAAAAAATAAATGTTAGTGCCCAACAGAAAAACATACTGACAAAATTATCAAAAGTCACTCGTATCATACAGTTATGACCAACTAAGGGCATAAATACAGCAGTTTTTCTCAACTGTATTTGTGTGCTTTTGTTTCAGAGCTTTGATTATTGAACGCTATATTGAGTTGTGCATGCTGTACCTGGAGATTGCCCTCAACTGCTGTGGAAAGTGAGGCAGTAGTGTGTTCGTCCAGTTGATAGATATGTTTCTACTTGTACAGGTGATACTGTACGAATGAGAAACGCTTTCCCATTAACATTTAATATCCTAATTGTACTGATTTATATTCCAGACACGCGCAGAGCTATTTTCCTAGCAATAAAGTCACTTGACAACGCGAGCCAACCACCACCACCACCACCATGTACAACGGGATCGGCCTTGCGACGGCCAGGGGCAGTGGCACCAATGGCTACGTGCAGAGGAATCTCTCCCTGGTGCGAAAGCAGAAGGAGAAGGTGGATTACAAAACAGAGGAGGAGCTTCAGAAACTGGACCAAGCCATGAACAAGAAGCCAAACCAAGAGATACTAGCCCATGAACGCAAGCGGAAAGTTGAACTGAAATGCATTGAGTTTCAAGAACTCATGGAAGAACAAGGGTAAGCTGTCAATCATTGTTGTAGAATTAAAATATGCTTGTAACAGTCTTCTGGTAAGTTACCAGTCAGTCCTCAAAGGGTTAAAACTGTGCGGTGTGAATGAATACTTATTTGCATGTGTGATGCATATGTAAATTTATATTGACCATGATAAGTTTAGAAGAAGTAGTGTCTCAACATTGAACATCATCTACACAGATTATAAGACTGTTCAGTGTTCTCTCTTCACAGAGCTCTGACAACAACGGCAATACTCACCAAATTAAAATTTTTGTCACGTGAATTTGAATACTATTTGTAAAACCAACAGTAGGAATGGTATCAGATAGATTATTTGTACAGGTTTTATCTCATTGTTACTTGTTGGCAAACTAGATCTGTCCAAACTAGATGTGTATTGAATGGAGATTTATCATTAGATCTCCAGTGGAGGTGAGATAATAGTCGAATGTCCAGTCGTGTCATAAAAAGTGAAATTTATGATTCATTAGGGTGGCCCTTTGATCATTTTTGCTGCAATTTCATGTATCGTGTTGTTACTCTTATGAATACCACAGTTGCACCATGCACCATGATTAGATCTGTACTTTGTAGTGAATGCTTGTGCAGTGATAAATGTCGTAAAAATTATCAGAAAATTTGTGATGCAGGGAAAGCGGGGAAAAAACATGAGTATGATTTGGCAAGGCTGAATTTGAACAGCGGTAGCTGGCCTTGAAAGGCTCTCGTCCATTTCTGCTCTAATACTCTAATGATTGAAAATTGTGTCGGCAACATCTGTTTCTTTTGAATTTATTGTGACAGAAGTATGGAATTCAAGGTTTTCTGCTTTATTAAGTATCCACATTTCCCTTTTGTTTTATTCCCTCCTGTGATGTATTTCACTCATGAATTGAGTGAAAATTCATAATCTCCATCTTCTGGGATTTTAGGAATTGTAAGTCTAACCATCTGTTGCTTGGCCAGTCTGCACAGCTTTATTGGTCAATAGTGTCACAAATACCTCATCAGAAATCTAAATAAACTATAAAAATGTATTCTCTTTGAAACTGTCAACATAATATGTAAGAATTTTTCGGTAAATGATCATTAGTTGATAAGCTCTGTGCTGTCAATTTGTAAGATATACCGTAGTTCTGTAACAGATATTATCACATAGTAAATGGTAATTTTTTTCATGATATCAATCATTTACTGAACATTCTCAGGCAAAAGCATCCTTTGAATCAAGTAGCAAGGTAATCTTTTAAAAATTTTAAAGTATTAGAATGAAGGATTTTTGTAAGAACCAAACAGTAGGCATGAGTGTATATCACTCCAGGATATTGCAAGAGAGAAGGATTGGTCTGTACTCATTAATTTCCTGGTTTGGTTTTTCATTGTCCCTTGATTTAAAGTACAATTGATAAGATGTGGGTTTATAGCATCACCTGGGCGATGATTCTCTTTCCCAAGAATCCAGTAAATTTTTTCCATGAGATCATATCAACTTCTCCCTTTGCCTTAGCCAGAGTTCGTCTAAACCATCAACATACAGAGATTCAATACTCTTTGCGCAGACTCTGTGAACGGCCTTGATTCAAACTGCTGAGCTTGCTATGGAGTTAACAATCAATCAACTTCACCTGGCTGCTGCTGAAAGACCAATGCAAAGTGCTGATTAATATTATATAAAAAAAGGGAGCACTGATTGAGAGAGTTCATCCAATCCATCAAAAGAGAGTAATCACTCATTTTGTAAAGCAGCAGTTCCAATAATTGCAAAACCCAGACAAGTTTTGATATTGTCGCATATTTCACCACGGCTTGATTGATGAAATCGGTAGAGTAAAGGTCGTTGCCAGTTCTCTATGTCACAAAGGGAAGAGATGGGTAAACCCAAACAGATTTACAAGATTGGAAAATGGGGAAAAAAAGAGAAAGAAAATTGTCAGATAGGTTTCCATTTCTGCCTGTATACCCCAAGCACACAAGTCAACTTACTACCGTCAAGGAAGGGAACGAGCGTCTTTTCACGTATTTTTCAACATCGTTCATAAATTTGAACGTCATTCATGTTGTGAATATACTATAGATGGCTTCTCCACATTATAAATAAATAATTTGGATACTGTGCATATAATGAATTTAGATTGCAGCCAATAAATATGAGATGGGATTGTTCTCCAATGCAACATTGGTGTTAAGGTGAAGTACTACGAATTACGTCAAATTAAGTTGTGGTGCCATTGTCTTTAAACTTTGCACAAATATTCTTGGAAGTTTTGCAAGTGCAAAAATGAAATAAAAAATGGGGGTCACCACGCTCGTTTCCATGGAAACGGACGTTAAAATGGCGTCGTTAGAAATAAATAAAAATGATATAATTCACTTAAACGAAAGAAAGCAATTAAAACGCATAGCAAACGAGTTAATTTTAATAAATACCAAGACTTAAGATCCATATCTATCGAATCTATAGTTTTCATGATGTTTGTGGAGAAATTTTAACATAAGTATCGATTACAAAATGACGATATCGAAATTATATCACTACATAATTTTCGAATTTTCTTCCTGTCGCTTTGAATGGTGTCATTTTGACCAAACTTGGCGAATAACTCCTGAAATAATACCATTTAGTTTACACTTTTAATAAAAGGGTGTCACCACGCTACTTTTTACAATATCTCCAGGTGAATGGGTAATTTGCGCCATATAAATGGGAGAGAGAGTGTAACTTTTCGCTCATATTGAATAAAATCAGCTTCCTAGGGGGTCAAAATATGACAAGGTTGTAGGTCACATGTATTTCTAAGACACTGGGTCAAAAATTAGGTAAAGCGCAATTTCAACAATGACAGGTGATGTTAAATATATGCGCTACAAAATAACCCATTTGCGGCAGGCTGAAGTTAAATCTGCGCAGAAACGTTCTAAAGCGTGTGCGCGTCCGAATTCGTCGCCCTTTACCTTAAACTGTTGCCTGTTTTAACTTAGCCCTGGCAGTGAGGAGGGTACCACTGGGTTGAAGAGAGGGGTCTGTGCCAATGTGTGTGTTCTCCTTTTCAAAACGTGTATTGCCGTATAGGTCTTTGTTATTGTTCTTTTCAGAACATTTGTCAGTTTCTTGAAAATTGCGTTTTACACCACAGCCTAACTGAAATAAGATTTTTAACATCACCTTAATCTGAACAGATCCTTAAATCAGTTCTTGACATTTAGAAACAATTTTAAGTTCAAGATCAATACTGCCGTAGACGCCTTTTTTTCTGGCATCTCAACATCGATTGAAACTTCGGGAGTACCGTACTTTGCATACCACAGTTTACATTTTGTGTCAAGAATTGTCTACCGGTAATGTCACGACTATAAGGATCAAAGTGTGCAGTTTGAAACACATCACAGTCAAAAGCTAGTGTTTATTTGTCAGGATGTTTCCAAGGAAAATACAGGAAAGAAAGGGATCGTGACACCTTGCCCAAGATTGCATGGTGCCGATATTTTTTCAGGAAATTAATTTTCATGGTCGTATTGACTGAAGGACAAGGATTATGGCAGTGCCACCTGTTCGCTAAATTACTTCACAATTCCCTGTTTGGTCTCACACACACAGGGAAATAACAAATATCACCTGAAATGAAAACCGCACATAAAAATTCAGAGAAGAGAAGACTTACAACCGCAAATTAAGTATGTGACCACCCACACAGAGAAGGCTATTGCGGCTGGTGTGGTTTCATAATCTCTGCATAATCCACCACGAATGATGAACACATCCATAAAATATTGAAAATCACTTTCAAGTGACATGCCTGACAAGTCATTAAAGTTTTATGCGGTGGATTTGTTAAAAAATTCAAGATGTTGAACAGATGTGAATAGTTGAGAATACATACACTTGTTTACACCCGATTTTTCAGAACTCTTTCTGCTCCAGTTGCTCTGTCCAAAAGTCAAAAAAACTAACTACGTGTTGCAGACATCAGACACTCAAATGTTTTTTAATAATCATGGTGAAAGAGTACTGTTTTATTGGTCTGAGATAGCAGCATTATAGTTTAAGCCTGTGATGTAGCAACTGAAAGTTTCAAGTTAACATTAAGGCACCACCGGTCCCTCATGTGTTTGAAACCTTTGCCAGGTCTAGTCTACAAGATAACATTTCATGGAGTCATGTTCCACAGAAGAATGCTCTTCGTTCTGTATACCAAACAGTGATTCCATGAGTGAAGCAGAATTAAAAAAAGTGTGACATGACATCAGTAGATTTAATGATGAAGGAGCCTTTGAAATTGTTCTTGGTAAATCTTCATAATTGGTACCAGTTCAACTACATTTACATTCCTAATGTAAATATATAACTTTCCTTATGAAAATATATAACTTTTCACAAATTTGGCAGTTTAAATCTCCATGGTTTAGTATTGCAGTACCAGTAATGTCAGTAGCATAATGTTGTTCAGATACATGTTCCACAGAGATAAAATATAAAAGTGTAGAAATGTAAAAAACATCAATTTATGACACGTCATCATTAGATTATGTATATAGGGATAAATTGAGATTTATTTTATTTTTTGTTTGAGATCTTTTTATATAGAAAGAAATTTTATTGAGAAAATTAAAATGTATTCTCTGGTAGTTGAAATTCTTACCAGCTTCCCCGTGTATTTGCTCAGCATACAACATAAGAAGCCAAAAAATCCAGATAACATTCTGTACCAAACTATTATAACCAGCTGCCCGCTCTTCCCAATACCTCACCGTGATGTAAGTACAGATTTCCATCGCAGGCACTTAGGCTAAGCTGGAAAGGTGGGTCAAGGAGGAAATCTTTTCTGAATGTCTATCTGTGCAAAAAGCCATTAGCTATCTTTTCGTGCAGTGGTACGACTTATTCCGTCTGATACAAAACTTTGCAATCATGGCTCTGTCGGTAAATATGCCAGATTTGTCAGTGTCACAGAATGCCCTGATGATATAGATGTACCGTAAATGAGTGAGTTGTGTTTTCTTGGCATGTATGCTACATGTACTCCCAAGATTTTTCATGAATCGTAGATAACTACCTCATTTGACAGCCTCCAGGCTGTACACATCGTTTCCGAGAATCCATCAAATTATGTGCTACCTTCACGGGTAATGTTATTTCCAAACGTTCGTCACTTACCGCAGAGAGATCTGCAAATTGAATGAATGAGAGAAAGCTGGAAAATGTGGAGATTAGATTATTCAATCGAAGCCATCAGTGATCCAGAGTCTGCTCTCTCGTTAACTCTATCTAGGCATTTGCGTGTGTGGAGACATCTTTCCATCAGATGCAATTTACAACACCTAATTACAGGATTTATTTTTGAAAACCAAACTAATTAACGTTTTTGTGTGTGAACAAGCGGCGCTTGCTGTCATAGAAACAGTCCGTATGGCTACAATAGCAATCTCGCTGGCTTTCGTTTGCTGGCTCTGTCCCCGATGAAATTAGACCATTTTCATTGAGATACAGCTTTGGGGAGTAAGTCTGAGTGCTCTGTCGGGAAGGAAAAAAAAATTCTATGTTGGTGTTGCCTCAGGATGTAGCAGCGCTAGGTTGTCTGTTCTTTGAATATAAATCAAAGATGGTTTTATCTGCACGTCAGTCTCTTGTCTGTGCTTTGCCTATTGTACAAAAAAATTTTCCCTGAGCTGATTCTCTTTAAATCTATGATGATAGTTGCAGGGTAGCCTTTCTGTGATACAGGAAATTTCAGCACGTGCTTAGAGACCCACACAATTCATGGAAGTGATCCTCAAGAGTTGCATGCACCTCTGACATGCAGAAAAAAATTCATAGATTTTTCACAGTGATAGCAAATTTTTTCATCTTTTTTTTGAATCCTCTATATTGTCATTTGATGTGATTTCATGTACTGCAATATAAAATGTACAAGCCTCTGTTGCTTCATTTGTGTTTGTTCTCATCTGCAAAATCAGACAGCTAACTCCAATCACCAGTTTTCTTGCTTATGACTTCACAGTTTTCAGAAATTTTTTAAATTTCACAACTCCCCCCCAAAAAACAAAACAAAACCAAAACAACAAAGCTATATTTTGTGATAATTTACAGTTTCACTTTAGTATTTTTCATGAAGTTCCTAATGTACCACCTCTCCAATACTCTCCCCTTCTACTCGTTTTTGTCGCATGCATTTCAATAAAAGCCCTGTTGAGTCACTTTGCTTGCATGTTTTCTCTTACATTATTAGCCATCTGTTTGTAAACAGAAATTCAATTAGAAAGTGTCCATGCCATATCACGCATCAGCATTTAGTAATGAAAAAATATTTATAAGATTTTCTTTACATTCAGTAATTAAGGGGATAATATAATGTTTGACATTTTCATTGTTTGTTTTTTTCCTACAAAAACTTATTTTTGTAATTCTACACTCTAAAAGTACCTTGAAATGCGAAATGGTACCATGCCAACAAATGCATGGTTGAGCAGTATGCCATGTTATTGTTTACAAATGGATTCCAATTTAGACTGAAATTCATTCGTCAACTATAATGTTTGACAATTACGCACATGCAGGCTGTATTAACAAGTTTAGGGTTTGGCTGTTTGACATAATGTTGATAACAGAATGAGAAAATGCATCTACAGACAGAACAATAAATACTGAGAGATATTTTAAAAGTTACTGCTGGGATAATTTTCGGTCGTTCAGTGCAGAATTTTCAAATACTGTAAAAGCGTTAATTATTCAACGGGATACAATTTCATCACTTTTGCTAATAGCTGAAATTCGCCTAATAAAATCCCAGTGAAAATGCTACATAATAATAGATTGTATAATTTTTCTTAGAGAATTTATGGCCTTGTGAAAATGTTTAAACATCAAAATAGTGAAATTAAATTCCCATATAGTGAAATTAAATCCCGTGAAAATAAATAATTTTAAAGTGTTAGTTGCTAAAGATCTAGAAAGTTTTCTTTATACTGGTATGTAACTTCTTATTTTCAAACCTGATCAGTGTTTCATTGATTTTGGGAGTGATTATTCAGAAGCATAGCTTAGAAATTCAGACAAAAATCATTCACTTGGTATCGTGTTCCATTTCTCATCCTTTTCCACAATTTCTCTTCTTTGTTAATTCAAATTTTTCCACTGACAAAGGTCTCTGGGAAAAAAAAATTGTGGATTATTCATCTCATGTTTCCCAGGATGTCATTTGATTTTGCCGGACTCGCGCCTCGGAGCAGAAATCCAATTTCACAACTGGTGAATTGGATAGCTGAGAGATGAGCTCAATTATCATCATGCAGCCAGAAAACAAGAGGCTCATCACTTAGCATGATCATGGAAAGTAATTTCTAATTTCAGCGAAGATGAGCCTACTTAACCCCATCATCTTTGTCACCATAGCAAAGCCTACGTCTTTCATCATGTTCAAGAGAAATGGGGCTGTCTGAAAGCTTGTAGACATGATTTATTGAAATTAAACTCTTTCATATTGAAAGTAAAATTGGTAACCATGCATCCTAATTTATTTCTCACTTCTGAAATTTTTCATTCTGTCTTCAACAGCTACCCAACTGAGAAGATTTTAGAGAAAGTGACCATATTCCGTCAGATGCTAATGGACAAAGAAGGTGTCGTTATCAAAGAAGACGAGGCCGGTCGACCAGTGTAAGTGTTGCATCTTTCCATGCAGAGTGTAGTACAGAGGATGTACCTCAAAGATGATTTTCTTAAAATGTGAAATGTTCCAACAGCAGATTGTTGTGATGCCATTAGTTGAAATCCTGACCAAATGTAGTGGTTGAAACAGCTGTGTGGAAGGTGTGTGTGATTTGTTGCACTTGTTGGAAGTTTATTCTCTGCCTGTGAGATGGTTGTGGATTCATAATGTGTTGGTGTGTGCATAGGCCCTAGAGAAAGGTTCTATGGTATATGACTGTTTGTTTGGATATCCATCTGACTGTCAACAAGTCAAGCAACTTTGATTATTCTTGGATTGTTGGAAAGGCTTGCAGTACAAATGAGAGGGTAGTTGCTTGGCATTCTGCAACTACTGACGCCTGCTATCTCTCATCCCTGAATGTCTGTGATATGCTGTTGAACCTATGTGTATTGCAGTTGTATCAGGTAGGTACGGAACAACCCAATACAGGTAATAATTGGGTGAAATGGCTCTGAATAAAACGGACCTAGTCACACCTTCTTCATAAGGTCTTCTGCTCTAAGAAGTGAAAGACTTGCTCAACTGTTATGGCATTGTATTTCACAATGAATGTACAATTCAAACACACTGCGCAGGATTCCAACACTGGCAGCTCGTTGGAGCAGCGGTCAGCTTATTAGCATTTATTACATGCCTTTATGTGAGTTCAAATCAGTGCATTGATTTGAATAGGAACATCCGGGAAGTCAGCAGGCCCTGTGAACGATGTACTGACCAGTTTCCGTGGTTACCCGGTCCAGTGAAGCCCTTCGACGTTATCGACGTCAAAGTAGACACTTAACGCTAGACGTGAAATATCCATGCGCTGTTTTGACTTTCGTTAAAATCTGTTTGATTCTGGTCAAAAATGGCAAAATTGTTTGAAAATGCCCCGCATGTCATATAGCATTAACTGTGAAGAGGCATGTAATAAAAATATTATTGCCTGAATACATGGGTTTATGTGCCCTGGCAGCAGGAGACAATATGCCCTCCTGGCATTGGGCAAATTGTCACCTGCTCTCGGGCACATAAACCCATGTATTCAGGCAATAATATATAATATTGTACATGTACATGAGCTATTCTGTCAGCTCAGCACCATATCCAGGGGTTCCATCAACTTTAATGTTTCTAGTACCGGTAGACACCAGAATATAAGTCATTGCTTTGCCAGTATATGCATGTTCTTGTTTTACAGCAGGGTTGAATGGTTGATCGTCAACCACATATTCAACATGTTACAAGATGCAAAAGCAATATAACCCACGTCTTTAATATTGTGAAATTGGTGAAAACGATGTTCAAGGCGAGTTTTCTTATCCCTTTGAACACTGCTATCAAAGTACCTGTAATTGCTCGTTATTATCATTCATTGATAATTTTTTATTTCCGCTCTGCCACGTCCGTTATAGAGGTTCTTCATAAATGATAGAAATTTTAATCAAGAGCTTCTTAGGTAGCCATGCATACTCCCCACAAACTAATTCCAGTTCAGGTTAATCGTGTATTGCCACTTTAGTTCAGTGATAAATTATCACAATTTTTTCTTAAGAACCCCTCAGGTAAGTGACAATAAATACAGTGTTTTTAATTGAAAACCTTGACACTAAGCTAAATTTATTAACTGTTTAATTGTGGATCACAGTTCAGTCTGAGAAAACTTAACAGAGCAGGTGCACTTGGCGATAAATTGTATCTTAAGTCAGAGTGAAGTGTGAAGTTGACGGTCAGAAGCCAGAGTTGTTTATTAAGAAAAGGGACACAAAAGATATATAATATATGCATGCCGGTATATGTTTTGTGTTTGTTAAGGGGTAACCATGTTAATTCTGCCAGTTTCCCAGGCATGTTATCGGGTTTCCAAATTGTGTATCATTGCAATAATATAGGAGATAGTGGAAATGGTACTTGTGTTCACATGTTTGATGTGTGAAAGTGGTGGCTTTGATATTCTGTGACATCTTAACAACTGAAGGAAACAGAACATTTGACCTCTTCATTAAATGAATGTTACTCTATCTCCAAGTGATGAACTTCTTACTCATAAATGAAGTGTGTGTTTGTGTGTGTGTGTGTGATGCCCACTCTTAATGGCAAATGCTATCAATGGCAGCATGCCAACAATAACAGCAAAAGTGCAAACAAATTGATAGTCTTATTGTGGGCGTATAGTGGTTTTTTCCAGACTTTGAGGCTACCTTGGACAATTGGAGGCGGCTGATAAAGTGACAGTGCTGCTCGCCATAGCATACAAATTTACGCGTCCAATGACTCCGTGAGCGGACAGCAGTGACAAGAACATCTGACTAATACCTGTTGACATAGTGATCTTACATTTTGAATTCACATCAAGTCGCGTGGAAGAAATGGCAATTTTATGGCTTCCTGGAACAACAGACACAGGGACGCATGTTGTATAAAGACTGGATTGTGATTGACATCTGCAGTGAAATCATATTCCTAGTTATGTATAATTAAATTGCAAGAACATCAACCAGTTGGGTGGCAACATTTTACCGGGAATGGATTGCATAACTTGTCATTCACAGATGATGTATACACTGTTTGCAGGAAAAAAGAAACCAGGTCACATTATTGATAATGAGTAAAGGTTATTGCAAATATTAGCTGAGTATCAACAGAAGTTGTAGATATTATAATACCAGCGTCTATGATTTTTTTCATTTCTGTGAACTAAAATAACAAGAAACTTGAAATTTTCCTTTCATTAACTACTTCTTTATGCCATACATTAGATTCTTACTCTGCACAGAGACTGTCACAGCTGGCCTGCCTTTATATCTCTGTTTCAAAAGCGACAGTACAAGTTAGAGCTCAGTCGTTTGAAAATGACTGATGAGATAAAACTTGCTAATAAATACAGATAAGTGATATGCAGGTGTAGTCACTGATAATATCTGTAATTTTTTTATCGTTAAAAAATGAGCCCCTGTGAAATTTAAGTTCTACCCACAATGCATCTGTTAAACTTCCTCTCAGATGTGGTACTTCAATGCGTAGCTCTTCAAGCTGGAGACAATTCTTTGAAAGCAATGGAGACACTATTATCCATGGCATTGAATTTGCAAAATCAGTCTTTTGAAAGGTATTACTTGAAAAATCTGTGAACATGATTACATTGTGTGCAGAAAATTCTGTATTTGATGTCCTTCAATTGTAACAAACTCCGCAGAAACTTCTGGAATATGCCAACAACTCATGGTGAAGTTGTTTCAGGGAACACATACCTCGAGAAATTATATTTTCCATTACAAGGCCCTTTCTCTGAGTACTTATGCCTTCAATCAAGGGTTCCTCAAAATTTGATGAAGACTACATCAATAGTCATCCTCAAATAGTAGCTTAAAAATTACGTTGTTTGCTTCGATGCAGATAGATCATATAGTGACTTTCCAAGTTCATTTCCTAGATCTCTGAGTTAAGTTCTGTGGAATGTACTTAACCCTTTGAGTGCTGTAATTTTTCCCACCAAAATTTTGCTGCCACATTTTACCAATTTTCTGAATTTTTCTGAAATTTTTTTATAATTTTAGACCAAATGGATATCATATTTCATTGGCGACAATTTTTTATCAAAATTTTGACAAAAATCTGAAAAAATTGACAGGGATATATTTCATAAAGGCGACAAAAATTGACATTGGCACTCAAAGGGTTAATACATGCAAGGAGAGATGTTGAAACTCAGTGTATTTTGAAGGGGAGGAACACATTTCATCGTCTTCCTGTGCAAGTCCTTGGTGTCCAGAATACGAATTCTTTTCTGAGTGTGTGCAAGTGGAAAATGGCAACAAGGAGGGTATGCAGTGTATCTTTTACCTATGGATAGGAGTTCTGTTGTCGTGGTAGGATCATTCTACTTTCAAGCTGCAGAGTGATTGGACAAAACCCTGAATTGTGAAACTGCGTTCTGATTGGACAAACTCATATGCTCAAACTGCTTCCTGATTGGGCAAAACTGAATTACATTGTGCATCTTTGTGGCATTTTTAATGTTTAATAAAAATATTGAAAGAAACCCAACTGACAAATTCAACCCAGTATCAACTCTCTCATTATTCAACTGGACTTAAATATTTTGCCCAGTTGTAATACAAGTACTTATCACCTTTGGATACTGGCTAGGTTTTCTCACCTCTGTATCATGATTCTGAGTCACTTTAAGGCACAGTTTATGTCAGTGTTTGCATCTGAAGGAGTCTGCAATAACCTGGTGTTTGCCATCACTTCACTTTCTACCATTATTAAAGGAAGTCGGTAGCCATGGAGTAGAATAACAGATGAGAACATGCACTGTGCATACACTAACCCAGGCGTGAATCTCTGCGCTGTTTCCTAGCTCTGTTCAAAAATTCCTTTGACAGTCCACCGGGCAGTCATTCAATAATGTTTGTCATGCAAATGTTTTTTTAGATAAAAGGAAACATCACTCTCTTCACTAAAAACTGTAAACAATACACTCAGAGATGACATCAGCTGGAAATTCTACCCAGTTTTCTTTATGTGGACGACCAAATTGCGTTTTCTTATAAAGATACCTTAGCTCACGTCCACACTAAATTGCATTGGAGAATGTGAAATGGACAGCCAGGAAACATGCTACCAGGTATTTCCTGTATTTAGAGGCGGCAAAGACGTGCAAAGAGAAAAAGTGGAAGTCGACTTGCAAGGTATTTCCTCTCCTAGGTAACTTATTTTTTTGCCTTCAATGCCTGTTTGATTTGTAACTAACTGGTCGAAGGCGGATTCCTCAACAAACAGGAAATTCCAGACTCTCCCGTGTAGAACAGGAAAGAAAAACATGTTTGGGAATTCTGAGGAGAACTTCACGTGATGCAGAAGGTGATGTGATGATGATCATCAGATGCGGAAAAAGAAATCTTAACACGACTCACAAAAATCATGTCTGTGTCAGCTGCTATACGAGTAGTTTTTTTCTTTCCAGCAAGGACATGTAGGATACTTCTAATTTCTATCCGCTGAAATTAAACCATTCCAAGTACATGCCATTGAAGAGAAGATGGATTTTTTCTAATCTCCAACTGCTAGGATTTCATCTATTCAGAGTCATTGAATGCAACATTGGCTTTGTTTGCCCATACAGGGAACTCACAATAATTTTTCATCAGTGGGTAATTTCTTCCCTTTGTAAAGCTTCTGGCCTTGATAGGAAAGTGATTGCTGTAAGTTTGATGATATGAGGGTTATGTGGATGGTAATCGAATGATAGATTGATTAGAAATGCGTTGGCAGCATAAGGTTAATTATCTATGAGGTATAAAAGGCTGATGAAATCTAATCTAGACTTTCAAAAGTTGCTCATCCTGTCTGCAAATAAACATGTATGTTTTTGTACGTCTTTGACTCTGTGTTAGGTTACATGAAATTTTTTTCATTTCTATATAGGTACACTCCCTCTGCAGTTCTCGGCCACTTGAATGAAAACCGATATTCACGATCGGCCGCAAGCGGCAGTTGCCAGTCTACGTGCTTTGAATGTAGGCAAGAGTTATGCCTTCACAACCAATCACAAACATAGGTCAAAGGGCAAAAGGTTAAACAGCAAACAACAACAAATGTGCGCTCTATCGCTCTTCCCGTTATCGGCCACTTCGCCCCATTTCCATCCACAGTGTTGACCTGGCGTTTGTAGCGTGACCGTGGCCAAATATAGAGCGATTTCACACATGCTTATGAAGATTTGTTATCTTAATATGTTTAAGGGCTGAACTGATCACAGAAACAGTGAAACCGCACTTAAATCCCGTAAAAATAACAGTTTGCAGAGGTAGCTTCGTCCTGGGTCTGCGCTGTGGTTGATAGTTAGTTCATGCTGGTGCTGTGTATTGTAACAACGGTAGGATACAGGAGTTCGCGTTCAAATCAACCATTATTTGTCTGATTTCCCATAGCATTTATTATTAATATCTCTGCCCAGATTTATATCAAATGTTAATATATATTGACTAAATGAATAAATATGAAGTGGTACATAGAAAGACAGCAAAACATAACTACGCAGTGACTGGATATCGCCAACAATATAACCGGGGCAAACGTCTAGGCAAATCCCGGAGGCAAATCCACAAGGTTATATAAAACTACTTGATCGTATACATACAAATGTAAATATGAACTAAGATATGAACGATGTGTTGCCTTGAGTTGCTTTCCCTTTATTGAATACAAGAATATATTCGTATGTACACACGAACAATTCAATGCAAAGCATCAGGCAGACCGATTGCAAAATGTGAATGAACCTGTGAGCGTGAAGTATGGCCGATTTCAGGGAAATTACAATTTTTTTTCAACCATGTAAACCGGTACGAAATTCGTCAATGATAGACAAATAACACACATCGTAACATAGACATACTACCAGAGAACATTTATGAGTATTTGGAGGTTAAAATTTTTTTTCGATTTCCAAAAATGTTGTGAGAAAAACTGGTCAAAATCGTAGCGACCATAAAATGCGCAGTAACAGTGAGAATCGACATGAGCATCTCTTCTTTTTATACCCTGTATCGACTTGCTGATTCGTAATGGAATCCTAAAATTTGGTGCCGAGATTGTTGATTACATCTTTAATCCTTAGGACCACGAAACTGACGAAAAAATATCATAACAACGAATTACGGAACTCTTTTTCATGCCCTGGCCGAGAATAGGTGCTGGCCGAGAACAGGCGGAGGGAGTGTAGGTTGTTATTGTGGAATGTGTGTGTTTGTGTGAGTCAGTAGATATATTGATAGTTTGATATGCCTGTACATGAGGCTTCATGCGAATATGGTTGCAGACATATACTTGCATGTATGCGACTCTGTCGATGGACATATCTGTATACTGGATGTGTAATCATATACATAGTGTGTACGTGTGGATGTGTGAGTATGGTGATTTGTAAGTTCAGTTTTTGCCGCCTTTTCTATCAAGTTCTTTACTTAATTAACTTCATGATAAAATAAAATTGTACTAAAATGTAATACAGTAAAATATTCATACTGCATGAAAAATATTAATGATATACCTTTCATCGAATTTCGAAATAACATCTTGTACTGTAAATGACTACATTACATGAAAAAGAGCTTGTTAAAGTTTGATGGTTCAGATTTCGCGATATTCCCAGGTTAACTAAGGTAATTAAGACCTATACAATGTAGTGGTTGGCATGTTGTGGCAATAGTTTCATGCGTACCAGCAGAAAATAAAACTTATCATTAGGTCATGATGAATTTAGCCTAACCTTCTGTTCATGTTGATTTTTGATTGGACAAAAGTGTGAATAAATTTGCATGGATTATGTAAATGATATTATTTTCAGCCATGTTTTCCATATGGGAACTGAACAGGTGCCTCTGTTTTGTAGATCAATGAAAGCGTAGGAATGAAAATACTGGTATTAGTTGACTGTGTTCGTGCCAGCCTGCATCATTATCGCCCAGATTGTTATATTTCATCCTGTATTAGTACTGTTCACCAGGCCCAGGTCCATCATGCCATTTTTTCACAACTTGGGCAAAATTTCTGTCAAATTTGCATGAGAAAATATTCTCTGAAGAAAAGTTTTACAAGAGGATGTGTGGAATAATCATCGGTGCCACAGCAGACATTTTGTATAATGTTATTCAAGATACCTGCATTATGGTGACCTGCAAGTAATGGCGATGTCATTGTCGGAAAATCAGCTACTATTTCAACGATTTTGGAGACCAACGTTTCGGGCATTTTCTCAACCTCGTCTCATGCGAGATGCTTCAACAAACACAGATAGCTGTATAATCATGTAGGTGTTCATCTATAAGTTCTTTTTTTTCTTAAATTTATATTTTGATGAAAATAATATCTTGATATACAGTATCAGAAATTTTTAGTGTTCACACTTTGATTGTGCAGGTGTCAATCATGGTCAATTTTGTTATGTTAGCAACAGATTTAACCGTATATTCTGCTTAGATTGATGTTCAAGTACAGTTTTTGGTAGCCAATGATATAAAAGGATGGGTATTCATACTGTATGTATTGTTGAATGTGGTAAAGTATGCAAATTAGAAAAAACAAAAATTTGCTGTTATTGTCAATAGCAGTTGCATGTATTGATGATATATGTAGTCATGTTTGTTTCCACATACATTTTCTGTACACATCCAGAATTTCAAGAGCAATGCACAGCATTGAACTTTCAGTGATTTAGGTTTCTCATTGTACTCACATTCTTCAATGTACAAATGACTGTAACTTGGACTGTTCCTACAGTTTTCTGTAGCGACATTGGGTTCTGGGATGAATGCATGGAAAATGAAGCATCAGCCATGTTGATTATCAGCATAAGAGAGCTGCTGTGTTGTCTAGCTGTTATACGTAAATTATCCGCATAGAATTAGATGGAATTTGAAGTCGGTCTCGCTATGTGTGGTCTCGCTATGTTTGTAGCTTTCTGCTTGAATTGTCATTATATAAGCGCTACTGCATTCCCAAGTAGTTATATTTACCGTAATTTATCAGTATTACAGTTGTTGTGTGAAGCCAACATCAAAGCATTCAGAACCCTTACCATCTTTTTTTTTTTCAAATCATGCTGTTCTTTGTCGCATATTCATGAAAACACAAAGATGCTCAAAATTACGCATACAGATCATTAGTGCATCAGACTTGTGAATTTAGCCTTCATTGTGTTGAAGCTTGTAATTCATACATGTACTCCATGGGACACACTCTCACACATTTCATTTGTTGTAGCCTGGAGTGTTGTTCGGCTTCATTTCTGTTCAGATGAGTGAGGATGGCAGACAGTTTCCATTTTTATATGAAAAAAAGGTGATGGGGCGCAGAGTTTAATTTTATATTGCACGAATGCTGCAGGCTTTTTTCCCCCTCATTTTTCAATTTTTATCCAGTGAATGGTGAACTGTTTGCATTTATTCACATCACCAGCAGCGATTGTCAGCTTTAATTTCACACAGCAAGAGCTCTCACCGCACGGAGTACTTCCTTTAATTTCAAACTTGTGGTGAACTAGTTAGTAGTATCGAACTCTGCGCTGCAATCAGGGTAAGCTGAAAGCTCTGACTTTTCTAACATGAGCTCACTCTAATTGCAATGTAAATTCCATGGATCTACCATACAGTGTGATGGTGTCACAAATCTTCACCACAACCACAGTCGCACCACAAACTTTCAGGGAATGGCTTGGTCATTATCTTTGCAGATTTATGAAAACCACAGCAACATGATCATACTATGAAGGAAAATGGTGTTGTGATTAAAAAAGTTTTCACTGAAATCAATCAAGTCATGCTTGGAGCCTAGCGGATCTCAATTCCATTCCATAAAATTTAATTTTCACCAAAACTTTAAAATACATCTATCCCCCTATGTATTGGGAGGTGGCCCAGGCCCAGGCCCGTACATCTCTTTCTTATAAATACTTTGAAATATCCAATAACTTTTGTAAATGATTTTATACAGCTGTAACTTCATATCAGTACATTCTGAGCATGGGTACAGATACAAGACAGCAGATTTATGTGTTTGTATACACTAGTCGGGAGCATTTACCTCAAAGCACTGTGTCATGTCGCAAGTCGACGGCCTGTATCTCTTAGACATTTCAAGCCTGCAGTTTTCGTTCTAGATCAGACCTAAATGTCTTAGTTGAGGTCACTCTGCTAAGAAGTAATGTTAGCTGATGGTAAAATATAATCTGTTCCCAATCAAGGCACAGTTCAGATCAAGATCCTGATACACTATTACCGATCCATCAAATACATCATATCTTCTAGGGGTTTACATCTTAAAGCAGCACTTAGCCGTAGCAGGTTTGCACTTTAACTGCTTGACGAAAATTTCAGCCAAGTGTTCCATTGCCAAGGTAGATCAGTATCTTCTGACATTTCTTGTATTACAGTAGATTTCCATTAACCATTTTAATAGATGAGTGTGTATCACAAACATTTCTTCTTAAATACATGAAAAGTCTTGTTGATAATCCAGACGTACAAACTTCAAATTCATTTAAATCATGGTGAGAAAATCCCAACAGAGGCACTGGTCTTAGAAAGGGCATATTATTAAAAAGGAAAAGGCTTTGATGTTGGCAGAGGCAGCTCACCATTTAATACCAGAACACTGTGGATGCCAGTTAACCCTTTGAGCGCCAAAGTCAATGTCTGTCACCTTTATAAAATTTACCCCGTCAATTTTTCTCAGATTTTTACTGAAATTTTGGATAAAAACTTGAGCCAATAAAATATGATGTTGATTTTGTCCAAAATTATTAAAAGACTCACAGAAATATTCATGAAAATTGGTAAAATGTTGCACTAAAATTTTGGTGGGAAAAATTACAGCACTCAAATGGTTAAATATTAATCTTTTACAAGGAACCAGACATGTCGTTGGATCACACAACACACCAATACAAGAGCAATGCCTCTGCTGTGTTTTTTCTTACTAATGAGTAAAACCTTTCACCACCTTGGTTTGGCCCAAATCCATTGTTGTCAATGGTGATTGTGGACCTGTTTATGTTGAAACAGGGGTGAACAGGTTATGAATGGGCTGCTCAAACGTCTGGGTTTTTAATACATTTTATGTGTATTAAAGAAAACTTGTGATGTACGGTACAAGCAACTGTAAACAGTGAAGTGAAATCTGCTGTATTTTTCACATCAAGTTGAAAGGAAATGAAAACTAAATGATCATTGAAATTTTGAATTATCACAAAGTTTGAATACGGAGTTTCTGAATTCCTTAGGCTTCTAAGGACAATGTTTTCTCCCATAACCAAAAAAATAAAACCTCATTGAGCATGCTGAAATCTAAGTGAGCTTGATCACTTTAAATGGACTCTGATTTTTTAACTGTTGAGCCTTATAAATTGTGATTGAAATGGCATTAAGTGATCATCTTATCATTATCTCTTCCCCAGCTGAGTTACAAAACTCTAAAAAAAGCTTTTTCCTCCTTGTAAACCGCGATAAACACTCGATTACAGGTAATTTTATTCTCTGAAGAATTTCCGAATTAGCCATTTTGGTACTCTTGTTCCTTGTAGTAGTGGAAGAAAGAGAAACTATTACCAGTTATCGGTAAATGCCAAAATATCGAAAACATACTGTTACGATTTTGAAATCTAGAAATGAGACAAATTCAAGGAAACACTACCATGTACTACAACATTTAGCCCACATTTGATGGAGATGTGGATTCCAAGAACTGCTGATATTATGCCAGGGTAGAGATGCCATTCTGAGTTGCCAAGGCAACTACCAACAAAGGAATTAAGAGAGATGTCTACCATTTGGGTGAAGTCTCCTACATTTATTGTTTCACCGCTATTTCCATGTGTACAGGTCCACCTTGCTGTGGGGAAACAATAGGCATGTACCAAAACTTAATGGTGGTACAGGTAATCACTTGGTTGTGTCTTTATGTTTTCTGAAATACAGCAGGGAGGCAGGTGGGTGGTTGTACGGTAGATAATGGTGTCGATCCACGGTGCAGTCACATGGTGTGTTCTTTGCATGTTATTATTTTTTTGGTGAGACTCATTTCACGCAGTATGAGACTGGCTCTGCAATCAGACAGATAATAGGAAAGTTGTGCTGCACAGGCAGGCTGTACCCTTTCAACACGTATTGAATTGACTTCACCTGAACATGACAGAAAATCCTGACAGCTAGCAATCAGTCTCAGATGAAACGATGTGGAAACAGTACAAGCTAAAAAAGAAGGGAAGGGCTTGACATTTTCATCAGTTGGCCCAACTATACAGGAAATGTATGTGTCTGTCTCCTGTTGCCATGGTAACAAGATTCCTTTTCAGCCGGGGCATCTTCAATCGGCCTCATCACTTTATGTACTAGAATTTCACACCTGCAGTTGATACGACAAATGTCATCAGAGAACGGATCAATTGTCTGCGGCAATAAATGTGAAACACCTGTTTCTTATTCTGTATTCACATCGGTTTTTAAAATTTCTTCTCGTTTGCATTCAAGTGCTGTGACTTCAGAACGGAAAGACGCATTAGCTGCATCTTTTACATCTTCGGATTTCCTCTTTCTTTCCCCGTGATGCAACATGTCCAGATGCTTGTCTTTCTCTAAAGTCACTGTCCTGCGGAAGCTGTAAAAATTTACAGCCAAGTTCCACTCGAGAGCGGATTCTGAAATTTGAATTTTAACATAAAAACGTATAATGATATTAGACCATTGAGTCAATAGTAGAATTTATTACGAGCTCAAATATTGTTTGTATTAGCAGTGAAATCTCTTTTAACTATGTCACTGGAAACAGACAATTTTTGGATAGACTTAAATTTTTTGAAATTAACATGGATCGGGTTGCTACATGTAAAGACAGCCAAGCATCAGTCAGTTTTAAATTCATAAAGAAGACTCCAAGGAGAGAAACAAATTGTTCAGTAATCTCAAATGCAAAGCATTTCTAAATTTTAGCTAATACTTCTCATGAATTAGACAATCATGTTCAGGTTACCTGACATTGTATTGTGTTTGCGTCCTCAAACATATGTAGCCTTTGCAGACAGGAGACTGCATGTAATCATGATGGGGCAATGTTGTCTTCCTCACTATATATAGAATTGACAATATTTGTGAAATTTGATATTGGCAGATTTGTTTCAGAAGGTTTAATATTTCTGCTTTCCATTAAAAATGCATTGTTTTCAATCAAAATATTGGGAGTAGTTCTTGTCTGTGTGTGTCTGGAATTTTCAGAGAAAAAGGGACATGTTAGTAAATCTAGCATGACTAAGGGAGGTAACCATGGAAACATGCTCCATTTAATCAGTTATTCTCTTGTCCATCACTACAGTGTGAAATTAATTCAATTAGCTCACTCTTTTAAAACTTGTCATGTCATTATTGGGAAACGTGGGCACATTTTATTATGATAGATCAAAACTTTCATTTCACAACGTGTTTTACAATAGGTTCTTAACCTACATTGGCACATTTATGTCAATATATCATACTTTATAGCTAGACTCAGAGATTCAATCTTGTATGAGTCTCCGCCAACTCCAGTTGGCTATTAGTCTAACTAATAGCCAATAGTAATATTTTGAATATTTGTCTTTTTCATCAGTTCATTTGACCTTTGACCTTCAAACTTTTCACCTTCCATCATTTTTCGTAAATTTTCTAAAGTCATGTGCGTTCCAAGTGCAAAGGAAGAAGTTTGTGTCAGCTTACAGTTGAAAATGTTTATGGTATTTTATATGATGAAGTTACACACCCATGATAATAGTCATTATTACATATGTACCACAGATTACCAATCTGTTGGCAGCGGAATAAAGTTGGTATTTTCACAGACAGAGATAATATAGTCCCTGTGATTCCAGGCTTTGTGCATATTCACGATAATGTCTACTTCAACCAGGACAGACTCTTCATGGCATTTTCCCCTTAATTTACACTTCATAGATACAGACCTCATCCACCAAACTCAGAGAAATGAAAGGCATTATTAACCCTTTGAGTGCTGTAATTTTTCTCACCAAAATTTTAGTGCAACATTTTACCAATCTTTATAAATTTTTCTTCATTTTTATAATTATTTTGGAGCAAATGGACATCATTAACTACAGTTTTTGATCAAAATTTTGGCAAAAATCTGACAAAGTTTGTTTCAGATATATTTTGCAAAGGCGTCAAAAATTGACTTTAGCGTTCAAAAGGTTATTTTGATTCTTGCAAATTTTTTGGATCAGATGGTCAAATTGTGCAAAATTTTCAGATAAATTGCATTCAACATGGCCTCCAGTTTCTTTGTCATTTCTACTGGAAGAATCATTGATTTTTTCCATGAAACATGATGTGTGACCATTATCATTTTCTGTCAGCTTTTTCAGATGGTTCCATTCAAGCTTGATCCTTACATGGCATTGTGATTATTTACAGCACTGATATTTTTTTATTGAAGTCCACACATCCATCAGAGCAGCTACATTTTTAGACATCAGATTGTTTTTCACAGCTGTCTGAGCTATTCATTAAGTTATCCCATTGCCGTAAAAAGCATTTCCATGTCATAGTTGGAATTTTCTGTGAAGGCGGAGTACAAAATTGCCCTTTCACGCTTCGAGATTAACTTTCATGTATTTTTCACTTTCAAGCATACAGACAGATAGTAGTTCTGTATATTATAAAGGTTAAAAAAAACATTGCTGACGTGACCTCAGCTGTTGAGTTCCTTACTATGGATTTTGCCTTATTGCTTGAAAAGCTTCCTGTATTGGTCGCTGCACTGTAAAGAGGAAAAATAGTCGGGTTGTCGCCTTTTTGTGAAAAATTAAAGAGAAAAATTTTCAGAATTCATCCAGCGTGAATAATCCCTCCAAGTTTACTCATTGTGGAAACCGATCATCAAAACAATCTCTTGAAATTCTTATTGCCAACAGCTGTAGAAATATTGATCAACTGATCAATAAAATTTGAATATTTGTGATAATATGTTTGCATATTAAGTATACATATATTTTACTATTCTTTGATTATCAAGAATTTATCAGAGATGGTCAAGGTAAAGGTATTTATTCTCAGAAATTCAATACTATGTAATATTCAAGTTGAACAATATTAGGTTGCATTTTCTCTGAATATTCCTATCTTTATTAAATCCAGATGATGTCCATCATATTAGTTTGGCCTTATATGGGAATAACTCAAAGCAAGGAATTATTTTGCCGACATAGTGTCCTTTAGACTTTGCCTGTCTTTCCTTGAGATCATGGTCCACTTTCCTCACTGGTGAATCTAATGTGGCAGGTGATTCCAAGTGGTGTGAAAAGCCGACAAACTTCTGGGGAAAATTTAATCCATTTTGTCTTTATCAAGTAAATCTTTCAACAAGATGAAGTGACAGATAACTGTACAAGAGTGTAAATTATTAAGCAAGGATAGATCTGCTGTAAGTGTTTCTGCTTACATTATACACGGTGACAGTTTTGAAAAAGAAGAAAGTTTAGGGTTTATGCAAAATCTTGAGTGTCACAGTTTGACCTTCAAGATGCGGTAGTAATTGATAACTGATACGTGAGCCAATTGCCCTTCTGTAGTGAAAGTTCAACACACTTGCAGTCTGTGTGTGTTGAAGGAAATTGCCCAACAACAAATTACAAAATGATGGTTTGCACTGTTAGATGGTATTTGAAAATGCCGAGGCATTATTAAATAGAACTCCAACAAAGATACACATTGCTCCAGGCTATGTCTGTTTATTTTAGTGAATTTTGTCTGTTGTCATCCGTCCATGTGCCGCCATTTCCACACGATTGAGCCAAAGCCTAGTGATTGCACTTGGCGTCTTTTTACTCGTGACTGCACCATGTGCACAGTGTATGATGATATATCTCTTAGTGCTTGCATTGAAACAAACAGGAAGTGCATTGATGGCAAACAGTAATTTTCCTCACATCCTGTACAGTATAATCAGAACATCTGTATTCTTGTCAGTGTTTTACAGTATCCATAGGCTCGCAGTCACTCAATCATAGAATATACCTTTTTCCTAAAAATCAAGTATGGTGTACACGCAGGGGGTCCAGACACTTCGCACCAAAACCAGTTCGCCCCACATAACTTCGTCCCAAAACCATTTCGCACCAAAACCACCTCGTCCCAAGTACTACCTCGTCCAACGCCACTTCGCCCTAAGTACCACCTCGTACTAAAACCACTTCGCTCACCGTATAGTTCCGTCAACTCGTCCTAAACATTGATGTCACGATGTATCATAACGTTGTATTTACCTGTAACTTGGCTACCACGAACCATTTATTCTTCCATGAAACCATACCATATATTAGAAAAAAGAAACACACAAACTACTAAATGGTACATTTCAGGTGCCGTGCGCGGTATTGCACGATGCGATGTCATTTTCTCGAAATGTGTACAATTTCAAGATTTCAGTCCTGGGATGGT
Source organism: Ptychodera flava (assembly GCF_041260155.1). Taxonomy (NCBI): domain Eukaryota; kingdom Metazoa; phylum Hemichordata; class Enteropneusta; family Ptychoderidae; genus Ptychodera; species Ptychodera flava. The sequence goes on from NC_091939.1 coordinate 10,512,391, forward strand.
AGAAAGGTGATTAAAACTTCACTGGCAGAGTGGTGGTTATTTTCAGCTTTTAACAGTTACAGATAAATTGGGGAGTTAAGTCGTGTTTTTTTCGGGTCGCAATGGTTTTGGGCGACGTGATTTTTGGGGCGAAGAGGTTTTGGTACGAGGTTGTTTTGGTGCGAAGTGGTTTTGGTGCGAAATGGTATGGGACGAGATGGTATGGTGCGAAGTGGTTTTGGTGGCGAAGTGTCTGGGAACCTACGCGCAGTTCCAGTATGTAGTAGTAGTGCATAAGCAAATGAATATGCAGTAATAACCAGTCTTTTTTTTGCATTGTAAAGCATTAAACAATGCTCATTTGAACATAGCACAGAGGAATGCAATTATGTTGGATTTCATGCATGAGATGATGTGATTATGACACGATTAAACCAGGAAATATCAATAATTCAATGCTTATTACCGGTAGATTCACTTCTCATGAAAGTCAAATGTCCCAGACACAGCTGCTTGTTGTTTGACTTTGAGCACCCTTTCACCCTATGGTTTAGCCGTAAACCTATTGTTATCAACTGTGGATGTGGACCTGTTCAGTGGGAATTGGGGGTGAACAGGTCAAATGATTGATTCATTCTAGAAGCCTTAGTCTCTCTGTGCAGAATCTAATTTCGATCCCCCAGTGCAAGAGGGGTGTATCGCCGATGTTAAAGCATAGGAGATACGCCCCTCTTGCACTGGGCCATTGATTTCACCCCATTCAATACTGCACCCATCAATTCAGTTTGACTATACTCATACTCCTCTCCGTCTAGTTCTGTACCCCATCATGTTGTCAATAACAGTCAATTTTTTTCTCGTTGCTTTTGAAATTCTGATCTTTTGATGCTGATTGTTTCTTCTGATGATTTCTTGAAAGTGGAGACAGTGAGCCATGGGATCAAATCTGATTGTTTGAATAAGATAGTGTAACCAACAGAATTATATCCAGTAATATGCTGTTTTGTATAGCTCCAACAGTTTAGAGATGCTGAGGTATACATACATGCAGTGACATGAGAGAAACCGTAGGGTACAAGCACCAATATCTTATCTTATTTCATGGTAAAGACAGTTATATCTACCGGTAGACTGCTGCGTCTATCTCCTTTCTGTACATGATAAATCAAAAATTGAGTTGAACTGTAACTGTGACGTCACCATGCCTGATACATGACACATTAAATTAAAAAATATTCTATAGTGTGAAATTTCACCCAACAACTTGAATGCTATGCAAAAGTGCATCATCAGTCAAGTACCATCTCAAGTGCATCTTAGATCTGTCACTCAAACTCACAATAATGGTGCAAGCTCAGAAATTTGTCATTGCAAAACCTCAATTTGAGATCTGTTGTTGTCACCGACTGCCCATGCCTAGACCTTTGTGTTTGTGTCGTCATTGAAATGCAAGCCGTGGACTGTGCCATTCAAATGTGTAATCAACATCTTAGCTAATCTGTCAGTGTCATTTACTAAACGCCTCAGAACTAACAAGACAAATCCCCAGACATAGATAACTTCTGAAATATAGATTCAACCTGCGTCAAATTTCTCATGAATATGTAAACATTCCAAGTCCTCCATAATTACGATGGGGTGTCATCTCCTATTATTCAGTCGTCACAGCCATATCAGTGCACTCGTCTTTCAACCTGGTTTTCTCAAGAATTCTAGAAGCATCTGCTGCTTAAAACTCTGATTCTGACCTTGTTCAATTTCAGTGCTTCCATGCATTATTACCACATTACTGGACCATATTCACAAACTCAATGAAGTATCACATGATATTTGCAGAATCCAAATGGAACGTCTAAATCTCGCAAATCTTATAGTCGTAATATCTATCATTCTCTGTAGCAGTATTTTTTTTTCAATCATAGCTTTGTTTAATTTTCATTTGGTGAAAAAACCGCTGAAATTATTACTCTGTTCTTGTATTATGAGATATTGCTGATGCTAATCCTGCAGATTGGTTCAAAAATATAATCCCCGATACTGTTTCATAGGGGAATATTGTCGTTTTGGAAAATTGAGTTTGTTTAATGTCAGTGACCCCAAACTTCTTAGTTCTAGTATATTTGGATATGGCAAGTTATTACCTATATGCCAGTTTTATGTCTCAAGTCTTGGAAGGGAATTAGAGATAAAATCCAAGGATATTTCAGTATGATCTCAGTTTGTAGTTTCATCATAAATGAACAGTCATGTTTCATAATCTGTTTTCAATGTAGTGGGCGGCTGGAAATACAGTATAACATAGACAATGGTCAAACAGTAGCCGCTATGATCTGTGAAAGTTAGTTGAATCTTTTAAGAGGAAAATGGCTCTCCGGGGTATTAAAAAAAGATCAAGATTCAGGCAGTGTATTTGAGGTATTCCCAGTGTCATTGTGTTTCTGTCTTTGTCATCTGAAACATTAATAGCAGTTTACTGCTGAGCTGATCTAGGTTTGCTTGGATCAGTGACGTGCCTGTCAGACACATCGACTGTGGCACTTTTATGCAGGACTGGAACACTGTCAGGAGAAAAATATGGAGTAAGAGATTATTTTTGTGACGTAGAAGTGATGGCAAATATATCTTGATACTGGAAGGAGAGAGAGAGTGACTGCAAGGGATATATGTAGGCTGTTGTGAAGATGGGAGATTTTATGGAAAGGAGCAAACATTTTGGATTTGAAGAGGGTATAGTTTCATTTTTATGAGCTCATATTTGGTATGTATATAAATACCAAAAAGAGCTTATATGGTGAGTTGATGGCGTCTGTATGTCTGTATGTATGTTGGTATGTTTGTGCGGATGTATGTCCGTCACACGCAAAGGCTCCCATATCGCCAAAGCTACCATCTCAGTATTTGGTGTACAGGTGGATGCAGGGGTTGAGATGTGGCGTTGTTCAAATGAACATGTCAGTGTCAAAATATTCAAATGAGGTAAGAAAAGGGGGAAATCCTGCAAATGTGCAGGAGTGGTGGCAGTAACTGAAACAGCCCACACATCTGAGTAAGAGGTTTTTGACCTTTAACCTATTTGTATGCAGGGTACCGATTATGTGTGGGAGTGGTGGCAGTAACTGAAACAGCTAATTAGTCATTTCCTGTTATTGTTTATGAACTTTGACATATTAAGAGACCTTCTCAAACCATAGACAGTAGAGGGGGAAGACTCTTGCTCAAACTAAGAGGGACTAGCTGTTTCTGCTATGCATGTTGCTAAAGTTGACCTCCAGTACCTAAAGTTTCAGACCTTATTTACTTTTGTCCTTCTTTATTTTTCTGGTTTAAATATTTCTTGTTGTTTTTCTGGTTGTACTGTGCAGAAATCATTGTCATAACATAAACGCAGAATTTTCCTGCACTGAACAGATAGAAACAACGCTTATTGTTGATCTTTGGTATGTACCAATTCTGATCAAATTTGAGCGACACCGTATAATTGCGGTATTTTTTAACACAGGATCCTATCAACTGAAAACTGGTCAGAAAAAAGCCAACGTGCAAACAAGAACTTGGTAGAAAAAGACAGACAAACGGAATAAAACACTAAATGTCAGGTATAGCATTGAGATAGAATTGGCCTTAGCTGGCAGGTTTTCACACTCTCAAACTCATTAGAATTCCGGTATCTCATTGATCTGTTGTTCTTCTTGACTCATCTTGACACCTGTGGAGAAAATGAAATTTCTCACCATCTTGTTTTTGTGAAAAATTGCAATGTGATATCTCCCTGATAGTTACCACAATATGTATGTACTTCAGACTGGCCATTTTGAATTTTCAAAAAAGAGAAAATTCTCTGGATTTGAAGTACAAATGCATGGGTATCAACATTTTTTGAAGTACTAACACTTTAACCATTTGAGTGCCAACGTCAATTTTTGTCACCTTTATAAAATATACCACAGTCAATTTTTTCAGATTTTTTGCCAAAATTTTGATAAAAAACTGTAGCCAATAAAACATGATGTCTATTTGGTCTAAAATTATCAAAAAATTTCAGAAAAATTCATAAAAAATTGGTAAAATGTGGCAGCAAATATTTTGGTGGGAAAAATTACAGCACTCAAAGGGTTAAAGCGGGTTGAGAAGATGGCTGGCGCAAAGTTGCAATGATTTTTGAGGGAAAGGTTGCTGTAAAGTTGGAAATAACAGAGTGACAAAGATGTAGACTGGAAAAAACTGTAGGTTTGGGTAAAAAACGGTAGAATGTGAAGGAGGAGAGATAAAAGACATAATCGAGGTACAAATATTAAATATGAATAAACTGGAAATCTTGTGCCATTCTGAAAAGAGCTGGACAGGTAATCCTGCAAGCCTGGGTGGAAATCTATCATTAAAAAATATTTCAATGATTTATCTGATGCACCTCAGAGAATCTCGACATATAATTTATCATCACCATGCCAACATGCATGCATGCATGGACATGAAAGTATTGTCAGATATATAGCCCTTGTGGTTTTGCATACGATCATGAATCATCGGCACTGTATAAAATTGTTATCACGTGTGACCGCAGTAATAAATTTTTACAATGCTGAAATTCAGTGGACAGGATGTGGTCATGACAATGGATAAGCTGATTTTGATCAGACTGTTGATTTCAAGAGAAGAGATTATTTACGACCCCTGTTGTGTGCTACATTCATCAGTCATACATTGAATAATATCTGGAAACTAGCCCAGCTGAAATGCTAACTCTCACAGAGTCCAATAGCGATAAAGAAAAAGAGACTGCGATCGATATGTCACATTGACAAAGCCGCAGTGGAATATGTGCCAGCTTTCTGAAAACTCAATACACAGTTTGTACAAGCAGTTGACAAATGGGCACAGGTTAACTCGTCTTCATCCACAGTTTATTTGCATCAATTTTTCAGTCCCTTGTCCAGTGAATATTTACATTCAAAATGTTTTGCCACATAGTTCCTCTCCTGGCTCACAGCTACACAGAGTACAAGAATGATAATTCTTGTCCTTTTGAATGTTGTTAAACAAAATTCAGGCTCTGCTGTACGTTGGTCAGGCCACAGTTGTTCACATGAATATCCCATACATTCACTGACCACAATAAACCATTCATTGTCAATGGACAGCAACATCAGTTATTCCAGAGTGATAAAATGGTTGTCAATAAAAATTCATTGTTGAATTACATTTATATACATGTATGACATACAGTTTACTGATCAATTTCGTGGTCTTTAATTTTATATATGTACCGTTACATTATGTCGTCAAATTTGTAAAGTGAAAAACTTATCAATGCGAAGTATTTCTTGTTGTATTCAAATTCTAATTTTGTTTGATAAATATGCATATATGTATGTATGTATGTATGTATGTATGTATGTATGTATGTTACGTATATATGTATGTATATAATGTAATATATATATATATATAATATATATATATGTGTGTGTGTGTGTGTGTGTGTGTGTGTGTGTGTGTGTGTGTGTGTGTGTGTACGGTATATGTGGGTACATTTGTTGGGTATTTCAGAAAGGCTGATTATTACTTTATCAAGATGTATAGCTCTGAGCAAAACTTGATTGGACTATGAATGTCATTATCTGTGCAGCAGTCAGCAGATTCTTCCCGTAATGCAGACACTGCGCTTCCTGTATCCAGTTCATGATAGATGGACAAGTTGATAGGGTGATTTGGTGTTACCATGGCAATGAGTAATTTTACCATGACGGATGAATTTACATGTCAGTATGTGGAAGAGATAGCTTGTATGCTGCAGCCATGCTGAAGTAGGGCACATGTTCCAAAGTGATGTGATATCGCCCTGTAGTAAAAGGAACTATGATGAGAGTGGCATGTTGACCTTCAAAGTTTTTAGAGCTACAGTGAGAGAGAGATCATAATTGTGAAGATGACAGAGACAGAGCTATCAGTTATCATCTCGTAATTGCTCTCTGCCTAAAGGTGAACTGCAACCTAGTGCAGGTGTAGGCTCAGGTAAAATGTAGTCATTAATTTGAAGTTTGGAATGAAACCTCTTTCGATTTTTATGTAGAATGTTGTTTTATGCAGTTAAACTTTAAGTCAGTTTTATTGGCATCTCATGGAACTGGGAAATTTAATTCTGGTCACCAGAATTAAATGAAAGTATTGCTTCCCTGTTTTCTGTGGTTTGTGATGTATCAGTACAATTGGCAGGGTCTTTTCATGTGAATTCCTGATGGATAAAACCAGGAAAGGGAAGAGTCCAAACAGACATTGAGAATTAAGTTCATTTGAAGTGAGCATCACTTTACTCACGCAGTAAATGAATTTGTGTGATATTGACAAATCAAATTCACTTGAATTTATTGGTTCCAATGTGAAAACTGCCTGTGATTACCAATCATTGACTGTGTTACAGAATGGATGTCTTTTTGTAATTTCTGGAAAGTGAGGCTAGCGTGTAATGACTTTGGAAATTCCAACAATTCGTGTCTGTTCTGCGCAAGTTACCGACAAGACTGCATGATCAGCGCAATTCTTCAATCAAGATGACTCCGGTTGGGCAATTCTGGTGAACTGCCCAGCATTTGTTCTGGATGGACACTGCATCACAAAGCTGACATTGACAGGAATTACAAATCACCTGAAAAAGCAATGAACATCGTTGTAAATCAGCATTTTGCAAATTGCTAGTGGGATTAAAGTGTATTTCAGCAATCAAAAAAGGGTAATTTAAGTGTGATCTTGAGCTGTGGGTAAATGTATGCAGTGTTTTATTGAAAATGGCTACGTGTATTCCAGTGTGCAGAAATGGATGTGTTACTCGCCATGAATAATTATTAAGGTGCATGTAAGAGTGAATTTAGAATCAGAATTTTGAATTCATAGGCCTGATCTCTGTCATTTTCTCCCTAGCTCTAGTTACTGTGATATAACTTTACAGATTTTCAAGTTGAATCTCTTAACCCTTTGAATGCTGTTAATATTTTCCAACCAAAATTTTAATGCAAAATTTTACAAATTTTTATGATTTTTTGTAATCATTTAGACGATTGCAGACCAGATGGACAGCAAGATTTATTGGCTATAGTTTTTGATCAAAATTTTGGAAAAGATCTGAAATTATTTTCTTTGATTACATTTTATAAAGGCGGCAACAATTGACATTCAAACTCTATTCACCATGTCTGTAAATCAGAGTTTAAACTTTATGGAGAAAAAAATTTGTGTTCCAGGATTTTTATTTCTCACTGAAAAGCCACTAGTTATATGTGTACCCGTACTGGGTCACATTTGGATGTAAGTTGATGTTTTATAGTTTGCACCAAACAATATTTTTTTGTGTAAGTCCCTTCTCGTTTTACTCAATGATATATTTGGCCGCAGCTGCCAGCTTTGTGAACCAGTCACAGTTACTGTACTACCCCAGAAGCTTGAGCCAATCAAAATGCATGTTGAGTCAGAAGGCAGAAGAGATGTGCATGGCAAAAGGTTGCTAATTGGTCAGTTTACTCATCTTGATATTGTCTTTCTTGAATGCACTCATGTATAAACATGAAGTATTGTTTTCAAATACAGACAGACAGAAATGTGATATGAAGATGTCACAGGAAATATGTACTTGAACGTGTTTGAACATTCCCTATTGAAATGACTGATTTGTGTAATTCATGTTCCCAGATGAGACCTTCAGTTTTCTTAATGATTTTCTGCGTGAGTATTTTTAGCTTTAGTTTGTTTTGCCATTGTCTGAAAATGATGTATGGTAAATTGATATTTCATATTGACAAATGTACTGGTATACTGACTATCTGTACCAAAAGGTGCAACTAAATGTACCTCAGTGAGAGGTTCTCATAAATGTGCAAACAGTAAAACAATGATGTCAGTTGTACTAGATATTGGCCAGGAGATTGTCAGTATAGGACACACAGCACATTCCATACGTGAATTTTTATTCCACGAAAAAAACCAAACATTCACAAAATCGATCAGTATTACTTGCATTGATCCTATCATTTCTAAAATATGTGAATACGTTCGTTTATTTTGATGATTGTAAAATGAAATGCCATCATTAATTAGTGATATACCGGTAAATCATTGAAAATGACAGATTTATATCTCTCAGCAAGATGGTCATTTTGGTGACAGGAAAGTTAACAAAAGTTACTGAGCAGTAATCAAAATTTGAATGTCAGAATGTCAGGCCTCAAATATTGCACAAGATTTAAATGATGAAAAAGCGTATATTTCAGGTATATATCGTTTCATGCAGACGCATTAAAGACTTTTTATGTTACTCTGACAGACGTAACAGATTTGAAAAAATATTGCTCAATTAGAATTATTCATGCCGTAAAAAGTTTAAGTACTAGCATTGCAGATTCCAACACACAGGTTCTCTATAATATGAAAGACAGTGACGATCACCAGGGGATTCGTGCGTCACTGCGTCTCCAGTCTCACAAAACATCCCAGTCATAGTCGTTTGCAGCGTACCATAATTGGGGCTGATTGACTGTGTTCCAGTGATCCAAAAATAGATAGATGCAGAACGCTGGTGTTGGAGAGTTCTAAGTGTCTGTTTTCACTTTGCTCTCTTATCACTTTCTGACGCAGCATGTTCACCTTAGCAGTGTTCTGTCGATAACGCCTCATTTCAGTTCCACTCTGTAATCTTGCATGCCGCAAAGAGCCTAGTCTCAGTTTTTAATCACGATAACAATTTTATTGGCAATTTTGTGCGAAAGTTTTTCCAGATAAAGAGCTTTTTTAAATGAACATGTACCAATGCCATACCCTAAGTACCTTGCGGAAGTGTAAAAGATTTTGAAAAGATTTCATGAAAATGGAATATTCTAGGAATATTTTAACAATAATCACCAACCGTCTAGCGTGACCCAGTATTGGTTTTTTGCAAGTGAAGCTTTTTTTTAAGCTCCGCTGTCAGCGACGCGGAGCTTATCAAATAGGTTGATTATCGTCGTCGTCCGGCGTCCAGCGTCCGTCGTCCGGCGTCCGTCGTCCGTCAACAATTGCCTTCTCCTCTGAAACCACAAGTCCAATTGCTTTGAAATTTTATATGCAGTTCACTTGGGGTGACCTTCACTTCAGTTTGTTCAAATCATGGTGATATTTGCATATTTGTATTTTTGGGGCATTTTTTTGTGTTTTTGGTAAAAAAAATCTTCTTCTCTGAAACTGCTCGTTCGATTGCTTTGAAATTTGATATGCAGTTTGCTTAGGGTGACTTAAATCAGATTTGTTCAAATGGTGGTGAAATTTGCATATTTGTATTTTTAAGGCAATTTTTGTCATTTTTGGTAAAAAAAATCTTTAAAATCTTCTTCTTCAAAACTACTGGTCAGATAGCTTTTATATTTGGTACATATGTCCCTAGGGATGATCTATTTCAGATTTGTTCAAATTGTGCAGAAATATGCAAATTTGCATTTTTAAGGCAATTTTGCCATTTTTGGTCAAAAATGTATTTCTCAAAAAGTACTGGTCTGATAGTTTTGAAATTTGGTATACAGGTTTCTATAGATGAACTAAGTAATATATATTGAATTTCTGATGAAATCTGTAATTTTGTATTTTTGGGGCAATTTTTGCCATTTTTGGTCAAAAAATGTGTATTTCCAAAACTACTCATCTGATAGCTTTGAAATTTGGTATACAGGTTTCCATAGATGAACTAAATGATATTTATTGAAATAATGATGACATCTGCAATTTTGAATTTTTGGGGCAATTTTTCCCATTTTTGGTCAAAAAATGCGTTTCTCAAAAAGTACTGGTCTAACAGCTTTGAAATTTGGTATAACTAAGTGTGATATTTTGAAATTATGATGAAATCTGCAATTTTTACTTTTGGGGGCAATTGTTGCCATTTTTGGTCAGAATATTTTATTCTCAAAAACTACTCATCAGATAGCTTTGGTTGACATGTTCTTAGGGATGATCGGATGTGATATATTCAAAGTATGATGAAATCTTCAATTTTGTATTTTTGCAGCTTATTTTAGCCACTTTTTTCTGGCGACTGCATTGAGTTATCAAAGATTTCCACCTTCTCATCAACATGTGTCAAAAATAGTTATTCTGTACATAAACACAGCGGAGCTATATCGGCCGCTAGGTCGCTTGTTGTGTGATTGCAGTGATGGTTTATGTACTGCATGTGATATGTTCAACTCCCGTTTAGACCATAGATGCATTGTCTTTCTGAGAGAGTTTATCCTGGATCCCTCAGAGGAAAAATACACTTTATCTTCAAGGCAGTGAGAAGGTTACCAAGAATTTAAACTTTAAATTGCAGTCTTTCAAAATGCAGTCTTTGAAGGCATGAGAAATTGAAGCAATTTGCAGTTTGAGACCGTCGTGTAAGTCTGAATTTTTACTTATTTATCGCTTGTGGCAGGAGTGAGTGTTGTTACTCCTGGCGCTACATATAGGCTGTTTGTGATTGTGAACAGACAGCATTTTGGAAATAATTGCAAATAGTCTTGTGCCATTTCTTCCCATAATGCCACTGCAATGCTTGGGTAGTGTATACCGGTAGGTTTTTATGGATGGATGCAGTTATATGTTAGGTTTCTTTTATTAGTACACCCACAGTTTGCATGATTGTCAATATGAATGAATTTTGGTGTGTAAATCATGTATACTATGTATGTGTTTGTGGGAATGAAAGACGTATCTTATCAGTATATGAAAATTGATCGTACAGAATATGAGTGACTTACCGTGTACTGGTATGTACATGTACCAGTATGTGTCGGTATTTTACCAGTATATGTAAGTTGAATTTGGGAAAATTAATGAATTTTGGTTTGTAATACTATATACCGGTGTGTGTGTGTGTGTGTGTGTGTGTGTGTGTGTGTGTGTGTGTGTGTATTGATTACAGGAGATATACGGTAATAGTTGCTTGTTAGCAGTTTTTGTGTACTTCATATTTCTCATGTACAAGTAGCCACTGATGGTTCATATAAATATGAACATCACTCCGTCACAACAAATAAGTAGAAGACACAGGTAACATGCAGGGCACCGTTCATGAATCAAGACACAACTGGTAGTTTTAATTAATTCAGACAGAAACAAAAAACCCTGTTGAAATCATCACTGATAACAAAGTGTCATCTCTTTTGTCTTGCAGAGTTACCGAGACACATCAGTTGGCAGAGGCCAATGAAAAGAAGAATGCAAAGTTGCGCGATGCGTTCAACATCAGCGACAATTACGTGGAGGGAAGCTCCTTTGACAGTGGAGCTAAGGCCAAAGAAGCTGAACAAACACAGAAACAGTACAAGTAAGGGTTTTTTTCTTTTTATATAGTTCTATTTTGATTTAGTTAGGACACACTCAGCCTGATTGAAAAGTAGAGATTAAATGTGAATCAGCTGTGCACATATGTGGTGAGAAGTGTGTTTTTTCTGACAGTACCAGTATGTGTTTTGCTTGCGAGCTGATTGAATCAGAGAACTATAAATTTAACCCAACAGGAACTAAGATTTATTGCTTTACACAGCTTTGCTTAGAACAGTGAAGCTCTATTACAATTCTTTATGCGTCAATGAAGGCTACTTCTTGAAGTGGCACTGTCATTTCAAAGTTCAGAACAATTATTAAGAATTTACCATGATGGGGTCCTCCATCCTTGTGTCATTAATGAAATGTTAACTGTTATGATAATACATCTCAGGTGTGTATTTGTACAAGAGTTTAGAAATTGTGTGTGAATGAGCACTTTCTGTGGGACGGTATTTTCACACTGCGTTATTTCAATGAAATTGATAGCTTGCTTGTATTTGGGAATTGTGTTTTGGTCAACAGTTCTTAAATCTCTCCCATAAATACTTATTACCATATATTTGCATATTTAAACAGTACTTATTAGTATACTTTGCATAATTGAACACCCATGATGCAGTCCTTCAGACATGAGATTGGATTTGACACTGGGATGTGAATCAGAAAAAAAGTTGGACAACCTGGTTGGTTACACCAGGTAGAGTTCTGACTCATCATCAAAATGTTTTATTGTTAAAGGCAAAATCAAGTCACGTTTCAACCAAATGAACCGATGAGAGTGTGTTTTGAATCACTGTATAGTGTGCATGGACTTCCTGTCATACGGAAATCGAGTAGTTTTTGACCCATTTAGCCGTGGTGGGTTGCCATAGGCAAGGAGAATTATTTTGTGACTCCCAGATGCTCAATCTGTTGTTTAGTTTTCTTTATACAAAGATTTTTCAGGTTTTGACACTTTGTTTTTGAGAGCTCTTCAAGATGAGAGAGGATGTTGCCAAGAGCCCAATGCATTACACTATTCGTGTGTGGTTTTTTTTCACTTTGCTCTCCAGGACTATCATTTTGTTTTTTACATCTTTCACAGTTTCAGTTTCTGAGATGGTAGTCAAATACATGTGTGTCAAATGAGGAAACATATTCTTGACAAAGCCAGAGTTTGAACTCATCAAATTTACAAGACTTTATCATGAATTTGCAGTATCTGTATCTCACGGTACTGATACTATCCACTATGGTTTATGTCAACTTGTGCAGAATTTTTAGCTTTCAGTATAATTCCGTGTAAAATTTTACATAAAAATTCACTCCAGGTGTCAAAGTGAATTGAATGAGATAGACAGAAATGGCTTTACACCAGTGACATAAAATACTTGCCTTTCAGTATAATTCCTGACCCAGAGTCCTCGCCGTCACCTCCACCTAAAAAGAAAAAAAAGAAATCAGGCCGAGGACGAAACAGTCGGTAAGTAATTATACTCTGGTGCATTTTCTGTATCAACTGTTGATGGCACACATACACATACACAGAGAAAATGATGTTATACATTTTTCAGCTCTTTCCGCCCAAAAATGGACAGTCTTCCAAACTTATTTATTATAAGGCCCACCATGTTTCTGAACACTAACACTGAAAAATCTGTACTCACTAAATCCATGTTTTCCTCCCCACTTTGGGTTCAATTCCAACTAACACAGACAGCTGTCCTTTCTCTTCCGTGTTCGTAGTCAGTGTTTTTTTTATTTTTTTCGTAATGCATGCCCTAATGCTATTTGCTTTGACTGTCGTTTTGCCAGCAAAAAACGGAAAAATGGGATTATGAAGAGGTAAGAAATTGACGATCCCCTTCTCAAGCCTCCTTTGAAAGTTCATGCAAAGTGGATATTTTTTGTTCATATTCTCTCTCCTCCTTTCTCTCGCTCTCTCGTACCCCCCAGGATGTATCAGGCTCTGCAGAGAGGAAAAAAATAATCCCCTCGTTGAAATTTTTGTGTCCGATACTGTTACAAGTTGACAATGCACCAAAGAGACGCATGATAATTTATCTCTGATGGTTACACTAAGATAATTGTCTAGTTGTACTTTTTCTAGTGAATACAAGTATGGCATGAGTCTTGCACACTGTATAGAATGCATGATAGAAAACAGAAAAAAAAATGTATTTAAGAAAATATGCCTAGAATTTGGCAAGGTTTAATTCACGACAGATAATATCATAAAATAATCCAGTATTTCTCTTAGTATTTCGGCATGATCAGATTGTGTGAAATATGGCCATCTTGATTTGAAATTTCAAAATAATTAGAAATATGTACAATTTTATCAGAATATTTGAACGGAAATATAGTTGTGTTTGATAGAAAAACACACCGGAACAGATGTTTGTGTTGATCCAATAATTCAATTACTGTAAGATACTTCATTTTCTCGGAAAATGTAAAATCAGAATTAATTGTAACAACTGTGTGAATTAAAGCTTGCCAAAATTAAAAAAACAGTAAATGTACAATCAGTTTGAAGCTTTATTCTGTAAGGCAGTTATTAAAAGCTTTCATGCGGTTGAGATTATATTTATTTATGCCAGGGATTTTGTTATTCTTCAGGGAATTTGCAGTCCAACCTAAAGCTTAGGTATTTGCATTCTGTGCAGGTACTGCAAAGGTTTCATATTGGCGACTTGACATTACAGTGAATTAATGTTAAACAACATGCAAATGAACTGATTACAATATATGTAAATGTATTTGCAAATATCATTAAGATTAAATTGATTATTGATTTGTGACTCAGTGAATTCAGTGAAATTATTGATGTAGTCAATGAATGATCGTTTGGTTTACACATGACATTGATATATGCGAGGAGACTTTACCCAAATCTTTTGCAAAGAAAGCTTGCTTTCCAATCAGAAGACGTTGTGGGATCTGTACTGTGATACGTACTTTTTCAAATATTTGGCCCCAGGATTGACAAAAAATGTAAATATTGCAATTCCATTGGGGGTTTACTGGCAATCATCAAGGGGAGAGTGCGACCATATGCTCCCTTACACGGATGAACCATTGACAGAATGGGGTCCAAAGGTTTGTCAACGAGGGGCAATCATTTCTATTGATCATCCTGAGGCTTGTATGAAAAAAGAACAAAAGAAATGAGAATTGGATTTTGTGTTGTGTACGTACTGAAGTAACAACAATACATTCAGCATGGATAACTTTGAGTTCATAGCAGTACCATGCTGTATCAACATCCAAAGTATCAAGAAATATTACCTGAAAGAATAAATCATACTTTGTGAAAAATGTAAACAAACTACACATTTAAAAATGTTATGAAAAAGGAGGTGCGTCTTCCAATTGTGAAAATAATCAATTAAACCCTTTGAGTGCTGAAATTTTTCCAACCAAAATTTTAGTGCAATATTTTACCAATTTTTATGAATTTTTCTGTATTTTTTTTGATAATTTTGGAGCAAGTAGACATCACATTTCAATGGCTACAGTTTTTTATCAAAATTTTGGCAAAAAATCTGAAAAAATATGACGGGGGTATATTTTGTAAAGGTGACTAAAATTGACTTTGGCGCTCAAAGGGTTACCGTAATGATGCCGTGGAGAAGGGTCTGTCAGTGTCATCACTGTGTAACCAAATGTGAGTCACTTCATGTGATTTTGCAAGCCATCAAAACTACCCACATAAGAATGCAAATAACAAGTCGCTAAGATTCAGGTTGGATTGTAAACACAAATTCCTTTAACAGAGGTGTTCCAGAAATGTTGTCTCTGTATTTTGAAACAAATACTGACAAAACAAATTTGCTCACATAACTATAACAAAAAAGCTGTTTTGTAAATTTTGTGGTATACCAACTAAGGATAAGCATGAACTGAAAACAAGTGAGACTTGTTTTTCTATATTCCCCCTGACTTTAATTTGTAATAGAGTTGTAATTTGTAGCCCAATTTTTTGCTACGTCTTGTGATCCCATTATTTGTTATGTCTTCTACTTCTAACAATTTATTAACTGAACTTTTATTAATACTAAAATTATTTTTTGACATATTACATAAATGCCTACCCAGGCGTTAGGTAAGGATACCATTGACACATCGATTCAAGAGTTTAAGAAAACAAAATGAAAACCAGCTGTCACTGTCGTAAGACAGTCGTTTCAATTGCTCTTCATTTTCAATTCATTGTTTGTGATAATGTATATTTTAAAGAATCTAATATGTGATGTTGTGAATTACGACCGATGGAAATTTTCAGGCCTTCTTTTTTTTTGCGCCAACTGATATACAAAGTACGCATGTGACATTTCGTTTTTCTTTCGCGCCCCCACCCCCTGCGTCCTATGTCTCTCTGTCTGTGTCCCGGTCATATAAAGTGAACTGGTGTTTGTAAATGCTGTAGGGTCTCTTTGAATCACCATGCCAGACTCAAGCACTGAGTTGTTTCGTTTTCAGATCTGATAGCGAGTCGCCAGTGAGAAAAGAGAAGAAGAAAAAATCTCACAAGCGCAGGCGTGACCGGTAAGTTATTTGCACTCGGGAAAGAAAGTTGGTCGTAGCAGACTGTAAGCACTGTTTGGGTTAATAATTCTATCATCAGCAGGTCATTTGCAGTCTGCTCCGCAGTTATTTCACCCAATTTACAGTGGTACAAAATTTTTTTCTTTATTGTACCCGCTGTCCATGAAGGAAATATACAGTAATAACAAAAAGTGCGGAGTTTGATGTGAATTTCCTGCTGGTGGGGAATTTCCCCAAGCTACCACAAGATGGCACTGTTTTCCTTTTGGTAGGTTTTCAGCAGAAACCAAACAATCCATAGATTTTAGAAGTGTTTGGTTTTAGAGCAAATGATATCTTTTTTGCTTTCTTTTTCTTTGCCTCCATCTGTAGGGAAGCAAGGTAAAATGCGTTCTTTCTTTCAACATTACAGAAGAAAAAGACAGGAAAAACATTGCTAGAAATTCGGCTGGTGTACTAATTTTCCATGTCATATACTTTCATTATTTAGGTCAAACGTATTAACTTGACGCACCTCAAACTATGCATGTATAGCTGTTCTTTGCGTTGAAGTTTGTTTTATCATTTTAAGCCCAGTATGTTTTATTTAATTTTTGATTTGATTTTTTTTCTTTCCATCAATAATCAACACCAACCAGATTCTGGTCAGTTCTGTTTACTGATAGTTTTGTTCGATTCTTACGGCATATTTATCCATCGCATAAATGTCATACATTTTACATATATTTAATTTTTCCTTTGCGCTCATATATAGTATATGTGTACCAGTATATTTATGTATTAAACCAACCCCCCCTTTGCTCCCCTAAGTCAGTGATAATTGTCACTGTGTAAAGTAACCATGTGAGCACCAGCCATGACATAAGGTTGTTGTCCGAGAGTGAAATAACCCAGAGATATCTCTTTTCATTTCTCTTGTGCTTAGTCTTTAAATTTTAGCAGGCATTTATTTCTACCTCAAGGTAAAGGCATTCAATGTTGTGATCTACTAACTGAAGGATCATCCGTTAATTATAGTTTTTTTTTAATTATTTTTTTCAACCACATACATGTGTGCAAACACATCAAATCCGAGGTCGTGTTTTCCATTCTTCCTCCATTCTACCCCCCTCTCTCCTAACTTCCTTTGCTTTGCACTGACCTACTTTTCCCATTGCATGACTAAGTCCCTCTTTCTTAGATACTAACCCCTGACTCTTTGCCTCAGTTTCAATTTATAGCCAAGCTGCAAACTTATACCGCTACTTATATTAACCCTACTGAGAATACCGCCTAACATGTCTGTTTCTGGCTGGTGATGGTGAACTCCCTTGTGAAACCTAGAATCTCACCTTCCTGGCACCCCTATGCTGTTGCTCATTGTATCTATCCCCTTGCATGCATGTACTAGCACTCCTAAAAAAATCATTGCATAATTTTTTCGTTTCAAAGTTCAGTTTCATTTTCTTTTGTCTGTAACCATGGTTTACTAACATTTTAACACTGAGCCCAGAGGTTGACACGAAAATATCCGCACACAGCATTTTTCCTTTCTGAGAGAAACATGCAAACAAAATATTTTTTCTTAATGAAATGGATGGTTTTTAGTTATGTTCATACCTTACTGTAACAAGTGTGAGCTAATTGCAGCTAAGTTGGTAGAAGTGTTGCATCAATGTGATATTTGAATTTGTTTTGTTTTGTTTTGTTTTGTATTTTTTTTATTAAGAGGCCAACTGTTGCCAACCGGTGAACCAGCTAGGCACCACAAAAAAAAAACATGGGTTGCTTTTAATTTTTGACAGGTGTTTGGGTATTCAAAGGGGTAAAATGTGCACATATCGTAAAAAGAGTTGGGACATCTCTCTTGATTCTGTAGCTAAGGCAGTGTTTGTGGCTTTTGACAAGTGTCTTTGTATCTGTCTTTCTATCGTCCTATCTCTGTCCATCTGTTGTCTAGCTGTCTCTCTCTCTCTCTTAATTTTTTTTATTTATTTTGTGCTTTCTCTGAATCACTCAGAGTGCTTCCTGCTTTCGTCGTTTGTCGGTTCACGGTGATTGGTTCCCCCTCAGAATTGCACACATATCATGAAAGTTCCAACGTACACCAATTTAAAAATACCTTTAACAGACAATTTTTGGTTTGTTTGTTTTTTCTTTTATTTCCTTTTATTTCCTGTTTTTTTTTCCTATTTCTTCCTTTTTCAATGCAGATCTGAAGAATCCTCAAAACGTCGTAAGAAACACAGGTTTGTGTCAGCTTTTATATAATCAAAGACAGACACTACCCCCTTCTGCTGTCCATAAAATGGTATTGGGAAATATTTAAGTAAATAAAGAAATAAATAAATTTGATAAGTTTATTGTGTTTTATACATAACAGGATCCAAGGGCCATACATTATACAATAACTTCCTATCGCTAAGCGGGGAAAGTCAAAATAATTGTTTGATTTACACCAAAAAATACGAAAACTTTATTTAATTCTGGGGCTTCAAAATTAGTTTACACAAGCAGCGTGCCAGCTGTTTTTATGAAAGTATTGTTAAAATTTGAGTCTTAGCGTCTGTCACTTTGGCACACACTGCCTTAGTTCTTGATGGTAGACCACAGCTACTGACATTTCTTTGGTGTAATGGATTCACAGAGTGACAGATTCACTGGTCTCTGTCAAGAAAAATACAGTGCTCCTTGACTTCAAACAATTGGACGTTGGATAAGACTGGTCTTCACTCTGGGGATTTGTAATCTGAGTCTGCACTCTTATATATACCTCTGTGTTTATGAAGTACAACAATAGTTGTTTTTCCCGTGCTGGTTACATATACCTTATGTGTTTGTATGTGTGTCTGTACTGCATGTACTCAAAACTATTGAGTACATGCACTACATGCATGTACTGCATGTACACAACAAAAAGTTGTCTTAGTGTATCCATGTCTATATTTTTCACTCTTTAGTGTATCTAGGTTATGACTTGCAAATTGTGAGAGTTATTACCATAATGATGTATGTGGTTAGTCCCACAATAATTCACTTCTTGAATTGTAATGATTATTATAAGAAATTTAAATTACATTTTTTGTGTTCCCATGATGACAGCCTTGGCTACTGGACTTTTTCAATCTTGATATGAAAGTACATTGCATAAATGGGTAGAATCGTGTATCAGGTAGGGAGCACTGTGATATGAGTGAGCTGAATCATACCACCCTATCACACCCAAACTACGGTATTGACATCAAATTTTATCATTGGAAACAACAGGATCGTACCAAAACTCATCAGTGAAAGGCTTTATTAATACTTTCGTATACTTCCTGCAGGTCCCAAAGCCCCTCCAGACGCAGACACAAGGAAAAACGAAAGCACCGCAAAAGGTGAAGCAGTTTTCCATGTTATTTGATTATTTTTCAATTTGCGGTGCGTAGATTTAATTTTAAATTCCAGTTTATTGTCCAGTGTGAACTCAGGAGAGTTGGCAAGAATAATTACAAAATAATAAATGTATGACGTTTTGTTGCTGCAGGCAGTGAAAAATGTCTCGGCCTGCAGTTTTCCATCTGAAGAGGAATATTTTCACAGATTGTTTATTGTATAAACTGTGAAACAAAGGTGCTATAGGTAACACTGTGACTATGATGAATGGTGGCTATGATTGTTAAGTGTAACTCATCCTAGGCACCAGCTTTGTGAATTTCATATTTTTAGCTTTTCACTTTTATGTGAAGTTCCAGATGTAAACTTTTCATCAATAAGTGTGGTGTCCTATATTAGGCCATTGAAAGAAAATTCTTTGTTTGCTGTCTTTGGATTTTTGAAAAACCTACCAGCCAGCCAGGGAAAAGAACAAACTCAGACAAAAAATACAAGTGTATTAACGTAAGCTCAATTTTTATCAGTTTCCTGTGGAAAAATAATATTTTTATGTGTAATAGTGTTAAAATTGTGTTTGTTTTCTTAATTTTCTCTGAAAATCTTCTAGCACGCAGATGGCAAACAACAAATTTTATTTATAGCGCCTTATATGAAAGGAAAATACGTACAGTGCAACCAAGTACATGTATGCAATATAGGATTGAAGCCTTCAATCTCACCTCTCCCACCCTTCCTCTTACCAATGTATTCGATCTTTATACTTTTGCTGAATTGTTCTCCGCGAAACTTTAAATCATTCGCTTTCAAAATATAAGCGCAAATATAGGTATTACATGAATAAATTATCTAAAATATTTGAAATTCAAAGTGGTTGTTAGTCCCCACGGACACCGTCCGGGGGGACTTATAGGTTTGGTCGTGTCCGTGCGTGTGTGCGTGCGTGCGTGCGTGCGTCCGTCCGTTCACGCAGATATCTCAGAGATGCAAGGAGCGATTTCATTCAAATTTGGTACAAGAATTACTTCATATGTCATACAGATGCACGTCAATTTGTTTTGTGATACGATCCAATATGGCCGCCAGGCAGCCATTTTATTACGATTTTTTCATGTACAGAGCCATAACTCAGACATGTTTCAACTGATTTTATTCAAAGTTGGTACAAGGACATTGACCAATGTCATAGATATGCACGTGAATTTGTTTTGTGATACGATCCAATATGGCCGCCAGGCGGCCATTTTCTAACAATTTTTTCATGTACAGAGCCATAACTCAGACATGTTTCAACTGATTTTATTCAAAGTTGGTACAAGGACATTGACCAATGTCATACAGATGCACGTGAATTTGTTTTGTGATACGATCCAATATGGCCGCCAGGCGGCCATTTTGTAACAATTTTTTCATGTACAGAGCCATAACTCAGACACGTTTCAACCGATTTTATTCAAAGTTAGTACAAGGACATTGACCAATGTCATAGATATGCACGTGAATTTGTTTTGTGATACGATCCAATATGGCCGCCAGGCGGCCATTTTGTAACGATTTTTTCATGTACAGAGCCATAAGTCAGGCATATCTCAACCGATTTTATTCAAAGTTGGTACAAGGACATTGACCAATGTCATAGATATGCACGTCAATTTGTTTTATGATACAATCCAATATGGCCGCCAGGCAGCCATTTTCTAACGATTTTTTTATGTACAGAGCCATAAGTCAGGCATATCTCAACCAATTTTATTCAAAGTTGGTACAAGGACATTGACTTATGTCATACATATGTACGTCAATTTGTTTCATGATATGATCCAATATGGCTGCATGGCAGCCATATTGGTTACAATTTTTTCGTGTCCTTAGCCAAAACTTGGGCACGTCTCAACTGATTTTATCACCGATTTTATTTAAACTTAGTACAGGGACATCGACCTATGTCATACATTGCACATTGATTTGTTTTGTGATACAATCCAATATGGCCGCCGTGTGGCCATTTTTTCCGAATTTTTCATGTCCGGAACCATAACTCAGACATGTATCAAGCAAATTTATTCAAAGTTGGTACAAGGACATTGACTTATTTATACATATGTATGTCGATTGGTTTCACGAGATGGTCCAATATGGCCACATGGTAGCAATTTCGATATGGTTGTTTCATGTTGAGAGCCATAACTCTGGCAAGTCTCAACTGATCTTATTCAAACTTGGTACATGTACATTGACTTACGTCATACATATATATGTTGATTTTTTAAACAGTAAGATCAAATATCGCTGCATGGCGGTGAATTTGTTACAATTTTCTAATGTACAGAGCCATAACTCAGACATATTGCCACCAGTATCATTCAAAGTTGGTACAAGGACATTGACCTATTTCATACATATGCTCCTCAATTTGTTTCACGTCATGTAGCAGTAACATGTCAATTATTGAAGTTTCATAAATAGGCTGATATGTCAAGAAATACTGCATCAAATTCATGAAACTTTGTACAGATGTTAAGCTCACATTGCTTTAACATTGAAAAAGACATTTATCAGTGTCATTTTAATTAATTTGTAATTGCATAAGTAATGAACTTTCCTAATTAGGGTGATATAGCCACAAATTAATACAACGTCAAATGTGATGAAACTTGATACAGATTTTGATCTCATAGTGTTGTAAATACTGCATCAAACTTTATGAAATATGGTACAAGTGATAATCTGTTAAGTGTTAGGATTGTATGCAAAAATGTTTTGCAACATCCTGTTGATTAATTCCTAGTAGACTCATCTTATGAACTTTAGGATGGTGGCCTACTTTGGTTTTATGTTTTCATCACCATGGAACTCATTCTTGGCCATTGAGTGCCATCTGTATCAAAGTATTTTATCACAGACCAATTAATGAAGAGGACTCTATCCTCTCTGAGGACATGTAATCAAAGTACCCATTAACAAGTGGGGACTGTGTCATCAACGATGACTTGTTACCCGTATGCTAAGTCTGATGGGGCAAATATTGTTTTAGATTTTATACACGAAAAGAAGGTGGTGAAAAGTGCATTTGCTACACAAGCTTTAAGATAAATCCACACAAGCTGCATACCAACTCGAATTTTCGAGTTTTATTTCCATAAAACAGTTTTGTAAAAATTTTAGAGCCAGAATATCTGTCTCTGAGCATGTTCTACCGGAAAAGAAAACTGAAAACCTCATCATCTATCTAAGGGAGAGTGTGTTTGTTCCATATACCGTCTATCAAAACATGATTTCTGTGTACAGAACCTGCAAGATTTCAGAGGTTAACTTTTTTCAAGGGATATACCAGATAGCTGTATATGCCAGGATTATCCTCACTCTTTGTATTCTTCTTTTGCCGTGAGTTCAGGTCTCCCAGTGAATCCCCTGCTAGAAAACACCGCCATCATCGAAGGCACGAAACATCAGACTCAGAGAGCCAATCAGATAGTAGTTCAGACTCCGACAGTGAGTCATCCAGGAGGTAAGGGTCATAGGTCAATGTAATGTCCAATAGTGCTGATCCCATGCTACAAAATATGGTATGTGTGTGTGATACTGAAGACTCCAGACAGAAATTCTAATAAAATTTGCCTGTTTTAGGCTGTGTGCTCTGCTGTGGTTTTAAATAAAACTGTACCCTCTAATGTACTTCATTTGGGACGACTGAAGGTTAGTGGCCGCACCTTTGGTGGTGAACTGAAAGGGGTTTTTTTTGCAAATTACTTGTAGAATTGTGATGCTATTTGAAATTAGCTCAGTACTGTTTGAAAACATAGCAATATGGAGGATGAGGCATTAAAGTTACCAACAAAATATTTTTTTGACCTAGTATTCTCTTAATAGAGCATTGCTCTCCTGTCATGTTTCAGCCCATCACCAGAGAAAAAGTCCCGCAGATCCAGAGCATCAAGAAAAAGCAGACGAGCAAGTCGATCGACATCATCTGACAGATCGCCAAGTTCACACAGACGACCCAAAGAGAAAAGAAGCCGACATGACAAGTCTTCATCCCCCAGGAGCAAAGGCAAGAGCAGCAAAGCAAGATCCAGATCCAGGTCTGATAGATCACGATCACGGTCTCCCTCTGGAGACAGAAGGAGAAAATCACAGAATGGATCTAGGGGAAGGTAAATGAGATGCCAAAACTCTTGTACATCTGCAGCCAGAACGTTTAGTGAGAAAAATATTTCCAGTTTCCCTTTACTTGACTTAGCAAAG
The DNA here is from genome assembly GCF_041260155.1 of Ptychodera flava. Lineage (NCBI taxonomy): Eukaryota > Metazoa > Hemichordata > Enteropneusta > Ptychoderidae > Ptychodera > Ptychodera flava. The sequence continues at coordinate 10,535,821 of NC_091939.1, forward strand.
AATCAAATTCTATAATATCAATGATAAACATATTTTGAACAATGGATCTGTACAAAAGCCTGGACTGAATTTCACATGTTCCAGTGGATGTTTGCCGCAGACATAGGCAAATTAAATGTTTGTTTTTTTCAGCAGTAAGCCCGCACTTTGATAGTTCAAATTTCTCATGGTTAAAAATTTTTAATTTGTTGCGGCAGGTCATACAGCCCAAAGAGACGTTCCCGGTCTCGTAGCTACACGCCACACAGAAGGTACTCGCGATCCAGATCGCACAGCTACTCACCGCGCAGACGGAGCTCTTCACCATCAAGGAAAAGTCGGCGCAGTCCAAGTTACTCCAACTACAGCCCGTCGCGAGGGGAACGCAAGTCATCCTCTCCCAAGGATAGAAAAAGCTGGTCTCCACCACGAAAACGGAGAGATTCTCCAAGTCACCTGGAAGCTCGCCGAATAACAAGGTAGCTTTCCAAATTATGTAGATACCAGTGCTTGTTTTCAGATGAGCAAATCGCAAAGCACAACAAAAAGTCGGAACAAAACCGACCAACTGATAAAATTTTCAACCAATTCTGTTTGGGTGCAGATCATTTCTTTTCATCTTTGGTCAAGGGTCAAGGATCAAGGGCACATGTATTCAATAGATAGTATTACCACTGATTCACCCTCATGTGGTGGTTAGACCACCAGTCTTGAGATTTAAAAAAGAAAATATTTCACTATGCAGTTGCAAACTTTTAAGGAAAAACTTCATGTTCACTCATTGAGTTGCTAACGATGAAGAAAGCCACAACATTACTTATATTGAAACTGTTTCTGTCATCCATGAAGACAATCATGAATCCATAAGTTACATGGACAGGACATATATTCTTATGTGTACCAACATTCCTGTTTCATTGTAAACACTGTAAACAAAATACCATTACTGATGTGAAACGCCCGATGTTTTACGAATGGCCGAAAAAGTATTCATAAACTCAAATTTGTTTGCAAAATTGTCTGTGATTTCTTCAGGAGAGACTTTTTTCTGTACAGCTTTAGAAAAACCGAGTGACAATTCTTAATACATCATTCCGGGATAAGCGTCTCATTTATGGTATAATTTTAATTTTTGCTGTTGATATAATGTTGGATTTATGTGTGAGTTTTTTCCAACAGGGAACTAAGTCTTGCTCCTGCTTATACTTGATTGGAAAAAACAAGGAATCAGAAGTGAAACTTGAAAAATTCAAAATCAAAATTTAAGGCTAGAAAACAGTACAAAAAAGGAAAAACAAACTGCGCTCATGATCTTGTTTCATAGTCAATTTACAGCTCTAAGATATAGATTTGTTATGAATTATCTTTGCAAGCATGATTTCAGTTTCAGCCAGAAAACACAAACTGAAACAAAATCAAGTATATTGAAGGAGCAAAGTATATTATTTTATATTTACATTGTCATTTTGGTGAATTTTGTATCTTATGTTATCTATCGTCTTGTGATCTTGTGTTCTCTGTACTCTGTATTCTCTTTCCTTCTCTTCCTCCACAATTTCTGTACAAAGGTCACGGTCACCAAGCAGAAGACATAGTTATAGGAGACGTTCCAGATCGCCGTACTATCGGGAGAGACAACGTTCCCGGAGTCCGGGACACTATCGGCGGTAGACATTGGCTAAGTGTGTACTGATATTGCGTTTGTTTCTCTAGGCTGTGCTGGGGAACACTGAAATATCTACTCACCTCTCATTGTAATAATTGTCCTATAGCCTGCCTGGAAATATCACTAACAACTCATTTTAACTTTAATGTTCTCTACATTTTATGTGGAAATAAGGGCTTGATAAAAGAAATCCTTTCTTTGCCTCATAGGCCATCATTTCTACCGGCGCCTCTTCACAATACCTGTACAGTTTGTTGAAAATGAGTGGGCATTCTTGTCAGTTATAAAGTTAATAGTGACTTTTTGGCAACATACGTCTATTCCTGTGAAACTGAAATCTTAGCACTTCACAAAAGATTTGTTCCCAAAAGATTTGTCGGCAGGATATCCCAGGAAAGAGCTGAGAGCCCTTTGATATTAAAGTTGATAATGTATGGAAAAATTGTAATGATCCGTGTATGTCTGAGAAAGGGCCCATCTGCTTGGACAGGGATGATGCTGATTTGGCAGAGAAGTATTTCTTTTTTTCTGAAGCCCAAGTTAATTAGCATTTCAAACTGTTTAAATTTCACTTCCACAGCCAAGCATCGCTACTAATATATCTATGTTAGAAAGAAGAGAAATCATGTTCTTTTTTTATTCACGATTTTCTTCCATTGCAATCTTGTGTAATTCTATCAGAAGTCATATTTTCTGTCAAAGTATCGATGCAGTTGTCATATAGATGTCAAATTTCAATAGTAATCAACTCACCTCCTTTCTCTATAATATATAATAGTTTTCATCAGTCATTATAGAATAGAATAATTTTTTACAATCTTTTTTTTATACAACTATCATTACCTCTATATATTTTTTGTTTCCTTTATTTGAATCTGATATTATTCACTGGAATTATAGTGTCAATATTGTCAAAATTTTTCATGTTTGTGTATCATTTCGATACACATTCATGATCAAGTATGTTTGAATGTCCTTTTGACATTTATTCATTCTGAAATTACTTTTTAAAGAAATATTTCCCATTTATTCTTTGTGTAACGCTGCAGAGTAAACGTGTAATTTTATCCCAAAATTGTTTTGGTTTTTCCACATTATTTTGAAGTCTGAACACATCTTGTTGTAAAGAAAAACTCAACAAAAAACAAATACCTCTCTAAGGAGAACATTAACATGCACAATTTGTGACTAAAATACTTAAAAATAGAAATAAATTCACTGTTGCTCAAGTTGAAGTTGAAAAGGCTGAAAGATTAAAAGTAATTGTGAAGAAAGTCAAGCTAGTAAACTGTCTGCTATCATCCACATTGCACCATGACATCACTGACTAAATCACATGTGAACTTTGCCCTTTGACCTCACCTCTTCCAAACCCCTTAGGTCAAAGGGTAAAATTTGTTCATGTGATTCAACCGTATGTCACTGAGAATGCACGGCTCATTCCATACATTGGCATGCAAATCAAATGCAATTATAGCATTACTTGTTAATTTCATTTTTTAATCTAATTGACACATTTCCCCTGCATGTTTCTCTCTGGTGTTGGATTTCTTTCATCTCATGCTTTCATGTTATTCCCTTGTCACTCTACACGTTATCTGTGTATCACTTTCCCCTGCATGTTTACTCTCTGATGTTATTTTGTTGTGTTCATATTTATTTACATATTCAATTTCCCAATGCATGTGACTCACTGGGCTATCAATTCTTTAGGGATTCAGTAAAATTCCAGATCATCAATGGTGTCGGGTCAATTATGTTTGTTTTTAGTTTGTTTATTTTTTTCTCATTGCTAGGGGGATTGGTCTTTTTTTTCTTATCATTGGGGGGGCTGGTCTGGTTCAGGGTACACACATATGGGTATTGTATTCTTGCATGATGACAGTTTAGAAAAGAGATTTGTGAAAGATATTATTCCGATTGAACAGCATATAGAAACAAAAACGTTCAAGAATTAGCCTCCCATCTCAGTCATAAAACTTCAGAAAAGAGATTAATAACAAAAGCTACTAAAGTTTCATTCACATCATTTCATCTTTCAAAGATTTTGATAAACATTCAAAGTACCCATGAATCTCCTGAAAAGGAAAGGTTTTATGTTTGATGTCGTGGAGAGATCCTTCATATTGATTTTCAATTATTTGTACTCTTTTCAGAGTTTCCAATTTTAAAGCGATGTTTTTTTTAAAAACAATTTTCGTGATGCTTTTCAGCTGGCCTCATAGTTCTCAAGCTTTGTAACCGACAGAAATCCCAGCACTAGAACAGGTTGTTAATTTTTTTGTGCGTTTTCTTTTTTCTTACCTCTGATCTGCAGTGCCCGAAAGCGCCCAGTGCCATATCATCGTGAATCACCTCCAAGTTCAAGCAGCTATGAGTCTGACGACTCCTATCACAGCACGTACTACAACAAATCAAGATCGCGCTCCCGGTCAAGATTGCGAAGTTACAGCCGGAGTCCCAGTCGGAGCTTCAGCAGCCGGAGCAGTTATGGCCGACGGTGAAAAAAAGACAACCAGAACACCAAAATTTATCGTTGCTGCAGAATTTAATACAAAGATAATTAAATTATTTGCTGTTATTTATGTATTTATTTATTTGGAGGTGTAAATATATTTTACCATCAGTCACTTTGAGTGGCCTGGGTGCAATATTGATATTTTTCCTTTTGAGTGAACCACATAAAAATCAATCTTTTGCTGATACAAATGTTTTAATATAATTCCTGTCGAAGACTGCCATGTGTATAAAACATGATACTTGGTATCTCTATTCGGTTCATTCTCAAGAATTTTTCAAATTTTACATATTATTTTTTGAGAGCCGGTTATGTTGTCTAATAACTGGTGCATTTAAATCTTTTTATGTGGTTCGTCTATTATATTTACGCGAGAAATGGAAGAAAAATCCAGTTCATTCCTATGTATGTATTTTGTCCTCTTTAGTCCTGTTCAAATGGCTTTGGCGTAAGAGGAAATGCTTTGGAGATTTCACTAAATTCTAAAGAAGACTTTTTGTTTATAATTGAGACACTAGATGATATGCAAATTAGTAATAGTACATGTATTTTCACTAGCAGATACTTGGATTTGGCAAGGTGCCAGGTAACTATGACTGTTCCTTATTAGGTAATAGATTTTTGGCTAGGTGCCAAAATCAGTAAGAAAATTGTCATATTTCCATATTTGGTATAAGAGGGACTTGGTCAGGCGCCAGGTTGACTTCAAGGCAATTTCCAGCGTTAATTTCTGTATTAGTGAGTAGGAGAACTTTGTTGTATCTGATATTAAAAATGTACCCATGGAATTGTACTTTTTACATATATCCATTCAACAGGAGACCAAATGTATATTGTGGCTCGTCCATGGCTTTTTCCAAATTATTCATCACTCATGTGATCTTGTTTGTGATGTGCAAAAATTCCATACTCCTTTTTACTTGTGTATGTAAGTACCCCGTCTATGCAAATAAAGTTCAACAGTGGACTTGGCCGTGACAGCCACGTGCTCTTCACACAAATGGCACTATGGCTGACAATATGACTTGTGAATTTGTCGATCGATTTTGCTCGCAACAAAAAATAGTCATCGATGTATCTGTGAAAATCCATGAAATTTTTAAACTTCAGACAAATCTTTACTTTGCTTTTCTAAATTAAACTCTATGATTATTCCTTTTCGTATTTCAATTTAATCAGACTCATATGGTTCTGCCCATCATTTCATGGACTTATTTGAGGGTTCTTCAAATTTTTTTGGAGAATTAAAATGTTTTAAAGCAAAAAAGTGTAATATTTTAGTCGTCCAACATCTAAATGACTTGTTGTATGAACAAACATCAAATAGAATATCATACCAGTACATTTTGTCTTATCCATAGAATTTTTTTAATTTGGCCCAAAGGAAACGGTTTTCGCTGTAGTAAGTTACTGTAAATGTCTACTTTAGTTTGATATTAAAAGATCATACATCTATGAATTTCATCAAGCTGTGGTGAGCTTTCTATTAGTCTGGTTCCCTGACCCATTTCCCCGGTAGAGGGCGTGGGGAAATATAGGGTCAGGTACCGGCTAATGTAAACATGGACGCTATTGGGTTAAAATAAAACAAGCTGTGATTGGATGAAAGTAACACTTGTAACTTTTTCTCATGTTTCTTGGGTTTCGCACTTTCAGGCTCACTTGACACCAACTTCTTGTTTGTACCACAAAGCCGTGGAGGTAGAAAGAAAGACTTTTTACCTCCATGATTTAGCCACTGTTATTTAGCACACCTCTTGGTACTTTTAGAACGTCGACATGATGCCTGGCATTTTTCATGAAATTCGGACACCATTCTATCCATCAAATCAATCGTCGTTCACAGTTCCAACAAAGTTTGCTTTCAATTAGCTGTGATATCGCAGCAGTACTTGTGGCGTGTATCGAACGTGCTCTGGTCATTGGGGTCACGCCACAGTCGGTGATGACCTCAGTGACCCTAGCGCGTTCGATACACTCCACAAGTACTGCTGCGATATCACAACCAGTTTTCAATCACCTCTATTTCCCCGTACTTCTGGATTAATCCTTTCAGTTTATGTTTCCCGTCTAATGTGCCAATGTTTTTGGTTCGGATACCAGTGTTCGAACATAATTCTGATCCAGTCGAATTTTGACCGGCGTTTTTCATGTAGCAGCCATATTTGCGGTATCATGTTCTGTCAGGTGACTAAACTCCGCCATCTTGAACAAAATTCTGTTCAAGATGGCTACCCGGTACCTGACCCTATATTTCCCCACGCCCTCTACCGGGGAAATGGGTCAGGGAACCAGACTAGCCTTACTATACAGTGTTGAGAGTAACTCTCTTTGCCAATCTCCCTTTGCCCCTCTTCCCTATCGATGTGTTGAAACATTCTTCCCTCTGAGCCAAATTGACAGGCAACTGATGAAGGACAGGTCTTCTTTTGCTTCAAACAAATTTAAAAATTGCCCACATGGTCTCTGGACAACAGAAAAATTTCCAGAAATTTTTAAAGTGATTCAAAGAATTCAGAAATGTGTCAAGTTCAGCCAGGTGCATTGCGTTTGACATGCAAATAAGGCAACTGGCTGTTGAAAAGTGTTCCAGCCCTTTTGTTTTTTGATTTTTCAGGTATGAAGACCAAGTAGGGATGGGGGCTAGGGTAAACATCTAGAGAGATAACTGAAACTGTCCCCGAACCATTTTGCAAATTGCATGTACAGTGCAGTTTACAAACACGATTTAGGAAAGGTTTTGGACATTCTCATCTTGATGACGTTCAATGTTGAGTTTTAATGCTGATATTTTACCGTAAATATTGCCAAGACTGAACAATACTGACATGAGTGTATGGTAAAAATCAATATTCCACTGCCAATACCAAATAGTCCAGTTTCCTCTCTATCCTCACCCTAAACAACTGAAAGATTTTCCCAACATAGAATTCTGCCAAATAGCATATTTTCATTTACTGCAAGCAATGAACGAGTCATTAAAAAATATTTCAAGGATAGACAGGGACAAGTTTCATGAAAACTATATGATTCCATTACATATGATTTACAGAATTGGTGCAAGGTCAACAAAATGAGATGGAGATTATCAAGAGTAGTAAATCATTCTAAAATCAAAGAGAGTAAACAAAACAAAAAACTTGGGTATGCATATACTGTTGGGCAGGAAACAAAAATATGCTGATCACAGGCCACTTCAGTTCAACAGATAAGTCATGTTTACTGTTATGAATTCTGACGAGATGATAACTGATCATTTTTGCAAGAGTTGCACTTCATTTAATATATCCAGAGAGATGTGCCCAACTCTGTGGAAGTTTGCAATGGTCCAGGATAGCAAAATGAGAACGTTTACAATAGATAAAGACTTGGCTATGTTTTTAAAAAATGTTTTAGACTTTTTTCATTGGATGAATGGCACGCAATCACCGTGGCAAACAAATTTATTTAAACTCCATTCAGAAGAAAGTAAGAGTACTGGCAATGATCTCATGCGAGGTAGTTATAATTTTCCGAGATACGAATAGCGCCCCCAGCGTCGCAATCCTTGTATGCCTCTGTCTTTATTTCTTCAATACAGGCTTTGGTTTATTTTCGTATAGTCGTCTTGATGTGACAAATTTTAGAAGGAGAAGGTTTAATAGAGTGAAAAATAAATGTATCACTTCTCAGGATCTCTTAATTATTCATGGATATTTTATAATTTATACTTGATTGACTGATTAATCACCCCAAAACGAGTGATAAAATTGATGATCAGTTGGTAAAACAGTTTCACTTTCGTAGTGTGTATTTAGCATTGTTTTAATACAGCATTTGGTTATAGTAGTCAACGTTATCTTACAAGAGATCGTGCAGTTAAATTTTCGACGTTTTTCCATCTATTACGACTGCATGCTTGCGGTTTTCAAAGTATAAATTTCCTAACCAAAGTAGTGGATGTCCTCTTATTCGATAAAAATTCGAGTTTTTTTAAAAGAATATTGAGGTTGATAGTGTCACCAACAGTGGCGCAGGCATTATCCATTTGATCTATTAATCGTGCAACAATATCTGTCAGGGCAAGATTCATTGAAGATTGGTGCTATATTTCTCTCTAAAGTCACATTGAGTTTGTAAAAGAACGTTATTTTTTTCGATAAATTTTAAAGAGATAGGCTGCTTGTTTAGAAGAGTTTCAAAAATTTTGCTGAAGACAGGTAAAACTGAAATCGGCCTGTAGTTTCCAACATCCCTTTTTGTAAAGAGCTGTAATTTTGGCAAACTTACTAGTAAACCATTTGTAACGTTACTGTATAGGATTTCATTTATAACTTGTCATGTTTTCCAAGGGTCACGGTTACCCTGTGTGTTGTTGGATTTGTCACAAAAGTACCATTTCCTTGCATGTTTTGAGACTTTCGTAAAAATATTCCTATAATTCATATAACACTCTTTTATATGAATCTTCATCGGCGCTATTTTCTCTTTGAGTTGAAGGAATTTAAGAATGTACCATGTCAAGCATGGTTTATGTATTGTTGATTTACGGCCCGGGCAATTTGACGCGTTCGACTCTACACTGTAATATTTTTTGTAGAAAATGTCATTAACCTTTATTCGGGTCATGACACTCATGAACCAGTTGCCAAGTGACATTCGTCAATTCATTCAAGAAATATTCGCAATTGTACCGAGCAAAATCAACTTGAACCTGTGTGATTGAAACTGTTTAAAAATATGTCTCAAGTTAGTTATTCACAATTTATAAAAAAGTTGACAAGAGATTGGGTAGCTTAGACACACTCCTTTACAACTTTTAACATGAACCAGAAGAGAATTGGCCTTTTTTACGCGTAAGGGACTGGACGTAAATTAGCAGGGGGGGAGGGCCGGGGGGATTTGGGGGAGGGTCACAAATTTTTGAGCCTCTGTTTGGGGGAGGGTCACAATTTTTTGAGCTCCTCTAAGGGGGAGGGTCACAAATTTTTGGGCTTGTTGTCAGTGCACTAAAGGTAGAAAGCAAAATTGTTTGTATTGACAATTATGCTCACATGACATCACTCGCACACTGCCTCTTACTTTCTATTAAGTGCTCATTTCCAACTCTCTGTGTATCTCTTCCCCACCATTATCTTAAATAGGATTGTCTCTCTTGTTGCTATTCTTATCGCCATTAAGGATGTACGAGCGGTACGCGCGCGTGGAATTTGTCACTTCCCATAGGATTACATTGAAATTTGCTGGAAAATCAATTTCTACTAATGTCATTTTCATGAAAATTTGCACAAAGCTCAGTCTAGAGAAATAAATAATACTGATCAAATATAATTATATGGTCACCGCGCTAAATTTTGAGATAAACAGCATTGAATTATTTCGTCCATAGAAAATGCATTGGTGAAAAAATGCTGACTCAGCATTTTGTCTCACAAATGGCAAAATTCATGGTCATTTATCTCACAAACGAGCGCGGTGACCCCTATATTTTATCACACATTTTGATAATACTTACAAAGGAGAATCCAAAAATTGACAATTTAGAGAAATGACATTACTTTTAATTTTACCGATCGTACATCCTTAAGTTTGTAGCAAATCCAATCTATTGTTCCTCAGCTAACCGTGGCACTCTGGCTGCCCAGTGTACATGTAGTGTGTTTCGTTAATAAACATTGGACAGTGTTTTTGCTAAGATTGGGGAACATTGGGAACCCTGGTAAAATTTCTGTTGTCCGCTAGTATGACTGCACTGATATACCGAGGCTAACCCTGGTAAAATGACTTGGGAACCCTGGTAACATTTACCTAGGTACCGCCCTTAACAAAAACACTGCTGGATATTACCACAATATCTTGCATTGTTCCACTGATGTAGTCAATCTTGAACCTATAACTATTTGACAATATTATTTCTCATTCCACTTTTTGTTGATCAACAAAAGTTCCCTCTCTTTCACAAGTCACTTCCCTTTAAAGTTTAAGGCCAAGCTCCACCCTGCATCAGTCACTTTTTAGGTACATGGATTTTAGTTTTTAGAGATACTATTGTTTGAAATTAAGAGTAAGCTTTGGTGTGATAATTAATAATTTTGATTCCAGAAAAGTGATTTTAGTATACTTAAATATTTAGGTACAGTCATCTGATTGGTATGGCTACTTGTGGCATTTTTCAAGTTTATATTGGCTTTACCTCGTGGGTACTATCTTTGGAATGGATAGTGTTCATTTGTGTTGTGAAGGCAGGATATATGACATTTGTTGAAATTTAATGTGGGTAATTTATACAGTGAATCAGCCATGTTGATCACGTATTCAGATTGAGCTTGATTAAATATGGTGATATCCAAATGTCATTTCAGAATATGGAGACTTGATTGGTCATGAAATAGTGTTTGCCACTTCTGTGTCAAATCAGGATCAGTCTATCCTCTATTATCTAGGCTGCTTTCTGTGATATGTTTAAAATGCAAAGAAACGCGGCACAAAAATTGACAAAGTATTGTCAATGTTAAAACACCATAATTTCACACTATAGCATTCAATCCATGACCATACTTTGAATTGTTTGCTTAAATTATTGTTTGAATAGGCATAGCCTTTCTGTTGACCTTTCTCCACAAACAGGGCAACATGACCAAAATTTCTCATTGTCTACTGGAACACATAGTACATTTTGTAAAACTGGATTTGATATGAGTGCAATGAGCACATGTACAGGTATTTTCAGTTCTCTGACTACACAGGTCTATCAGGAATATTATAAAATCCAGTTAACAATGGGGTCATGCACACATGTAGTTCTATATCTGTACCAGGAACACATTTTAAACATACATTGTACTTTCCCATATTTCCTCCCCATGTAGAGATTGAACTGCTCAATACATTGTACATGACCATATATCATTGTTATGGAGATCAGTGTCACATTGTATTTCCAGTATTCCCTAAATTGTCAATGTGACACATTCCAAAATTATGAATTTCACTGATATTTTGATAAATATTAAATTATAATTTCTTAGAAAAAATGGCAGGCACTTAATATAAAAGAAAACATTTGAAGAGCATTACTTATCACAATCACTCTTAATGGAGTATAAGTGTGCTCTAGTCCATTATGAGCCAATTTGGGCATTCATTGTTGGAATTATTGGATGGACAGTCTCTTGAATCATAACATTCCACATCTGCAGTTCAAAGCCAAAGTGAAAGGGTACATATTTACTGCCTACTTTACATGATATATGCAATTGACTTGGTGTAGCAGTCAAAGCCCTACGAGAATGGTAAGAGTATTCAACTATTGGCTGCTTTGATTGCCTCCAACAACGGCATATTCATCACTCAGGTGCAACCACAGTCGCAACGCGAACGCCTATGCACCCGGTAGAGAGAGAGCTCTTTGGGGTAAGTAGTCTTTGCGTAGCGACGGTGGTACACATATCCTCCTAGCGTGTGGCAATATTGCCGTTGTACCTCAATATTTGGACTGCTGTTTAGGTAGGACATCAACTTGATCAAACCCTAAAAGGCAAACCCTTCAGTTTCGGAACTGCAGCTACATAAAGCAATATATGATACCACGGTACTACCAAAAGAGAGTGGTAGCTCCTAGCTTTGCACGGCAGGGCTGTGTGTTACCAGCGTTATACGGCCTAGGAGGCCTTATAACGCGCGCTGGTAACACACTGCAGCCCTGCCATGCAGAGCTAGGTCCATGGTGATACTGATACACACCTGCTTGGGAAAACAACACCGAGACTTGTGAATTGCAATATCAACATCCTTCTGATCCTTAATATATTTTTCATAAGCCAATAAGTCAATCATTTAAACATACAGACCTTTATTTCCTGAAAATGATAGGCTAAAATGTACAGTGTACGTCCAGAGAACTTCTTGGTACAGTGCGAAACTTGTAAACAAACTTGTATGCGTTGAAGGTATTTGAATATTTTTAGAATGATGTTCACAGTCACACTTGGAAGTAGTGACAATTTAGTCAAGTTGTAAGTGAAACATATTTGTGAAAATCATCATTAAATTAAGTACTTTCAATACTTAGACCTCAATCAATTTTGACAGTCAGGAAGAACGGACAGAAATAATTGAGAGAAATTAATGACTTACATGACGAATCTCTGACTTAAAATGACGTTAAAATTACTGTCATTTTCCAGAATACATGTACGTACAAAGCTTGCAGGTCAAGTGCAGAGGGTCAAGTATGATGTGAAATAGGCACAGAAGAAAGTTTTTAAATAGCTTTGAAACACAGTCCCTCGAGAGCTATTCAGCTCTGGGACTATTCGCCCCATAGACGAGTGTACAGAAGCGAGAAATACCCCAAGTCAGGAAATGAAATGGCTATTTCGTATAGGGATTCTGCCCACCATGTCATCTTCGACGTTCGATTTTCCGTGAAAAGTAGCAAGTTCATCTATCATGTAACCGTCGACCGTTCCCTATCATTCTCAAAATTCATACCTGGTACTTGATTTGCTTCACAAACGCTCGTTTCGTGTGACTTTCGGCCGAATTCGACGGACATGTCGCGAAAACATAAGCGTGAGCAACATTCCGGTCACCTTACAGTGGACGTTGGGCACCTCCACTTTACTGACGTTAGCGCCGCGTACCCATGAGGGGTGACTGGAAGGTTGTTCATGCCTTATGTTTGGCGACGTGTCTTCTGACTGGGCCGAAAATCACACGAAATTCATATCTGATACTTCATCTGCTTACAAAATGCTCATTTCCTGTGATTTCGGCCGAGTTCGAGAGACACCTGGCCAAAACATAAGCGTGAGCAACATTCCAGTCATCCCTCATGGGTAGGCGGCGCCAACGTCAGTAAAGTGGAGTTACCCAAGAGGTGACCGGAATGTTGCTCACCCCCAGGTTTTGTGACTATCCGGCATGTGATGGAAACTAATTTTTATGGACCAGTGCAAACGATACAAGCTGTACTTCCAAAACTGAAGCGTCAAAGATCTGGGAAAATCATCAACATTTCCGGTGTATATGGAGTACTTGGTAAGAAAGTCTTGCTGCAGGAATACTATATTTTTTTAAAACTATTAAAAGTAGCCCAGAGGTGGCGGCTTAGAGGACTAAAGTTGACTGAAACATTAATTTTCCCTTATGACTGACATTTTACCAAACAATTGACGTTCATTTGTTCCTTATCCAACAGGACTTCCATTTGTGGAAGCATACAGTGCATCAAAATTTGCTCTGGAAGGCATGTCTGAATGCTTGGTGTCGATAATGCGTAAATTTAACGTATAGTAAGTGCACATTTACTGGTTTCTGCAGGGAACAGTCTATGTTTAGCAAAGTCTGTAGTCATTGTTAGTCTAACCTCTTAAAGAATTTAAAGACGGGAAGAATGTTCCTGAATGTTAGTACGGCCACAATGATTCTTGAGACGGCAAAAAAATTGGATTCATTTTCAGTAATGAGTTCATTCATGCATGAAAACCTCATTTGTCAACAGTGTTAGTACAGTTCAGTTTGGACCTGTACAGACAGATATAAGAAAGAATATGGAGCTTCTCCTTAAGGATATTGACCTGTCCAAAGCAGATGAAACTACATCAGAACTTATGAAAGCAAATACGAGAGCCAGGCAGAAGTTGAGGACCGGTAACACCTGCCAGACTGCAGATGAAGCAGCGAAGTTTATCATTGGTATTATTCAAGAAGATACTCCAAAGTTCCGATACCAACCACCAAATGGATCACACGATATGGTAGCTACAAAGTTGAAAGATACTAGTGGTGAAGAACAAGTACTGTCAACTGTCCAGAGATACCTCACAGAGTAGCAAACAGTATGTTGGCTAAAATAGAGGCATGATTGTGAAACAGATCCCCTTGAACATCCACACAAAAATCGCACTAAGGCTTGACAAGAAAGTTAAAACATTGCTTTAAAATATGCTGGAGACTCTTTTCAGTTGATCAATGGCGTTTAGTCACCGTGGCAAACAGCTTTAAATACTGGCAATGAGCACACTGAGCTAATGAAAGGTTATAATTTTCGGAGATGGGAATAGCGCCCCCAGCAACATAATCATTTTATGCCTCTGTCTTTATTTGTTCAATACAGTCTTTGATGTATTTTCATACATTATTCTTGGTTTGACACATTTTAGAAGGAGCAGATTTTGAATAGAGTGAAAATACATGTATCACTTCTGAGGATCTCATAATTTTTCATGAAAATTTTACAATTCATATTTGATTGACTGTTTGATCACCCCAAAGCAATTGATAAAATGGATTGGTTGATTTGGTAAAACAGTTTCACATTTGTACTTTGTATTTAGCATCATTTTGATACAGCATTTGGTTTACAGCAGTTGACGTCATCTAACAAGAAGTTTGACTTCATGTATAAAGTCTCTCCACTACCTACTCTTTAGAAGTTAGCATTTCAATGGGGCCATTGAATTTTAAGTTCACTGGCACTCATGTACTGTGAACTAGGGAGTACAGATACCTTTGAAACACAGTAAGTGTATGGCATGGCACAGTGCATTGGCAAACATCTTGCTTCATCAGGACTCCCTCACAAAGCAAGTTTTGTACCAGGTCTGTTGGCAACAGAACATCATTCAACAAAAATGTGTAAAAAATGTTACTAAAAGAGAATACACAAAATAATCAGTGCCACTTTGCAGGTGTTTCATTTTTTTGTTGTTGTGATACACAAAACACCAGAAAACAGCAATTTTGCTCCTTTTGCCATCAGTGATTTTTTGCAAAAGGTCAATGAAGTTGCCTTCACTATTAAACCCAAGAATGCTGAAAAATTCATGCTGCTAAGGATGTAATATACTGGTCAATAATGGGAAAGCCAAGGTGTAGATTCTCTTACACATAATGAAAGCCTACTTTACAAGTCTGGTTGATGTCACACCATAATAAAACAGAACAGAACAAACAGCCACATGAAATGATGAGTATAATTAAATTTTACTTTCATATTTGGACAAACAGGAAAATTACATGACTTTTCCTAAAGGGAGGAGGTTGTCCAGTATTTGGCTGAACATATGGGACCCATATAATGAGTCTGTTGCTATGCACAACATATCCCAACATCCCTTGTGCATATTAAAAATTTTAAAATGGCTGCTGAACCAAAACTGGTGACTGAAGCTGAAGCTGCTTCATGTTAATGAAGAGATGCTACAAAAGTATCTTTGCCAAAGTCTTTTAGTGTTTGGAAAGCTACAAAACTGGTGAACTATGAACCTGCGTCAAATGCTGAATTTGCTTTATATTTGCTTGACATTGATAGCCAATTACTCAGAAGTGGCAATGTTTATCTACAAGAAAGTTGCACAGATTTTAATAAATGGGATGACCCCCTCTCTTAAGTTAAAAATCACAATGTATCTTATGCAATACAAGATGGTGAGTTAAAAAATATACTGGTCTTGGACACTGAAATGATTCCAGTCTCTCTCTGGCTATGACATGAAGCACGGCGAACCTGTATCTATCTATTTAAACTCTGCAGAATTAATGTTCATGTTTTGATAGCAAAACAGTATAAAATTTGGCAATATTCAAGTTTGCCTTTGGAAAAACACTTGTTCAGATTTTACAAAAAATCTTACAGAATGGTCGTTTAACATCTTCATGAGTTAGGTTTTTTCTGAATAAATCATCATAATATTTAAACTAACTATTCTGAACAGCAGTGCCATGCTGATCACTGTGTTTGCACTAATACAGATTACCAAATACATTGCCCATTTTTTGCTGCCACTACGAGTAAAAAATCCATCTTTGGTTGTGTCATGGTCCATGATACAGTTCCAGTGTGCTCTATAACAGGAACATGCTTGAAGTCAATTTACTACACTGCCCAGGATCCAAAATCACTCATTATTTCAAAAATTATTTCTTTCCCTTTGTTGAAAAGATATACAACTCTTTAATTCTCCAAAGAAGTACAATAATTTCCATCATGATAATTAAAATTCTTGATACTTGAAGATACAGTAAAAATATCGTGACACTTATAGATTGCCATACCTAAGAGTTTAGTCTGCATGTTTTTTGCAAGTCATTCTCAGTAATATTTGATTTGGTATGTGATATGTGCTACTGTAGACCTATTTAAATCTTCAGAATGATATCACATGAATAAAGTCCCATAGGCAGGAGTGTCTTCCAATGTTGCATATTTTCTTGAATCAAAACAGCATTTAAAGGTATACTGTCACCTTTCCAATTTTGCCACAGTTACCATGGAAAGAGAAAATCTAACCAATCACAGATTTTAAGCAGGTGGCCACTTTTTAAAAACAGCGCCTCACATGGGCATTTTGAATACCAAGGAACGCCCCTTTGACCATATATGGGCATATTTAGATTACAGGTGACTGTATACCTTTAACAATAGTGTATTGATACAATATAATTACAAATAGATGGTGATATAACGTCTGTTACCCATGACAAAACTGAGTCATCTTTCTCATTGTCGCCAGTTTGAAAACAATGATTATGGTAATTATACAAACAGCGGAAACAGAAGTTTCAATTTTATAAAATATGGAAAACATTCCATAAACTGAAAAGTATTAATAGGTATCACTTGCACAGTACAGCACCTGTTACGTCACAAACCTTGGACTAGCTTGTTTCTAATACTGCCATTTTGTGAAACTTTGAAAATAGTTCAGAATAAAAGAAATGAATGATAGTTCAGTAATGTTAAAGTTTTCCTATAGCTCACTTAATTTTGAGAAAAACTGCATTTATAAGATTTATATCCATAGTAAAGCTATACGAAATACTGCTGACTGCATATTTCAAATAATGATGTACTTAATTTACCCCTCTACAATTATATAATGGCCTGCATATTTTACAAGGGAGATAAACTTCCCAATAAAAAGAAATAGCACTCTCCAATTTACTGATTACACATCATGGCAATGAAGGAGACAAATAGTCTTTTCTCGATGTTGATTTCAGGGAATTTCAGTATATATATTTCAGGGCTTTTTGATATAGATTTTCATCGCTTCAACCAAACATCTTGATGAAAGACAATTTTGAAATTAAATGAATAGACAAAATGAAATGAGCATTGATATCAATGCATTGCAATTTGCTCAGACTATGCATTTTCTGGTATGGAGGCATGTTCGTAACCATGCACCCTGGTCAAAAAGCCATCAACCCTGAAGTTCAAGTCCATCCTTTCAATACGGCAGGATCTTTTCTGCATTCTATCTGGTAATTAGATAAATATGTGTTCATGTCTTGTTTGGCCTCGCAAATCAGAGAAAATTAAAACAAAAGATTTTCATATATAAAATCATTTAAATTTATATATTAAGCTACTTTTGTGGCTTGTTTTACAAAAGCCTTGCTCAGTTATGAAAGCTGACCCAGAAAACGTTGCATCCTTCCAAATGGCACTACATCATTATTGAGGACATTCCTAGAAGGTCATATATCTCTATTTCACTCAGATTTGATTTGAATTTTAAGTTTTGAGTATTGTTTTTTTAACTTGCCTTTTGAGTAATTCAAGTTAGCTGTGATTAGATTTATGGCATGAATGACCAATAACCAGGGTCAACAACAGGGTATCGTTTTTATCAAGAATGCAGTGACCTTCCCAAGATGTTTCTCGTAAGACGATGTTTCTCATACCATTTCCCAGTTTACAAAAGCACTGAAAAAAATTGGCAGTGAAAGGGTTAAACCTCAAAGCTTTGAAATGGAACCCAGTGTGAAACGAACAGTTTTTATGTACAAATGGCAGCTTTACTCATATCCTGCCTAGTTCAAAGGTCACCATCAGGTCAATTCAGTTGGTTAAAACCAAAGAGGCATAACATGTCACATATATATGCGTTGCATTTCAACATGGATGAACATTTGGTGAACCCTGAGAACATAGATACTGTTGACATGCTTTTACCATAGACCCTTGAGAAATCTTGAGGGTATATGCTTTTACCAACTAAACCTGCCATGGCATACCATGACAAGTAGGTGAAAAGATCCATGCTTTTGGTTCAGTACTGCCTCTACAGACTTCACAGCGGGGGAAGTGATACTGCCTGGCTGGATAAAATTAATTAGTTATCTTCCCAACAATATAGAAAGTATATGGTCTCCAATAGAAGAAAAATGTTGGTCCTGGTAGTAAAAGTAGTCAAAAAGTTGGCAGAAACAAAATAATGTTATCAAATAGACAATCATAAGTTATTATATTAAAGTTATATATTTGTAGTTTGATTACAGAATTGTTTTCCATTGTTTGTAATTTGTAAAAGAAGGTCGGATGCATGATCCAAAAGTATAAGTAAACTGCTATTATAAAAACTTGCAGCACACTCATTTTCCATTTGTGTGATTGGTTTATCTTCTCTTCAAAGCCAGGTATATGTTCCATCCAAGTGCAACTCCATTGCCAAACAGTACTCGGTACTGAAAATGAAAGGTAATAAGGTGGTATAACTCCCAGAAAAATTCTCACCCAGCCATTGGGGTTAGGGTTTGAGATTGGGCAGGTTAAAGTGTCTTGTGGGTATCATGTATAGGTGTTAGTTGGGTTAGAGTCTAAGTGTCCTTTAGTTAATGGTGCACAGGTAATTGTCCTGGTACAAATACAAATACAGAGCAGGTATCATAAACCTGTGAGAAAGTCAAGTTCACATTTTATTACATGCCTTGATGTGAGTGTGAATCGGTGCGTTGATTTGAATAGGAACATCAAGGGAGTTAGCGGGCTGTGTGAACAATGTACAGACTGGTTTCAATAGTTACCCGGTCTGGTGAAGCCCTTCAACATTTTCGACATCAAGGTAGACGCTTAACACCAGATGTAAAATATCCATGCACTCACTGCTATTTTTACTGTCATTAAAGTCTGTTTGATACTGGTTGATAATGGTACAATTGTTTGAGAATGCCCTGCATGTAACTAAATGCCATATAGCGTTAACTGTGAAGAGCCTAGAGGCATGTAATAAAAATTTGACAGTTTGCCCTCCTGGCGTTGGGCAAAATGTTACCTGCTCTCTGGCACATAAACTCATGTATTCAGGCAATAATATTTAGTACTGACTCTTATGCTGGTTCTCTTTCTTCACTTGATGAAAATAAACAACTTATGGGAATGCCTGAGTTATACATCTGTAATCAGTATTTCAGTTGTACACGATTGCTCTCTTTTACCAATATCTATAGTATAAGAGGGATAACTTTGTGCAATATCACAGACACTCTTTACCAAATGATGTGCATTATTAAAAGAAGCATATGTTATGATAGCGCACATGTTGTTCAGTGTGTTTATTCTGTAATTCATTCTTCTCATTGCTTTTCTCATTCTTTGAAGGAATTTGCTTCGAGTATAATCTCATCATGAATATGCAAATCACCCACTTTGAAATTATCAAGATCACAAAGAAAAACAGCATAGACTGTTATTTTCTATCAATGGAAGCATCTTTCTCACTCAACACTGAAATACTTCTACATTGCTTGGAGATGATAGCATTACAATTTTTGAATGTACATTTGCAGTTTGCATCTTTGACAATTTAACATGTCATACAGTATATGCTAAATAAGGAGTGGCCACCGTGAAATCTTAAACTGACCTCCATGGGAATATAGTTGATATTTATATACTGCAAGATCGTCCACACTTTCCAATTCATAATCAGAGCTGTAATGAAGGTGTCTTTGATTTTCTTCACAGCTGCATCATGACCTTTACCCTAGAAAAGTAACATTTAAGGCTCATGTAAATTTCACACCAAAATAATTTCTTACATTATATTTCCATATGATACATTTCAATGGGAATCTTGCACTTTCCTTTAAGGTTCTATGGGCATTTTCATGTCTCTCAGAATGATCTCGAAGAAAGTGAAACCAGTGAAAAATACATATGAAACTCTTCCTGCTTGGGGTTGTTTTAATCCAACTTCTCAAATTTTTGCGTTTGCCACCGAAATTCAATAGCTGGAGTACATCACTTAGAAGATCAAATCATTGAGAAAAGCAGTACGTACCTCCAATATTGGCACAAGATAGAAGAAGAGCAGCAAATATGGTGGGGCTAGGACAAATCTGTCCACAAGTACTTTCTTAATGCCGGGATAAGTCGTGTTTTTCGGTACCACCTGTTCAAGCACTTTGTAGAAATGATGAATGAGTGGTCCTGTCACCACAAAACTGAAAAAAATTCAAAAATATTAATATCTGGTCCCTATCAAATGTCAATTGCTATTTTAAACTATTATTCATTTGAGGTCTTGTCTATTACATTTATATTCTTCTGCAAGATGCTTGGGCTTCTGTTTGATGACACACATCACAGTATCTCCAAAACCTGGATGAGGACTGAGCATATCTGTGATTCAAAGACCTGATTTAACACTTTGACAATCTACCATATAATATTGTCTATACCAGGCAGGAGACAGTCAAAGGGTGACACCATTATGTGGAGGGGAGAGTGCATAATAATATTAAGGCACTTACCCAAATGAAGCTAAAGCTGCAACGCTTCTCCATTGAATTCCTACAGGTTTGCCTTTAGCTATGATCCTCTGTGCAATGATATCACCCAAGGCACTCACTGTTGCGCTGTGGACAGAATTTATACACTGCTGACAAGTTTCCTGTATGCATTTCCCAGAAGTTAATGTCGTAGGCGACAAATCATATACATAACTCAATAAAAAATGTCACAAATGGCTATTAAAAAAGAACTTCACAGCGATTTCATGAAAGCTTGTTGAACAGCTGCAGGACTGTTGTGAATTGTCTATAGACAGACAATAGCATGAATATTTTAATTGAGAAATGATACAAAAATGATCTGAAAATTAGTGAAAAGGACATCTTACTGAAAACCTATATGATAAGATATGATAAAATATGATGTGATATGATATGAAATGATATGATATGATGACAATGACATAACATGTACTGCAGTTGTGATATGAAATGATATAACATGATACAATAATATATCCATTGAGGGGTAATCAGATGCGCAAACACTACAATGTCTTCCTGCATGTACTATCAACACACTGATAATTTTTAACCTTGAACTGATTGAAATGACCAAAAAGAAATTACCATATTGAATCTGAATATGGATTGCAGAACTTAAGTACAATGTGAATTATTGCTCTTGGTGAAATTGAGTTTGGAAAATATATCAGTATGTTGTTAACTGAGATGGCAGATTCATGTCACATGTACATGCAGTGTTTTCTCTCGGCTGCACAATCGCACATATTGCACAATTTGAGTCATCATCTGCCCTGAAAAAGTTACTGACAGCTCGGAAATTGTGCACAAATCACAGCGAGCAAAGACGTCCATGCCTATGAAGGTGACCCAAGCCACTTATGTGGAGTGGCCATGCCCACGCGCATAGTGTCGTGACCTGTGAATTTGCTGTTGTTTCTAGTCATAATATTCCCTCAGAAAAGACAAAATATCGCCTGTCATTCAGCTTTGGTGACGTGCATGATGTGGAGTGTACGCATGCAAAAGAACAGCCAACGATGTAGTTGCAGTTCAGTCTCCATGGATACTGGTGCAATTTTATGTTCATGTTTTGATACCAGTAAAGTTTGAAAGCAGAACTTGAAACACTGTATCAATGACAGAATTATGAAAAATTTCAGCTATAGCATTGTGTAGGCATGCTGCAGTGATGATCTCAATCGCAATGAAAAGCAATAATTTGATTACTCCATATTTTCATGGATTTAAACCTCCGAATTTGGAACAAATCATGTCCAGGGGAACAGATACATAAAATTCTGAGTCAGCTAGGTAAAGCTTTGGGTGACAAATCGAGCGAAGATGGAAAGCAGCCGAGCACATCACAAGCTGACAAACATCATGATGTCAATGATAGTATAGGAGCTGCATGCAACATAGAAACTGAACTCAGTTACCATCGTTATGATATTTGGGAAGCATTTTCTAGGAAGGCTAGAAAATCAGCATCAACACTGCCCTCAAAATGTTTGTTCTGCCCCTAAATTTGATGAAGGGGCACAAAGTACCCCTTTCAATGAGTATATAGAGAAAACACTGGTATATGGCACTGTTGTTAAGTTATTTGGGCATCTCATACTGGCATATACGGTAAATAAGAAAAGAGCTAACTCACTGACTCATACAGTAAACAAGTGGCAAATTTACTATACTCTTTATACTGGTGACTTATTCCATGTTGGGGGAAATCTGCCAAGCCATAACAGAGTTTTGCGGATGACTAGTAATTGACTTGTTGTTGCATCCTCATTCAATAACTCTGTGGGTGTAGATAAGTACTAAGGTAGGCTTATCGCACATGACTTTATATAAGGACTGGTCAGAAATGTCCTTTAATAATTGTCCTTGTACTACTACCAGCTTCAAAGGTACTGAATATGAATTTTGGTTTACCTTGTTACCTTTTTAATGACAGGTTTAAAAACTTTATGAAGAAAACTAATACAACACTAATAGTATTAACAAAGTACAATCACACATATATCAAATCATAATACCAAAGCTTTTTTGCTTGATTCCAATTACATTTCCTGAGAAGCCGCCAAATCTGATGTGCACAGTATCTTGGAGGACCTTCCCTTTACTAGTAAAGTTATGCGCCTGAAGGGCGCGCTGAAAGCTGCAACTGAATGATGCCATTTGTGATTAGATGCAATGCATTTTAAGCGAGTATGACCCAGTGGTCAAAACACACTGACACCCCCCCCCCCCCCCATTGAGCATTTCAAAAACATACTGACCTCCCCATAATGAATGAATCCACCCCTCCCCCAGGCTGAAGAAACTGACCAGTTACTTACTAGGAAGTACATGTGCATTCACTTTCTCAGACTGAGAAGAAAACAAACTTTAACTCAGTTTCACTTGCCCTTTGGAGACTACAATGTTACCCACTTTCTTTGTAGATCACGCGGAATACTTCATGTCTGATATTTGAAATTATTTGCAGGGTTCAACGTTCGACCTTTGAACTCTGTGCATTGTAAGCCACTGGCTCCAGAAACTATGAAGCCATCCGTGTGAGCTCCGGGTGTGAGCCTGAGACAGTCTCATAGTGCAGCCTACGGATGGGTAGTCTGCTCGATCAATCGATCGTCTATACTGGGTGCTCTGCACTCTAACTTACTAATAATTGATCAAGCATGCCAGCTCGAAGTTTTGCCGTCCAACCCCACAACCCCACCGAGCCTGCCATTTAGACCAGCCATGGATGTCCATGGACCAGCTTACCTCGTAAGGGCCTTTGTCACAACAGGTCGTTCGCGGAGCTGCTTTAAATATGCTTTTATGATTGTTTCAATGAGTTGTTGATCTCTCTTCTTTTCTCTACTTGCTTCTGAACTCATTTTGCTAAAGTGGACCAGTTCGCAAGTTCGCTTGGCTTCCGCTGGGGTAAAGAAAGATCAGGTGATCCAATCAGCTGACCGATTAGATATATTCCCGTTGAGTTCTCGCGTTTTGCGAGACGCAGTTTTTCGGGCAGCCATATTTGTTGTGGCTGAGTACATAAAACCTATATGATAATTGCTTGGTAGTGCAGTGAAAGTATCCGTCTATATCGTTAATCTTCCCGTCGTAGTCAGAAAGGTCTTTTCTTCTGAAAACGAGAGTCACATAAAAAAAAGAACAGTGTCTCCCTTGGACATGATTTAAAGGAATCCAATCATGGAAAGTGTAATATGGAGACTTACTATTGGGATAATTTTCGCGTTGAAAGGTACAGTACTTTTCTGTAAAATTTGATGTGCTTTTCTATCTATGGCTTCGCGCCATAGACTTTAATTTGTCGGCACACCGTGTAAGGCACCGTCCGACACCGAGAAGCTGTATGATCTCTGTCAGTTTAAAATCCGTTGTCCGCATGACCCTTACTGGTGTGTGTGTTTTGGTTCAGTGTTCAGTTCAATGTAACGAACTGGAGTCCGGACCGTTGTCTGAGCAGAGTTCGTGTTTCACTGCCCATGCCTTACGTAGACCCAAGTTTTCCGCTGTTCAAGCTTCACGCTCACGGGACGTGTCCATGTCAACTTCCGTAGTGTCTCGGGCCATTACTGTAACACTTTTGTACATTTTTCATATGTTTCCGTCATGGTTCTGTAAAGATTTGATGAGGACACCTCGTGTGTTGTGAAACCATTTTGCTGTTATGTTATTATTCAATGGCGACTTAAGAGGTAAACAATAAGAATTAGGGTTAGGGCGATCTTTTTACATGAGTATTCCTCACCAACAGTGTACAAAAAATATGAGGCCATTGTAACATCGCAAAATGCATTCACGTTGGGGTGTTGTTTCAGACCTTTGACTCCCTACTTCAATGTTTTCTCCCATGGGCATTCCCCCGTGTCCATGCCCGCACATGATGAGTGAGGTGGGGTGTGGGTGGGTTATGCAAATTGGTATCCCATCCATCACTGCACTGCACTATCACTGCACTGTAGTATGCTTCTGTTGTCATGTGCACATCATGTTTCTAATAAGGGACGACTGAAAATATTTCACATGAGTCGGTTACTTCAGAAATGGCAATACAAATATGACAAAGGATACTGTACATGTCAGCAGATATACATTGGTTATCAGTTCGTGAGTAGGCCTATATAAAAATAGGCATAGCTACATACGGTCACTTTACTGAGCACATATAATACTGGTACATGTATGTAGTATCTTAGTCCTATGCAACTATTTGCATACTGCACATTAATTTGACATAATTGGCATACTGGTATATCTTAGTAAGGGTGTTTTCTTTTACTTTCTCAGTGCCACTGCAAATGAGCTACTTCAGCATTGATCTGACCAACTTTTACAAATACAGTGAAACCTGTACTTATAGACACCTCTCTAATTAGGACACCTCTTTATCAAGGGCAGATTTATATAACCAAAAGTTGCACTTTAAAGAGAATTTCAACTGTCTATTAAGGACACCTCCATATTAAGGACACTTTTCCATTCCCAAAGGTGTTCATAATAGACAGGTTTCACTGTTGCTTCATTTTTTGTAAAATAAAGAATACAACAAAGCCAGAGAGAGAGATAACAATGCACCTGCATATCAACTTTTATTTTCCGTAGTCAAAAGTTGCTAGCACACTCCTCTGTCTAAAGAAACTGCCAATGGCCAGAAGGCAAGCAAAGGAATCATCTGGGAAACCAAATATATTATGACATGTGCAACTGAAAACATGTACTGTTATTTGAAAGGGTCCGTAGTTGTAACTTCGATAATTTTTTATTTCTTACGTAAACTATGTGTGAACACTTACTATTTAACTTGTCAACACAGCTCTATGCATGCAAAATGCACTGTTATTGTTTACATTTGAATTCTAGTCTAGACCAGAATTCTCTTGTCGACAATAACTATGCTGGTTATACAAACCGAGTTTACAAGCTCAATTCTGTGTATTCTGTGTTGTATTAATTAAATGTCAGAAAAACTAGTTTCTAATTACTTCCTGTGAGTCTATTGCCAACAATTATTATAACTGATTACAGTAATTCCTTGTCTCCTCCCTGTGTGAGTGGACCTACACTGTACACTGGGTTGAAGCAGATTGTTTTGATTTTACATTTCATTTACTGCATACCAGGGATTGATGATCATGTATCAAGTGATCCGGAATGCAGGGTGGGAATCATATACTGTTCAGGCCGAAACCCTGCTGTGTTGTTTGAAAATTCCGTCATATCATATCATCACTGATGGTTTGTGAACCACAATATCACGTACAGTGCATTTGACAGACAGTGTAGAATGACATAGCATAGCAAAAAATATTTACGCCTATCACCAGTGATAGATTCATTGCAGAAGGTGATGGGAAAATGTTCATGTTTGTAATAAATCATCAATTCTGGCACAAAAAAAAAAAACGTCAATGTCATATTCTCCTGACTCATAGCATGTTTTGTATAGACTGTGATACACAAACACTGGGGTTATACCAAAGTACAAATGTAACAGGGTAAATCTTTTCTGTTTCCCTTTATATGATAGGACAATAGTGACATTTTACAATATTTTCATTGTTTTGGTTCCGTGAAAGCAGTAATATGTTTTATTATTCTTTTCTGTAAAGCATGTTGAAATACAAAGAGTTAGTCTTGCCAACACAACACATTGTATGTGATATTGTTGACGATTGAATTCTTGTTGAGACTAGAATTCAGAAGTCAACAATAATATTGACAAGTTGAAGCAGGACATTTTGTTGTGATTTTTGAATAGAACAAAATACTAGTAGACACTACATGAAAAGTTAGCGATTTATGCTCTGATTGTTGAGATTGTTTTTTTAAGGTTAATTTTCATGTCTTTACCAGTATAATTGTTTGCAGACAATTTGAGATGCTGGCTGTTTCTTGATCTTGTGAGATGCATAGAAGCTGTTATCAGATGACGTAACCAGCCTCAGATCTGATCGTGATCAAATTACCTTGTAGCTAATTTCTATTCCGCCAAATTTAGTAAATTAATCATGAATGATAACGCTCATTTAGTGTCATATTTTTAATATTTGTATGTTTTCTATCTCTGTAGGTAGTTATTTAGTGGCATCGTCTGTGTCACTGCACGACAGCAGGGGAGCTGGTGATTTGACAGGCATAGATGATGGTACTGGGGTACCAGTTGGTGATGTTGAGTTACCTAATGATGTCGGTCAGCTTCCTGAAATATATCCTGGTAAGTAGATCAGTTTGTCCAGGGATCAGTTTAGAATGTTTCCTCAGCAAAGAGAAATCCTCATGAGTTCCCCCTCCTCCACACCGTTGAATAGTAAACACATTATAAAGCAAGATCCTCACCAGTTCCCCCTCCTGCACACCGTTGAATAGTAAACACATTATAAAGCAAGATCCTCACCAGTTCCCCCTCCTCCACACCTTTGAACAGTAAACACATTATAATAAAGCAAGGTAATGATAATGGTGTAATGTGCACTTGTTCCCACTTAAAAGTCAAGTTCGCTGTCTTTACAAGTAGATAAACAAATGATTGTGCTTGTCCATGATGAGAGAGAAGTTCAATAATCTGGATAATTACATTATGGAAGTGCAGGGACTACCAGTAATTTTCTGAGCCCGGTAATTGAATCGTAAGGCCATAGATATGCCTGTGTCATGGTGAAGCTTGATATCCTCATTGCCTTCATTCCGTTCAAAGATGAACGTTTTTGAACATTCCATGGTTTTATTTGTAGGATGATAGAATCTCCAATATTTGCCACTTTTGAGTATATGCTCTTTTATTAGAGTGCTTGAAAACAAGGACATTTTCATCCTGTACCCCCTACAGTATGTTAAATACACAATATGAGCCTTGCAAACACTACAAATTTTGTACGTGTAATATCATTGTTGGCCAGTGCATTTTAAGCATTATATGTACCCTGAAAAAAGTCAAATTTCTGTCTTCAGATTTTCCAGTATTTCACTAAGCAGTGTCTCACCAGTACACTACCACATGAACGATTTGTGTCACTATTTGTTTGAGGTTGGGCTTTTTACGCTATTTTGACTGGACTAGTCTACTTTATAGTCTGGATTAGAATTCACGGTCAACAACAACAACTTGGTAGTACACATTCAGGTTAGGCTTTTTACGCTACTTTGACTGGACTAGTCTACTTTAGGGAGAACCATTTGATTTCTGGGGGGGGTATGGAGGATTTTGAGAAAAAAAAATTTGTCGCCAGGTGAGATAGAAGAAAAAAAAATTGATCCTGCCATGGCCTGAGAAAAAAAAAATTGTCATAACAGACAGAAGTGAAAAAAAAATTGTCACAATGCACCAGAAATTAGCAAAATTTGGAAACCCTATTCTCATGTATTCTTTGCCGGCGCGCCGCCATAGGCGGCGCAAATGTTTTTACCACAAGCAATTCTTATGTTTTTTCCCAGCACTTATGATATAAGCATGCATAGGTCTACTTACACCTCAGTGCACTCAATGTTTTCCTTCCCTTTCCTGACCCAAGAAATCATATTTCAGGATTTCTGTTGCAATATCTCAATGGCATAGGCACTATCTAAAGGGGACTTTTTGACTTCTGTAAATTGTGAAAATTTTAAAACACAAGACAGGAGTCAATAAACTAGTGTTAAAATCAATATAGTATTCTCTCAATATAAATATATTAGGAAGATGTACAAGTTGACAATGAAAAATTGAGGAACAACAAATGTAATGAAATACAAGGGAGAGGGTCACTAAAAAAATTGAAAACTTCAGGGGGCGTTACTCAAAATGTGGAGAGGAAGAAGGGGACGGGTTACTCAATTTATTTTGGCGAAATAAATTGAAACACATCTCAGATTGCACCATTGCACACATCCATTTCTCAAAATTTTCAATGCGAGAGGGGGGCACCCCCTCTCGTGCTCTCCCCCTTGGCTTTTCTAACAGTGTTACTGAAAAGACAAATTTAAAATACCTATCGGATTGCAGCTAAACTGCACCGTGGCGCACATCAATTTCTCAAAATTTTCCCAGGATCTAGGACAAAACTGAACTGTTGTGAATTCATCCTTAATTATCACAGAGACATGTTTCCATTTACCTCACTTCAATGACCATTTTGATTGTTAAACATACCATATTCAAGCTTTTCATTAGAAGCTGGCAGCTGGAGAAATGACACAAGAAGGTCACAAATTTTCCGTTCCTGTATATTTATTTATCTTCAGTCTCTGGCAAACAGAACTGTTTTTCACAAATTGTATTGTCATCGTTTGGTTGTTGAATATTGTGACACAAACACTGATCATGCATAAAATGTAAAAATATTGCAGTGTTCAATGTCATTTGCCAAACAGTTTTACCAAATGCAAAATAACCTGAAACTCCTCTCAGATTGCACCATTAAACACATCAATTTCCCAAAATTTCCAATACGAGAGGGGAACATCCCTTCTTGTGCTCTCGCTCATGGCGTGTTCTAATTGTTTTACTCAGTAAAAATAAAAATTAAAAACACCTCTCAGATTGCACCAGACTGCACCATTGCACACATCAATATCTTAAACTTTCCATGCAAGATACGGGAAAGCCCACTGTGACACTTTCCCCCTAAGCCTCTCACGTGTTCTCCCCCTGTACTTTAAATTCTGCCCGGTCAGATATCCTAGTGAAAACCTTGTCATAATACCCATCCAAATTAAACAATATACTATATGGTTAGATACTGCGTGAGCTTTTATATCTTTATTTTATTGTGACTTGCAATTTCATTTTGATGGTTCACCTTTTTTGAACCATCATGAGATAACTGATGATAGTCTAGCAGAGTACATCAGGATTTCAAAGGTCTTTACTGTTAAATTGCTGTATTTTGTAAATTTTACAAATACATGTATTTGTATTTAACTTTTCTAAGTGGGGGGATCAGTCAAAATTTCAGAGTTAGAGAGGGGAGTTACTCAAATTCATCATGGTTGACGGGGGGGGGGGGGGGGGGGGGGGGGGGGGGGGGGGGGGGGGGGGGGGGGGGGGGGGTGTCACTTGAAATTTCTGAGTTTCAGGCCGTAAATAATTACGGCTCCCTTATATACAACGCATCACAAACTTGATGACAAAGAAAAAAAAATTTGCATTGCTACTCCATTTGAAAAAAAAAATTGATGCAGCTCTGACAGTAGAAAAAAAAAATTGCTGTCACTGTGACAGGAAAAAAAAATTTGCTCCCATACCCATTTCCTCCATACCCCCCAAAAAAATCAAATGGTTCTCCCCTTATAGTCTGGATTAGAATTCACGGTCGACAACAACTTGGTAGTACACATTCATACAGGCAACTTGACAGTTGAACATAGGGCACTGTGGAATGACTTCGGCAGTGAAACAAGAAACTACAGTTTACAAACAGAATTAAAGCAATCATTGAAAATTGCATCGAAGTCAGAGCAGCTAGAGCAAAAAATATGTCGTAGTCTGTTTGTATAATAGGGATTCATTTTGTGGAAATACCGGCACAACACACAAGATAGTGCCTACTTGTAAACTCCTGTAGGTTGGTAAGTATATCGGTTACTGGATATTTAGCACAGTGCAGTGTTTGCTTTGAAAGTCAAGACTGGCAATATAATAAAGTGAAAATGATTGCAAAGATGTCAGAGAATTTCAAAAACATTTCATGGCCAGGCTCTCTCCAGACTAGAGTTTGCATCTGTCGTCCTTGTAATGATTATGTCCAGTAGTTGCACAAAGATGCATTCAGTGTGTGGAGAGTAACCTGCACATGTGACGATCCAATTTGGTCTGATGGTCTCATAATCCAAAAATAAGTGTCATCTCCTGGCTCATAAAATGAGCTAGGCAGTCCATTAAGTTTTTACCTGACAATGTTATCCAATCCATGTTTTGATTACAGGCATACTACATTACTTAGCAGGATAGGAAATAGTCAATGTACTGCCAAGCATATGATAAAAAACTGAGATTTTTTTGAAGTCACTGTCCATATTGATACAGGTTTCAGATCTCACAAAATTGTGTGAAGTTTTATATGCCATCCCCATAGGAACATGTCCTTCCTGATCTGCTTTTACTACACTGCTGCAAATGTCAAGTTAATTTGCATAGCGTTCAAAGTCACCAGTGTACAAGAGAAATGAAAATCTATGAAGCAAAACAAGATTGTGTTTTGCAATTATTGCTGTGATATTTACCCATGTTTAGCGAACATAAAAAAGCTTTGAAATTTGATGAATATCACAGGGGATAAAATTTGAGCCCAACCAAGAATTTTTATAATTTCTGTAATTGATGATCTGTCTGTTATGTATGCATATGTTTGGAATATCCATGGATATGGATGTGCTGGTGCGTGGGAATTTTCTGGGTCACTGATGTCTTCAATGGCAATTATTGATCAGGTGATTCATTTTGAAAAATCAGCAAACACACTACATACACCATAGTATTTGCATATTTGCAGTCTGTACATGCTTTGATTTCAGTAATTTTAAAAATAGATGAAAAAAAATGGCATTTTAATATTAAAACATCAGCAGACTTGTAATGATGGAATGTTATTCTACACATATGACCTTTCTGTGCTGAATTTGGTTAGCGCAAGTCTTGTCAAGCAAATTGGCTTGCTACATGTATGTGCATGTGACGGCTGCAAAGCATTATAATCACGGTGCACAGCTGTTGTTTTGCAAAAAATTACTTTACACACTGTACCATAGATATATATGCTGTTGAGTAGTGTGTTTCATAGATGTACACTAACAACATCACAAGCAATTGATTATCTAAGATATTGTTTGTGAGAAACTGCATTCATTGATATAATTCTGATTCATATTTTTGTATCTGCTTCCTCATGATTGGTACAGTTCATAATTAGATGATTTAGTTGAAAAGTAACTCAATTTTCTATGGACTGGCAGGTTAAACTGTCTTCTACAAGGTCAGTTTGATTTGAAAGCAAAGCTACATATACTACAAATAGCCTGAATATTTAGAATAATAGTAGATGTATGTTTTCGAAGGATGAAAATTACTTTTTGAACCTGAAATTCTCACATATCCAGAGGTACTGTATTATGAACACAAAAAGATGTTCAACAAAATCTAACTAGGTCAAAGAGGATTAATCTATATGAGTATGGGAAATATAATAGCAAGAAATATGAAGGAAAGATCTTTATGTCAATATATTTTGAAATTTAAAGCAAATTAATTTGGCAGCTGGGTTGACTTATATTTTTGTGTAATATTTTTCTGGGTCGAGTGTTTGCTATTGAACAAAAAAGCTGATTAGATTGTGAAATCGCTAGGGGAACAAATAAGATTTTAAAACTTAATCTTCATTTAGTAATAAAAGCTTCAAGTCTTGAGTGATGAGCTGTTCGTCTGGTGTGACATAAATTACGCAGTAATTAACTGCTTTATGATCATACAATTTGAAGCTATCATCTTGTTGTTGATGCTGGTTTAATATTATTACTGTGAAGTAAAAAAGGGGACAAAAAGTCAGAAATTATCAGAAATTGCTGGGATTTTCAAAACTCTGTATTTGTTTGTGCGATTATCCAAAAATCCACAAATACGGTATACCTGATATTTATGAATGTGTCACAGTTCTGTCAGTGGTACATAACGTAATAACTGTAATTCAAATAAGGGTTTTGGAATATCAGATGTTGTTAGGGGTCGTCAAAAAATGAAAAAATCTGAACAGCAAATATTGCTGAAGGAAACTTGCATTAAGTGGTTTTGAAAAAAAAATATTGCCATGTAGGTAAGCAAAAAAAAATATGAATTTTTTTGGAAAAGTATGCATACTATGGAAAATAAAAATTCTGACAGTTTTTTGTGAAAAATAACATTCTCACGTAGGCATTTGATTACCACTGCTGAAGATCCCTATCTGGTTCTTCCCTCATTTGTGATGGCTGATGGCTTTTATCACATTTATTAGTCAGTAGAAAATGATTACTTTTCAACAAGAGAGTGTGTGACTACTGCACCGATTTTAACAAACCTGTCAAATTTGACATTTGTTTTGTGATTGAAGAAATGAAAAGAGAGTAATCAACTTGCCATGTTTTTGAAAATTAAACTATTGAAAGTACTGGTAGTGCATTGTGAAGGTTTAGTCATTGACATTTTATTATTTTATTAGCTTTCAACATGTTGCCTCCCAGCAAAATCTGTGATCAATAATCTTTGACTCCCATTTCCAAGAAAATTTGTTCAATTTTGCCCTGTTTATGTTATGTATTTCTTGGAAGTAAGTCTAGGTCATTAAAAATATGTCATTTATCATTGCTTGTCATGTTTTGCTTGGAGGCAACATGTTGAAAGGTTGCAAAAAATGGAACAAAGCCAGGGATGCATTTGAAGGGAAATTTTATTGTATCAGGATGCTATCGAACATGATTCAGTGTCATATGTTCAGATAGCTATAATTATATTTTCGATAAAAAAATAGATTGCAATGACAGTTGTTAAACCTTGTAATATAGAACATACTGCAAGCAGGTGTTGATGATGTGGTGGTCGAACTGTCACATTTTGGATCCTGTACATAGATCTTAGGTGATACCAAACCATGTTGAAATACCTACGTACAGTTTGCTGTTATTTCAATATCTAATGTCAGTTGTTGGATGTCAGACTACAAAGCTAATTCAAATTCACCAAATCTGTCAAACTTTCGTGGAATCATGGAGGTGAAAAATTACTGTGTGTGATCTTCATGATTTGTTCAGATGGCACGATAACTGTACTTTAAAATTCTTTCCATGAAATTGTTGATCCATTTTTTGTTCTCAGTAAATGGAATTTGCTTATGTACCTGAATTCATCGGATGTTTCATGGCATTATGAGCCCATTGTAGCAAGAATTTTGGTCAAGAAATTTTCAAAGAATGTCTTTTTAAAATAAAACAGCAGTCTTCCGTAATAAATATTATGAGTATAGATTTTTGAGACCCAAACTCATTCATTCAAGAAGTTGTGTAATTTAAAATCAATATTTCCATTACTGACAAAGACAAGGTAGGAAAGCGAATACTGTCTATTTGCATACAACTGTAATTTCTGACTTGCATTTGATGTGTATGGGAGATCAGTGCTTGCATTGCAAACAAAAAATAAAGTCTAAACTAGTCTAAATGAAATTTTAAAAACCCCAAAAAGGTTTGTATGGTAAATGGCACCTCCGCAGTAAGAGACTTCAGAAAACTGAAATAAATGGTGTAAATTGTATCTTTCTCTGTGGTGCTGGTTCAACAGGTTAATGCTGAAAATTAATTCTGAAAACAATCACAGAATGACATAAACCCTTTTCCTGCCAAGTCCATATTTCACCATCAGGTCAAGATGGTTAAAATTAATGAAACACAACATATTCCATATGGTGTATTTGAACATAATACTGTACATTTGAAGGCTGTTGAAAATATAAATACTGTAAACTTGATTTTTTTGGACTAAAGATGTTATAGCATAACGAGTGAAAATACGTCATGTTTTGGCAGGTATGTGAGAGGTCTGAAATCGGCAGTCTGCGCCCCTAAACTGCGCTAGCGCATTTCAATTTGCGCTATCAATCTGCGCTCCTATTCTGCGCTGTCAAACTGGCGCCCCCATTCTGCGCTATCTATGGAATGTTGTAAGTTTAGTTTTGTAGCTGCGACATTTACGAAACTAACGCGATATAAATCCGTGGCACTTTGCCACAGATTGATAAAGCTGCCAGCCAGATCGTAGGACATGTGGAGGGACCGTGGACATATCAGTGTCGAAATATATTTGTATTTACTTGTAACTTTATAGCTGTCGGTTGCCTCCCACCATCATGCCATTGCCAACACTTTGCAACACTATTTTTCATAATATAATATTAGAAAACTTTTCAGTATTTTCGTAATGTATTTTTAAAAACTTCGAGGTATGTCAGGATTGTCAGGACGACTGGTTATGAGTAACGTAAGATCGAATTTATTTCCGGTACAATCACGACATACATACATTCTGTGGACGGTGGATCCGACACAAAAGATATGTGAGGTAGTAAAAATTAGATGATTTTCTTTCTCGTATAAGGAGGTCGGGAAGTGATCAAGTAGTTTAAAGCTCAAAGTCAAGTTCTGACTAAAATTATGTTAGTATCCCCATGGTTAGACGTTGCTGCTAGTCGACGGCGACTATTTCCCCGAGTCCAACAATGCACAGCAGAGTGAGTGGCAGGGCTGGCGACGCAACCCTGCAACATGGAATGGCACAAGTGGATACAAAATTATGTTTACGTTAGCATCACGATTTTCAACTTCTTTTTTGACAATTTCTTTGTCGATACTGAGAATTTATGCTTATGTTCGCAGAAACGTTTGAACCCGACAGACCATACATGTTCGCAACTTCCGTGATGATTGACAAGTCTACGTCCATGACGTCAGCCTGCCGACGCGGTGGGTGACTTGTCAATGACGTAAGACTGACGAGGTGTGAAGTAGGGTATACGTACTCGGTTTCAAATCTTCAAAAGTATCACTTGAAGTTGATCTTTTTGTGAAAGGAATCTTCTCATATTGTGTTCATTTTAATGTTTCGACATTTGGATATTCTTTGAATTCTACTCACTACATGATATGTTGATAAACTAGTACACTGTTGTTTGTGTCGGAATGAGCAAGTGAATTGAGCAGTTTTTACATCGTCTTTGATTTCCCGACATTTTCAAAAACTAGCCATGTAAGGGAGAGAATAAAGCTTACAACCAGAATATCAAGGAAATCAACTACAAGGGAATCCAGTGTTACTCATATCAGTAAATTACATCATGTTTGTTTCTTGGAAGGTTATGACACATGGATGCACGTCCATGCAGCGGCAATTTTATGAGAGCGGCAACCGTTCATTATTTAATTGTTCAAACTTGTACACACAGTTCAAATTTTGTGAGTAATAAAACTTCCCTACGCATCTATCAGTACATTTTACGTGAACTTATTTTTGTTAGAAAGTAAAATCGTAAGTAAAATCGCAGTTCACAAGGCTTTGGGAGAGGTTACATATGCAATTTTCGACATTCAAAATCAAAAGACGGCCAACGCACTTCGATCAAAGCTCATGCAGTACAAGAGCAGCACGATCTCGTCCCTGATTACAAGATACTAGCAAACATTGATATTTTCACCTTATTTGCGTTACCATACATATAAACGAACTTTAAACGAAATTGCAATCATATCATTGTCGCTACACTGCACGGCGCGGTGACCATGTACAAGTCGGACATTTCAACTCTCGGTAGCTCTGCATGGCAGGGCTGTGTGTTACAGGCGTTACACGGCCTAACGCCGGTAACACACAGCACTGCCATGCAGAGCTAAACTCTCGGGAGACCGGATTTACAATAGGGATAAACTATTAGTTTTACCGCCGTAGAGGCACCTGTCTCATTTACGATATCAATCAGCTATCTCTATAGGTTACTTTATTAAATAAAGATCCATCGTGTGGTAAACAGTGTTACCTGAAATCTGGTAACAGTTGTGTAACAAGCCATCGAATATGTTCCCAGCGAAGCTGATAGTGATTTTGTAGCTCATTCTTTACTATTTTTCATAGTTTTTGGTAGCCGCTAACAGACACTTCGTGTTCGTGTCGGCTACATGGACGATCTGCCCAGCGATAGCCTAAATTCGAGTGAACAACCGTTTTCAAAGTTTTTGGCAAGTGGGGCACAAGACGTCGGAATGGAAGATCACCGTGACGTTTTCAGCAATAGAGTTATTAGAAACATTAGAAACATAGTGGTAGTGCCAGTGGCCACCCCCGGCAGCCAGAACTCTGTAATCTCGCCACTTGCTAGCATTTTTGGGGGTGGTCACGGCACTCTGTGGAATATAGACTTTTGACTAGTAGTAATAAAGTTACCCCTACTTGACCCAAACACCGTGGTGCATGCATGTTGCCATGTATATATTGCTATACCGGAGACGGCAATTTAAAACCGCAACCACATCTTTGCTAAACCTGGTTTAAATCCAATTTTCGAACGTTTAACTAGTAGATTAACTGTATACTGTTGTCTCAACAGTTACAATCTGGTTACCAGAGTTCACAGTCAAGATGAAGATGTCGAAACTTGTGTCAAAAGTCTATCCGATCGAGACCTGTGTGCTGTCGTCGCGCGATGGACATTCACTTGTTCTTGACTCACGTTGTCTACTTCCTGTCTCGCGCGGCAATTTAGCATGTTCTTTGTGAAAAATGATTGTCAAGTTCATGTCAGCGCCGACATCTGTGCAAATGGGACGTCGGTTGTAGTTTTCCTCACGCCGTGTTTTCCTACCTCAGGATGAAACGAACACATCTAACTCTTGACAACATAAAATGTTGTTGTATTTTCTTATAATTAATAGCTTTTGCACCGCGCTGCAAACCTGTCGCCCTTTGTTACAACGGGAGAGATTGATTGACTAGTGTTATCTTTTCAAACTTTATTTATATGTGTTCTTGTACCGATTTCAGCTGATAGTTTGCCATTTTAGTAATATTTCAGGAATTTCCCGGTACGATGTGACCCAACACTTTTCCCCAAAAGAAAGTCCTGCAGTTTTCGTTTTGTTTTGGAGAGAATGTAGGACCGGATTATCGAGCAACGAAAATCGTGGCATGTTGGTCGAGATCAAGCGTCGCAAGCGTCTTGTAAGCGTCTGGAAGTACATTTTCAGGTCACTCGAACTGGTTTACTTCCTTCCTTCCGGTATATAGGGCCACTGCCCCCTCCCTCCGCGCTCCGATCTATATCCGTCAGCCAAGCGTACGTGCAGGATCTACCAATGTACGGTCGACTTTAAGTTGGAATAAGTTAAATTCAGTTCGAACTTATTTTAAATTCTCAGTCAGAACAGTAAGCTCATTCAAAAAGGCTTGGCTAGTAAAAGATTTGAACGAGATCGTGCGCTACGTCATTACCGAATAGATGACCGAATATGTTGAATAAAATACGCGTGTCATCTTCCTTGAGTAGGCCTACGGGGACAGTCGATGAAGCCGTGTCGGTGTGAATAATGCATATTGCATGGAAAGTTTTCGTATTTTCATCGACCGGTCATCCTTTAACGGCTAGTTTTATGCACATATTTGCACTTCAACGAGTTTTAACATTGAAAACCACTAACCGTGGGCCACAGTTCAGCATGACAACACGTACGTCCTAGCTGTTCAGTGCACTCACAATCACATCGATTGTGAACCTGTCAACTAGCGGCCGAGTGAAAGTACAACCTTACTGAACCTGTATGTACACACCTATTTGATTTACAGGGGACTGTCTACTGATTCTACAATATTTATATTTCATCCACAATGTATCACATCCGAGTCAATGAATGAGCCGGACGGGGCAAGGGTTTGTAGAGCGACACAGCCCGTTCGAGGGACGTAAATGTCGGGACTGTTTCAAACCGCGGATACGTGGTTAAGTTAAGTGGTTGTGTCGTTTCTATCACACTCATACATGTAGTTTACATGTTTGGAAAGTCAAAAAAGTACGTAGGTGTATGTCGAGAAGGCAGAATTTTGAAAGGTCAACTCTATCTCCACGTAGGTCTGGCAGCCATCGATGATACAGGACTCGCTACCAGGGTCCTAAATGCAGCTCCCTAAATGCACCTGTAGCACCATATCTCGATCCGATGTCATATCAAAAAATCAAATGATGGAAATAGTGCAATCATAATCAACGTAGTACGTTCTTGTGCTAGTTGGGTCGTTTTCACAGCACATATGGTTTGGAGAAATAGAGAGCGCAAAACAGGGGCGCAGATCGATAGCGCAGAATGGGAGCGCAGTTTGATAGCGCAGAATGGGAGCGCAGATTGATAGCGCAAATTGAAATGCGCTAGCGCAGTTTGGGGGCGCAGACTGCCGATTTCAGACCTCTCACATAGCTCGTTTTGGCTCAATACCGCTTTTACTTACTGGCTGTTGGGGAAGTAATAGTCTTAATACTGTCTGGCAGGAAAAGGGTTAAGCTGTTTGCAAACCCATTTGCAAAATCAATAATTTTGCTTTTTTCCCCCCAGAAAGTTAATTGAGGTAGATGCACCCAATTTGAATTTTCCTGCATTTGGAGATTTTCAGAGAATAGATCTCATACTCACAATTTACATCATAACCCTCATTTTTCTCATGACTAGTTTTCCGATGGTACAAGTTTGACTAAAATGACTGCCTTGTCACGAGTACTGTTACTAAAAGATGACAAAGGGATAGTTCACGTGGAATCTTAAAGATTACCAACCAAAGGAATAACAATCATCGGCGCTAGCGTATAATTTATTTGCCCTAAAACATAGCGCATTTCTACAATAATTGTAAATGCTGCATAGATTGTCTTTCTAACATTTTTTGTCCACCTACCAGATTTCTGTTTGTGTTGTCCAATCTCATGCTTGATTTTCTCATCAATATATTTTGATATTAATTTAAATTATGATTTTCAAATTGATATTTGACTGAGCATATTACTATCAGTAAACTCAGTAGTTGCAAATCATGTCAACCATAAAGTTAGAAGATCGATATTCAAGTGTCGCCATCAAATATTGTAAGTTAAAGCGCAGTGGTCGTCGCGCTGCACGTGCGTGATTTTTTTGTTGATAAACATAAATTTTTGTAAACATAAGTCTTCTCAACTTCAATAGGAGTGAGATGGGAGCAGTCCCCCACTTTGTTAAGGCCTTTGTAAGACTCAACATCATGCAATAGTAAAATATTAAGATCGGAAACGAACTTCAGTGGTGTATTTAAACTCGTGTAGAGCTACGAACATTGAGACACTTCACTAAGCACATTATGTCGCTGAGTTTACTGCACGCAGACACAGTGAACAAAAAGGTTTGATCGCGCGCGATCACGCTGGTTGTACACAATGCTATGTACAGTACAGTGAAAATACATAACTAAAAGGATCAACAATTGCCTATATATGTAGACCAGCAACCAGCACAATGCCTAACACAAAAATTACACTCAAGACCATGATCGGCAAGCCAGAGCAGGACACGGGAGATGTTGTCGGGAGACGGTCACCGCGTTGACGTACACGGATATAGAGAATCCGGTCCCACAACTTACCGGCCCGCTACGACTTGCCCACAACCAACTGTTGATACCATGTCTTACTTCTCCTAGTATTACGTGGTAAGAAATAGTAAAATGACAGGAAACAATAGACAAAACGAGCGGGTTTTCGCAGCATTTGGCAGGAAAATTGCACGGCTACACCGTGCATAGACGTATCGAGAGATCATGTGCCCCGGTCCTGTGCACGGTCATGGCAGTGATCCAACCGCTAGCTGGTATAGGCCTACTACCGGTGCTTGGCAAACTTCGTTGTTGTACCTCCTGATTGCCGGGTAGGTCTGAATTCCTCTTTCAAGTGAGATAACCCCCACATAACAAGAAGACCTATGAAAGGTCCTTCGCTTGACTTGATACCTGTACTCGGAATTCTCGTTTGCACCCCCAAACGGGGTAAACTTTGTAGTTGAGTTGGATTCTCCACAGCCGAGTGTAGCGCGTCATATACCCGGTTTGACACGGACGTTCATACAGACCACGGAACGGAACAGATGCAGAGATGCTTCTTGCTGCAGCGGGCACTGCTCTGCGAGCTGTAGATTTCTGTAGTTTGGGTTGTTGTCTTTGTACTCCTGTCGGGCCTCTTGAAATGAAAGCTCTCGTCCTTGCTAGCGATGTCGAAAACTAGAGCCCAGTCGTTGATAGTCTGTTGGCGTATACATGCGTACGTCTAGCTCTATGGCTCGAGAGATAACAGTAGCCGAGCCCCATCAACTGATTCAAGAAAATCATGAGCAAATGTGATCTCAATCCAGCGTGCAATCATTGTTCAATGTTCAGCAGATATTTAACTTAGATTAATTGACCTTTTATTGCGTGTTACATTTGGATAGTTGGTATGCTTGTGACAGATCAGCCGCCATTTTAACAAGCCGCATATCGCAAACGTTACAATCAACCCGTAACATGTGCGGCGTTCTTGGATTTGTTTACAACAGAGGGGGACCCCCTCAGGAGGATGCGCAGCGCGACGACCACTGCGCTTTAATATTGAAAGACTCTGAAGGCAATACTCAGTACCACACAAAGTAATCATACATCAGTGCTTTTAATTGTCAGAAGCAAATACTAATGAAATACAAATCTGTTGGACACATCCCTGCTAGGTGAGGTAGGGAGTGAATAATTAATCATTGGAATTAACTGTGAATAATGCACATAACTCTGTCTAGAATTGTATATTTGCCAGCAAACTTTCACTGATGATATTTACTTTTACAGGTCAGTGTCCAGATGACTGGCACATCTATAAAGAGACCAAAAGCTGTTACCGCCATTTTTCAACAAAGCTCACCTACCGGGAAGCCCAGGATCAGTGCAGCACCCTGGGTGGTTTCCTGGCAACTGTTGCTACAGACAGTGAGCTGCAGTTCATCTTGAGCAAGCAGTGGGAACCTAACATGCCGAACAACGACCTGGCCCACTACTCGTGGTGGATGGGTTACTATTACCTAAAACACAACGACACGGCCCAGTGGGAAGTTGCTGGGGAGCAGTTCTTAGGGGAGGACGTTGTCCGGGAGGAGGGAGTGTTCCGACACTCCCCCCTGTTCGGGAGAACTGCATCAGATGAAGACGTGAAATTGTGCGGACAGCTGGTGATTGACCAGAATCACAAAGTTGGGGAGTACACTTCACAGTGGTATGTGGAACAGTGCAGCACAAAGTCAGAGTTCCTGTGCAAAAGATGTAAGTACCATAGATTGGATGGTGTCAGGGTTGTTCGTGGGTAGTTTGTAGAAATGGTTTAGACTAGAGAGCAGATATGATCACAAGGTCTTCACTGTTGTTCTTTGTCATCCATCAATTAAAGACAATAATAAGCCTAAATTGCCAAGCTGTTAATGTGTACAGGAAAAAATGAAAGATCGCCGATAAAGTGTCATGGACATGGAAACTTTTATCGCAAGAAAAGGGACTAAAATTGAAATAAAAATTGCCAAGATTCAATTCTGAGTGGTTGCTATGTGCTATGCATATATCATTGAGTAAATATATATTAGATGGTGCTTAGTTTACTCAAAGTATCTACATTTTCTTTCAGAAGAAAGAGATTAAACTTACAGATTGGATTAAAAAAATTGTCTAAGATGTATTTTGACTTTAAATTATTTTATTCGGCAGAGTCAATTTAAAAAGTACTGACAATGTGCAGTGGCTCGGAAGGTTTTATCTGATTGATAGACTGTGTTATTTTAATAAAATACAGCAACTTAAGGGCTGTTCTCTACCTGTTTTGCTGTTTGAAAATAATTCGATAAGAATGATGAGTTCCAGCAAACCAATTGGTTAAAAGCTACCGAAACGCTGCACATTAGCCCGAAAAGTGAAACTCAGACATGCTTTTAAGTACCAAATAAAACATAAGCTATTACACCGTAAGTGAGGCTACCCACAATTCTCCATGATCTGCACACACGGAGATCACTCACTGACCTGAAGCAAATTTCTTCTGTACACAGAACAACTCGGGCCATATTTCAAAATTCTGGCAAATAGTTCTGATAATCATAATTTTCTGTTTTCTCACTGTGAATAATGAGAAGATCAACTCCTTTTCCGCGGAGGAGATAGCAATTTTGTAATTTTGTCAACATAGATTTTTGACAGCCATACACAATATTTTCAAGGAAACTAAGGGAATAAGTTGCATCTGTGTTGGCAAAAGAAAGGGTATTGATTTTTTAATACTCGTTACAAAGGAAATTTACATGTCTGACAGGTGGTATTATGAGACCATCTTAGTTGCTGATAACTTTATCTTGAAAAGTGTGCATTTTTAGCACCTCCAAACATCGACTTCTCATTCAATTTACTCTTGAATTTTAAACATAATCAATAATTTTGGAACATAGTTTTAACAATAATCCTGAACTTAAATTGTAAGTTAAAAATTGTTAAGAAACTGATAAAATTGAAAAAGCCTTTAGCAAAAAAATCTGAGTGAACAAATCAAGGGGAATTGTGGGTAGTCTCACTTACTGTGTATTAGAGACAATAACAGTCTTTACTTTGTTATGCTTTCAGCGGTGTCATCTTCACACTGCATAGATCACCGTGGCAGCCATGTTCACGAAGGTCACAGGTTCACGCCAAATG
Source organism: Ptychodera flava (assembly GCF_041260155.1). Classification (NCBI taxonomy): domain Eukaryota; kingdom Metazoa; phylum Hemichordata; class Enteropneusta; family Ptychoderidae; genus Ptychodera; species Ptychodera flava. Next base: position 10,578,775 of record NC_091939.1, read on the forward strand.
GCAGGGATCCCTGCGTTAACTGCACTTGCTACCAGGGCGAAGCAGTCATGTGCAGTGCGGCCTTGTGTGCGGGACCGCCAAACTGTCAGAACTTCATCCAAGATCCGTACAAGTGCTGTTCCTTCACATGTATTGACAGTGAATATCCACAAGGTATAAAATTATGGAATCTTTTTCTAGGCCTTTCAAAGTTTTGAAATAATGGTGATAGTTACAATAATTGTCACTATCATCATTATTATTATTATCATCATCATCATCCAATATTATGGGCCACATCTCTGATACAAGTGATATAAGAACATATCCAAGGCTTGAATCTAATCAGAAGGAAAGATGGTAGGAGGTGGCACGGAGAGATATCATTTTTTTGCTGTCAGAATAAGAGATATAAATAGTTATATCTGTGTGTATCTTGGACTTTAAAGCCCCAATAGCTGCTAATTTTATGCATTATTTTCATGATTTTAATTTCAAACCAAAGTTGGTTCATGTAAATGTGTTGATTGAAGGACGTGTATTGAAGTATCACTGCTCACTTATTCGAACCATGCTACGTTTTAAGAGGCTTAATAATAAACGGGTGCCGCACCCATAAAATGGCGCCACCACAGGAAAATACAAAAAAAAAAGTATTTCCTACACATACACATTGTGATTATACCAGAAACAAGCATGATGCCATTTATTTGTATGCACAACACTTGATGACCAACATTTCGTTGTTTTAATCTTTATTTTCTCTTTCATATGATTAATTTTTGAAAATGGCACGAAATCTCAAATGACGTTAAGACCTCTGAATTTACATGCCACTTTGACAGTCATGGCAGAGTTATACACTTTTTTAGTCTCTAATGGGTCTTATTCAAATAAAACTCTTGGAAAACTAAGGATATTTTGAGATCGGTTTGCCAAACATTTGCAGCTATTGGGCTTTAATCTGCATGATCAAACGTGATAATTCCCTATTATCACAATAGTTGTGTTATTAGTCCCCACGGACATCGTCCGAGGGGACTTATAGGTTTGGTCATGTCCGTGCGTGCGTGCGTCCGTCCGTGCGTCCGTCCGTTCACGCAGATATCTCAGAGACGCCTGCAGCGATTTCATTCAAACTTGGTACAAGGATTACATCATATGTCATACAGATGCACGTCGATTTGTTTCCTGATACGATCCAATATGGCTGCCAGGCGGCCATTTTATTACGATTTTTTCATGTACAGAGCAATAACTCAGGCATGTTTCAACTGATTTATTCAAAGTTGATACAAGGACATTGACCAATGTCATAGATATGCACTTTAATTTTTTTGTGATACGATCCAATATGGCTGCCGTGCGGCCATTTTGTTACGATTTTTTCATGTACAGAGCCATAACTCAGGCATATCTCAACTGATTTTATTCAAAGTTGGTACAAGGACATTGACCTATGTCATACATATACACGTAAATTTGTTTTGTGATACGATCCAATATGGCCGCCAGGCGGCCATTTTATTATGATTTTTTCATGTACAGAGCCATTACTCAGGCATGTTTCAACAGATTTTATTCAAAGTTGGTACAAGGACATTGATCAATGTCATGGCCATGCACATCAATTTGTTTTGTGATACAATCCAATATGGCCGCTGTGCGGCCATTTTGTTACGATTTTTTTAATATACAGAGCCATAACTCAGGCATATCTCAACCGATTTTATTCAAAGTTGGTACAAGGACATTGACCTATGTCATACACATGCACATTGATTTGTTTTGTAATAACATCCAATATGGCCGCCGTGTGGCCATTTTATTACGTTTTTTCATGTCCAGAACCATAACTCAGACATGTAACAAGCGATTTTATTCAAAGTTGGTAAAAGGAGATTGACCAATGTCATACATATGCACGTTAATTTGTTTTGTGATACGATTCAATATGGCTGCTGTGCGGCCATTTTGTTATGATTTTTTCATGTACAAAGCCATAACTCAGGCATATCTCAACCGATTTTAATCAAAGTTGGTACAAGGACATTGACCTAAGTCATACATATGCACATTGATTTGTTTTGTGATACGATCCAATATGGCCACCATGTGGCCATTTTATTACCATTGTTTCATGTCCTGAACTACAACTCAGACATGTATCAAGCGAATTAATTCAAAAGTATTTTATCACAGACCTTAAATGAAGAGGACTCTATCCTCTCTGAGGGCCTGTAATCAAAGTACCTATTAACAAGTGGGGACTGTGTCATCAACGATGACTTGTTCTGTATAAAAAAAAACGTGATTTCCAAATACAATTTGAATGAGCCACAGAAGTAAGTTTGCTTCAAGCGTGTTGTAAGATTGATTGTGAAGTTAAGGTTTGTTAATGATATAGATGTGTGAACTTGGTTTCCAAATAATATTTTACAATTTTATCAGAAAAAAAGATAACCCCAGGGTTTCTTCAGTTGTGATGTCAGTTGATGTCAGATTTCCTTTGATGTTACAGAAAATTGCAAACTCGTCATTAATGTTTCTTTCCACCTCACTGCTAATAGTTATATCATTTCTTTTAATTTTCTGTCGTATTTTTTGATCGGTTGTTTTTCCAGAAGAACTCTTTGATTTCAGTGACAGCATGCGATGGGTGTTGACCTCGGCAACATCGTTTCTCATTCTGGGACTGCTGCTGTTCATGGTTCATCGAATCCGTCAAAGAAGAATGGCTTTAATTCATTACACTTCAAGTGAGTATTTGTAGTCTTCTCCATTGCCAGTTCACTGACGATATAGTCTAGGGGAACTTTTCAAGTTAGCTTTGTCCCTATTTATGTCTATGTCTCTCCACCTGAATCAGTTTCATTCATATTCACCATGGGGTACACATGCAGCAGGCAATGTGTCAGAGGTTTTAAGTGTTTCAAACAGTTTCATCTGTTAAAATATTTCTCTTTGTCATTGGACATTCTATACTTTACTGAACCATTGTGAATGGACAGATCTTGTGCTACCGTAATATCGGGTTTTAATTAAAAGTGAACAAATCTAAACCAGCCAATATTTGATTATGCCTTTCCTTATGAACACACCAATCATGTTGAGCTTTATCAGAGCAAAGAGAGGGGAAGAAAAGATTTTCAGGGCCTTGCTGTTGTTCTGATTAGCTTTCTTTGAGGTGCAGTCGACCTGAATACCCAGGCCATTGTGTATCATTGAGTCTGTCTTGGTTATCATATGCAGGTTTTACTGGGTCAAAAAGTTCCAAGGTCGTATTACCATTGCTGTGTGTTCTAATGTTGAAAATAGACAGACAGAAGTAGTCTCAAGAAAACAGTTATTCACCTAAACTCTGAATAAAATCTGCTTTTTTCTTGTGTTCTAATTGATGTGCAATCACAAGAAGCAACATGTGTTCAATGATGTACAATATCGTACCTAAAGTAGAGGGTTTTCATAGTTTTTAGTATATTGTATTTGAGTATGTCCATAAAGTGAACAAATATCATAAATATTAACTTAACCCTCTCACCACCATGGTTTGACCCAAACCCATTTTTATCAATGGTGATTCTGGACCTGTCCACAGGAAACTGGGGGTGAACAGGTCTTGCAAACTTAATTACTGACAGTTTGCCATAATAATGCTTCCACAATATTACACAGAGGACAGTGGCCACCATTGTCTGATATCATCTTATGGTACTTATATAGGTTTCATAGAGCTTACGTACAGTAAATCCACAATAAGGTCTATCTAGTGGTAATGAAGGTACTGTGACATCATATCGAACTGACAAGTTTGATTACATTAATTTTTCTGTCTCTTTAGGGAGTGGTTTCCGATCAAGGTCTGGAGGAATGAGATTGAATTCAGGCTCCGCTCTGACCCCATCTTCCCCTATGGATGAAATAGATGCCGGCATTTATCCGGAACCGCCGCCACCGTACAGGTAAATAAATTCATTTTAGGGACATATCAGTTGCAAAATGAAATTCATTCCTTATCAAAACTCTTCCAACAGTTGAAACTTCCACAAGTACTGATGCAAGCCACAGTCGTATATATGAGAGTGAAAGTAAAAGTTAAGTTAACTTTGCTGAAACCCCTTTCCACACTAAACAACTCTGTTTCATCATCTGAACTTATGCAACAATTTGAGATGGTCCCTTACACTGTGACTTAGTATTAATTTTGTTGTATGTAAATTATTGATTTTTCGTGGACTTTTAATTTTGCTATTGTGACGTTTGAGATGATTTCAATTGAATGTAAAGTCATTGATTTGCCAGTAAACCAATAGAATGTACTGTTCTTGAGTATTTTCACAGTGATTTAACTAATAACAGATTTCATTTTAGAGGGAAAATTGATATATTAAATACCAGTGAATAGTTTTATAGTACTGTTACCATTTATGCAACATCAAGAGAAAGAAGTCATCCATCGTTTCCTGCATTTTTCAGACAAACTTTCCTTGATATGTAGCATCAGTGTTTTTGAAAACTATAAAATAACATGATCATTCCTTTAACTTCTTAGGATCTCTCATTGCCACAAATCAGAAAAATATTATTTTTTCCATTTTCAGTCTGTACAAGCCACCATCTCCAAATGAGGAGCCTCCTCCACCGTACGACACAACTCTACTGCTTGATAATGACAGTGCCCCCAGCACCCCTGTCAGTACCACAGATCAAAATGCATCTTTACTTGAGGCTGCTGGTAGTAGTGCTCCTCGAACAATCATGAATAATGGTGAGTATCATTTATGCTGTGCTATTACTCCATCAGTGAGTTGTACCCAGAGTCATTTCGTGAAAAAAACAATGAGATACTAATGTTAACAGACCAATAGTAAACAGTTTTGAGGAATGAAGGTGTCCCACACAAGTATTTGTCTCATGTTACGCCAAGATCCAATCAGTCAAGCTCTGTATACACATACGCTCTTTTACACAATGCAAAATAAGAGTCTTAAGGTGTTGATGGAGAAAATATTGGACAGCGGGAAATCCGAACTTTATAACTGCCAGGTTTTAAAATCTCTTACAGCCAAGGCTGCAATGGCTGAGGGAGAATAACGACAATTATATACCACTCATTTAATTCCTAATAAGATGTTATATGTACATCTTGAGATTAGCTCTATTTCTTCCTGTGCTGTTGTTATTTGGACAAAAGTTGGGCAAGGATGTTGTATTCAGATCTATTGCACGAGCGTAGATGGTGCTGACACCATATTGTTACACATAGTTATAATCAAGATGTAAGATATAAACAATGGTAGAGTAAAACTTGCATGAGAAACTCATACCAGCCTTGGTAAACCTTTCCTCCCCATATCCTTCATAAAAAGGTCCAAATCAACCACTGAGAACATTTGGATTGTACCATGTTCAAAGTGTGAAAGGGGTCGACCAGCTTACACTGTGTTATTTCATGGCTGGGTCACCAGTATTCATCATGCAACCGTTGTTTGTACTCCTACAGCCCTGTCCTCGGCAGACCCAACCGCTGAGGCCAGCGCGGGCACAGCAAGCAGCCTGAGTGTCAACAGATGTGCTGACTCCCCTACAGAAGAGAGAGAGAATGTACCAATGTTGCCGACTGAGTCTGAGAACCAAAATAGATCAACAGAACCCGTGGCATGAATGTACATTATCAAAGAGCAAATCATTCCCGTCTCCTAGAGAAAGTTTTCTACAAATAAAACTTCTGGCCGCATACAGATTTGTTTGTTGATTACAGTAGCTGTAAGATGTATAAATGAGCATTAACGCTGAGCTGTATCACACACGTCTGTAATCCCTCAGATCAGAAACTTTTTTCCTCCACAGTGACAGATTCGTTGAAGCAGTAGTTTTCCATCAGAACACTTAAAATACAAAACTTTTGATCTTTTTTGCTTGGTGTTCACATTTCTTCACATTGTTAGTATAAGATGTACAGAATATTGACTTTATGAGAGTAGTTACTCATAAATTCTGTTAATGAATTTACACTGCGCTTCAGATTGTTAAATGCAACTGTATTAGATTTACGCCACAGGAAAAGGGCTAGTCTAATTTCAGCACTGGTTTAAACACATTTACTTGTAGTTATTTTTTTATTTTTTTATCATGATTGCTTGCTGTTGCTAATAACCAAAGCAGCAATATTTCCACACCTGTCTCTGGCAATGTCGCATTGCCTTTTCTGAAAAATTGTGCATTATTCAAAACTGGATGGGTGAATGTTTTGAATGTTTTTGAGGTTATGTGATCATGATGCAGTGTTTATATGATAATGCAGAATGGGTGCACAGCCCCTGAAATACATGTTATTGTGCAATCTTCATGTTGATGAAACGAGTGACTGAAAGAATTATCAGATATCCACTGAAAAAGTCAGGGAGTCAGTTATATGCAACCAGTTACAGTCAAACCACCAACAGCAGCCAGCAGCATCTTTGTGATAATCTACTTTTGGTGTCACAGTCAAGTCCTCCCCGCAATGAGGAGCAAACACAAGCTTTGCAACAGGCGAGTTAAAAGTCACAATTTTTGCAGCGTTTGCCAATGTATGTTAAGGAAACATTTGACGTCGACAAATTTGTTTTTTGATCACAGATGCAATCTTACCAACCCTCTAGATTGTTCCACCAGGGGCATCACTTAATGGTGCAACCATCACACAGCAGTCGCGTGCAATAAAAATGACAACGTTTGTCGGGTTGCATGGCTTAAAAACTTGTTGATACACAAATCACCTGAAATGTATGCACTAACTACTTACATTCACTGTAATGCTAGGTTGCTGTCGTAGGCAATGTGTCGTGTGTCACTGGCCACGGAATGGTTCCAAAAGGAAACGTTTGATCATTTTGAAACTTAAACAAAAATTTGGCGCAATCCAGAACACACATCCCATGGCAGAGGAAGGGTGAAAAGACTGTCATAAAAACTGAAAACTGTGAGATGTATAGTAAATCATTGTTGACATTGCATTTCTGTGTTGCCCTGCTGAACACTAAGATTAACAAAGGTAAATTTGTGAACACAATTTTTCTTTTATTTCATTTGATTGGCTTCATCTGTAAATAGACATTTCAGATTTTTCCTAGTTATTACGGTAAGAATATTTTCTTGATACCAAGTAAATGTATTACACTGTTCCTTTTCTCTTTAGAAGAGAAAGGTTTAATGAGAGCAACTCACATTTTTACAGCTTAGTTTCAGCGTTTTTCTTACGAAACTGAAGTACTTTTTCCTTTCTTCAGAGGAAAGCATTGTTGACATCATAAATAGTATGTGCTGGTTTTGCTTTCAAATCTGCAGTTTCAGTTGCCAGATTGGAAAGTTGGGTCAAAAGTTCAAATGTGATGTACACAGATGCCCTCCTATGGTCATTCCTGTCAACTGATGAATTGAAGACTTAACTATTTGGTGTTCATTAATTGAAGAATACTGTAATTCATTGCATTAATTTATTAAAGTGGGCGCAGTGTCATTCGAACCAAACTCATCCAACACATTTCTTGTTATGAAATTTTATAAAACACTGATATTTCTTGTTTTTCTGTTGGACTTCTAAATTTCTGAAATCAGCACATTTTAAGTGTAGGAGTTGTAGTTATTCAACCCTAACAACAGTTGCTACGTTGCCTGCTGTATGTACAAGAGAGTAAACACTGCATACTACTGTCATTCAGAAGACGTGGACATATGACCTTTGACATACATTGCCAATGTGGTCATTCCTTCAAACAATGAATGGAGCACTTTACAATTTTCTGAAATTTCAATCATTGCTAATGGAATTGTCTGTCTATTACCGCATTGCTCACTGGAATGTACACAGTGGTTGCAGCTGAAGTTCCTGTGTACACAGTTCCATGAAAGTGAATTATTCAGCTTCTTTCTCATTCACAGCTAGTGTTTCCTTCCATCATGGAAATGCTCTATCTACTTTAAAGCATATTACACATAGAATCAGACTCGTGTACCATAACGCCCTCACATACACTCATACAGACAGCTACAACCAGTAACACGTAACTTTGCTAACACCAACATAAAGCACGCTTCTGTGTCAGTCTCTGTCTATCTGTCTGTCCCTCTATCTGTCTCTCATCCCTTGTCTTTAACTCACTCTGGACTCTTAGTCTGTTTCACGTAAAAACAGATCTGTGCATACAACTTCAGCGCAACTCAACAGCAACATAAACAACACTGTTCTTTTCATAATTTTTCAAGATTTTTGTCTTGATTTCTTCAAATGCTGCCAACAACAGACACATATATCAATGGCAAACATCTGAATGAAGGTATTAAGAGAATACTAGTTTCACATTTGTGTGTACCGTCAAAACTATTTTGTATATTAGCTGAAAATGATGTAACATAAGGTAATTTACATACTTCTCTCCCCCTACCCCTCCATTGCATACAATAGAATAATCCATTCTGTCACATCTTTGGAATGTTCCACGATAGGGGGGTGAATGGTTTTGTTTCCATGAAATGTAAGAATTGTAACTTTAGTTGACACTTTGATCAAAGACTTTTGAAATTGAAATTTGTTTTGTCTGAGTGTTGTACAGGCAAGATTGTGTAGTAATGCTATATCATATTTTGTCAAGTGTCATTTTTCTAAATAATATATACTACTATGTTGACAACTCTAACTTCTGAAGAGAATTTCCATAAAATGTGATTAATATGTCAAGTATTGACCATCATAGCTGGAACAGGGTTTTGAAAAAATAGTGGCATCCTTTAAAAGACTGTTAGTGTCAATTCATATTGGTTTCACAAATGTTCCAATGAACAAAAGTATGATTTGCCTTAAGTTTTCCATACCAACAATTCATATTGGCATGAAATTAGCTGGCTGTAATTATTTGTGTAACCCATGGCTCCACTCTGAAACGTTGTCCTGCACCCCAATATGGCCTTGTAGATTGACCTCTCAGGTCAAAACAGTAAACTTGATGACAAATGCAATTTCTGTCTGTAGTTGTTGATATTCAATGTGGCAAAAGTCATGGTCAATGTTACAGTGTGTTGATATGATCTCATTGGTCAGTTTTCCCACCTTTGAGATCCAATAAATGCATTTTCAGCACCTGATTGGCCATCTTTTTGCACATCCGAGCTGATTGGCCATTTTTTTGCATATCTAATTGGCCATCTTTTTTCACATCCGAGCTGATTGGCCATCTTTTTGCACATCCGAGCTGATTGGCCATTTTTTTGCATATCTAATTGGCCATCTTTTTTCACACACCAGTGGTTCTCTGTGATAAATATACCTAATAAACATGTTTAAACTATGTCTGCATCATAGATTAGAAACTAAATATAAAGGTGGATCAAATCATGCAATGGGGCAAGGCCAAGGGTAGTTGACCCCACTGACACTTAGAGGTGAAATATGTACCATAGATTTTGTGATTTTTGGACAATTTTCAGACTTGATCTAAACATTACTTGCATAAATGTTATGTTGCATAAACGTATAACTGTTATTTGTGAAATCTGTTATGTGAGATTTATCAATTTTTTCATATTCAAATTTTGCATTTATAATGCTTTGGAAACATTTGATGTAAATTTAATGCATTGTAAAGTGGGATGTTTAACACTTTCATATATTATGTATCAAAGTAGTTTAATATGGTGCAACAGTTTTTCTCTTAACTAAACAATAATATGGCTGAAATTTTTTAAAAATTGTTCCATGTTTTACAATATTACTTCCTTTTGCCCCATGTTTCACTGGTATTAGGTGCAACATAAACCGTTGAGAGAAACCGTTTTTCTCAAGGGTCTGTGGGTGCAAGCACACTGTTGAAAACAATATGTTTTGCACCATTGTTTGGGCATGGAAAGGTAACACAGCTGATTTTACATCAGACAAAAAAACTCACTGAGTTTCAGTAGGTATTTATGCCAATTTTGGATTATTTCACCCTTATTTTCTCATACTGTAGTCCAAGTTAACAATAGAAAACACCTGGGTCGTACCAGTATTCATTTGGTGAAAGGGTTTGAGTCATCAAGCATGTTACCTGCCATGCACTGTGCATTGGTGTATTTTCCAAGTAAATTGCAGTCGCTGGTTAAATGTATGTCACAGAGAAGTCTTGCAGGATTTGAAAGCTTATCTTTTCATGTTTTATTTTTCATCCAAGTCTGCATAGGGATGTTGTACCATTGCTGTGGGTAAAATCCAAACAATTACCAGAAATGCACAATATGTAGGAATGACTTTCATCAGTATACTACTTGATGAAGAATAAGGAGTTAGAGAAAATAAGGCAATTGGGATTATTTCACATGCTGTTAGACAGTTTGAATTTTGCTGAACGTATTATGAACCCACTCATCCAGAAATACAATGTATCTTTCTATATGTTACATTATCTGTGAATAAATGTTTTTTTTTGCTTTGTACGTAATATGTGTGTGACAATTCAGTTCAGTTATAATGATATTATTCCTGCCATTGGCCGTACAGTATTGTAACCCAATCACCTGTAAGCCTAAGAACAAGATTAGACTTAAAAAAGTAATGGTTAATTGGAGATGAGCCCTGGCTTGGTGCATGACAGCTTACTATACAAAGCATTGACTCTATACTTTTTTCTGGTGGGATTTCTGGGGAGGGCAAAAGAGTACACATTTTGCCAAATGCTAATGTCAAAACAGATTTTATTCAAAATGATGCAAAATTATTTGTATGTTTGGTCAAAGGTTATGCGAGTTAAAAAGAAAGAAAAAATCTACAAAAATACACAACGAGTTGAGGAAAGGGGGTTAAAAAATAACCCAGGTGCATATGTCTACCCTTCCAGCAGGGGTTCTCCTTTGAAATCTATGATAGATTAGAGTTGGGAACACAAATTCATATTGCATTCTGATTGTTAACTCTCTGATTCAGTGTTTTCCATAGGGAAAACGTGTCTATCATTGGCCTAATGCATTTTAGTAACAAATTTAGAAATATCAGACTTTCTCATTTCTAACACTGATGGCACTGTTCAGGTACCAAGGGAATCAAACTCACATTTTTCTTTTGAATGGTGGAGATGGCTAGTAGGGCAAATATGATACATACATATATATATATATATATATATATATATATATATATATATATATATATATATATATATATATATATATATATATATATATATATATATATATATATATATATATATATATATATATATATATATATATATATATATATATATATATATGTATATATTTATTTATCTGTCCGTTACTTGGAGAGACATGGTGTTGTGTAATATATTTCATGACAGACAACTTTTCATCTGAACTTAAAGTGTTGAAATTACTCTTCTCTCTATCACTTAGTTGATAAGTCAAGGATATAATACAACTTAACTGATAGCCCGTGGTCAAACACATTTTTGTCATCTTTAGAAAAGCAAACTGAATCTCGAAGAGATATTTTTTTTAAACATCCACATCGCAAATAGTATTTTTTAGAATTTTTTTTGCCATCAGAAAACGTAAATTACATGAAATTACTTACTGTAGTATACGGTATCGAAGCTTGTATGATGCGTTGTTGAGTTAGATTTGCACGGGAATGGTGGTGGCGATAGTATATAATTAAATTAGTTGTGACCTCTTGTAACAAGAGCGCGTTCGGTCGTTCTGCGCCATCTTCTCATCATAATGTATGTTTCTCGACGTGAAAGTTAGTGTAAATAGTTATAACTGGGTTTTCTTATTTAAAATCATTTGCAGCAGTTATTGCTCGGTTGCAAAGTAATCTTGGCCTTCTTGTCAAAATTATGAGGCAGTGGGCCAACCTATTAACGGAACAACTTTAAATACATACTTTGGTAGATATTTTTTCCGATTAAACACAGAAGTTGACATCATTAGAACTGCTTTCTTATAACCCTTCTCTCACATTGACTTTGTTTCAAAGAAGGTGAAGATAATTGCCAAAGAAAAGTGATGCTACCAGAGACCAACAGCCGCCCTGTTTGCCTTGTTTAAGCTCAATCGTCAAATATTTTCTAGTTGGAAAATTCATAGCCTGTTTCCATTTATATTGAGTTATAGGAGAGAGACCTTCTCGACTCAGAGTTTTCCGCAATCGGTAGTTGATGAGTTATCGCTAGAAAATGTGGTCCCTTTCAAAGAAGCTGAGTCGAGTATTCAGCCGTGTGAGGGCGTTCTTGGGAAACCTAACAAAAAAATTTCCGCCGGAGCGCACGAAGTTCCCATATTGACAGAAATTTCCCGTTATTTCTTTTGAAATTCAAATTAGTAAACTTGAATTGCAAATTTAGCTGATATTCAAGGATGCTATCGACCCTTTCAACATACAGCCGCCTACTAGGTCAATTTTTAGATGAAAGCCTCCACACGTAGGCAAACTTTAATCCAACAAAAATCTAAGAGAATTACATTCTTTCTAGAAGATTGAACTACGAAACAATTGGGAATCGGCTCAATATTTTCCCAAAATCAAAGCATGGCATGCGTAAAACTCTTTTACTCCCTTGATGAACTTGAGAAGTTGATGACTGACCCTAAGTGACCCCATGTCAATCCAAAGTGCGGCAATTGTTTGTCTTGGTTTTTTTTTGTAATCAGTCTAAACTTTTTCCGATACCAGTGGAACCTTTGTGGTAATTAGTTCACTGTCACGCGGTGTGCTTTCATATTACCCACGAAGATAATTATAAGCATACAATTGACGATAAGTTGAAAAAGTGTATGTGACCCTGCTATGATTTATGCAAGCTTTTGATTTGTATCAAATTTTCGTAAATGAAAAGATAATTGACTTGTCTCCCAATTTCGTCGTTCTGCGAAGCAATATACGTTTGGCGCAGTCGTAAGTTTGGTGACCAGGGATGTCCCAAGATCGTCAACTTTTTTGGACTCATTTGGTTTCGTAAGTCAACTTCATTTTGATCAGAAATCCCTAATAATTGGTAATTTAAATGGGTAAAATGTTTTAAAGGGACAAAGTCGGCAATTCTTCATGAATTTTGTTTGATACAAGATACTACTTATATTGTTTGACATGTTAAAACAGTGTGAATGAATGGGTGACAATGCATATATTCAACCCCAGTTTTAGACACCATACATGAAACCATCGCGAAAATGAATTAATGGTCATGACCATTAATTCATTTTCGCGATGGTTTCATTTAATTTGTCTAAAACCGGGGTCCAATATATGCATGGTCACCCATTCATTTACTGTCTTTCAACATGTCAAAAAATATAAGCAGTATCTCGTATCAAACAAAATTCATGAAAAATGGCCGACTTAATCCTTTTAACTTGTGTGGTACCAAACGCTGAGAAAACATTTGGGGTTTCCGATCCTCCCCAGCCCCACTCTCGCCGACGCAAGGCAATATGACCTTGATATTTGCAATTTAAGGTAGCAACTTTTTTGTTATTTATATCACAAATAGCAACTTTTCTTAGCTGAAGATAACCTGACATTGACGAAGATAGTGCGAAAGAAAAGTCTGCGAGAGACCTACACCGCTCTGTTTGCCCCAAACGTCAAACATTTTCAAGTTGGAAAACTCAAGGCAGGCTTCCATCGATATTGAGTCTGAGGAGAGAGATCTTCTCGACTCAGATTTTTCCGCAATAGATAGTTGAGGAGTTAGGGACCGTTCAGTTTTTACGGCGTGGGGGGGGGGCCGGCAAAATCTTGTCGCCGGTGTTCAAAAAAATGATGACCCCCCCTGAATTTTTCGCGAAAAAGATGATGACCCCCCCTTTGTCAGACGAAAAAATTTGATGACCCCCCCCCCCCCCCCCCCCCGCTGAAAAATAACCAAAACCCATATGTCAAATTTACCGGCACGGTTTGGATTTGAACTCCGGTACGCGGCGCACTTTATTCGTGTAGCAGAGATGAAAGTACACAAACTTCTCAGCCACATCCATGCAAAACATCTGTTAATTAGGACGACTGTAAGGCAATTTTGAACTTCATTTCCATGGACAACTTATGTCCATGGACATTGTACAAAGTAAACTTTATTTGAGTGGTTCGCCAAAGGCAGCCCTCCGGTTAAGAGGGTCATCGGCAGTGTTCCCGCTAAGGCTTATTTGCGCGCCAATTGCGCAGTGTCTCCGACTGCTCTCGCAGTGAAATTTCATGTTTTGCGCAACTTTAGTCTCAGTCATTTCGATCGGTAGTTTTGGAAACGATAACTCGGGGTGAAATGTGCGATCTCGGCGTAGATTTTACTTCCGCGTTTCGGGTTTAGCGCCCGTTGGTGGCGCAGTTGCCACCAACGTTCATTGTACGTTGTGACGTACCTCAGTAAATTAGCATATACATGAACGGACCCAGCTGTGAGACAATAATCCGACGTATCTCAACACAGTCCCGGAGGGACCGTGATCTCAAGTTGCGCACCCTCTTGAAACCTCAGAGGGAACACTGGTCACACATTAAATGGGCCATTACGTAAAGTCAACTTTATTCTAGTTGGCAACCAAAGGTGGCCCGCTGGTAAAAAGAGGGTCGATCATGGCCATTGCACGAAGTAACTTTACTGACCATGGCCGCTGAAGGCGTCCGGCCGTTAAGATGGTCATGCGGTATTACAATAAAGTCAATTTATTGTAGTGGGCCGCCGCAGGCGGCCCGCCGGTAAAGAGGGTCGATCATGGCCATTGCATGAAGTAAACCTAATTGGAGTGGGCCGCCAAAGGCGTCTGCCCGTTAAGAGGGTCATGGGTAATACATAAAGTATATATTTATTGTAGTGGGCCGCCGAAGGCGGCCGCCGGTAAAGAGGGTCGATCATGGCCATGGCATAAAGTGAACTTTATTGTAGGTATTATGTTTTTGAAAATGTGGTGACCCCCCCCTTTCCTACCAGTGAAAAAGTGATGACCCCCCCTTCGTGGATTCCAAAATTATGATGACCCCCCCCTGGATTTTGCCGGCCCCCCCCGGCCGTAAAAACTGAACGGTACCTTAGTCCCTTTCAAAGAACAGCTGAAAGAAGCTGGGTCGAGTATTCGGCCGTGTGAGGGCGTTTTTGGACACCCAAACAAAAAATGTCCGCCGGAGCGCACAAAGTTCCCACATTGACCGAAATTTCCCGTTTTTCCTCTTGAAATTCACATTAGTAAACTTGAATTGCAGGTATAGCTTATATTCAAGGATGTAATCTACCCTTTTTCACCATACATCCCCCTAGTAGGTCAGTTTTGGATGAAAAGCCTCAGCACGTCAGCAAACGCTTAATCCAATAAAAAAAATAAGAGAATTAAATTCTTTCTGTTTGGACTCACTTTGTTTCCCTAATAATTAATAATATAAATGGGTAACTGTCTGTATCTCGTGTTGTACCAAATGCTATGACAACCTTCGGGGTTTCCTACCCTCCACAACCCCACTCTCGCCCACGCCACGCAATATGACCTTGATATTTATTTATTTATTTATTATTTATTTTTATTTATTTATTTATTTATTTATTTATTCATCTTTATACTGGTTAGCTCCCTCAGTAAAAATGTACTGATTTTCAGGGAGGACCAGTGCAAAATAAAATAAAATATTGTAATAAATAAAACTTAAATAACACTAAAGGGAATAAAAAGCAATATAAATAACAAGGTAGACAAAGTAAAATCACGTGGCAACAAAAAGACAGCAATATACCAAATGTATACAATACTGCAAAACCTACACATAATCACACTGGAGGATATTTCTTAAGCATTTGTTTAAATTGGCGTACAGAGGTGATATCGTGAAAAACAGCAGGTAAATTGTTAAAATAATTTATTGCACGATAAAGGAATTACGTGCTGTAGTTGTTCTATAAGAGGGAAGAATAAATCTGTGAGAATTTCTTGTCTGATAACGATGTGTTGATTTATAGCAATCGAAAAGGGTTCTAAGTATGGTGGAACAATGTCCCCTTGATATTCGCATTTGAAGGTAGCAGCTGTAATTTGTATTACAAATAGCAACTTTCCTTAACTGAAAATAACTTGACATTGACGAAGATAGTCCGAAGAAAAGTAGTTTAGGAGTAAGCGCCAGAAAATGTCATCCCTCTCATAGAAGCCGCTGGGTCGAGTACTCGGCCGTGTGAGGGCGTCAAGTTGGGCACTCCCAACAAAAAAATCCCCCGGGCCGAGGCGCACAAACGTCCAAAATTGGCCGAATTTTCCCATTTATATCCTTGAAATGCAAATGATTAAACTTGCATGGCAGAGTTCGCTTATATTCAAGCATATAATGGACCTTTTTCAACATACAGACACCTATTAGGTTCAAATTTTGGATGAAGTCTCCATGCAGAGGCAATCTTCAATTTTAATCCAATCAAAAGACTAAGAGTATTAGATTCAGTCTAGTAGACATTTAGCTTTGAAAAAATTGGACATAGACTCAATATTTCCCCGAAATTAATGGGAACCAAAAATACCGCAAAGCATGGCATGCGTAAAACGTTTTTACTCACGTGAACTTCAGAGGTTGGTGACCCTGAGTGACCCCAGGTTTGCGAAGAAATATACGTTTGGCGCAGTCGTATAAAGTTTGATGACCAGGGGTGACCCAAGGTCATCAACTTTTTTGGACTACTTGTAATGTTTTGATCTGAAATCAGGCTAATTCGTTATTTTTACGGAGGGAGGTCGGTGAATTTTTTTTACAAAATCGTTTTAGGGGGGTGGTCAAATTTTACAACAAATGATTTTGGGAGGTCAAATTTTACGAAGGTTTGTAAGGAATTGTGGCAAAAAACAACAGAATTGACAAAAAGTATATAAAAGAGATAACAAGCGGAAAAGAGCACTTTTATTTACAAAAATACAATTTTTAAGTTGACCAAGACAAATAAATGTCATGCCATGTTAACGATATAACTTTTATATCACTTTGAATACCGGGGGAAATAGCTTCAATTTTTGAAAATATAGTGTTATATGGAGTGTTTGCAAAGATATTTGGATTTTGTAATTACATATACATTTAAACAAAGGGGATTAACAAATATGTATAAGAACACCAATTGGACAAGTGCTTTTTAATCAGTTTTTCTGACCAGTCACTTTAACTGACTGTCAAGTCCACAGAGGTAAAGTGCATCTTTTGTACTACTCGGTTCTGATGAATCACTTTGACTGATGGATGGTAGCCAGTCTATTTTATGCCAACTAATCATTCTCCAGTTGAAGGGAAATGGCGTGTCAGTGTCTGTACATATCAGTATAAGATGAGATATTGGGACCATGTAGATGCTCTTAAATTTGATTTTGGAACTTCACTTAATGTTAATTCACTAAACATTGTAGTATATGAGGAAACTATAAACAATATTTTTCCAATATAAAACTAGCTTAATCTGTGTATTTATAGACCCGTCCGATCCTAACTAAAACACGATTGAAATTAATTTCTTGAGAACAGATGGAATAAAACGTCGCCACAATATCTAGACAGATGACAGTGCGATGATCTTGTTCAGAAGATTTGCTTTCCTTGGTGTCGTGATCTTTGACAAGAATAACACAAAGTATCAGTGTACAACTGCATACAGTGAAACATTTGAAAGTGTCAATTCAAGGTGTTAATTAATTCGGTGTTAGGAATGCGGTGTGCTGGGTCTTGGCTAAATTTGGAACTAGTCGTCCGTGCAAATTTATGCAAAGTTTCAACGGTGATGTCGAATGCTAAACTGTGTGAAAGAAACTGATGATAGAGTTTGGCTGTTCACAGGGTGATTTAAATACAGAGGAGCAATTGTAGACATTGTGCAATAGTCAGGCGTATCCCAGGCACGACCTGATAGTCTCGTGCTGGGGCTACCAGGCTTTGACCTGGAGAAGGGGTTAGGCATTAGACTAGGAGCAGCCTTTCCCCTCCCTGCCGGCGGTAACACCCTCATGGGGTGCGAGATTTCGGTATAATATCAAATCCGTTGTTGCCATTTTTTTCTTTTTCGGGCAAACATTGTTTTTTTAGGGAAGGCAAACTAGTCTAAAATGATAAAAAAGACGAAAATTAAAGATATATAATCTCAACTGCCTACAGTACAGATAATTTGTAGTGTTTTTGCTCATACAAGATCTACAAAATTATAACATATTCAAACACATAGAATATAATATAAAAATAAAATAATCTAAACTGATGATATTAACAAATAAGATACCTATCACTTCGCATAGCATTGCCGAGCATTGACACTGAAATTATATAAAATACGGCCTAACCTTTGATTTGTTACATTCTACACAAGACCTCTGCCAAATATAAGTTGTATTGCAGCACGGGACATCTTCTAGCTAGGGCAGCACGGGAAATAATTCCAGCAAGGGAAGAATGGTCACTCATCTTGCTTTGAAAATTGTGGGTTGTTGGAACTATAAATGTCGTCTGAACAACACGTAAAATACTATCTGATAGGCCAATAGACTATGGAAGTTGTGACGTGCGGCTTTGTCGGGACTCAGAGGTCAAGAAAGGGCGATACGATATCGTCTCCATTGAAAATGTGAGACAACAGTATCTGACAAGGTTAATATTTTAATACTTTGAAGCCTCAGGAGACAGCAATGAATGAATATTCATTTCATCTAGTTTCAGAAAAGGTATAGGACGCCACCGGTAATATCCACAAATACCGGAGTTTGCTCACGACTTTGTCGGGAGACATGCAGGTATGAAACTAACCAGTGTCTCGTTTAAATGCAAATTGGCGATAAAATTTCTACTCTTCAAGGTGCTCTATATTCAAAATGACGTTGAATAATGTATAAGTTCTACTAATATTTTAAGTGACGAAGTCGGTTGTTGACATCGTATCAAGCATATTTTATTTCAATTTCTCAATTTTTAAATTTCTTTATTTCTTCATTTCTTTATTTCTTCATTTCGTCATTGTGCCGTTTTACGTTTTCGTCGATTATAATTTCCCCAGAAATCCCTAATAATTGGTAATATAAACGGGTAAATGTCTTGCACTTGTGTGGTACCCAACCCGGTGAAAACTTGAACAAGAACTCTCAAAGGAGCCGAGTCGAGTACACGGCCGTGTGAGGGCGTTCTTGGCACACCAACAAAATATCCGCCGGAGCGCATAAAGTTCCAGAGTGGCCGGATTTTCCCGTTTTTGCTCCTGAAATTCAAATGAATAAACCTGCGTTGCAGATTTTTAATTTATATTCAAGCATGTAATGGACCTTTCTCAACATACAGACGCCGAGTAGGTCACTTTTTGGATGAAAGCCTCCACACATAGGCAAACTTTAATTAAATCATAAAACCTAAGAGTATTGAAACGATCGAGCATAGGCTTAATATTTTCCCCATATCAATCCCAACTAAAACACAGCATTCGTTAAACTTTTTACTCCGGTGAACTTGAGAGGTTGATCATGACCCTGAGTGACCCCAGGATAATCCAAAATACAGACAATTGTTTGTTTTGGTGTTTTGTTTTTGTTGCCTGTCTAAACATTTTTCAATATGTAGAACCTTCGTCGTAAGATTAGTTCACTGTCACGCGCAGTGCTTTCAGGTTACCCACATAGTTATAAGCATTCAATAGACGATATACAAAAACAGTGTATATGACCCTAGCTATAATTCATACAGGCTTCTGATTTGTATCAACATTTTCGTACATGAAAAGATAATTGACTTGTCTCCAAACCTTTGAAATAATTGAAATTACGTCGGCGGTATGCAAAGGAATATCCGTTTGGCGCAGTCGTAAGTTGGATGACAAGGGGTGACTCGAGGTGATCAATCTTTTTGGTCTCGTTCGGTTTCGTAAAGCTACCATTAATATTATAATTTTGATCAGAAATCCTTAATAATTGGTAACAATATTTGGCAAATGTCTTTGACTCGCTAGGTACCCAAGCTCGTGAAAACCTGGGTTTCCGACGCCTCCCTCCTTTTACGCCAGGCAATATGACCTCGGTATTCGCAATTTCAGGTAGCAGCTTTATTGACATTTATATGACAAACATGCAACTTTTCTACGCTGACAATAACTTGACATTGACGAAGACAGTGCGAAAGAAAAGTAGTGCTGCCAGAGACCAACAGCAGCCCTGTGTGCCTTGTTTCAGCTGAAACGTCAAACACTAGTATTTTCAAGTGGGAAAACTCATGGCCTACTTCCATCGATATTGAGTCTGAGGAGAGAGACCTCCTTGCCCAAGAGTTTTCCGCAATTAATAGTTGAGGAGTTTACGCCAGAAAATGTCGTCCCTCTCAAAAAGTGAATTCATGCTCCACTAAAGACTTACAAAACTTTCACAACAACACACTTCTGAAAGTGCGGTATAGCAAGTATAATAGACCAAACATTGCATAAAGTTCTTGATCAACAAATAATTTTCCTAAGGGATGATGAATTTTTTAAGAAATCGGTATACGA
Source organism: Ptychodera flava (assembly GCF_041260155.1). Classification (NCBI taxonomy): domain Eukaryota; kingdom Metazoa; phylum Hemichordata; class Enteropneusta; family Ptychoderidae; genus Ptychodera; species Ptychodera flava. The sequence goes on from NC_091939.1 coordinate 10,599,204, forward strand.
GCCCGCTAACGCAAAATTCGTCCAGACGGCGGACATTGTAGGGCAACGATCAAACTGATCATGAAATATCAAAGCAAACATTAGGTACTTATTCAAGGGTGGGAAAATACATGAGCATTTACTTTCTTTCTCCAGTGCAGTCAGGTTCAGCACACATAGAGAGGAAATGAAGATAGGGAATTACAGTTTACTCACATCTTTTTCCAACCTACCCAGAACCAACTCACCTAAAACCAACTCTCCCGGAACCAACTCGCCCGATACCAACTCGCCCGTCTTTTGATGTACATGTAATAATGTGTTCGTTATGTATCTTTTGTTTTCTCTTTATTTTGGCTGTGAACGGCTTACCCATAGAAAACGTATGGGGATTTAAGCAATATAAATGTCTTGAGTTGCACTCAGTGGTGAAAGTGTTTTCGTACATTTGATACAATCACGGACACCGATCGGGTTGCATGCCCTCACTTCTCGCTTTCGCCGCTACTGGTGCTAAGTCATAATCATAGAAGGATAAACCGGTAATATGAACATGGGCGAGTCAGTATCTGGCGAGTAGGTCTCGGGCGAGTTGGTATAGGGCGAGTTGTTATCGGGAGTCGAACAGAATGGAGTTTTCTATCATTACAATATTCAGGACAGATGGTTCTGGGCGGATTGGAAAAGGTGAACTGGTAACCAAATTTAGGAACACTGAACTTTCATGCATTCCAATCGGAATACTTTGATGCTGAAATTATTTAGAATATCAAACATAAATAATATGCTACTTCCTCTAATCTGAATTTAACTCTAACTCGAGCCCTCAGACTTCATTATAATATTGGCCTGGTTGCACTGAAAAGTACCCTAAACGTAAACTTTTCCAGACCAAAGCCAACTTGAGCTCTACCAAATGGCATTTGCTTCAGATAGAAGATAACTTTCGTGTTTTAAAAATATGAATGAATGTAAGTAAACCTTTGTTTAAAGCTCATTCCTTATGGGATCTGGCTTTAAATTACAATAAGGTCTGAGTGAACAACAATGTACGAAAAAGAGACACATTGGTGAGGGCTGATTTGGTAACTACCACCTCGAAATAGCGCCCTCACAGGTCATACATTTTGATATCGCCTCGGGATGTCTTTTCTGATAATTCTTAAAATTTTATCAATAGCAGTGCACATGTGAGTGTTGATCTTTTCATTTTCATACCATCTTTCTGTGAATATTATCTTCAAAGAATAATATCACAGGGTTTCTCCTTCCAAAACTTATTCCATGCTGATTTTTTCAAGCAGTGTACATGATATGAACGCTGTCAGGTTAATTTGTCATAGAGAAATTTTGGTGACAAATTCTAGGTTACATTATTGACAACCATGAGAGATATCAGAGTGATTATGGGTAATCATGTAAACTGCTGGTAAAATCTGGTAGAGATATGGATGTAGATCGAGATATGCTATATAGAAAACTGTGCTTTAATAGGAATCACAGGTAGACGAGGCCTAAAGACAAGGTCACCAGATAGCTGTCAATGGAAAAACACTGCCGTTTGTGACTTGGGTTAGACTTCCCTCAAGGCTGGTTTAATTCTTTTTAATCAAACAAACAAGCAAACAAAAAAATAAATACATAAATATATTTCAGCAAAATGTATAATGACTAAGTTTTTGTTTACAAGTTAAATGAAAATGTTTTGGTGTGATTGCATGGACCCATATTGATGTGCACTTGGTAAACACTAGAAACATCAAAGACAATAATATTTAACGATAAGAGATGGGGGAAAACTGAATTAGTTGAGAATCTTTACTGAGATGCAAAAAGGGCCAAGTGACTTGTGGGCTTGTCTAATAGTGGATTTGTTACTAATTGCGGCACCATGTGTATGGACTGCCATCAGGCATGTAAGTTTGACCATGCATCTACAAATGCCACAAACGGATCCTTTAAAAGTGAATGTTTTTGGTCAATGTCAAAACAGGAAACAACACTGAATCTGTTGAATTGTAAAGCAGGACAATGGCAGTCCTGAGCGCAGTTTTTCAAACCATTATTTTCAAAAATATCACCATTAAAACTTAAAAACAATAGTCAAGTGTTGTTGAATGTAGAATTTACATTGAGAGACTAATGATCACATGTGGCTGAATTTCACTGCTAAATGTATTGTTTTGATATTCAGCTGTACATAATGAGGTAGAAACGTGCAAGCTAAAAAACATCCCTGACACCTGGAATTTAAGCAGAAGTACTAAAAATATGTATACTTCCACAGGGTGACTGTATGCGGCTCATTTTAACATCAAAAGGCAATCACTGACATTGCTGTCTCTTTCGGGTTTTGTCTATTGTGACATACACGTACCAAAATGTCTCCAGATTTGGCAAAATACACCCAATAGTATCGTTGCTAATAGAAGACAGGTTTACTTTCAGCCACTGTCCACAGCAATACACTGAACTCACAGGGAATAATATTGCCAACAACTTGACAAAAGACGACCACTTTTGTTGAGCTCCAACAGCCATAGTTTACATTAACCATCTGATACTAAGTATACCGTGATAATTTGTGAAGTCATTTATCAATGTCCGTGTGCTGCTCAATAATATTCCTCCAAATTCCCAGTGGTCTAATTTTGCCAGCTGCAAATGGAAACACTGATACCTGGCATAGGAAAATATTTTGAATATTCATCCACATGTTTACACATTATTTTTGAAAGTCTCGTAAAAGAGAATTGACAGTATTTACTTTTGCATATATGTAACAAAACAGTGATATCATTTGGATCAGTCCCAACAAACTTTGACCAATGAAGGGCTCAAAGTGTTTGTTTTTGTGCTCCAATTTTGGGGAGTTGATTTTTGTGTTTGTATGTTGTGTTTCTTTGACCAAGTTTGCATCATGTGGACATATAATCAGTGTTCGGTCAATATTGACTGTCTCAATGGACAGACAAATTCACAATCTTATCGATGTCTGGTTTGTCTTATAAGGTCACAATCAACAAATAACCACATGTGATACCGATATCTGTGTAAGAGTTGACCTTGAAAGACGGCAAATTTATTTTTTCTGTCATAGATATTCATTGCCATAGGTTTTGTTTCCAAAGTAAGACATTAACTAACACCCACTTTAAAATTGATATATGTACATTTCAACGTCTTACAAGTCTACTAAATACATGAACAATTAAAAAGTATTCTGGTGAGAAACTCTGTCAGCACCCTCCAAGAAAAATTTAAAATCAGCTACGTTTGTTTCAATGTCCGTTTAACTTACACCAATTCCAAAAATTACCACAAAGCTAAGCTGTCAATAAAGATTAAAACCAAATTTTTCGGTTTAGTGAAAAACCCACTACAGAAAGACTGAAAAAACAAATTAAACGCTACACCAGAAGGAATGAAGAAACAGATTTTGAAGAACAACACTCAGGATGAAATTAATACTGATGATTTAATATCATCAAAGGAGGTACAACTCATTTCACATTCCAAGTTTCCATTTTGTTTCATTATATGTAAAGGGTTAGAAATGTTACATGTAATCTAATTCTGAATACTTTTGAATACAATTTGGCTAGTTCAATGGTTGATGATTAAATTCATAAATTGTCGAGGTTGGTATCTTTAACTTTACTTTTGCTGCAAAAGTTTGTTTATGGAGCAATGCCCAGGCCTTCCTTCAATCAAAAGCAAATATATATGGGGTCAAAGTTCATTCAACTGTCTCAGCCACATTTGAGAAATTATGTGGTTTTTATGTTCATTGCACATAAATAGAGAACTAATGCAAATTACAAGTAAATGTGAGGTAGGATTTAGAAATCAAATGACAGATTTAGCAATAAATAAAATAAAATAAAACCAGGTGTTTTTGTACTCTTCAATGTCACAAAGGTAAATCATTGAAAATGATCTTGAAAAAAGTAAATGTTTCTATATAAATTACAAAACAATTTAAAAAGCTGAAAAATATTATATCTGTGCTCATTGTAGAGAGACAATAGCCTTAACCTTTGATAATTTGTTGGAAACATTATTTGTACATCCAAGAGTGAGTTAGAAAGCCTGCAAGCAACATGGTAATATGTTCAATGATGAGCTCTATACACCCTAACATACCGATAGTACTGCACCTTTAATACCCTTTTACTTTGTCAGAAGGGGCAAGAAATTCTTTAAAACTTGGATGCTGAAAGCACAAGAAATTACTGTAAGTATCAAAAGTCAAAGCTATCATCCCATTGTGATTGCAAACAAGTAACATGGCAGTGTCCAACACATAGAATGTTTTACAAATTTGGTGGCAAAATGGCCACTGAAACAGAAAACATGTGAAACTCCCTTGCAGGTGTTCTCTTATTTATGTCCAAAACTACACAGATTACCTTGTTGTTTTAGACATCTTTTATGGTTTATTTTTGTATCTATGTCTTTCAATAAAATGTGAACATATTAGTGATTCTGTCTCTAGCAATATCTCTCTGAACTTCTACATCAATAAACTCCAAAAAGACAACTCCGTTCTTCCTCAGATTCTCGACTTCTCAGTATTCCAAGAGTTTCCACAAAGACTGTTTATGGTTTATTTTTGTATCTATGTCTTTCAATAAAATGTGAACATATTAGTGATATCTCTAGCAATATCTCTCTGAACTTCTACATCAATAAACTCCAAAAAGACAACTCCGTTCTTCCTCAGATTCTCGACTTCTCAGTATTCCAAGAGTTTCCACAAAGACTGTTATGGTTTATTTTTGTATCTATGTCTTTCAATAAAATGTGAACATATTAGTGATATCTCTAGCAATATCTCTCTGAAATTCTACATCAATAAACTCCAAAAAGAAAACTCCGTTCTTCCTCAGATTCTCGACTTCTCAGAATTCCAAGAGTTTCCACAAAGACTTTTGGCGAGAGATCTTTCTCTTACATTGGCCCTGCATTATGGAACAAATTTCCTTCTGACCTTCGCCACTCCAACTCTACCCTTCCTTTCTGTCGTTCCCTCAAGATTTTTCTCTTTAAACAGTAGTTTAATTTTTTTCGTTTTCCTAGTCTCCAGTCCCGGTGGTTCATTCATTTCCCCTGTTATTTTTTATTTTTGTTACTATTGTGCCTAGAGCTCTGTTCAGAGATTATGCGCATTACAAATGTACTTTATTATTATTATTATTCTGTGTACATTGCACAAAATACAGCGTGTTTTTTTAATTTCCTGATAAAATAAAATTCAAGAGTTGCCATTGACCTGGCATTGACTATAAAGTTTTACATTCTGTACTCTTGAATGACAGCACTGATAAATACACAAACCATTTGTGTGAAAACAAAAGTGGTTACTGGCCTTTGACCTTTGACATTCACTGTGGGTACACAGCTTCAATGATTCTTGATCCTCACAATTGTCTATAAAAATACATCATACAAATCTAAGTGACATAGGTTTGCTTCTTTACAACTCTCTGATGTATGACTGAATGTCTTTTTATTGGAATTATCAAAAAGATTTTAATATATGTCATATTCGATCTGAGAAAAATTTTCTTTTACATTGCAGAAGCCAATAGAGTATTGAACATTAATCATACATTATCATTATCATGTGTCGTGCCTGTTGTGCATGGGTCTTGGTGGATATTAGAACTGTAAATTCCCTACTTCCTATTATGTGCAGACATTTTCTCTTTTCTAAAGGCAATGTAAAACTCAGTTTTTTTGTACAGAGAGTTAACAAATCTTTTGTATGCTATAAAGCTGGCTAGTTCCTTTTTACTACAACAAATATAAATGTACCTTTTGCCAATAAGAATTAGGAAATTCACAATAACAAAAAGTTTGGGACCACTTAGTATGATCTGCCATATTTTTGGTCTTTTTCACAATTTTAATTTTTATCACAATTTTAATTTTTATGACTGAATAGGTTAATTATTGAGATTTTTCTATTTTTCCAACAGTTTGATCTGACAATAAACTTCAAACCATCAAGTTGACATCTGCATCAATGTGGCTTACTTTCCGATGACTAAATCATGATGGGTTTTATTAAACAAGCCTCTCTGTTTTTTTGAAAAGTTGAATTTCTCTTGAAAGAGTTGAGTGTGTGTTGAATCACATCTTGGTGCGGTAAACGTAACAAAGCACACTCCACTGTGGGATTTTTACCCTGAACAGAACAAATTTAACCATTCCTCCCCATTGCACTGTACACAGGTCCAGAATTCCAATTGTAAACAAAGAGGCTGGACCAAACCATGATGGTGAATGGGTAAAAACTGATAATAACATCACCATATCAGAGTGAAAGTACTCCAAATGAGCATGTACAAGAGATACAACGGACGGAAAAAGAAAAAAGGAAAATTTATGGGGAATTGAACTTGGTCAAATAGAATATTTGAGACAACTCACTGCGATCTTGATTGATGTACATTTTTTGGCCTAAAATTCCAATGAAAGCCACAAAAACAGGTTGTAACTTTATTTCTCATCAATAAAATTGCCTAGCACTTTTTGTCTTTTGGAATATTTGTTTGTTAATATTAAAATGAACATACAAATTAGGGGTATTGTCTCTGTTTTAACCATGCAGACAAATTTTTGAAGTGTAAAACTTATTTCTGAAACTCTCGATGTTCAAAGCAAAACAATAATTTGCATTTTTTATGAAGTGTAAATATATAATTTTCTTTCTGGTTGCAAAAGTAACAAATCAAGAAATACCACAGAGGAAAAAATACCACAAATAAATAAATAAAACAAGGAAAGTTCACTTGGACAAAATGAAATGAAAATGTTGACAGATTGATAAATTTTACTTGCATTGTTCAAACAAAAACTATTCTTGAATATTTAATTTTGCAGTCAAGTTTTTGAAGTCAGAACCTGAAAGCTTGCATTTTGTAAACAATTTACCACAACAGGAAGTCAGTAACATAGATATTACTGCAGCGTTGCATTGTCAGTGTTTTGTAAAGATAATCCCATGATGCACCAATGCACTGGAGTAAATCTTGGTAATATTCAAACAAACACTTCTGATAATGAAAATGTTGATATGCTTTTGAAAGATGCATAACCCGGTGCATCCAGACACTGTCAACAAATAAGTATTACTGTTTCTACAGAGTAGGAAATGGTAAAGAGAATTCATCCTTGAGTAGATTTTATGTATCAGCTTCGGAACCTTGGCATGAGTGCGTTAAGATCATCTTTTTTGCCTGTTTAAAATTACAAGCGAACTTAGTGCGCCAACTTGCTGAAATCTTGTGGCAACCTCAAGCACACTGCATAATTAAGAGGTGTGACCTATTACTCACAGATTTTTTTAGTCATGTTATTAATTTTTGGAAATTTATGTCATTCTTATACAAATACATCTTCTATGTTAAATATGGCAGTCTGGGTACACTGTAGCTAAGACGGATATCCCTACTCTGCTGATGCATTCTGGGATATAGTACAGTCTGGGTACACTGTAGCTAAGATGGATATCCCTACTATGATGATGCATTCTGGGATATAGTACAGTCTGGGTACACTGTAGCTAAGACGGATATCCCTACTCTGCTGATGCATTCTGGGATATAGTACAGTCTGGGTACACTGTAGCTAAGATGGATATCCCTACTCTGCTGATGCATTCTGGGATATAGTACAGTCTGGGTACACTGTAGCTAAGATGGATATCCCTACTCTGCTGATGCATTCTGGGATATAGTACAGTCTGGGTACACTGTAGCTAAGATGGATATCCCTACTCTGCTGATGCATTCTGGGATATAGTACAAGATTAAACTCCAAGTTTGACAGTCGGAATTCTCAGTGAGAGTGTACATGTTATGTAAACATTTGACTTGTGGATTTGAAAAAGCTGGAAGACAAGCACAGACACTGTGTGCTGGATAGTAACTTCCTTTTCATGATAGAGGAGTATAAAAATAGTACTGAGGTTTCATTCTGTTGTTGAACTTTACCTACAGCTATTACTTCAGGACATCTTGAAGAAAGGTTTACAGTTTACAGTCTTGATACTTTACATTTTTACTGAATTTCTGATGACTTTAGAATTTGAACTAGGCAGAAGTACTATGGTAGGTGGCACATTAAATTCTTATTGTGTGGTATAAATATCTGTTGATAGCAAAATGTGTCGTTTTCTCTTTTAAAGCACATATAAAGCCGGTATATGCATAGGTAGTTTTTAACACAGCTTCACAGGGAGGTGAAAATGAGGTCACAAACCATTCATTAAATGGCATTGTTTTTTGTAACATTTTCATTCATCTCATGTTGGTGCTAACAGTTGATATTTGACCCTGAAGTTTTAAGGCAGATCGGGTATGGTTTTAATATTCAAGATGGTCAGAATCTGACATTTTCATGAGAACTGATGATTTTGAATGGTGGTATTCCAAAGAAATGCTATAAGTCAGATAATTCTGATAATTTTGCGATGAGCAAGACATGCACCGATACATTCTGCAATGCCTTACACTAACAAGGTTTACAGAGGGTCCGCAGCACACTCCCTAGCTACAAATAGGGCAGTGCAAGTGAGTGATGAACATATGATGTTTTTGGGGAGATTTTGCGAATTAAGATAAATCAAATAGGAACTCTGTTACAATTTCTGTTGTCCCCTGATAAATTGCATTGTTATTCTCAGGGAACCAAAGTAAAATTTACATAGGTACTAGTCTCCACAACAAAAACATTCACATTTAATTGTTGGAATGTGAAATTCAACAAACCATCAAAATGCAATTTTTTCTGGAAAAGGCATCACTATTTTATCACTTTTGCAAGATCTGGGCATAATTCAATTCCAAAGGACAAACATTCACCTTTGGTAGTAAAATAAAATATGTATAAAAGATGTTACAAAAACACAATGCCACTTAAACGCTCACACAGACATGGTGTCAATGTTGATGTTGCTTCAGCTACTGTCAATGCATACTATGGCTTTCATTTATCCCTTAGGCTTAAACAAATGTCAAATACACAGTCTGCAGACAACGGAACAGGTGCATATCATCTATTCAACCAGACACACAGGAAGGGTAATAAGTGATGTGTGAACAATGTAAAGCTGGGGAAATGAAACAACAAAGAAATGAAAAAAAAATGGATAATAAATGAATAACACTTCAAAGAATTAATGCTCATAAAAAATTAAAAAGCAAAGTGAAATGACGACATTAACAAAATTAGAATTCACAATGTGCCAATTTTACTTTGTGGTAAAAGAACCTACTTAAGCATTTGCAACTTTTATACGCATCGAAATTTAAAGATATCCTCGGGGAGAATTAAGAGATGCAAACATAATTTGTGTGTGTTTTTCTGAGGCAACAATCATATGGGTATCCTGTGTACAATGGTACAACATATTTAATGGAAAATGCACACCAGTACATGGTGTTTCATTGTAACATATGTTTCAATCCATCAATGGTCTTACACAACACTATTTTACAAACTCACTTGGCGATCATGCTCATACCAGTACAATTATTCAAAATTTTAGTATTTTTTCCACTGACATTTCATATCATTCAACTTCTATTCAAACCGATTTATGAATATCAAAGGAGTGTTTTGAGCTACGATTTTGAACAATCTGCATAAAATCTATTGTCCAGTCCTGTTTATTTGGAGAGCAAATTTCAGAAAATATCTTCTGTAACACACTTAAAATTCCTCATGGAAAAGTTTGTAAAATGTCAGGACTATATACCAATTTGATTGTTTGTACCTTAAATTAATACTATGGTCACTAAAAAAATTATAGTGTACTGAAATTGTCAACATGTCTTCCATCATAAAGTAGCTTTTTAATGATAACAGCTTTTCATAGTCATTCAGATTATCATGAACTTTAGATATTTAAAACCTGAAGAAATTCATTCTGTTTACCGATGTGACATGCATGTCTTTCGTAGAATGGTTTTTGTGATAAACAGGCAGAAAAATACCCCTTCCTAATTGACTAATGTTAGAGTAACACGGATGTAAATGATCCCAGTATGCCGCAGTAGTTCCTAGAAACTGGGGGGCATCACAAATATTCACAGCAAAGTGCATCAGATTGCCAGATGGTTCTTTTTCTATCTGTGATTGAAGAACCGTATGCTTGCTACACAACGACTCTTGCCTCTTTGGACTGTTTTGTTCAAAAGTGACAGAGAACAGATGTTGGGTAAGCTTTCAATGCTGTTGAAATAGAGAATCGTTTTGATGACGCAAATCGCATTAGAAATAAATGCATTCCCTTTTGTCGTGAAAGATTTGCACGAAGCATGGGTTACCATTCATCCTGTGGTGATTAATATTTTCCATGAGTCATTCCATTAGAAAGAGGAGGTGAGTGGGTATATACATATTGTAACATTTTAGGGCAGGGTGGCAGCTCAAATATGTTCTACTCATGTCGGATACCTATCGCCATTTGTACTGGAATGGTCAGAAAGATCCTGATTATTCGTCTGTCCTTTTTTATTTTATGGAAACATATGTATGCTAGGATTTAGTTTTCTGCACACTAAGGAGTGACTGAGATAGAAATCAAAAATATACCCAGACCTAACAAAGTTTGACCTTTGGTATAATACATGTTGATAAGTGTCATTGTTTCAAATCTGAACTACAACTCGTTTTCTCTGGTAAAATGTGATTTATACTTGATCATTTTAGAGCAAACGATGTCCTTGTTTGGACATCGTAAGAAACAAATACAACTATTAAAACAATTTGCAAGTACCAGCTATTCAGAACTGAAAATAAAAAGTTCTTTAAATAGTAAAATATCAGAAGTATTTTGAACCTGACCGATTGTAAATTCAGTTTGATTTCCAGGTTTAGATGGAATGTCATCTTGTTATAAATCTTGCATCCCTCTGCTCCTGGGAAGTGGTTTGACTGAACATTGTTTTCCAATGGCTGGGTTTCACCATTCCACAGGATGACAGGGAGGAGAGGCTTTGGGCTGTCTCGTTTGGCACATGCTCTGGTCTTGTCTATTTGATGGGACCCCATGACTTGCTCACACGGTGTCTCATATACCTGGCAATGTCCAGGGCCCGATCGTACATACAGACACCAACAATAGTAAGTACGCCACCAATCACACTCAAGAACGACATCTTGTTCTGGAAGATGGCCACAGAAATGATGACGTTCAAAGCGATACCTACATTCCCCAGGACTTGCAAAGTCACGGCTGACGTGAAAAAGGTCACAACGAAGTTCATGGTGTTGTAGCCGACTGAGCACAGGCAGCTTAGACCAATCATGTGCCATAGATCCACACTGCTGAAAAGACTACCATTGAAAAAGGCATCGTATTCAAAGATACAGGAACATGCTGCCAAAATTAGCATGCTAGGAAATGACATATGGTACAGCAGGCGTACTGAGTCCAATTTTTCTTCTTTCAATAAAACACCTACAACAATAGCAAGACAGAAATTGATAGAGAAAACATTAGTAACCACTTTCACAATTTTGTAGTGTTTCAGTACCACATACAAAGTAACTTTTTTTTAAGATTAATATAAATGTAGAATAGAAAGCCATCAAAAATAAATACATAAAATGGATACATAAATATGTAACTGTGTCTACACCCTTATCACTAAAATTAGATTACACTACCTTCAAATGTTTAAATGTGTTAACTTATCCATGATATATAGTTAATTTAATTTGGTCAAGATATATTGTTTATTTCTGAATCTTAAAATTGCAGTTATCAGTAAAAATGTCAATAAATGTACTTAGGTGTAAGGCAATTGTGCTCAAGTTTGTGTTTACCGATTTGTGAACAATGATAATTTAAACGCACTGAAACTTAAGTTTAAAACTTTTGCTCAAACTTTTTCCTCTTTCATGATCAAGAATAAAAATTAGGGGTCATCATGCAAAATGTTGGTACCTGGGCAAAAATTCTTGCCTAGAATTTTGAAATTCGAAGGGAAACTATCCTACTTTAATAAATTAACTCTGTAGGGAAATAATCAAATTGAAAAAACAATTTAAAAGGTATGTCAAAAACTTTGTTAGGCTATAGGTTTCAAAGTTTCAAAATGAGTCCAAACACCACCAGCACTGTAAAAGTGAGTCGATGGCACAAACACACAGCAGATCAGTAACGTAGTGCAGAAATTTGAGACACGGACTATCCCTGAGGCTTATTCTACCTTCATGAAAATTCAATCTTGGTCAAATCCAACATTTTCACAAAATTTTTGAATCCCCTTTCAGTCAGTCTAGAACAAACATGTTGGATAAAAGCCATCAGAAGCCAATTGATTGTCACCAACAACACTGATCACAATTCTGAATGTCATTTTCTCAGTTAAAGATCATATGATCCAGTGGTTAAAAACTTGAAAATACAAAATAGTTGGCATTTAAAGTGGGTAATTAGAAGTCTGCATGTTTTGACAAGGTTCAACTTCATAAGGATATTTTTAAATCTGACAAGAGTAACTAGTTGTGTGATGGTAGACAAGTCACCATATGCTGAAGTGAAAGTACGACTGCACTATGAATGTGTGACACAATGTCTAAAGTGAACAGGGCTGACTCATGCTCAATGGCCTATGGCGTGAGGTCAGGAAATGGAACCAAGGTTGCTAACAATGATGAGAATGTGCTTGTCAGCAATCCTAACTACAATCAACTTAAAAAAAGAAACTTGCTTTGTTGTGGGAAAATCCCTTGTTTAATTTTGTATACCTGGCAGACATTTCTGAAATGTCATGAGGTATGTGATGACAGAGATATCAGACATTGTTCCATACTTGCATTGGGGAAAACCCTTTCAAGAATGCATTGTTTCATACTTTGCATGGGGGAACCCCTTTCCAGAAATGATATAGATCTCACATTCAATAAAGATAAAACACATTGTCTCACTTTTTGTATAGAAATACCCCTTTCAGAATGCAAGCTTATCAAAGCAGTGTTTATAACTCTGGACGCCAGGATCTTTGCAGTTGTTCTACAATTTTATGCAGTGTTATCAGAAACACATCCTTTGCACAATGGCCTGTTTTCTTATTAGGACCGGTACAGAAAGAAGCCATTGCTATAAGGATATGATCATACATTAATCTGCCTCTCCTGGGTCTCATCTTGTTACTTAGTTCAATGGATTGTACAATTGGTCAATATCCAGTCCTATTTCATAGCCGAGGTCAATGAAGGGCAACGAAGCACAGAGTGATGACAAAAAGTTCTTAGATTATGCCAAGACATGTAACTATTATTGACACATATCAGTGTGGTGAATCATTAACCCTTTGAATGCGGTAATTTTTCCCACTAAAACTGAAATGCAACATTTTGCCAATATTTATGAACTTTTATGAAATTTTTAAATAATTTTGGACCAAATGAACATCACATTTCACTGGCTACAGGTTTTAATCAAAATTTTGGCAAAACCTTGAAAAAATTTGACGAGGGTATATTTTATAACGGTGACTGACTTTGGTGCTCAGAGGATTAAAAGTTGAATGAGACCTTGCTTTGATATTCAATCAAACAGACACGATCCACTCAAATGCTGTTATTGAAAGCTGTTGTAACCTTGAGTTAGGTTTACTGCAATCTATTCATTTTTGCTGAAGGTCAAAATAATAAAAGGAAAAATTAAAGCAACAAATTCAAGCCCTTTACTCTTTGAATGAGCATTGGTACTTTTGCATCAAAATCTTTTCGTATAAGTTTCAGTCCTTCAGAAAAGAAGTAGATGCAATAACTGTGGGCATCAACATTGAACCCTTTGAGCGCTAAAATCAACTTTTGTCTCCCTTATAAAATATACCCCAGTCAATTTTTTTATGATTTTTGCTAAATTTTTGATGAAAACCTGTAGCCAATTACATGTAAATGTGATGTCCATTTGGTCCAAAAAAATTTTAAAAATTAAAGGAAAATTTACAAAAATTGTTAAAATGTTGTACTAAAATTTTGGTGGGAAAACTACAACATTCAAAGGGTTAAATATTATCTTGTGAGGGGAAAGAGGTATTGGGCAAATACCTTTTATGATGTACAGTAAACACATACATAAACTTTATCTTCTGCATGTCTATTTCCTCATAAAATTATTACTTTGCTCGTAAATAACTACGGCAAAGTGACAATGGTCAAAGGTCTCTGGTAACATACTACTAGTATTTCTGACACACTGTACACACATGGCACCAGAACAAAACTCTCACTGGTGTTTTCTGCAAATAAAGCCAATCTTGGTGAAAGTTATCCTGTCGCAAATAATGCATTTTAAATTCCTGAGAAAATTTGGGGACAATCATCCATCTATTATGAAAGTTTACATTTTTGGGTAGGTGACCAAGCAATATTTTTAATGGCCCTTTTACCCAAAACACAAGTGTTACCGATGGTGGATATGGACCTGTACACAGAGCAATAATCAGAGGGTTATATGGCCACAATACAAACCGGATTCTGAAGATTAAATTTGCTTAGCAACAGAGTTGGCATTAACTGAATGGGAATAAAACAGGGCACGTCAGTATTATTGGCATTACGCTGTCATATTTACAAAGTCACAGCAGTTAATGACAGCACTCAGCACAAAATTTAATGAGTGAAATATGAGCAGTGCTTAATTAACCCCTATTGAATTACTTCCATGACTAACACAATTTTATGTGAGCTGCAAAAATTTCAATCAAGCAATAATAAAAAGATACAATGTGTATATTGGGATTAAGAATCAATTTTACAATTCCAGGCTTGTATCCAGAATTATATGGCTTAATTATTTTAACCAAAGATGCTAGAAGGTAAATTCCTACCATCTATGCGTTAATATTCAATACACAACATTAGCATTGTTATTCATTTTGTTACATAATTTAAGTGTGCCATTTGGTAATCCGTTTCTAGCTCCACCGTTAAATTGACCACTGTGAAAATACATCCCTTACACCTACGCCGTGAGTGTGTGGCTTAGGCCGCGTTCAAAAAAAAATGGTGGAGGGGGGGCTGGAGGAATCGCGATTGAAATCTTATTTTTTTCAGATCCCCCCCCTCAATACCCTCAAAAATTTTCAAGTCCCCCCCTCAATACCCTCAAAATTTTCAAGTCCCCCCCCAAAATTACCATATAGCCGCATATTTATTAGGAATGCACACAGAGTAAAAAAAAACCATGTAATGTGTCGTTCTGCACGCAAATGTTCAACACTACCTCTTATCAGCAGGTTGTAGAGCCATATACCTAGGGCAAGTTCTTAAAATTGATTCATTTTTAAATGCATCAGTGAACTTTTTGGATTTCTCAGTCTAAGCCGACTTGAGTTTATCCAACTCTGGCCAGTTCAATGGCACCAGCTGAAAAGCACACAAAATGACAATCATGAGAGAGTATGAAAATTGTGTATTCCTAGCTACGTTTAACCAAATTGTGAAAAAATGAGCACAGTGACCTACCGAAATTTTTTTTTTCAAAAGTACAAGACATGTACAACTTGGATGCCACTTATAAAATGTTTTACAAAATTGACAATACTGGAAGGTTAAAATATTCCATGAAATAAATGTTTTAATCTCAGAAATTTTGGGTGTAATAATGGCAAATTTGATAACAAATAAAAGATTCCATTTAGTCACACATTTTTCCATTTAAATTAGAGTCTTTACTGTTCAGAGTTTAACTTTGTGTTATTGGTACAATGAGATGTGAAAATTTCATTCACCGCATGAACTTGAAATGAATGGTTTTATATATTGATTTTAAGTGATTTTAGAAAAACTGACTTTTCATCGTACATTTGTATAAGATCAAGTATGGTGACCCCATCTTTTTTCTCTAATATTTGATTGTTCTCATATGCCAGAATTCAAATATCCATGGAACTGTAGTCCCCTAGTCTTCTATGTGTTGCTTTCTGGCTGGATCTTGTGTACAAGTAGATGTATGTTTCACTGTCAATTGACTGTCCTATGACCGAAACTCTTCTTAAACTACATCAGAGTCAGAGCTACATGTATCACTGTCACTGCCAGTATGTAGTAGCAGGGCAGTAGTTGTATTAACTTTTTATTTTGACAATATTTTTGTTCAGTTTATACAATTGTGTTCTTGTTCTACTCCCTACAGAATGTTGAGCTATCCAGTATTCATCTTGCCAACACAGCCTACGTGTACCGTGCATTTGCATCATTCAATTATCACCAATATTTAGACAAACGGGCTTTGTTGACAAACTGAATATTGTGTTTTTCAGCAGCATGCTGTAGAGAGACACCAAGAAACTGTGTTTGATACATTGCATAGAAATATTGAACAAATTATCAACAGTTGTAGCTCCTGCCAAGGCCAACTTGTTCTACGAAAATTTAATGGCATTCATACATTTTAGACTTTTTCGAGATTAAAGACATAAAATATGACAAAACGGTTCTAGATTTTGTTTAATTATTACTAACATTAGAACCATTGGACGACATCAAAATGTTCGGAGTCAAAATATTTTCAGGTCCCCCCCCTATAGGCAGAGCAAAACTTTCAAGTCCCCCCCCTCGACTACCCCAACAATTTTCGAATCCCCCCCTGAATTCCTCCAGCCCCCCCCCCTCACCACTTTTTTGAACGCGGCCTTACTGCTTCACTTTGCTCTATACCGGTAGCTGTAAATGTAGGGTTATGTGCTCTTGTAACAAGTGAGGCAGCAAAGCAGTTGCTGAGTGCTCACTCAGGACTATCAACATAGCAAAACGCCCCGCATCCAAACCGTCCTATTCCCTTTTAATTCACAGAGCACACCTATAACGAAGGAGACAAAACACACACCTTGGAGTATACTCTTCGTACTTCTAAGAAGCAAAGCGACTACCGCCGCTAAGAACCCGATGTAACTGAAATTGAGTTCTCCGAAGGTGCAGATGAGACCGCCCACGACCAACGGTGCCATCGAGTAATAAACGTACAAGTCGTGTTTATAGTCAAACACGAGGCGAGACATCGCAACTGTCACAGCTGGGCTCGTGGCCATGAGCATCTTCAGAAAAGACACGTATAGATATTTCAGGGCGATGTTTCCGCATGCTATACTGATGCAGAACGCGAGGCTCAGGATGGACACTTTCCGAGAAAGATGCGGTGGGATTTTGAGACGGTCGTCTCCATCTCCATATGCCGCTCCGAAGGGAGTAAAACGAATAATTACGGACTGGACTACGAAGAGAGTAATCATGTGTAATGTTGTCAGTATAATAGGGTAGTTGAAGTTATATTGCACAAATATCCATTTGTTGACATTTGACATTGCTATGTTAAGTAACAGCCATCCTATAATTGACAGATGTCCAAAAATACGTATTTCAGTCATTCCGCTCCAGATCCTGTATTCCTTCCTGAGAGTAGGATGCTTTCAAAGTTTCGACGTCTCCGGAGTGTACCTTCGATTTTTTTCCAAGTGGTTTGAACAAAATGAATGAAGCTCAACTTGACCTTGCTTGAATATATCACACGTACAGAACGAGTAGTCGACGTTAGCCGCTAGACTTTACATCCGTCCTCTTGATGTAGTTGCCTGGGATCTGATATCTGTCGTATGTCTACGACCACCGCAGTAGCTGTGGCCTCGAGAGATGAGTAATCGCCTAAATATAGCATATTATGATCACTAATGTCCTGGAAGTCCAGTCAGCAATGTAAGAGCGCCCTCGGCCTATTTTACCTTGTTCGAGTAGAAGTTCAGATATGTGCCAATGAATTGCAATATACACAATAAAGTCCGATAATTTCACAAGAATATTTAAGTTTTCGATAATAAATGAAATTTCATAGAAAGGAAGGTATCAATCACGCCCACGGGCTTCTTTGACGCTTGCAATATAGTGACTCTTTGAACGAGGTCATAGTGGATCTAAAATGGCAGCCCGCATAAGCTCCGAGCTCGAGTCGAGTTCGGACGAAGATGAAAAATTACGTTTGCAGGATGCTGTTGTCAACCAAAGTGAACTGCAACATAATTTTGGTAAATACAGCCTTGAATCGTCATGTTATTAGCTCACATTTGGTATACCAATGTGAGGCTATCTTATAAGATGAAGTCGGTTATGTATGTATGCACGTATGTGGGGTATTTGTATGTATCATTGTATGTATGTATATAATATGTAACAGGTCTGACCTGAGAGCAAGCGCAGCGTAGGGTATATCGTCATTGTCATTGATGTTGATGCAAGACGCATATTTTGGCCATTGAGTTTGAATTGCTGTCGATTGTTTTCTAGAATAACATTTATAGATTATTATAGCAATTTAACTCGGAAATGCCAAGTTCACTAACGAAAATTATTTAAAACTGGTAAATTATATAATTCAGAACAGTTTATTGTAACAGGGGCGGGAACAGAGGCGGTCTAATGTAAAACACGTACTATTCCCGTCGGCGGTAGTCTCAGCACACTATTTTAATTCTCGCGTGAGTTGACCGTTCGTTCTCGCGAGAGTTGGCTTGTTTCAAAATGGCGGCGCCTAGTGATGACCGATCCGGGCTTTCAAAAGTGATCGAAAATAGTCATTTTGAAACAAATTTCACACTTTCTTTGGAATAGAGAGATTCTTTTGTCGGAAATACACATTGTCGAGTAGGATTTGTGGTAGATTATATCTTTAATTTCACGCAATCCGTGTAAAAGTATTCAAAATGGCCGCCTCCATGGAAGTGCTCTCCTTCTCCTTTCACAAAACTCGTAGGTATATATAGATTCCATTCTAAATTTCTTGTACACACGTTAGTCTTAATGCTCGCTTCGCGAGCGGCCTTCGGCCGCTCTCGCTGCGCTCGCTATCATGTATGTATGTATGTATGTATGTATGTATGTATGTATGTATGTATGTATGTTGTTGTGAACTTGTGTGTATGTATGTATGTATGTAATGTATGTATGTCAACATCAAAAACGTGAACCGCTGCACGTTTCAGCTTGGTATTTGGTGTGTGGATACATCCTGGGCTTTTGCATTGCCAAAATTATGCAAATTAGCTTCAAAAATGTGAAAATGGTCAAGAATTAAATAACTCAAGAACTGCAGCTGTTTTGATTGCTTTGGAAATTTGTGTGCGAGTACCTTAGGTGAACCTTACACAGTTTTATGAATATTGTGAAGATATCCTGAATTTTGTATTTTTGCTGAATTTTTTGCTTATTTTAAGTAAAAATTCTTCTTCTCTGAAACTGCTGGCCCACTTGCTCTCAAATTTGGATTGGGTTTTTGCAAGGGTGTTGCCCTTCTAATTTGTTGAAATTGCGACAAAATTGGAAAAATTACTGTTTTGGAGCAATTTTGTCATTTTTAGTCAAAAAATCTTAAAAAATATTTTCTTTTTAAAGCCGTTGAACAGACAGCATTTATATTTGGTAGACAGATGTCCTGGGATGGCAATAGTTAGATATGTGGAAATTGTCCTGAAATATACAAATTTGTATTTTTAAGACAATTTTGTCATTTTTGGTCAAGAAAACTTGTTCTCAAAATTACTTGTCTGATAGCTTTGTCATTTGGTATAAAAGTCCCAAGGGATGTTATTAGATACATTTTCTACTCAAAGTGTTGGGAAACCCTCAAATATGTATATTTTAGGTAAGGTAATTTTCTCTGTTTGTGACCTTAAATGACCTATACAACCCAGGATATGTTGTGATACAGTTCCGAAGGCTGTGAACATAATTTTGTCATATTTGGTATCAATTTGTTGTAAAATTTGATCCAGAAAACAAAGCTGAGGTTAAATTTTTCAGTGCAGACCAATTTTTGCAACTTTTTCATGTAAGACACACAAGAACTGATGAGAAATTTGGATCCAGGATAATTCCAGATGTCATAATCACCCCTAAAGTGGAAGGCACTTCACTATAACTAACTTAAGTACTGTTTACATTTGAATGATAGCAACTCAAATGTTGTAAATACATTTCCTGCCGTCTTGCCATTCACGGTAGCTCTTTCAGTAAAAATGATAAATACCAAGGGGTGGAACATTTGATATTCAGGAGGGGGTAGGGTCTAGAAGATTGATGAGGTAGCATTACTTTTTTACCACATACTTTGTACATTTTTCCTCCCACTCTTAATTTTTTCCCCACTCTCCCACCTTTTCTTTTTGTCAAGCTTGCTCTGGCTGATTTTTTTGTTGACATTTGCTTATGTATTTAGGATCTGCTTGTCCCATTGGTATAGAAGTTGATTCCTAAAGATGACCTCTAGTACCTAAGTTGGAGACCTTATTTGCTTTTGTCATTCTTGTTTTTCAGGTATAAATATTTCTTGAATGGACCAATTCAAACCGAATGAGAGCATGCATATAGTGTCCTTGACAGTATTTTTAAGATTCCAAGGAATGTAAACTGAAGAACTAATCATTAATAGATTATAAGTGCGAGATATAGGCTCCTACGTGCGTGTTGTAGACGATAAACAAATATATTGTATATTGTACTGGGGATGGAGCTTTTTTGGGGATTGTCTCTGCAACAAAGTATACATCCTATTAGACTCTTTCTTAGCTTCTGGTTCATTACACAGCTAGCAGCTTCTAATTGTCCGAATTTTGTCCGATGTCGCACGTGCAGCTATATTTAGTAACAAATCTGAAATCGCTATCAGCGCTATTGTGATGGGTGTGACCAGTAGCCCTACACGACTCCCTTGGCTGTTTTTAAGAACCGAGTAATACCCAGGTGTGTTCGGTAGGGGTCAGGTGACAATTTGTCCTAATTTCAAGATCACATACTAACAGTACTAGTAGTATTGAATAGTGCATCAAACTGTTCAGACAGAACAAACATAATAATGATAATAATAATAGATTGTTATAATAATCACAACAATAGTAATTAACATCAACAGAAAATTCTTTGTTCGAATAATGCTCACCGTGCACAATAGTGTACTATGTTTTCTGGAAAGACCTATCTCTGAAATTTTGGTCATGCATTTATCATTTCTGTCGATAGTTGACATGACTGTGAGTGTAGATCCATTCTGCTGTCCCTGTGGAATGCAATATCATTAAAACTACTCGGCAGTCATCTTGCTGATAGACTCTTCAGCAAACTGTATTGTATGTCCCTGTGCACTGGGTGTGAAATGTTGGTCTTTTAATCGTAAGCTACACAGAACCAAAGTACTGGAAAAAAATTCTCACCCAATGATGACCTTGATATTTGCGCCTAACAGTCTTTTCCTTGTTTCTTATTTCAGAGGTGAAAAACAAGAAGAAGACATTCCATTCAAATAAACCAAGTTTAAGGTCAGTGTGTTGTAATAGCATACAAATTCATTGTAATACTGTAAGTTTCATAAGCTTGAAATCAAGTTACAATAAATATCCTGATATCACTGATGTCACCGTACATCTTGCGCTGTTCACCTTTCTTACTTTAAAAGTGGGTTGCTGGCCTATTCAGCATGTAAGTTGAATAGAATAGCTGTGACTAGCTGAGTTTGACATCAGTATATCAGTGAGGTGCAATAGCTGGTTCTGGCCAGAATTAGAGAAACACCCTCTCTTGTTTTAAACCTAACTATGGTCTTACTACTTTCTGGAAGATTTTGTTACGTCGCGGTTATCATGAAAGCGTCTTTTTTACACAGGAAAAATATCTGGACCTACAGGTACCTATTGCCTATTGTTGTGTACAAAATCAAGACTATAATATCAGATGATAATTTCCACCTCCCTTTTAATCAAGGTTTTTAATGCCTTCCCCCCTCCTTTCCACACACACAATTTACAGACAATGCAAGGAATAAACTATACTCACACAAAAATGTGAACATGTTCAGTTCACAATTTACTTTTGTACTGTCCTTGCAGATCAGAACAGACCTTCATCCTACTGGTGTATGTTCAATTTTCTGTGATTTTCAGAAGTGCTATCGAGTAGGATTAAGTTTTCTTCATTGAGTTTCTGTATAACATTTGCTATAGATGTGCATCTCTTTACGATCGCCTAACTTTTATAATGTCCTGTTTTGATACACCTTTCTTCTTTCAAAAAGAAAGCTTTACGATACTAAAAAAGAGATATTTAAATAGCTTTCCACAGAAATGTTGTTAAATCGGACCAAACATGATTTATGTTGGTATGTTCGAGATGTACTTAACAGCATAAAAGTAAATTTTTTTCGTGTAAAAACTGCTCATTCTGAAAGAAATGATGGGTTTGATTTTCCTGGTTTTCTAGCACATATTTACTATAGAATGAAGTCTTAGTTTGTCACATTTTTCATGTAAGAGTTGTGAGATAGTAATTTTCATTACAAAATTGTTCATACCTGCAATCCATTCCCTTGATGGGGCATGAAAGACAATGTCTGTATTCTGCAGGAGAAAGGATGAAGATGAAAATGACAAATGTGACTATAAAAGTATCCAGGCAACCAAAGAGTTCCGCCAACATGTTGCCAAGCGACTTGAAACAATGCTTGACAGGTATGGTGGATTTCGTTTTGACAATATTCAAAGAACTGTCATCGAGGTTAAACCCCTACCCCCTTTTGCTCCCAGCTTGGATAAATCTCTATGTGATTTACTACTACTTTACTACTCTTTTTATTGACACTCTTTATCCTAAGGAAAGGGTAAACATCGTCAAACATAGAGACTTCAAAGAAGCTATTCAATGAGTAGCCAAAAACAGATAAAATCAGCAATAAATAGATAAATAAAGGTACATACATTAATAGAACACAAACTGGAAAGAATATTTGTTTGTTATTGTTGTGTTTGTTATTGATCTCTCAG
Source organism: Ptychodera flava (assembly GCF_041260155.1). Lineage (NCBI taxonomy): Eukaryota > Metazoa > Hemichordata > Enteropneusta > Ptychoderidae > Ptychodera > Ptychodera flava. Next base: position 10,622,015 of record NC_091939.1, read on the forward strand.
GAGTAGACACTTGTTAATGTACATTGCTATGGGAATGTATAATTTCTTGTTATTCATCATTATTGGTTACCAGGGATTTCGGGGTTCAAAGGGTCAGTACCTTTGCTAGCAGTTAATTTGTGGTTTTAAAATGCCATATAATAGCATCTGCTGTTAATATACCACTCATAACCTGTTCACCCCCAATTCCCTGTGAACCGGTCCACTCTCACTATTGATAGCAACGCATTCAGGCCAAACTACAATAAAGAAAGGGTTAATCCGTTTTTATCACCGTACTATTCAGAAAGCCACTGTTTGATGCTGTGCTCATAAATGTCGGGAAAACTGAATACTTGTGCTGAAATACCATCAAATAATGACTTGAGCTACATTCCGTGCAGTTCTTGCTTTACCTGAATGTTTTTTCCTTGATGTCATTGCAGTGCAATAGATGTTGAACCCACAGATTTTAAGAAGTTTCGTCGAAGTGATGAAGACTCTAGCGTGGAACATGAAGGTGACAGTTGGGAAAACAGACGACTCTGTATTTCCAAATCTAAAATTGCAATACTGTATGTTAAGTTACGGTAGATCTTGTCTCTGAAAATTATTTCAACCCTTTGAGCACCAAAGTCAATTTTTGCTGCCTGTACAAAATGTACCCCGGTCAACTTTTTCAGATCTTTGCCAAAATTTTGATTTGAAATTGTAGCTGATAAAATGTGATGGCCATTTGGTCTAAAATTATCACAAAAATTACAGAAAAATTCATACAAATTGGTAAAATTTGCACTAAAATTTTGTAGGGAAAAAATTACAGCATTCAAAGGGTTAACTCAAGAGAGACAAAAAATTGTAATGATCTGACTTCAAAAAAAAACAAATGTGTAACATTGAGTTGATATTTGAAAACGATGAGAAAGCATCTATGTTGGTTGTCAGCAATATTTTGGATGCATGGTGTGAGCAGATCAAAGCTGATCTCAATGAAGAGAAATCTGTCTTACTTCTATCCTACAAGCAGGATTCAAGTTATTTTCGACGTCAGATCCAACCAGAGCTCTGATTCTTGATGATGCGGAGGAAGTGAAAGCTGAGCAAAACAAGAGTAAAAAACATGAAGAGGAGACAAGCAGCAGTGACAGGTAATCTGAACCAATAACTGCTTGTAATGCATGATTCAGTGAAGATAAAATGGTTTCTCGTGGTGACTTGTTTTCACTATTTCTGTCGTACTGATGTGATTCAGAACTTTTTTTTCAAATTGACATGGTATGCAGGCTATAGCTAAGAATTAGCAATCACTCTGATTATGAAAGAAAAATGGATTGTGGAAGCCCTTGTAAAGCCGACCAATGTATCAGCGATGGCGTATTGTAACTGGGGAAACAATGCTCTTTAATGTTATCTGCGGAAAGGAAACGCTAGCATCTTGCACCAACCTGAAAGGATTCATTTGTATTGAAACACTGATACACAGATATTCCTAAGCAATGAGAACACTATACAGGGTTAGAATATGTATGTTAAAATGGAGAAGCTAGATTTGCTTTTCTGTGTTGGTACATGAACTCAATAATTTCACTCTATCTATCTATCTATCAAGTTAGCTAGCTAGCTAGCTAACTAGCTAGCATGTAATATTCAAAGTTAACAATGCTGAATGACGCTTTTTGAGTAAATAATTCTACTATAAAAGAATTTCTACAGAATCTTTTTGAATAATTGGTTGATTTCATAGCATGATTCATGAATAAATGAACGTTTGACATTAAAAATATATTTTAATAGGAAAGTCATCGGTCCACTTCACAAACGTACGTTGTTCTGTAGCTGAGCTTGTACTGTGTTAAAATAACTGGCAGAGGGATTTGTGTTCTCATGTTGACAGTGATTCAGTGGATGAGAGGCTGTTGCAGGCTGCAGTCACCCAGGATGATGTTGTCCGGATGGGAAGGATGGAGAGCCGCTTCGATGAGAACAAGAAAACCAAGGGACAGTGTGAAACAATTGAAAACGGAACACTCACATCACTGAACAGCAGTGGTTTGTCAGAAAATCAAAAGAAGAAGAAAAAAAAGAAGCGCAAGTCGGAGACAGCAGAGATGGTAAAGTCTGAGAATGGAGTTCACGTGGACTGATAGAGAAGTTGAAGATGATGCTAGCTATCTGTGTATAGAATGGAAATCCATACCTTTGGTGAGAACAACAGGGTAATATGTTGGAGCAGATATGCTGTCATTGTCACAACATGGACAACTGACAGCTTTAACTGGAAGAATATCCATTCAATGCAAAATATTACATTGAAATTTTCATTTGAATGGCAAGATTCTTTTGATGTGCATCCATACTGGTGATGACGTAAAGAACTGTAACTAAGGTACCTACGAGCAGATCTTTGTAGTTCTCAACGAACTGATAATGCCTGGGTGCAACACATGTTCACATTGTGTATAGCGCCCTCGTCGGCGATAAAGGGAAAGTACTAGTCCTCAATCCCTGGTGAATAGTGTTTGCCATTCAACCCATGATCTCTGCTTTGACCATATCAAATCACATAAGGATTGTGAAACATTGTTTAAAAAACATTCAATAATAATGAGCTCTGTGGAAATTTAGGAGCTAGAGAAATGACACGTGTACTTTTTTCCATGCAATGAAAGCTATGATGAGTCACAGCTACATGATAGCTTTGAAGTGACCAATGAACCAATGTAAATTTACGTTATCAGCTGCAAAGTGGCTGCTGCCTTGTCTTGTTGAATAAAATATTTGAAAATGTTTGTACTGCTTCCCCTACCTGCTATGAATCTTCGCAAATGACATTTGACAAGTCAGTATTAGTGGCAATGATACTGAAAAGTTCATTTTGATTGTACATGCAGTGAATGTCTGAATCAGGTTGGAAATGCTATATCAGTTCATTGTTACAGAAAAAGAGACTGTCTTAAAGATGGGCGAGACATTTTATCCACAAACAGATATTCTCAGCTTTAAAGTGGTGTTTGAAATTTCCCAGTTCATACAGAAGGATCTATCAGCATACTGGCAAAGCGTGCATGCTTGTAGCAATCATTGGCTTGTTATTTCCCAGACTAGTGCCAGCCTCATAGGCTGTATATACTCTCTGTTGAATGCTGCAACTCCGCGATTGGTCAGTGTGATGGTTAAATAATGTACGTTTATTTGGCTTGTTTTACGATTGTTGATACTGACAGTTGATTTTCCAACTCACCAATGTATGAGAATTAACGAGAGAACTTTTCCAGTATTATCATTTGTCAATGTGATCAGAAATGGTGTTAGTCACTCTTTTCTTTCACTTGGCCCTGAACCAATTTACAAAATAACATAGTCATGGAAGAGGAGGGGGGTGGGGGGGGGGGGGGGGGTGTCCAGTTGCATCACAAAGCTATGGAAGGTCCGCCTAAGAACAGCCAGGTGTTTTATCTGAGGAAAACTTGGTAGGCCCAGTGGTGTGTAAATGCATCCTTTATCAAATCAATAAGAAGCATATTTTTACCAATAGAAAATCAATGCTGGGGGAAGAGGTAGATTTGGCTCTGCACTAGAACTACAGAGGTACCTAAGAAATCATAAATCCGATGTGAAAGATGTAGCCATGATAGGCTTTGTAGTGTATCAGAAGATATTCACTGCAGAACGTTTGTTGGTGCCAACGTTGCACTTTGGAAACATTTTTATGACATTTTCAACATAAAGTGCACAAAACAAAATAGAGGAAAACATTGGCAAGAATTTTTCTTCAAATAGCTTGGGGGATGGGGGTGGCAGTGTGTGTGTAATTTCCTAGTTTGTGATTGTACAAGTGCTAACCACAAAAATCTTTCAAAGTTTTCTGTTGCAAGACGTTGAAGTTGTTATGTTGCCTTTGAATTGACTTGGTCATATTTGGGTTCTCTTCAGACTGTTAGCTTACATGGAGCAACTACTGTACCTGACACAAACACTGAGCAACTGGAGGAAGATTTGCTGAAAACAGTCTTATACTGACTTAATCCTTTACCTGCCAGACAGTGTCACTTCCCAGTCTGCCAAGTCATTAAAAAGCAGTATTGAGCCAAAATCATGTGTATTTTCATCCACTTGGCCTTGCATGTTATAGCAGCTTTAGTCTGTAAAAATCATATTTACAGTATCTTGGTCTTCAGAGACCTTCAAATCTTCAAGTCTTTGTTCAAATGTACCATATGGGACATGTTTTGCTTTACTAGTTTTAATCAACTTGACCTGATGGTGAAATATGAACTTGGCAGATAAAGGGTTAAACATGTTAAACCATACCATGCCAAGTAGGTAAAAATTCATGTTTTTACAGACTTGGCGGACGGGAAAATGACAGGTCTGGCAGGAGAAGGGAATGACCAAAATGTAGAACATTTGTAAGCAGGATCTGGTGATAATTTTGTATGTATTAGGGAGCATAAGCATTTGCATTTGTAATTTGTAAATATGTTTGACCTTGACAATGAGAAGGGATCAACTTTAGAGTTCATGCCAAACATCCAGTTGTGAGTCATGGTAACAGGGAGGATGCTACCCCTATTCCCCTCCCCTCTCCCCCTCCCAGCATTGCAGCAGACCCTTCTGTTGAAATAACAACTAGACCAGCCAGCCGTATGTACTTCATAACATTTATTTAGGCCTGTCCACATAAAACATCAATAAATATTCCCATCAAATTATTCTTTGAAAATTGTTGATTGCGTTCGGTCCTTCAGATTGATTGGACAAAAGTCATACATGCAACCCCTGTTCTATAAATAATGAAAAAATACTTGTACAAAGTACTTAATGCTGTCAATCACAAAAGAGTCATGTCATAAGAAATACTTTCTGTATTCCATCATGAAGTCATTCCGTCTCTAACTCTCGAAGAAAATACCCCTACGATTTTTCTAATTCTCATCACTCTACTAACTCCCTGTTCATCAGGTATGGGAGCACTTTTTTGGCACTTTTTGTAAAAGGTTGCATGTATGAAAAATTGGCTTGACACGTAGTAGAAGAAACAAATGACATTTTGCAAGCTATCACAAATATATATACATATATATCCGATCATATGTACCGTCACACAACCAGTTACGGCGAGTGATCAGTTTCTTGTTATAAAACAGACACTACATCAGCAAAGTCATTGAATAAATTAATAATTTCTCCAATTTTTGCAATCAATTACAATTAATAAATTTGATCTGTTCCTGAGAGTATTTTGAATCACTTAATTAAATCCTGGCTTAAATTTATTGATGAAATAATCTGGAAATACTGACATCATTTGTAAAAATTTGACTGCAACGTACATTTTTCATAGAAAGTCATATCTCATTATTGGGTTCAAAAAAGTGGAAATTACAACACTGAAAGCCTGTTTTCTTAGCCATGATCATTGTGTGTTTCCGAAAACAGAATCCTAGTTATGATAGAAGAGGTTTGTAAAATCGTTATAAAATCATGAGATTTGGAGCTTCTGACTGTACATGAGCTTCATCTGCACAAATCTGTGTCCTCTGAACTGAATCACACCCCACATCCAGTGAACCATTCAGGCAGATATACTGGTATACTTGCTGGGTCTATGTGATTGGTTACATTGTTCAGACACTTAGAGACTACATTTGATTTACAAAATCAAGACCAAAAATTCTGCTAGATATATAGTCATTCTTACAGTACAATTAGCTTTGCTTCTTAAAAGCTGGGAAGACAAAATATTGATAATCAATAAGTGTTCATTGTCAAATTACAAGAAAACGGGGAAAAATTGAAGGCCTGTCTTGTCACGAGTATGCAGACGGAATATGTACACAGGACATTCACAAACTTCTCTCGATGACTCTGCCTTCTCTACAATCTGAATCGAAACAATTACAATGTTCATGTACTTCAAAGGAAAGATGGACATCTCTCTCAAAATCTCTGGTTGAAATAGTGCATCTTTGATGCAACTTTTGATTCTATCTGATAATTTGCACAATGCCTGATGCTCATCAAGAAAGATAGGTGTTCTATAAAGGGCGCTGCAGGTAACCCTGGTATTATCCCATGGCATTGAAATTGTATAGAAAAAAAATGGAATAAGGGGTTCAGAAATATGCACACAATAAAATGGGTATGTGGCTTAAAAACTATCACTGCTCTCACTGAAATAAAGTGGAATTTTAACGTCCACAGAATGAGGTTACATTTCATATGCAAATCAATTAAGAGGTCAATCTATTGGTAATTGGGCTTTGTCACACGCTTCATTCTCTGTCAAGTACTCTTGAAGCACTTGTCATTCCCTGATCATTTCACCTGTAAGAGTGGCTACCAGTAGTTTTCAGTCGCTCTAAAATGACAGCTGATGCCCTTCAAAAAGATTCAAAAACACGTGAACAAAGTGCTATGTTGTTTGTGTTAAGCTTATCAAAATACGTGGATCTGTGAAGTGTGACTTTGATCTCTCACGTGTGACTTTGATCCTGGTAGTGGAGTTCTGGATCATTACACTTCACCCCTGCAGAATATTTTTGTTTGTTGTGCGTGTACGTACTCTGTGCGGGCAGGGTAATTGGTATTGGGCTTCCCCAGGTTTTGAATGTTCAGGATTAACTCAAAGTGGAGTGTCCTTTGCCAGGTGTGTCTGCAAAGTTAGCCGATTAGTCAGCTGGGGAGAAGGTACACATCATGCTATACTGAAATGCAAAGTTTACAAGACAGGTCAAGAGATTGGATCTTCATCAATCCTCTGCGATAGGCCTTATTCAGTTTAGTAAGGCCAAAATATAAAAAAGTTGTGTTTCTGGTATTAAATATGCCTTCAACAATTAGAGTCGGTAGGTCAGAGGAAATTTTGTTTTATTTTTCTTTTTATTGGGCAAGACCCATAAAATATGTAAAATTTAGAGAATTTAGTTGAATTATTTTGAAAATGTTAAAAAAATTGTCCAGCATTTGTGGGTTTTTCTAGGGTAGGTTGGGTTACCGGAAAGACATTTTTTTATGTGGCCTAAATAGGAATATTCTACGCCTCTTACTTAAGATGACATGCTGAAAGCATTCACACTGCTTATGTGTGCGTAAAATCTTGTATCGAATATCTTTGGAAACCAAACTACTGTGTACAAACATTTCCTCTGTTATGGTATTACCGTTGTTCTGCATACACAAGACCAGGCTTCTGTAGATGGTACCGGGTGATCTTTGAGTTATGCTGTGGCAATGCTATGGCATTCGTAGAATTGTCAAGAGAACTGAAAAAACATGATTGATAAATGTATCATTGCAGCATGAAAGCTCAGAATCTTTGTCTGATTAAAAAATTCTTTAAATTAATTAATTCACTGATTACACAGGCCCAATGTGAAAGTACTGATGCTCACTTAAGAGTTAATGACTATTTGTCCTTAAAGTTGACAGTCAAAGTACATGAATGAAGTAACAGATACATCACAAATACACAGACAGCATTGCAAAAATATACAGAAGATGCCTTTACACCGCATAACAGCTAAAACAGCTTGAAAATTCTCTCAAAAGAAAAGCAACAGAAATTGTATTTTCTATTTTAATACCAGAATTTCTTATTCTTGCTAACTGAAATGACATTGCACTTGCAGCTTGGGGGATGGGGTCTCTAAATTAACTATTGCATTGGTAATGAAGGGGAGGGGGTTACAGGGAGGTTGAAAAAAATCTGGTTGGTGCAATAAGTCAAACTATTTTATGAAATGCTTATGGTTATGATTGGGATTTCCAGCTTCAAGGCCAGCTTAGCTTTTGTGGTTTTTATGACAAAAAACCCCAAATTTTTGTTTAAAAGTATTCACTTCAACTGTAATGTTTCTGTTGTCTAGTCTATGTCTGAACTCAACACAGCCAGCTGAGTGTAGTTCTCAACAATGGATGTCTCTCTAAACAGATTTTTTATCACCAACCTGATTAGTTCAGCAGTCGCCTTATGAGATATCTTTTGTAAAGTAGGGCGACACTGAGATTTTTTGCCACCAACCTTAATAGCACAGTGGTCTTTTCAGATAGCAAGAATTCTTGAATTCTGTGACCATGCAATATGACCACGATCTAACAGTGTTAGATCATTTGAATACAGATATCAGATAAAAAACGAGAAAGTCATCAATTTGTGATAAAGAAACAAAGATATCACCACTAGAGATCTGGCAGAGTTATTCTCACTACAACTTTGTCTAAATGCTTTACTATTCTTCTTATCGCACCTATCAGATTACAGTACTTGGTTTAAGTTTTCGAAGTACATATAGTTAAAAAAAAACAGGAAAAAACATAGAAGTCACTTATAAAGTTTCTCTATTTACACAGCTAAAAAATAAAACGATGTTGGTCTCCTTTTTTTTTCTCTCAAAGTGAAATCTATAGGACACAGGGTGCATATTTCTAGAGAAGTCCAATATAAATTTTGACAACTTCACTGTCATGTTTATTACGGTAGTCAATCTTAAACAACCATCATTTACTCCGTCAGAAATACATGCAGTTCCACAGAGCTTCACTTGAGATCTGAACTTTTTGTCAAAAAAATGGAATAAAGTACTTCACATCGGAAGTGTTACTCCAAAATTCCATGGTAAGATCAAGAGGGATGGACAGTCCCGCAGAGTGGCAAATCTCAACAGATAAAGACAAAAGACTTTTGAAAAAAAAAATACACCCAATAGATACATTTATAGATTTGTATTCCTATCTGACTCTATTCAAAAACTACATTGTATTTTTATCAATGTTGGCAGCATCTTTGCCGGTATATTTTCACAAAGAAATATATCAAAAATTGGACCACAAACGAAAAATTGATTTTTTACCGTCTCTTGCTAGAAAAAGTTTTTCTTTGGTAAAAGGATTGTAGAAAATAATCTTAAATTTAGAATTATTTCTATGTACTATCAGAGGCTAGAACAGATAATCTGTCAAAAATCATGTGATTCTATTAACCACCTTTGTAGAATAACAATAGTGGTCTATTTTGTTTACATTATATATATTTTTCTCTTTACACTTGAAAATTTCATATTTGATATCCCGATGCACAGTAAAGAACCTACAACCCCCCTTAAGTCCTGTGCTGTGATCCAATATGCTTTCCTGTTCAATGGGTGTAACAGAAATCCATTTGCATCAGGGTAGGGATGGTGGAGTTAAAGGGAAACAGTCGTCAGAAATCCGCCTGTGCGAGTTTCTTGTTTATAAACAGTGCATTTTGTGCACATCTATATGTACCTCATCATCATAGCTGCAACATTTAAATTATATGATGTAGATTATGACAGACATATTTTAACTTTCATCAATCACGATCGTACCTTGGATGCAGTGTTTACATGGGTTGTATGGGTCCTATACGACCGTTGAGCGCAGTTCCCACGACTGTATCGATTTAAATTGAAACACTTAAATCCACTAGCTGCAGCTTTCAGGTTTTGTCCCCATATTCAATGTCCATGGCCAAATGGCAGATGAATTCCCCTCCAACCTAGCACATACCATCAATAATTTACAAAAAATTTGCAGTTTTACAGTTGGTCTAGTTCCCACTTTTCTCCAGAGCCTTCCATATACCTGTAGCCTACACATTTGAGATATCAAGGGGAAAACAGACAAACAAAAAAACTGATTTCATGATTTATAAATTACGTCAGCTCAAGTAAGAGCCTATGTCGTATAAGTTCATGGTATTATGTAATATCCTACATTGACGTTTGAACTTCAGTTGCTACGTTGTACCCTTCTAGTGTTCTGTTGTTGGCAGGGTCATCTTCACCTTGTCCTTGAGACTGCTGGGTGCTCTTATCATCCGATGTGATCTGCATGAATGTCAGTGTCTGGTAATTGCCTACACAAGAAAATGGATACCAACAACAACCATGGTCAAAATCCAGCACAATTGCAGACTTACCAAAATAGTTACTAAATTTAAGATAGAATGCGCCTCGAGGACAGATATCAAGACTCTTAAACCTTACACAATTACTTTTTTTTGTCTACTTCTGCTGGGGGTAATTGTGAAGCTTTTGGAGCAAGTAAAGGTTTCACAGGCAAGTTTAGTGAAAATCACGAATTTTACTTTTCCCCATAGAGATAACACGGGGATGTCGGCCATTTTGGATTTCAAAAATAGGGCCTAATTAGTAAACTGTGGATAATTTATTTCTCTAGTACCAAGATTTGCAAAGTGACCCCAAATTTTTATTCTTCATTTTGAAAGAAAATGGTTGAAAGTTTGCTTGGGGAGAACTTAAGCAAAAGTTTAAGTCTTAAATTTTCAAGGCGCAAACTACCTTAATAAAAGTTGCAATAAAAAAGAAGGCGCTCTAGACTACAGAAATATTAGACTCTGAGACAAAAAAGTGACAAGAGTGTGAAATATTTCTGAAATAAGTGGGAAAAAAGAAAAAAGAGAGTAAAAAAACAAAAAAAAGATGAAAAAAGAAGCAAAAAAAAACATGCAGGTCCAAAGTCAAAAATATCTTACAATGTCTCTTGTCTCTAGCTCCCCGCTTCCATCCATAGCTGGTAACAGCTATTCTTGTTATCAGTGGTATCGGCAGAGCTTGCAATGTCTGGCATGTGAAACAAACAAAATTATGAACATGATGGAAGAGAACGAGACAAGGGTGGCGGTGGTCTGACCGTGAAATACGTACCGGTGGAGGCATTTGCTGTCTCTTCCTTGATGTCAGCGTCGTTATTATTGGACAACACTTGATTTTTGGATAAATTTAGACCATCCAGTCTCATGGGAATGGTTGTCAAGGCGATGGGAGAGGATTGAGAGACATGGATTTGTTGCAGTTGTTGTTGTTGTTGGGAGGAGAGTGCCATGGCAACATGCTGTAAGTGTTTTGGTTGTTGTTGTTGCTGTCCTCCAGTAAGACCTGAAATTCAACATTTTGTTTTCAGAGTCAGCGGTCGATCGCCATGGCAACAGGAACTGGGGAGTGCTGATGCTGCGTCCACATGAGACACAGATATGTTGCCTTTCTCAGTAACACTGCTGGTAAGAGATCCTCTGTTTTGGAAAAAGATTTGCTTTATCCATCCATTGTACAATCAAAATGGTAGTTGAAGTTCTGTCAATGGTCATTGCTCATAACTGAAGGAGCAAGTTTTCAGAATTATAGTTCCTTCTATAAAGGCAAAGTACCTTTTGATGATAAAATATTAACATATTGAGAGAAAATAAATGTTGTAAATATCCAAGAGCTGTATTATATACTGGATGAGATAAATATATCTGCTGTGAATATAAGTATTATCAAACAGGCCAGTTGGATCATCCCTTCCCTACAAAGTTGTACAATACTTTTTCCAAGTAAGTTGGAAAACTATGTAAAATTAATGTCAAAACATTCTCATTGAGGTAGAATATGGCCCAGGGTCAGTTTTTCACTTTCTTGTTTATGTAAGAACTGAATTTAATATTATCCCGTAGATATCTGCCATTTTGCATTTAAAATAATGGTAAATCTACAATGCAGTTCCTTTCTTTTATACAAAAATTTGTCATGACCTGATTTTTATTTCTGATTGTCAAAGACAGTGGTTTACAGTTTCTTTGAGAATACTTTGAGAGCAAAACTGTAAAATTGTCCCTTGCAAGGTGCGTAAAACTCTAAAATATTGTTACATAGTCTCTGATTGGGCACTTTTCAGAAATACAATTATTTATAGAATACACCCATTTGTTATACATCATGGCATATCCTTTTTTTCCAAAAAAATACTGCATCTGTCAGTCTGAGAGTCTTTCTGTACATGTAGTTGAGTCGTCCAACTTTGCCATGGGGTCAACAGACTCACACTAAAACTAAAATTGGTATTGGTGTTGAGATCCTGAACATTATTATACATTTGTCACTACATGCTTCGTAGAATTTTCATGTGATGACCTTGTATGGCAAAAATATGACTATAACTGTGAACCCTACGAAGAAAATCATACATTAAAGGGCCCAAGGGCCAGTAGCATTTCATGATTTTTTTACTGTCTGTGTTTTGCATATCAATCGCAAGTGCTTGTTCTACTCCCAAAAGCATGTCAAAACACCCCTATTTAGCTTGCCAACACATGTGTAACAATTTCTAAAGTTGTGAGAAAATTTGAATAACTTCCCAGAAGAACAAAACATCTGATGTAGAAGACTAACAGCCTTGAACCCCGGCTCAAAAAGGCCAGGGATTGGGATTAACCATGGTGTTGAGAAGATAATAAAGTGTTTCTATTTTTTGCATTCCTTTGAAACTGCAGTCATTAAATAAATATGTTGCTAGATTTTTGGATAAAGTCCGAATGGGGTTTAACTCCTTGTACTGAGTAAAAATACTGAGTAAAACAAAAGATATTGGAATTTTTCAGCATCTTAAATTGAATATCGGTTAAGGAGCATCCTTGTCATGGCTAGTTCCTGGATAATATCCTTCCAAGGATCAAACTTATGGGTCGCAGTTGATTTGCATAATATTTACATAATCATTTACATATAAAACTTTCAATTACTATTGCACACTGTGAACATAGCAATATGACGTTTAACTTAAATTTCTCACCTGCATTGGCTAGTTGAATGTAATTATGCTGCAGCAATAACTGCTGCTGCTGGTGTTGCTGATGCTGAAGGTTCATCATCATCTGCGCCGTCGTCTGCGGCTGAATCCTCTGGCTGGTGGAGGGGGATGGAGGGGTCAACATGACCGAGTGGTGGGAGTTTGGGTTCTGCTGTAGCCCCTGTTGCGTACTCTGTTGAATGGCATGTGCTTGCAGGTTGTGCTGTGAGTTGTAACTGTTGGAGAGAGTGCTCACCGGCGGCAGCTTGCTGTTGTGGCTCTGTAAAGAAAGCATTCAGAAGTTGTTGATCTTGCATGCCATAATCTCTTTGGTAGGACTCTTTCATGAAGACAACCATCGCTTACAAAAAATGTCTCTCCTGAAATCTGTTTGGGATCACCATGGGATAATAACTGTCTGATACGTAATGGAATGCAAGCATTAATAAGCAAGAGTTAAAAAGAAGAGTTAATTTTGACATTAAAGAATGACACATCAGATAACTTAGAGACTTTAGTCAGGCAATGGCATAACACTTCTAGCTTCTAGCTTTCATAGAGAAACAATGGCAAATACCAAACCAAAAACATTGGAAAATAAAATACATTAAGTGTGACTAATGAAGAGTCTGCACTGAGGTTTTAAAATGCACATGAGGACGTTTATATTCTGATATGCCAATCATCCTTTTTAGCAGCAACATACTTAAGGGAGAGCTGCACCCAACACAGCATATTTTATTCAAAATAACTTCTATCGCAAGTATTCATTCAATTTTAGGTAATCTGTTAACACAAGATTAAAATATTAGTTGGGTTCACCTCTCAGCTTGGCAAGCAGTCGTAATTTGCGTGATAAAGAAGTGTTAAGTTATGCAAATTTATGCAAACACCCCATTTCCTGGCTTGTCTTTTCTCCCTATTTCAAGATTTCCAAAGAATTTAACTCCACTCTGGCTGGTTCAAATTTTCTAAAATTTTCACACAATGTTCTTTTAATGCTTTATAACAAAATAACTATTTTGTTTGGCGATAAATTTCTTACATTTTGAATAAGAGGCATTTTAATTTTGCTTATCATGTTTTTAATCACGTTTTGAGCGTCAGTCTTTTTAACCCATGCCATTTTAGAATGAGGATAGATAATGCAAAATAAAATAGTCTTTTTTTTTCTACATATACTCTTATTTCAAATGAAATATTACATTTCAGAAGATAGTATCAAATTTTTGACTTACACTGATTTTTAGCATCGATACCAAAGTTGAGTTTTTTCCCCAAATATACACCCCTTCATCCTTCAAGTAAATTATTTCTACCATAGTAAACTTTGGATTCTCTGTTTTGTTTTGAAAATATATAGTATGACGGGGTTTCCTTGTCATCTTTGATGAGAAATATTCCTTTGAAAAAATCTGTTGGCAACATGCAGCTCCACCTTAACAATATAATAAATATGGACAATGAACAGGGTACATGTGTGTATGCTGATTGTAACCCTTTTAAGTATTTCAGCCAAGTGCCAGTTTCTCTTCATGTGCTACATTTAGATGCATTAACCTGTGCACAGTCATGCATTCCCTACAATAGCAGGGCAGTTGAAATCTTGATGAATTGAAGGTACCAGCTGATGATGCCTATCATCTCTGGAATAAATTTGTCAATGGTTAGCTTCATTGACAATGCAAACATGTTAGAAGTGGTTTGAAATTGGTCACGACCCTAGCTCAATGGAATATAGCAAACTTATCCTTCATGGAGATTAAAGCGCCAAACAGGACAGGTAAACCTCTATACGTGAAATTCTCTGCAACTTTAAACTTGAAAAATATGTAATAAACATAGAGCTGTCCCTGATCTATAAAGATCATGAATAAAAAGTCTATAAAAAGTGTCCATGAGGATAGAAGTATGATATGTGGAATTGGATATCTGTATCATATGGATGAAAAATATGCCTAAAATTTTACTGTAGTTGCGCCTCGAAAATGAAAGAATTAAACATTTGCTCAAATTTTTCTAAGGCAAACTTTCAACCATTGTCTTTCAATTGTCTTTCAAGATCAGGGATAAAAATCTGGGATTGCTGTGCAAATTTTGGTAACAGAGGAAAAACTTGCACAATATTTACCAATATTTGAAATTCAAAATGGCTTCCATCCCTTTGCTATCTCTATGGGGATTACAAAATTCCAAATTTTCACAGAACTGAGCCAGTGAAAATTTTATGTACTCAATGAGCTTCAAAATGACCCCCCCACAAGTGGTGGGCCAAAAGGATATTGTGAAAGTTTGAGAGTCTGAATATCTGTCACTGAGGCACATTCTACCTTAAACAGATTTGATATTCGTTCAAAAAAGTGAAGAATTTTTGTTCAAACAAAAGTTTAGAATATTTGTTCACTTCAGAATATCTTTCATCTTTCATTGTTTTCCAACTTCAAAATGGTTCTGTGATACAGATGTAGCATATATACCTACCATTGAGGGTGACGAGACAGTCACTGTGTTTTTCACTGCCGCATTCAGCAACTGTAAATTACTCGCATCAAGACTGGTCAATGATGTGATGGCCGCACTGTCCATCATGGCCGCCACCTGGTTGTTCTGCTGCCCTACCAGCACATTGACTGTGTTCCCGTTCTCAGCTGTCGCCGTGGCAGTCTGAATTTGTTCGATGCCTGAAACATCATCGTGAAGATTACAATCTTCACAAAGACGAAAAAAATACAAACGACGACAAAGGTAATAGTGGAAATGGAGATGTTTACTTTTAGCAGTGAAATGCAGTGGCATGCATACATTATTACAATTTATAACATGGAAAATAAAACAAAGTGTTTTGCATTGAAGATGTACTGCCAGTTTAAATTTCCTTAATCATGTCGGGTTTAAAATTGAAAACAAAACAATGATATTGAAATTTATGCAATATGACAGACGCTACAACATTACAACAGTAATTGAATGACCATTATAACAAAGAGTAAGAGCTGAAATGACTTAACAATCACACAAGATCTGAAATTAGTAGAATCTTCGTGGAATTTATCATATTGGATGATAAGATCATCTTTTAAAATTATCAAAACCACCTGACAAATGTGTGCTTTGATGTATCACCTCATGAATATGTATCACCATAATATGAATATTCATATCAAGAACATCCAATTACAAACCAGCAGTGCCTTATACCAAAGTTAGAAAACTCACAAAGAGAACACCACAGAGCCAAATTGGTTGCAATCATTCAAAGCAAATCCAAAACGCCACTTATTTAAGAGAAATGACAAAATCAGAAAATAGGTGTGAAACTGAGAACCATGACAACATCTGTAGACAAACCTGGTGACGTATTGGAGAGTTGGTAGTTCATATTATTTTCCATGGCAAGTTTATTCTTGAAAGCTTCCTCTTTCCTTCGGTTTGCAAACCAGTTGTATACTCTCACCTCTGTGACAAGGTTTGAACCAAGTCCAGCACACTGAGATGGCGAAACACCTCTCTGACGACATTCGGCGCTGAAATGAATAATCAATCCACAGTTTTAGATAACTTGTTCTCTTTCTTGCATTTGCTAACTATTTATCTGTTGGTTAGGGCCAGTAGCTGTAACTGTCTTTATTTTTGTTTTAAATATAAACTGCAGTTTTCCCCAAAGCACATTGAAACACCAACTATTTAGCTCGTCAACACTGTGTCTGTGTATAAAGATCCCTTCACTTGTTTTTGTGTCTTTTCGCAAATACCAGGGAATGCTGTGGTAAATGATTTAGGGCGGCCTGGTAAAATTTCTGCTGTTACAATCATAAGAATGACTTGACGTACTAGTATTAAGCATTACCGTCAACCAAAATGCTACCCTTCAAATCCACTCTTGCTTCATTTTTACATCACTTCAAAATATCATTGGGAGTAATTTGTACTGCTATCATGTCAATAATGAAATATTTGCCAACTCCTTCAGAGTAAGAGGTTGCTATTTTGGAAAACTAACATTTGTGAATGATATTGCTTTGTTTAATATATATATATTTATATTACTTTTTATTGAAAAAAGTTGCAGGCAAGTCTGACAACCAAAGCTGAATTCTCTTATTGGCTACTATTTAAAACTGAATGCTTGCTATTGTTGAAAACTGACATGTGTAAAGGTTCTGTGTTGCTCTATCGATTATATTTTAACTACGACCTATTTCTTCAAAAAGTTACAGGTTGGTGTGACAACTGAAGCTGAATTCTCTCATGGGTGCGTTTTCGCCTTTTCACCTTCAATCTCACTTTTATCAAAAATGTGTATTTTCCACGCCATTCACAGAAACCCGCGGAACAGACTTGGAATATCCATCATATGAGTGCATTCACACCCTCCCTCCATCAGGAAGGCCAACTGTCCTGCCTCAAGCGATGGATTTTCTGTCCAGTTCAAGATGGAGTTACTCAGAAAGTCAATATTAATTCGCCCAGACCACCAGGATGCACCATAAATTGCAAAGAAATGGACTACAAATATAGACTTGCTTTTATTCTGTTTTCATATTTTATAGATCAATCCGAAATCAAATTCACATTTGTACAGCATCATGCATTTCACATCTTCAGAATATGGTATTTTGACTTACGCATTGCATTCATGTACGAGTGTCTCTCTCTCTTCCTTGCTGGGATTTCTGTTCATTTGGTATGCTCTGTACAGGATGGTCTGTGACGCTGGCCCCCACTTGAATCGGTTCCTCCTCATCTTCTTGCTGGGGGTCTCTCCGTCTTCGTTGTTGTTGTCCATGCTTGTAAATTCTGAAAAATTCAAAAAGTCTGGACGGGGTTTTAGAATCATGCAGTGACTTGACAGCTGAACGTGTGGCTTATAATAAGGTGAAAATGCCCTACTAATTGATACCTTCTTCCAATTCCAGCTGATTTTTACTCTATTTCCTTTGAGATCAAAGTCGCCGTACAAAAAGACAGGCTTGGGGCATTCTGAACAAAATCAGTATTACCAGCAAATATGTACCTTATCATTTTATCTTTAGTAAATTTACATGTTAATAATAAAAAACCAACAGAAACATAATTAAAATTAATGTCAAACAATAGTAAATATATAAATTAATAATAAACAAAAAGTAAATTTAATTTTACCAGGACTGATGACAAACAAAAAATGTAAGGGCTGAGCAAATTGATCTTGGCTAGTACATGTATTGTTGTACACAATATAACCAATTTCATATTCCATAGAATAGAGAGTACTTTTATCAAGGAAATCAAAGCAAAGATACTTCAATTGAATCAACAAGTTAAGAAATCCTAAAAATCAAAAGGCACATTGGTGTACGATTGAGAGAGTACTTTGAAGGTATTGTGAATGGAAGGAAAATTTTGGGATGATTACATGAACCTATTGTAATCTGGGATGGCCGAGTCACCAAAAGGACTGTTGATAATTACATGGAACAAAGTTCACACTCCATTTGATCTCAAAAGCCTCCCCTCCCCAACCATAATTGAAAGTCTGAAAGTGCAACAATATGTTAATGCTATTACGATTGGAACTTCCTCTCAACACAAAAATTTGATAAGATATAGGTTGTTGTTAGAATTTCAATCTGTTGCCCAGTTTTTCAACAAAATCTGAATGATGACTTTGATGCACATAAATGCATGGTTTCTATGACATAAGTGTGGCATACTGTTAGCGAGTGTGAATTTATGTACGGTATGATTATGGAAGCTACAGACAGCTGTCTATGTGAAAACTTGGCTAAACCCCTGCCTTTGAATGCAATGAGTTTCACATGTTATGGATGTGTTTATGAAATGATAAACCTGTGCCTTAGTGATTGTTTAATGAGAATTGAACTTCAAAACATGATGGTATATTGATTTTAGGAAAATTATCTCTTTACTGATATTTTTACTATATCCATGATCTGCTTGTTTCTTCTCTTGAAATCATAAACATTTATGTACATCAGCTTCGAAAGGTTTATCATTTCATAGTTATGGGTGAGTGGTGTTTGGAAAATATTTTTTTATGGAATATTTTTTTCTTTTCTTCATTTGTGGTTATAAATTTTAAAGGTAGGACACAAAATTTGTCATCTTATCGTTACAGTGTATTCCCCAGAAAATTTTGCCAGAGTGTCGGCTAATTAGCATGATAATTTGCATACTAATTTACATAAGTTAACCTATGACCTGCGATAGGTTAAAAGATTACTGTCAATACCTTCAAAAAGCAGTATAATGCGGTGTTATTGTTATATTTGTGGTGAAGGAAATGACAGAGAGAAGTATCAAAGATCTGATTTGATGTTCTTTGGTTCTAACATTTGATCAAAATTTAGGAAATTTTTTTGCCACATCAATATTGGTACTTGACTGTTTGAGTCTTTCTTCATCTCCATGAATGGCTACCGACCCTGGAATCAAACTTTTAGGATGTTTCAAGAGGGAAATGGCAATATTTGAATCTTGAATGGCATCACATCATGCATGGCAAAGGGAAGAGTGAACACACGCACACCTGAAAAATGCCATTTTTGCTACCCTCTGTAAACCATGTGGGCTGTGCCTCAGGTCCTGCTTGGGAAACAGTACAAACAGGATGCACTAGTACGTGGGAAATAAAAACTGACAAAACATTGTAAACAGTCCTTCACTTCTAATTTTGAATTAAACATCTTTTCATCAAACATAGAGGTATATTAATGTCTTGCAAGAAAATCTACTCACTAGATTACAATTTCAATGGAAAACAAAAGGCTATGACACTCCATAATCCTCTTACAGACCAGAACAAACTTGATCCCAGGGATCAAGTCCCTGGCCTTTAACAATACGTCTTTTCAATTTTTCAACTTTTGTAGGGTTACAGTTTCCTCCCTGTTCACTGCTGGTTTTCTGTAAACAGGCTCAACACTGATAACAATGGGCTTGGGCCAAACCATGGTGGTGAAAGGGTTAAAATAGGAAAGTCAAAATTTTTTAATGAGAGTTGTTGTTAAAGGGGCAGTTCTCAATCCTTGGGATCAGTTGTTGTTGACATGAGTATTCACATGGTGTTAGCCCATTGTTTTCCTTTGAATTTTTATCATGTTAGCCAATTTGCTTTTCAGATGACCTGCTTTTTTAGCTCCCATAGCCATATGTATATATGGCAATGGAAGCTATTCTTATAGGCTAGGGAAATGTCTGTATGTATGTATGTCTGTATGTCTGTATGTCTGTGTGTCTGTATGTCTGTATGTCTGTATGTCTGTCCGTCAACATCAAAAACTCCAAAACCGCTGTACATTTCATCTTGATATTTGGTGTGTACATGGATGATGGGCTGTAGATGAGATTTTGTTCAAATGAAGTTGTCATTGCCAAAAATATGCAAATTAAGTGAAAAAATGTAAAAACAGTCAAAATTGAAAAAACTCAATAACCACTGAGCAGATTACATGAAAAATTAGCATGTAAGTACTTTGAGCTGACGTGAAATGATTGTGCACATCTTGGGTCAGTATCTTGGACTTGCTATTTTTCATGAATTTTTTTGTAATTTTCTCCCATTTTTGGTCAAAAATCTTCTTCTCTGAAACCACAAGTCCGATTGATTTGAAACTTGGTATGGAAGTGCATAGGAGTGACCTTTCCCAAATTTGGGCAAATCGTGGTGAAATTTGCATATTTTTAGTTTACATGTCCATAGACTCCCATGTATAAGGCAGATCTCCATAGACTCCCATGTATAAGGCCACGAAAAATAAAAATTTAGTTTCTCATCGTATTCATATTGCAAAAAGGATGCAGTGACACAATTTTTAGTCCCCACGGATGAAGTCCAGTGGGCTTATAGATTGGGTCATGTCCGTCTGTTCGTCCATCCGTGAGTCCATCCGTTCACGCAGATATCTCGGATATTTTGACAAAATGTCATGTGACCTTGATGACCTTTGATCTCAAATATACATATTTGTCCATAACTCAGTAACCACAAGTGCTACCACCCTTCATATATGGTATGATGGGACACCTTATGACGCCGCATATTGTACCTCATTAATTATGCACATATCTAATTTTGAGCGAGCCAATAGAGCTAGAGGTCTGATTTTTGGTATATAGGGATAACTTAGCAAAACAATTTTTTGACATATTTGTCACGTGACCTCGGTGACCTTTGCCCTCAAATATACATATTTGTCCATAACTCAGTAACCACAAGTTGCTACAGCCTTCATGTATGGTATGATGGGACACCTTATGACGCCACATATTGTAGCTCATTAATTATGCGCATATCTAATTTTGAGCGAGCCAATAGAGCTAGAGGTCTGATTTTTGGTATATATGGATAACTTAGCAATACAATTTTTTTGACAAAATGTCACGTGACCTAGATGACCTTTGACCTCAAATATACATATTTGTCCATAACTCAGTAACCACAAGTGCTACACCCTTCATGTATGGTATGATGGGACACCTTATGACGCCACATAGTGTACCTCATTAATTATGTGCATATCTAATTTTGAGCGAGCCAATAGAGCTAGAGGTCTGATTTTTGGTATATAGGGATAACTTAGCAATACAATTTTTTTGACAAAATGTCACGTGACCTCGGTGACCTTTGACCTCAAATATACATATTTGTCTATAACTCAGTAACCACAAGTGCTACACCCTTCATGTATGGTATGACTAGTCCTGTTTCAAAATTACCTACATTACACGTCCTACACACACGTACTGCATGCTCTGATTGGTTAATCCGCTTATCTAAGGTCCACTTTCGGAGCAGTCATTGGAGGGACCTCATGTGTAAGGTCTCATTATTATGTATTATTCAATTTACAGCTTCCTGATTGGTTAATGTGTAGGTCCGGTCCTCCAGTGTTCACTGCCTCATTATGCAATCTCATGTACTTTTGGATGATGCCTGCACGTGGTCGCAGCTCGATCCCAGTATATGAAGAAAAGTACTCATGCCGAGTATTTGTCAAAAGATCTAGTTAGATTTGACCTTGTTCGAGAGTTTCTTCACTATTCATGGCATTTTATGTGATACTGTGAACTATACATGAATTAAATATTGCCAGGATAAATGTTGTCCTTTTCCCTGCAGTTGTTGGTTGAAATGGTTGATCAAGTCAATTTTGCATTTCTCCAAGAGTTTGTGAGAAAGATAATTCATACATGTCTGTCCAAAGATCGGTATGTGTAGGTTACGACCAGTACGACTGACCCACAAGAATCTATGACGGCTGGCACAAGCTGTATTCAGTTGACAGCGAACAACTGTTCTCACACGGTCACAATTTTCGATGCGGTTTACAGAATTATATAATAAACCCCATGTGTTTCCCTTCAAGCTCTATTGTTTCCTCTTGTCATTCACAGGCCTCACTGTTGTCGATGCGGCCAATGCCCCCGTCAAATCAAAATGAAAAATGAAAAACGTGAACTATGTACGTAAACAACAATTGGAAAACAACGAGCCAACATGCCTGTAATGCATACAGTGACAGGGATAAGTAAAAACATGGAAATTTAACACATGAAGGTTTGTCGGGCGTTTTTCGTTGTAACTTTCGGCCGATCCGTGAAAATCACGAAAAACGTATTACTTCAGCGGTAGCCAGGAAGCACGTGGGACATTGCATAATGAGGCAGTGAACACTGGAGGACCGGACCTACACATTGACCAATCAGGGAGCTGTAAAGTGAATAATACATAGTAATGAGACCTAACGCATGAGGTCCCACCAATCAGCGTAACGCAAATGGACCTTAAATTACCAGATGAACCAATCACTGATGTTGGTACATATGTCATGGACCTGACTTATGAAACAGGACTATTGGGACACCTTATGATGCCACATATTGTACCTCATTAATTATGCACATATCTAATTTTGAGCGAGCCAATAGAGCGAGAGGTCTGATTTTTGGTATATAGGGATAACTTAGCAATACAATTTTTTTTACAAAATGTCACGTGACCTCGGTGACCTTTGACCTCAAATATACATATTTGTCCATAACTCAGTAACCACAAGTGCTACACCCTTCATATTTGGTATGATTGGACACCTTATGACACCACATACTGTACCTCAATAATTATGCACATATCTCATTCTGAGCAAGCCAATAGAGCTGGATGTCTGATTTCTGATATATAGGGATAACTATAGGAGAGAAATTTTTTGACCAAATGTCACGTGACCTCGATGTCCTTTTACCTGAAATATATGTTTATGTCAATAAATAAGTAACCACAAGTGCTATGTCCTTTGTATTTAGTAGGATTGGAGACCTTATTACAACACACGCTTTACCTCATTAATTATGTACACATCTAATTCTGGGCAAGCGAATAGAGCTAGAGATCTGATTTTTATGCATATAGGGACTAATTAGCAATATAATTTTTTTTTTCAAGATGCCATGTGACCTCGATGACTTTTGACCTTGATTATACATATATATGCATATCTCAGTAACCACAAGTTCTATACCCTCCAATTTTGCCGGGATATTAGACCTTAAGATGTCACATCTTGCACCTCATTTATAATGCGCATATGTAAAATTTCTTGGCTGGCCAATACTGCTAGAGTTCTGATCTTTTTTCCAGATTTAGAACCATAACTTAGACATGCCTCATGTGTTTCAAAGTGGGAACAACGACATAGACCTATGTGCCCATAGATCTCAACATATTCACTCCAGTGATACTTCTTAATGACCACATTTTCCTGCCCCATCAAGACTAATACTCCTATTACAAGTGGGGACTATGTCATTGTAAATGACTTGTTGAGTTAAT
This sequence comes from Ptychodera flava, assembly GCF_041260155.1. Lineage (NCBI taxonomy): Eukaryota > Metazoa > Hemichordata > Enteropneusta > Ptychoderidae > Ptychodera > Ptychodera flava. Next base: position 10,645,416 of record NC_091939.1, read on the forward strand.
TGGTTGTATCACAGTATTTGATATATCTAATTCTGTATTTTTTCCATTTTATATTCTGAATAAATACATTAAACATATTTCACTGTCTCCAGTACATTACATTGAAGTATCTTCACTTCATGCACTTTATCCCTTTCACACATGTTCAAATATTTGACCAGAGAACAAACACTAAATAGTCCAGGATGGGAGCTACAGTGTCATTGACGCTATTTTTAATTGATATTCGTGGCAATTTGAAGTCCAGCTTTGTATGACAGCTTCGTATCTCTATAGTTTTATGTGCTCACTCCCAAATCCTAGTACGCAGGTCCACACTCAACATTGATGACAAAAGATTTGAACCAAACCATGGTCGTTAAAAGGGTTAAAGATGCATATTCTACATTACCCAGTAAGCAGTTTGTTTCCTTAGGAATATACACATTTCATTCAGAGCAAAGACTTTCAAAAAGTCAGCAACGTTTAGATTATTGCACAAATCTGGGATTGCATCTGTGGTTACCAGTTGAAATGATGCGGACAAAATTGAAAATTCAAATCTTTCTATAAGAGATAGAACCTCTCGACATAAATAAGGTGCCAGATTGTCTCATCAGAAATTTATCCACAAGATTACAATTTCAATGGAAAAAAAGGGCTATCACATCTCCTTAGTCCTCTTACACACTAGAACAAAGGCGATCCCGGGGATCACCAAAAGCGCCTTTCAGGTTTCCTCCTAGATAACAAGTCTGGAGAGAAAAATATGGCGTTTTTAAAAACACAATCCTTGCACAAGGAATACACAACAATGGGCATACCATATCATACAAGAAGGTAATTTAAATGAAATTAAGTGAATTCTATACAGTCCTGTACACTGCAGATAATTTGTCTTTTTAAATGTCACAAATGTTTAGACACTCTCCAAATTTTGGACGTGTTTTATTTAGATCATCTTTTGGAAGAGTATTGTCTTTGACAAGGCAAAGTTTGCAATGAAGACAGCTTTCTCTTGAAGCATTATTGACACTCAACTCTTCTCGAAAGCTCAAATAATTCAACATTCAATATTTTGAAAATGTAAGCTGAAGAATCTGGGAGCAGCCATGGTACTTTTCATTGTCACACTTTTCTAGAAGTACCAGCATAGACTGGCCCCCTGTCGCCTAGCTTTTGTTGGCAGCCGAGTTACTAGCTGGCCAAGGCATCCACCCTCCACGATTTACGCAGCAGCCTACCATTAGTGCGTCAGTCTGCTGATGTTTAGTCCTTCAATTTCTTGTATGGTTTGATACTTATATGCCCACAGACTTCGAGCAAGTCTAGTACCAGCATCAAAAAGCTGTGTCAGGAAATATTTTCATGGACAAAATTTAGGAATGATAAAATAACTTAGAGGGCAAAGTCAATACACAACAAGCAAGCATTTAGGAAAGAAAATATGAAAAACGACTTTTTGAGAAACCTGATCTCAAGCATTGCTTTTTACAAAGACATATGAGATCTACCCTCATTTATTTCATTGACAAATGGAAATTCTCATGAAATTTTAACCAGCTGGTTTGTTAATTTGAGCCAGAGAACAGCACCATGAATTGACATCTTCTCAAACAGACAGTTTGTAAAATATCATTGAATGTGGGTAAGTAGGGCATGCTGCCACCCTAAGTTTACATAGTAAAGGTCAAATCTGCTTATACTATGGACTTGTTTTATCCTCTGAAAACCACCTGTTGATTCAGTGTCGTCCAACGGGGAAGTGCATTCAATTCAATTCAATTCAATTCAATTCAATTACTTCAACTTCAACCCACCACATTGTCCCAAAAGATTTGAGGTGAAAATGTTCATCAAATAAAACACCACTTGCGCCTGTACACAGATAACAGATACTTGGTGTATTGTTGAAATGGGAAATAAAAAAACGGTATGCAATAATTATCACTTATGTGTTATGTATGGGTATTATGATTCAACGTGAATGAGGAATGGTATTTGTAAATGTTGAAGTAAAGTGGCACTGTATGATGAAGGTAGGTGAAAGAGATTTTAATATCTATATCCTGAATTGCATCCTGCTTGCGACTTCATTCAGGGATATCTGGTTACACTGGCAGAGGTAAGATTACAATTCATACAGAATATCTACACACTATAATGATACACAATGGAAAACCCACAGGGTGTGTATTGGGACATACAAGTTAAACACAGAATTTCGTAAAAATATTTATAGCCTGCTTTTGTAAACTTTGCTGGCATAATTTTAGCATCTTTGGTGATATTATACTTCAGTATTGCATTTCATGTGTTTTTGTTCAGGTTAATGTACATGTACATACCATGATACTATCTCTAATATCTTCTCATTGAATTTATATATCGTTGGGAACCCTGCAAAATTTGCCTTGATGATCCTCTTCAGTGAATACTGATTTCTAAGTACAGTTATGGGGTTACTCACTTAAAAGGCCTGTGTCAGGTGTCAGATTGTAATGCCAAGCAATTTACTTATTATGATAGAATTTCAATGGAAAACCAAATGCTATGACACCTCAATAATCTTCTTTCAGAGTACAACAAACTCGATCCTGGGGATTGAGTCCCGGACCTTTAATATATGAATTTGATTTCACACAACCCGGTTTCATCCATTTGGTCAACACCTTCAATACTTTTTTCATTTTGAATTGCGGCACAGACAGTAACTTTTCACTGTCTGTGTTTGTAGGGGATCTATCATAAAGCAGAATTCAGTAATAGTCACTCACTTGTTGTTTTCAATAAAAGCAGAGAAACACATTTCAAACACATTGCCACCAGTTTTATCGATACGCACATATCTTTTTCAACAGGTTTTGCAGAGACAGTCGTCTGTAGGACTGCTGCAGAAATGCCCATTTGTAGAGGGGCCGTGGAGTCTCACCCAGACCCCATCCGGCAGCCCTGCTGGTTTTTCTTTTCAGAAAACCCTGTTCTAAAGTGCCTAATCGGTGGGATCAATTGACAGATTACAATCACACAAAAGACTTCAAGCTGTTCTGTTTTCTGTGGCAATTAAAGCTAACAGGGATAACTTGTTATCTTGTTATCCGTGTGCAAACAACTTCATTGTACTGGTGAAAGTTACCACATTTGGACAGATTTGCATCTCATGAATGTTTAACGAGGGCACTGTCCAAACAGTCCCTCACTAGTTTCCCAGAAGACGGAGAGGGATTAGCAGGGTTGCCATGGTGGGAGATTGCATCTAGATCAATTTTAATTATGCTAAAATTGAAAAGTACACTGAAAATATTGAAACAGAAATTGCTACATCAGATTGTGGAGATAGTGGGAATATCAACCATGTAACCGCTGTCCCAGCACACACTGGAAATCTTTTAATTAAATATTGATGAACCTTTTCTGTGCCAGCACAAAGAGAAATTATTTGAATTTTTTGGCTTTGGCGGAAATTTTTATCTGATGACTTTCATTGATGACCAAACCCTTTTTATGAGATAAATTAGATGATAAAATTTCCTGTGCTTGTAAATTTAATTGCTTTATCTTAGTATCTGATGTTCCAACAGAAAGCTGAGGGAAAATTTACAGTTTTTGATCCTTGGTTTACAACCACACAACCACAGTCCTTTTAACCACTGTGTTTAAACATCGGATAAGTGTCTTGTAGGATTGGAAAGCTTGGTAGCTAGGTCTGCCAGCTTGGCGCCTTTACCTCACAGACTATTTCAGGCTGTTCACTTTTAACCAACTTTTTACAAATGTCAATTTCTGTCGCCTTTTTAAAATATACCTGAGTTGAATTTTTTCAAATTTTTGCCAAAATTTTGATAAAAAACTGTAGCCAGTAAACTGTAATGTCCACTGGTTCCAAAGTTTTCACAAAAATTACAGAAAACTTCATAAAAACTGGTAAAATGTTGCAGTAAAATTTTGGTGGGAAATATGAAAGCACTCAAAGGATCAACCAGACATTAGCCTCCAAATTGATCAGCTACATGTATTCGCTAAGTTTGGCCAACTATTATTCCATCAAAAATTAGTAAAGCTTTTCATGAATTGAATGAGATAACTCTGTGACATCCTCCCATCTCTAAAGGCCACTTATCAATCACAATTTGCCACTTACGGTATTTGACAAATTTTTTAACTGCCAGCCTCATAGTATCACAAAATTGATGGGCGGAACTCTAGAGGAACTATTGAGGAACTCGCACTCAAACCAGCTCAATTGCTGCACAGAAAAATTGAAATTTTGTTCATGAAGTTCTTTTGTTCAACAAAGAGGCACTACAATGAGACGCAATAAAACACCGGGTACCATCGTTACAGGGGAGATGCTTTTTATTTTTGAAAATCTTGATAGATTCTCTACATCTGTTTCATTTGATATAAAAGTACTTACGATTCATGATTTCATGCTGTTTTTTCTCAAACCATCCGTACAACTGCGCTCTTTTCACGTTTTTCATCGGTGTGCCTTTGTTCAAATGCTGTGAAAGGTGACTCTGGTTGAGCCCGGTGACATCGACCACTTCCCTCTGTGGGATGTTGTGCTGCTGCATGTAGGTCTTGATCATTTTGGCAACTTTCCAAGGATCCGCACTGTTGAAATTGACAACAAAATAAACGCTAAACAACACGTGATAAACACCAAACAATTATTTCAAGAGCCGGCCCAGTTCTACTCTGCAACTACTTTGTATATGTTGCAACAAACTTGATGTGGTAAAACTAAAGGAGATTCGTTCTTTGATACTCCCTGATATTCGACAATTGTTTCCATTTAGAGAGATACATGTATATAATCCATATGAGGGCTCTTGTGTTTAAACTTTGCGATCTGGCATTGTAGCAGATGGCCCTCTTGTGTTAAAAATATGCACAGAGAAATTTGCACTATGTGCTTTAGGCCATTTAAACGAGTTCTAAAAGGCAATGAAGTAGCGAAATTATATTTATAAACAAACACCAAAAAGTTGACCCCGCTCTCAATTTTTATTGATAATTTCAGTGAGGGGAAGTTGAGCGCTAGTAGCTGTATTCTTTTCAAAGGTTTTCTCGTTAATGCTTCTGGCTTTGTTATACTGAGTGGTTGGGTGTCTGAATGGTGTATACAGATTTACAAGAGAGGGAACATCAAAAGTTGACAGAAAAGGTCCATCTTGAAAGTGGAACAATTATGGAGAGAACATAGAACTGCTGGACGTGGGGGTGGATCTATTTCCTCCCCTTTTGCTGATTTTTAAGGTACATAAAAGGGTATTTAATGATCATGATATAAAATTGCATATAACTTTGACGATGTACTTTTCCAGTCTAGTACTGCTTTCTTCAGTCAAGACCGATGAAATCAATTTTTGTCTGAAGAAAGTCTACATCGGGACTAGTGTAGAGTTGGTGGTTTTGCAATATAAATGCAGATAAATAGATTTATTTTCAAGTGAAATCTTGTTGAGTGTCACTGTGTGAACTACCGTGAATATCTCAGAAAATGCATCTGTATTCTCTCATTGTGGCTTTGTTAGATGGTGTCAAAATCTGAGGATATTTTTCTTGTAAGAATGAACATTTTTAGAAGACATATAAAACTTCATAGCTTGGGTTAGTCGGGTTTTCTCATTGTTGAGCAATTTTCTCATAAAGTTGACATTGTTAGAAAACATGTGAAACTTCACAGCTCAAGTAAATACTTGCAGTTTCTTGATGTAATGGTAGGTTCTATGAGTAAATGAACATGTTCAGTAATTTGGGAAATATGAAACTTCACAGCTGGTCTAACTCAGGTTTTTTGATGTAACTCAAATTCTTAAACAGGCAAACATTTTTCAGAAATGTTGTTGATCTTAAAACTGAAAATCTTATTACCCTGAAAGCATGCTAATCCGGGAGTTTTTTCAACAAACGATAATTTACATTGATTTACAGAGTTGTTTGGTTTCAAAACAGACTCTCTTTCAGTTTCCTGAGCACAACTGACAGCTCGGACACAGATTTATTGCAAATCAAATAGACATTATGAAAATGTATTGTATGAAAAGTCACGATACATGACAAGTGTTAAACATTTCTGATGAGTGGCCCTGCATCGAAAATTCACATTTCAACCATTATGCTTTGACCTGCCCGCACAACATGACATTTTGGTGGACTGTTTGGCAACTACAGTTTAAAAATCAATTTGAGCAACACCCTCTTAATCCTGTATTCCCATAAGAAAAAATATAATTTTTGGGAATAAATATGATGATAGAGTTAATGAATTATACTGTAGGAGAAAGAGCCTTAACATCAAATGTAGTAAACTTCACAATGTTTGCTGATCATTCTAAGGCAACGAAAAATGAGCTTTTGCACTGACCTTACTTTAACCCTTGACCTTTAATAAATGGTTTTTTTTTTCAGTTCATTCTTTTTTTAATTAGTGTGTGAATTCATCAAAGTTTGCCGTTTACTTTGGGTGACATGGATGAAAAATTTAGAAAATATAAAGAAAAGTTGCCAATTTACCCAATTTTTCTGTTGTATGTTACAGGTAGGACGTGTTACACCTTCCTATTTTAGCTGATACAATGACGCATGTGCATAAAATGTATCATAGGACCAAATTTCATGTTTGAAATTTTATTGATTTTGATAAGGGAAATCAGAGATATTTCTACATGGGATTTTAGTTTAACTATTTTGTACAAAAATGTTCTTCCGTAAGGTAATATACCATGAATGACCAGTACAATTTGAATCGTTTAAATTTGTAGAATTCGTGGAACGGCCATATCTTTTGTAGAAGCTACGCTGCTCCATTCATCAACATGGCTTGTTTGTAAATTTTGGATCTACAACATTGCTTATCGGCAGACATCCAGGCCACGATTGGTGGATCTCATTTAATAGACTTAAAGAGGACATTACTGACAATTTCGAGGTGTGAAAATTTTCAAAGCAGGGAAAAGAGAAAAGCATTGATGCACATATGCCATTTGATACTTTGAAGACAAATCATATGTGGAAATGAAAAGACCAGAAAATTGACAAAATTTGCTCTAGTTTGCTCACATGTTGTTCCCCCATGAACAAAACGAAGCCAAATTGTTTTTCGTTCAGAGCGTATCTATCTTGTTTGTATCTTGGTTATAATCTGGCCGGCCTTTACAACCTTTGATTTGGTACTGATCATCTTTGCCTATCAAAGTGACCTGGAGACCTGGGCAGGTTGAAGGATGATCTACCGTCTAAAGAAGAGCTTAACCTGACAGACAGGGACAATTACAAACGATACACTGTCTTCTGGTATCCAAGGCAAAACTGGTAATATGCCAAAATGCTGTGGGCAAAAGTGCAAACGACTGGTGACACAGCTAAAAGGAACTTTCCCGCCAAAAATTCTTATCTATACTTTTATGAGTAATTAGTCTACAGACTCATACACTACTAGTATGCATGTCTTGTAAACTTTTGTATCAAGTTTTAACCGAGTTTCCTATTTAGCATTTTCAAACTGATCTTGACAAAACTATGAAGTGAATGAGAAAAATATAATTTATATATGAAGCACCGTTTTGCAAATGTGTGTTTTATTGTTTTTGTGAAAGCAAGAACAGTGCAGTTTGCTCTGCATGAGTTTTAATAAACTCTCGGTTGTGTGCATTACTCACTTTCATTACAAGAATCAAAATTAAAATCAATGTTAATAGAGAGAGAGAGAGAGAGAGAGAGAGAGAGAGAGTAGAAAACAAAATGCAGTTGGTTGTAAATTACACAAATTCAACTTATTTTAAATATTGCTTGTTTTGGTGTGAGATTTTTACTCACACCATTACCAGGTTTAACAGTTTGGACACAAGCACCTTGTAGTCAATTTATGAACTTGGACAGCGTTCAGCTGCACTCTGTTGTAAAAAACCACATCTCCCCACCATAAATATTTCACTGACATGTCAAATGTAAAGGAGGTTTGAAAGGCACAATTGGTGTCATAAAACAGTCTGCAGCAGTTGGGTTGATTGTTCCTTGGGTCACACACTCTCCTATGACATGGTTATAGAGAGCCTGTCAATTACTGTCGGGGTACCAACATGGGACAGCCAAGGAACAATAATTATGACTTTATTATCCCCAGCCTTTGGTCCTGAACATGGTACAAATATAGCTGGCATTTGCCAGACACTTGTAAATAACACCAGGAAAGGTGAATCGCTAAATGTCTGCCGTCCAATGGCAATGCATCTTTCAAAATGCGAGCATGCATTGGAAGGGACAGATAATTCTATTGGTGGAGCATGTATATGCATATTGTAAACAAAGCTTTTCATGTGAAAAATGTCATGAGATATTAGGTCAGGTTTTGTGGTATGTTTTGATCAATTATTCTTATTTCTTTACAACTTTAGAGTAAAAATCGTGGATTAAATTTGTTTGCAAACAACAGCTTGTCAGCAAACACAGTAAAAATGTACGTTGATGGCACACTTCATCAAATATTCCATGAGTTCAACTTGTCACCAGGCATTTTACCATCCACATTAACACGAAGGTATTTCCTAGCAGGAATAGTGATTGTCATATTTTTTTCCTGTAAAATATATGTATAGAAAAGCGTTTTTTTTAAAGGAATAAATATTACAATTTGTCCTTGTAATGTAAAAGATATTCAAGAGATGAAACAAAACAAATGTAACGAGCATTGGTATACTTATGTGTTAAAGAAGCCAAAATTACGTACGTTTGCTAAATTCAAGACGGAGTTTGGCGAGGAAAAATATTTGTCACTGGACATGTCAAGGTCTGAAAGATCCTATTTTGTTCAGCTACGTTTTGGAATTCTTCCTTTACGAATTGAAACGGGGCGATATCGAAATGAGATTATAGAAAGAAGTATTTGTAGATTGTGTGATTTAAATGCAATCGAGGATGAGCCGCATTTTATGTTTCACTGTCCTATGTATAATGATCATCGTCAACACTTGTATCACGAGGTTGAGTTAACAAATCAGGGTTTTTCCTTTTTTGATGATATGCAAAAATTATGTTATCTTATGCTGAATAATGCCAGATTAATAGCAAAATATATCAAGAGAGCGTTCCAGAAAAGACGCAACACTTTATTCAATTAGTTGACGCAGTGTATGCTGCAAATATTTCTTTCCTAAGTTTGTCACGAATGAGATGTTGATTTACATTATTTATTAGTTTTAACTCTAGGTCATTATTGTCTTCGTCCTGAGACCCTCTATAGTCCTTAATTTTGCTTTATAGTGACTTGTAAGCCCGTTGGGCTGGATGACCTCTCATAATGTATGACTTATAATCAGTTCTTTGTATTAGTGATGTCATAAGTCACTATAATAAATATAACTACTACTACTACTACTACTACTATTACACTGCAAGTACATTCATACACCGCATTTAAAAAATTCCATAAAATCAAAAACGCTGACAGCCTTACTTCAAACCTTTAGAGGTACTTTTTATTCAGCTCCTTGAATGTGTGATATTTTCATTTTTTTTCGCTTCAAACAATATCAGCAAGACGTTAAGTACTACCATGGTTCATTGTGTCCAACAAAACATGACATCATCATTCTTCCACGAAATGCAGGCATTATAACTAGTAACAGAGAATAATGATAGTACTATTTCTATAGTAATCTTAGGTCAGTTGCTTTTCCTGTTTCTGTTTGCATGCAGCCATTTTTCTCTCTCTTACTCCCTCCCTCTCTTGCTCCCCCTCTCTCTCCCCCCAGCTCTACTGAACATTAATCACATCAAAAATAATGTCAAAATGTTGAATACTTAAAAATTTGTGGCAGCATGGCATTATCAATTTATACTGATTAATGGCCCAGTCATATATTTTTGATATTTTGATATTATATTTCATGGCCAGTGTACTTGATCATGGATGTAAAAAATATCTATTTTTTACATCCATGACTTGATATAGTATTTATGCAAAAAGTCATACTTGTGGTAAACATTATCATCTAATATTGTGTCTCAAAAAGCACCGAAAGTATAGTCTTAGTAGAGTCATATCTAAATGTAATACGACTCTACATTTTGATAATTATCACGGTGATGTCCCTGTTAGAAATTTTGAAGTACTATCGTAAAAAAATGTCGTATACGACAGAAAAGTGTATGTTAAAAAGCGACATTGCAGTTTGCAAACACATGAAAAGCGGCCAGAAAATGGCAGAAACTCTATTGGATTGTGCGTACTAATAATTCCGAAAGGCGTTTTTTTGCAGAACATTGTGCACTGAGCAACACAGAGCTAAGTAAACACTGGTCCGGTAAAAGGCAAGGGCTGTGTATGGATGACTCAGTGACACCCTGTGTAACCAACGAGGGTAATTTACAATGATACGATTCCGTTGTACTCCACCCTGTACCAGTCACCTCGACAAACCTTAAAATGAATTTATTTCCACACAGGTCGATCAATTGGCTCGGCCTGGTACAGTCATCAGTGACGCGTTATCTCTGAAATTCCACCGTTGCTTGGTTTTAGCAGAAATGTATCAATTTCTAATTTGGCGAGATGAGCCATGGGCTGTCGTTCTTTTTTTTGACCCTGACCAGAATCGTTTGCGTCCATCTTGGTTATACCAGAGAGCGGAACATCTCATACTCTCTTTTGTTGTTGTCAACCAGAGTGGCTCTTTCCGCAGGCCACGGATGAATAAAGCAAATTTACAAGTACAAGTACGCTGGCAATTAAACGGTAGAGAAATGAATTTGGTTCTTTTTTTAATGATATTGACGATGCTACTCTGCTTTTTCATGGAGTACAAATTAAACATGACGGGGGATCAATGCTGAGCAACGAGCAACATAGCAGTCAGAGTGTTCAAACGTCAGTGATTAATGAGGTGCACAATTTATCTCTGAAGAAAAGTAAACTTGTGTGGTTACATCAGTCTTCAGCCACATCCAAACACCTGGTCACTTTCAAGGTCTGAACTTCCAAACAATTGTTCATCTACATGCGAGTGTAACATAGTGAATTCAAGATAACAACCCATGATGTGAATTTGTGTTTGATGTGACTCTGTTTTTTTATATATATGGCTGATCAATTCAACACTACGATCCTGCCCGCCATCTCATTCTGCAGAAATCTGATCAAATCAAATGTAATTTTTCTGCTCTCAAATTTACCTTTTTCCTTTGGTTTCTCCCAACTTACCACCAGTTTACTTTAATCGTCCATAAGTTGTCTATTCAGTTGGTACAGACAGTCAATTTTGCAGTAATATTTCCCGAAACAAAATACCATCCAAAGATTTTTTCAGACCATATGGTGCTATCTGTAGGAAGCTGCCCTCTCCCTAAATTCCTGGCAATTTATTTTTCCTTCAGGTGTCAAACAAGTTGAAAATTTTTGGCACCTGCCTATCTTTTGAATTGCAATCTTTGTTTCTTTGATAGGCTGGTGTAGTTTTGAGAGGTTGTTTCAGAGCTGTGTTATACCCTCAAATTTTTCTCGATGGTCCATGGTTATACCTGGTGCAAAATCCAAATGCCGCATGGGCACAGTGAATCCTGTATACAGATCCAGGCAGATGAAAATGCTTTCCTGGTGGAAAAATTCCCAACACCCTGGCAGTCTTGCATTTATCAAGTTCTGTTATTGCATTCTCTGTTTTTACAAATACTTATTTGTCACTGGAAGAGTGTAATTTTTTTTCCTGTGAATTTGATTTTGTTGATGTTATGGTGACTAAATTTGTCCTGTAATGTGTTGTGCACTGAAAACCACAACAGGCTACAACTTGACCAGTTTGAATGAGCCAGGGCTTCTCTACCAATACATGCTGATCAGATTATAGATAAAGACTGTGCTCCAAGCCAACTTTTGATACAAGTCAGAATTCTTTGTAATATGTGAAATTTGAAAAAAAAACATTCACTCATTAGAGTCTTTGTCACTATTTATGGCACTTCTCAGTGACATTTCCTCACCGATTCAATGAAATAACTTGCATTGCATAATTCACACCAAGCTAGGATAACACCTTCGTTGATCACTTATTTTAAGATGCATGGACAAACTGAAATTGTTCAAAGTTCACGGGTGATTTCTGCCCAAAACTTCTTTTCAACTTCTCTTTTTCAAATCTCGCGGGGTACAGATTATTAAAACGTAAGAATTACCATTAACCACATATTAAGTAACCTGTTAAGATCTCTGCAGATATTAAGATGTTGAAGTTTGACAATGTGTGAAATTTTGACAATGTTTGGTGAGTAATTAATGTAAACCTTTGGGAATAATCTACCTTAATACAGTAAATCATGATTATATATTAGCCACTGCGTTCTGAGTCCTGTTGATTATTCATCTCACTCAATTAATTTACAACTGTCTCTTAGACGTTCTTAGAAACTTTTCTAAGATGGTGGGAAGTAGGCAAAGGGGCCGCACAAGAGCCACATTTCGTCTTCTTTTCGCGGTTGTTTTTCACATGCCTGCGTAGAGACCCAATTATGTCGATATGTTATCTATTTGCTCATCTCTTACGTTGTGCAGCTGCGCTAGGTTGTACCTGGCGCGATAACTATTCCCCTAAAAAAAGCGAGTGTCGCGCCCGTATTCCCTGGTACGAAACCCACGCCGAAAAAGTCACGCCTTGGGAGAACGCGTCAAATATGTATATAAACGACGGTCAACTTTTCTGCGTATTTCAACAAATGCGTTCGCTTACACAAAACGATACTTGACGACAAGCGATTATGTCTGTGTAAATTTATCCTATAAGACGCACACACAAAAATATCAATGAAAACCGATACTTTTTGTTCAACAAAAGAACGTCGGCCAGTGCGCAAACAAATGAGCATCCACGTTCTGCCGGAGAGAAAGATGTTCGAACTCAAGTGTGAAACAGAATGTTTAGTACTGGTTTATGGCCGACATTTACACCTTTGCTTCGTGCGCAAGACTACTTTACCACCCATGAAGAGACAATGTATGTACCTACGACAGGTGCTATAAGCGCCATGTTGTTTTTAACAGCTTTTCCGCCCGGAAACCGACTTTCCGTCGTCGAACGTCCACCAAAGAAAGTTTCATGGAAAGTTGTCGGTCCAAGACATTGGTTACACTTCCACTAGATTATGTTAATAGAACATAAAATTTTGGCGATGACTTATTAAAGGAAATAAAGGGGTAATGAGTAACCAGAGGTCACGGGTCGTAGAAGTAATAAAAGACGTTAGAAAACAACTCTGTCTTACCGTAGTAGTTGGTCTTTGAGACTGAGTGCGCTTAAGCCATCGTTGCCACTTTCCAAAGTTTCAGAAACTCTATCATCGTGGTTTTGTAAGCTAACGACGGACGAACTTTCCTCGGCTTCGTTACTTTCGTCGTCATTTGGTTCTGAAATAGGACTTCCATTTTGCAGCTCGTCGCCTTTCACGATTTCCTCCTCATATGTAGTTTCTGCCGGCGAAAAACACTGGATCTCATTGATTAATTCTTCTTTGGTGATGCCGGAGTTTAGCAAAGAGGCAATCAACTCTTTTTGTAAAGCTGTTAGCGTGCCTGGTTCACACATTGTGCATGCGGTCTACTGCGGGACACGTTCGCACAATGGCCCTGTTGAAATGGTTTTCACGTCTTATGCTGGGCGCGATCAAACCATTTTCAGTTGTCTTGTGCAAACAAATTTGCAACGAGCATGTGTTTGTTTACAGAGCTATTCCAGCGCCAGACGAGATGTCGCACAGTACCTTTGACCCATAAAACAGCGCCCTCAGTCGTTGCAGTTAGTTGCGCTTTCTGATTAGGTTTTTGAAAAATTGATTTCATGTTACTGTCCCGCTGAGAGGTAGTTCAGTTTATTGGAAAGTACCATTGAATCAGTCTGGTAAAATTATTCCATAAAAACAAAATTATCGGCAGAATTTAGAGCAGAAATACGGCTTTAAGCAATGCAAAGAAAATGTTGCTTAGGGGGTCAGTGCGCATGAGCAAAGTGATCATAATAACATCTCACCACCAGCGAAGAGATCTCTATTATTAGCAACAAACAAGATTACCTCTGCGTGCGCATCAAGGTGATGTGAGATTTTCGAGCTAAAGTCGGCCCTTTGCTACATTATTTTTTGTGATAAGGCCTTTCCAACAAATGGACAATGATAGAGAACTCTGTATGACCACGGTTGGCAGAAAGAACTTGTCGTAGGCGACGGTTAAGTGTTGCTTTTTTGCAACTGGGGTTTGCTCAGAGACCATACCTAGCTGGTGTACCAACAACACAACAGTGAGTGTGCACATATACATTCAAGGCGCTTGTAAAGGCTTGGACATCCCCAGGCTACTTCCGCCGTCTTTGTGCGTATTCATCGTGGATCTTTTTCGCGTATCTGCTGTTTTGTGGAGCAGCACATTCTTTGAAAGGATAGTCGGGCAGATCAACACGAAGAGTGTTTGCCGTTGAAGGAAAATAGGACACAGCCAAAAATGACTGAGTACGAATGGTAAGTACGAGTTGCAACTCAACTCGATTCGAGGCCACAGTTCAAGTGTACACCCTATTGGGTACCTCACTGAGACTTAACTTCCCGACCAAGGCGACAGACTTAGCTACCCTTCGCACTCTTTAGACAAGTTAGTAGACGCTGAAACATTTTGACGACAAACTTAAAAGAAAAATTGGCTTGAATGCCGTGTGTAGTACGTATGTTATGTTTTCAACGAGAAACTGTACAACACGGTGCCCCCACAAAGGTGAGGCGCCAGACACCGTTTTGGATTACCGCTGTGTGTTCATTAATCTAGGTATTTACAGCAATACAGCCTTGGGTTTTTATACGAAGCCCTTTAGTTTATAGTCTTTATGTAATTCATAAACAGATTACGTCACGAACTGCTTTTGGGGGTGTTCAAAATTTCTGTAAACCATGAACGAAATGACACATCTGTTTTATGAAAGCAAAGATGTGGTTACCATATTACAGTAGGAGAACAATGAGTTTTTGTTTTTCTTCTAAAGAATTTTCCTTGGTCCGTTTCTAGCTCCATGGTTAAAACAAATCAAAAACAAACAAAAGAAGAAGTGTTGAGATATTAGCAATTTTAATTAGATGATTGATATTTTAACAAAACAGTTGTGAAGTAAATGTGCAACTTTACACCACTGTACTAGTGTACTTTAATATAGAACAGTCTCAGTGTGAGCTATTGTTTGGCCATGCAAAATACGCTTTCAGAAAGTTGTATGAAAAAGCCTATGTGGATGCTTGTCTTTAAAATGCTCACAGCCTCTTGTGTACTTGCGTCCACTCTCATCGGAGGTTCTGCTCTGTAAGTAACTTACAATATCAACAGTGACCCTGTGAGTGACCTCACAAGTTGATAAGGGGATTTAGATTTGTGTTCATCAGGGGGACAGCCTTATGTGCTGTTGTGTTTTAAAATTTACGCAAAGTGTCACCATAATTCAAAAGTATTACCACATGCACCCAAGGCTTATGGTCCTGTACACCCAATTTTGAGGACATACTGCACTGGCCATCAAGGCTTGTGATCAGACACTTGAAATATTGAAGGCCGAACATGGGACACAAAGTTGCTGGCTTCTTTGTTATGCTAATTTACATCACAAGGTCGACAACATAGATTATCAAGTCTATTGGCAGCATATGTACTTCTGATAAGTGCATCTGATCCCTGTATTATGCTCACAAGGATTGCAGTGTGAATCTAAAATTGACCAAAATGTTGCCATAGCCATAAGCTTAGACACAATAACATCTGAAATTATGGTATGTCAATACACTGCCACATGAGTGTCAATAAATCTTTTCTTCTCTGATATGTTCAGCAATCTGTCATATCTCCTGAAGCTCGATGTCAAAAAATTGTGGGGTAGTACTGTGAAAATACCAATGGCATGTTTTTGAATTTTTCAAATATTTAGGACATATGTGCATGTGTTGTAGTATTCCCCCAATGTGTCAAAAATTTTTGTGTGATTGAGTGAAATATGGTGAGTTGCTGCCACTGTTTTCTGTCATAGACATTGCATATCTGACGTCATATTGCAGTAATCTGTTGTTTGAACAGTGCGATGCGTGAAGAGGGCTCGACAAATCTCAACTTTGATATAGTTTTCATTATCAGCACATTTACTAGTTGTCCTGTATTTAACCAATTTCAGTTGTTACTCAAAATCAGCTTGAAAATCAAGGTACCCAGAAGATCACTTTGATGCGCACCATTGTGATACACATCGATGTTTCTGTAGAGGGCAGTACCCTGGCAAATTTACATGGTTGTCCTAGTAATGTTTCCTGTGTTTGGATCCCCTTTCTATGTTGATGCAATCTTATTGGGGACAACAACAATAATACAAAGGACCCCAAACCACAGTAAAAATATCATTATGAAGTTGGGTAAAATCGCCATGTTTATGTATACGTATGTCTTGGAATACCAAGTCAGTGAAAATCATGTTAGTATATGTTGAATATGGTCAAGTTTGTTACGCATGGAAGATTTTATACTGAATTTTGTACTGGTTTAAACTAACTTTACCTTCAAATGAGAGATGATTATGGCAGAAAAAGAGTCAAGGAACTTGAATATTGTATGGCTCTGTTTGTGCATGGACATCTTCCCCTTCTACTATCTATGTTTTGTCAGGGAACTTCTCAGTCCTTTCTCTACCTGCATGGAGAAATAAAATCTTGTCTGACAAAAATATTTGTCACTTATTACAAAGATAATAGATATCGAGAATTACTGTGCAACTTTCTAGAAATAGGGGAAGGCAAGTACCAACACCAACAAGAAATCAAAACATGGTCCATGAGAAACAACTATGGGTATTTGTGAACATTTAACTCAGAGCATGGTTTAAAAGCTAGATGGTTCAGAAAGACAATCCACTTTGTCACAGTCATTTGACCATTGAATATTAATGCTGAACATCAGTATGTTGGTTAATTTGCATAGAAAGATTATATCATTATGCCCACTGGTCACCAATGAAAACATAATATAGATATAGTGCTACTTATTGTTCAGTTTGTTTATATAACTGTCATCTGCAGTACATTTTTGTACAGTACAAAGATGTGCCATGATGACAATCAAAACAAAGAAAATCATGATGCATTCATGAAAAAATATTTTCCCAGGACCGTGGTCAAGTGTTCCTACTATGGCTAAATTAATTGCTTTGACAATCTAATCAATGCAAAGAATATCCAATAAAAATGCAAATTATTCAAAGATCAGTAAGTGACATGACTTTAATTGATCTAATGTATCAAGTGTTATGATATGTTAATACTTTCAGCATCAGATTTTGGACTATCCTGCTTTTTTGAGTAAAGTATAAGAGCCATCCTTCCCATTTCCTAGTACATCGGTTTATACTCAGCTGATCACCAGTACACCTGCTTTGAAATTGCTTGAGTGGGTTACATTCCTTCTTTCAAATGTTGTCTCGGAATGGTGTCAATTCAGAGGTATATAGTGAACCAGGGGACAAGTTGACGTTGAGTGATACTGATACACTTCATAGAAGACTCTGTTTGGTATGATCTGTTATCCAATGGAAGTATCCTTCATACAATTTCTGTGACTTTCATGACATTGCTCTTTTTTCATTTTGCACCCCTGTGCATGTCCCATAGTTCTACACTGTATATAACCAGGAGCTTTTAGATTTAAAAATAATTATGTTTTTTAATTTTGAACAACACTCGATGACAATGTATACAAAAACAAAGATTTTTAATATTTTCTCCACAAGAGTTGATCTTCTGCTAAAAAATAAGAAAAGTACATAATAGAATGGCAAAAGTTGAGTACCATGGTAAGATTGAGACTTGTATTGTCCAGAATAATTTTGTCCTGTTATAATTAGATAGTTAATTAGGAAAGTAAATGAATAAATAAAAATAATGCATTTACAAAGGCACTAATTAGTGCGACAAAATTGATTAACATAGTTCATATTATCTTTAAATTTCTGGCAATTTGAAGTTTCACAAAATGGCAGAACATGTTATTGTAACGTTACACAAGTGAATAAACATTCATGCGTTCAACTAAAGCATTCACAGTTGCCTAGTCCCTTCAGAAACCAATATGAAACACTTAGTATTCAAAATGTAGTGACAGATTTTGTCACAGTCAAATTAATGGCCCTATAGTTTTTTTAATGTCAGCAGAAACAAGCAGAAACACTGAGCCTTGGATTTATGATAATAACACATTTTTTTACGTTGAAAGCTGAATAACTCATGGTGATATGTGGAAATTAGCTGTCAGTATGATATATCGTAGCAATAATGACTGCTGTGACACGGCACTGCATCAAATAGTCAATGATTGACACATCATTACGGTGCAGTTACCTCAATTTTTCATCAGCTGAACAAGGTTTGTTGTTGTACAAGATTGTACATGTATGTGTCAGCATGGGTAAAATCTTGTTCTGGTGAAATCTATTTTGACCAGGGTTTTGACATTAGCATTGGCAAGACTGAAAATGGACTGAGACACGCTGGACAGTATTGAAAATTAACACAATCCTAGGTGGGTCAGGCACTTCAATAAGATGCAGAAGTCTCCCTAGGAAAACCCCAGTGTTTCCATACTGAGTATTGACCCAGCATGCACCATAAGTATGATTCTTTTAAATTGTCCAGCGCACACAGTGTGGCAGAGACATTTAAATGATTGATAAATGAAGTCTGGAGTGCTCATTATGGTGGAATTTTTGCCTTTCATGAATGATATATGCTGTAGCTGTGCACATGCGGCAATTTGTTCCAAATAACATCAAATTTTCAGGGTTAATGCTGTCGCCAATATAATAGGTATGGCGTTCATGATAGATAATGATTTATGCATATCTTACGTTTTGGTCGTTTAGAATTTTGGCGGTAGACAGTACCAGTAATAGTCAAATATTCCAAACCCTGCTCACGCTAAATGTAAATGCCATGAAATCAAGATAAATTTCATTATTTGCATACAATATTTCATGGTCACAATAGTCTATCAATACCATAATACGACAATTCTGAACTTGAAGAGGTCAGAGCATTTGCAACATTTATCATTGATAGTAATGGGTCATCGATGATTTATACGCAGTATTATTGTAAACGTGTTGGCAACAGATGGACTTTCCAAAATGTTTGGATGTTCAATATTTTCTTCCCTCACAGTCCATATATAGTTGCAGTTGCACGACTGAAAGCAGTTAGAGGCAGGCCAGAGTTTTTGCTGTGAACTGGGTGACCGAATTGCGTCTTTCCTTTCACGAATCCAGTCGGTACACTTTCATATTATTTATATGCCTGGTATCTCTTTCGAGGTGGTACGCTGGCTTGTGTGAACAAGAAAGCTTTTCATGAATGTAGGCTGTATGGATGTGTTTGAGTTGTAAATTCAAAGGATTCAACAATTGCTGTTGAATAGGGTTAATCAATGTGATTTCACAGTTCACTTGAGCCGAAAACAAAGAACGTTACTTTTCCCACAGCCCATAGAACTGAAGTATTTTTGTTTTCATTACCTAAGTGATCAGCATAAAGTTATTGACTTTTAAAGATGGCTGCCGTAGTCATACTTGAAGTTGAAGCCGGTTACCAAAGTGAATGGGATTACTCAGAGTCACATCCTTCCTGTATCACAAAACACCAAATTGCAGGACATTTGCCCATATCTCAGAGGAGTTGGCTTTTACATCCTGCCGAAGTCCACTGTTAAGAGATGGTGTTGATACTGTTAAGGAAGTATGCGCCTCGAAAGTGAAAGACTATAAACTTTTGCTCAAATTTTCCTGAATGAAACTTTCAACCATTCTCCTACCAAATTGATGATAAAAATCAGAGGTTACTCTGCAAAGTGTGGATCCAGCTAAACAAATGACACAACATTATACTACATCTGAAATTCAAAATGGCCACCATCCATTTGTTAACTCTATGGGGAAAATCAAATGTTGGATTTTTGAAAAACTTAAATTGTGAGTATTTTCATTTCTCCAAGAGCTTTAAAATGAGCCCCCACAAGTTGTAGATCAGAAAAGAGTTGTAGAAATTTGAGAGTCTGAATATCTGTCCCCAGCGCATTTTACCTTAACACACCATTGCTTTCATGTGGAGTACAGTACTACTAGTTCACAAATGATTTACCCATTTGTCCAGTCTGCAGGAGTTTGGAATGACTTTTTCCTTCAATCAGATCATTGCCTTCCAAATTTGTCAATCTTCTGTCTCACAGAAGTATTACATTCGGAAAAAGTTTGATGTACATTGTGACAAAACATGTAACATCTACCTGGTGCCTGGTATGCATAGATCCAGTCTGAATGACGCTGCATGAGATAATTTTAGCACTATTAAAAGGTTTTATCTGTTGTCAGACGACAGTTAGATTGGGATTGATCAAGCTGGTACCAAAACAGAGTGGATTGTGTAAAACAGGAAGCATATATTCTGGATCATACTGTGTTCAAACATAATAATTCAAAAAAGACATTGTACACAGCTCAGAATTGACAGTGTTTATCGGTGGCGCGATAATAATATTTCCTCACACTTCACTCAAAGAAAGTAACTAACTCTACTCATTGGCACCAAAAATCAAGAATGAAAATCGGGGGTCACCAAGCAAAGATTACAAGAACAGAAGCAAATTAAATGTCAAATTTAATGTTCAAAATTCAAAAGAGCCGTTTTACTGTGCATTTTAGCTGTATGGGAAAAATGTAAATTTTCAATTTCCACACATAAAAGAGGTGAAATTGTTTGTCCTGACAGGTAAGTGGCAAAATTAGTCTTCACAAACTGTGGACTGGAAAAGAAAGTAAGATTTTGTGAGTCTTAATCTATGTACTTAGTGTCAGTTCTTTAACTGTATTCTGTGAGTCTACAAGACCTATCAAAGACTATGGACATGATGTACCAATGTCTGGTGAAGAAAGGTGTAGGAAAGGCAATGGCTTGCTCCAATACCCTCTTTGTATGATGTCCAAGTGCAAGAAGATATTCCCAGGAAAATTCTTTGAAATTTATGTAAGGAAGGGGAAGCCAGATGTCCTTTATCAGTTTGTACATGGTTACTCTACCCCAGGTGGTTAGTAGTTGTACATGTGTGTGCACATTACATAGTCAGTCAGTGAAATCATAGACCCTCTGAGGGTCTATGGTGAAACCAAGATCACTTTGTTAGGGTGCAGAAAGTGGAGACGTTCATTTGTGCCAGGCTAGAAAATAAACGTGAAAGATTCCGCCATTCCTGATACCCCAACAGCCATCCCGGTTATTTGATTGTTCCAGCGTTCTGCATTACTCATTTTGGCCTACAAGGAAGTGAGGGAGACAATCATCGATGGGAATGGACAATTTACATGCCAATCCACCAGGTCATATGTGTTTTGCAAAGAGTGAATGGAGAGTGGATTTGCATACATAAGACAGTAACAAAGTCATCGTATGGCAGGTTGTGTAGCTGTCAGTTGCATATTCCTCCAGTAGTTGAGCCAACAGTTTGTATTGATATCACTGCAGTCCTTCTACACGTGTTTAGAAACTGATATAAGGCTGATTTCAGTGATTGGAACAGGAAAATAAATGCAGGGTGGATCTGACACCAAAAACTGGTTTTAGTCCCTATAATGGTGTTCTGCTATTATGTATAACTTAAAAAGGATGAGGTTGGAATCGTGTAATTTGCTTAATCACTTATTTTGCCAATAAACTTCTTTGTCAGGTTATTAATTGGCATGGAAACGGGGATATTCTAGCTGTATGTGGCCCTATATTATTGTCTACGATAGGCAATGTTGACCTCCAGTTGCACTTTCATTACACAGGTCACTTGTGCAGTATACACGTGTAGACACTGAAGAACTGTTCAGAGAGCAATCCGTGGTTTTCCAGGGATAGCCAAGTGTTCAAATGATCCTGTGATTAAAACAAAGAAATATGCAAATCATGTATTGATTGAACTAATTTCTCTCTAATGATATTAAAACTGGAGGGTGTCACCAGCTTATTATGACTTCAAAACTAGGTCAGAATTAATGCAAGTATGATGCTTTGTTATAAAGCTACAACGCGCCATGCAAGCAAAGCAGATGAAATTTGATCAAGGCAGCTGAGAACTGGCAATTCTATCCGTGAATCAGGAAAAAACATCTTCCCATAGAACACAAAAAAAGAAGCGGCTTTCCTTTGGATCAAATTTCGTACCTCTCCTAGTCTGTCAATACGCTGTTGCCATGGTGATGAACACGTCCTCTGCCACATCATCTTTTGATTCTCAAATGCCAGGAAATTAATTTCCTGCTGGCCCTACAGATTTCAAGCCTGTAAGTAGCAGTAAGACATCCCAAGGCATACATGAAGGACAACCACAATGTGTCATCTTCAATTTATCCTGTTCTTCCAGCGGATAGTCATCTTACTATTGTTTCCTGGCCTTGCCAAACAAAACACATATTAATATCAATAGATATTTGTCACGTCAAATGAAAATTTGCAGAGCTGATATATTCCAGGCACCTGGTAATCGCTGATCACAATGGTGAACGTGTCGTCTTTCTTGAATCGTGTAATTTGATTATTCTGCTCTCAATAGTTTAATGAGCACAACTGAGTGGAACGTACCACTGCTGTGGAAACTGCAAAGTAAAAAACACAGTGCTTGGAAAGCGGTCTTTCAATTACTTACTTGCAGGAATCTTGCAAAACTCTCCCCGATTGATAAATGTATTTACCAAAGCAAGTATAGGTAGACCAGGTGAATGAACAATGGTAACCTATGAGGTAAACTTTGAAAATACTGCAAATTATTCCTTTGTGTGATGGCCAGTTGATACTACAAAACATTTTTGCTGCAGTCTTGCAAGGTTGCTCATGATAGGTTTATTTTTCCATGATATGTGAGACTATTCAGTGAATTTAAACAACAGGTGTGTAGATCTTACAGCAACTATTAAACATCATATCATCTGAAGTGCAGCAGACCAGTCTTGGCAGTTACTGGGAATCCGTCTCCAGCGGAGCATGTACCGATGACAATTTAGCAAGCTTGTCGAGATGGATACATTCTACGGGGGTAAAAACCCAGCTGTTGCTGATCTTAGAAAATTTTAAAATAAATTTAGCCAATAATTTTCCAAAGTGTCATCTGATGCCTTTCAGTGTGATGTGTCATTTGCAGTGTAAACAGAAGACAAGTACTGTTATTGGTTGCATAAAACAAAATTTCAATTCACCACAGTCACAGCAGGCTTGTCTGTTATCCTTGTATCCTTTGGCTTAATAGAACAGAATTCTAATTTTCAAAATTGCTCATAAGCATATAAGCATAATGTCTCCATCTTGAATTCTAACCTTTTAAGGAATGAATTATTTATATGTTTGGAATTTGTGACCATTTCTCATTGACAAGAATGTGAGAGTTGTCACCTGTAAAGTCAATTTTTTAAATATACCTCAATTGTGTACTTGACTAGTCCAATCAATCATGAGAACAGTGTGAGGGATAAAGCAATTTTGTCTCAAGAGGAAACAAATTTTATTTTTCACATCTCGTTGTTACTTATACTTTATTTTCATCGCAATTCATGCCAGGGGATACCATTTGAAACAATGAAGATAATATAAAATCACATAGGAAAGAGTGAATGTAGATGGAAGTGCATAAAATGGTACTGTAATAAACTGACCTACTTGTTGAGGTTACTCGTCCACGTTTCAAGCCAGCAGAAATTGGGTCAATAAAAAAAAGGTTATTCATCGTTTCTGTCCAAAGTTGCTCATGGAATTGAATCCTGCCTAGAAATTCTGCATGGAAAATTATTAAGGGGAGTGTGTGATGACATTCAGAGCCATACAGTTGTTTTGTACATGTATGATTCCAAGAACCTGTGGTGTATTAGCAGTTGTTAGCCTTTCACTTTCAAAAACATTACATGCATACATTTCTGATCTTTGTGAATGGTAAATGCAGACTCTGTAAAGCAACAGGAAAAACTGGCCAGCAGAGTTAAGACGATCCTGATGAAACGGAAAATGTTACGCAGCCAGTTGACCTATTGACCTTGTTTAGTTTCCCAGTCTCTGAATACAAACAAATCCAACCTACTGACTGCTATTCTGTGCCACCATAACACATCATTTTCAGTTTCTACACATCAGTTTCAGTTTCATCCTAAATAATTCAACGCTGGTTATGTAGTGCCTTCTGAATATCAATGATTCAGCCAAGCTTTACATAAGGTGCAATAAAATCTTGAATTTCTAGATAATTTCATATGTACGTTATGACAGATTTACACACACACAAAATGAACTGAATGTCCTCTCATACAATAGACTCTAGAACAACTACCCGCAGTTCAAGTCCTCAGTCAAGGCTGTAATATAAATATCGATGTTAATAATTGACATGATTCTACACCCACACACTTAAAACACTAAGTACGGACTTGATCATAGTGTAATGTGAAAGAAAAGATGAATTTCACTGCAAATAGAAATGGTGAACTGATTCTTGTAAGTGTATTACTTGTATGTTTTCTCAAAGTTGAAAGGGAGAGAAGAATGAGAAATACCTATTGTCATAAAAATTGCCCAAAGTGAGAATGCTTTAAATATGCAAATTTGGAAACATACTAGCAGAAAGTTCACCTAGAGTTCATGTTATTATAAAATATTTGTATTCCTTACTGCAGTATGTAAGTACACAATGTTTGAAATACTGTCCTTTTACTTATAAAGACTAAGTCACTTCTTGTGCTAGGTATGACAGGGTGCAATTGCAAATGGTAAAATAAATGTAGCATGTTGGGGCAGCATTGTTGATGTGGAAAAACAAAAGATACAAGTGACTGACAGACTCTGACATAATAGGAAAACACTGCTACTTGACACATAATTGAATATGAAGCTGCTTTATTCTTGACAATTCATGCCTGGCCAGGTGTCAGTTATTTGACTCGTACAATTCTAATCAACGGAAGTGTATTTAGTTATTTCCGTTCAGATGAATTTTATCGGTAATTTAATCAAGATTGAAATGAATAGCCTATTTCTGCACCGTGCGGTGTTAAGTCAGCATTCACACTGTAAACCTTAAAGTAAACTGTGCCATTATAGATTTGAAGTTAATTTGATGGTTTCAGGCATTGTCGTGTAGAAAATAATCCAAGGAGCAGTTACTTGTGAAAAGCCTTTAAAATGAAAAAGTGAAAAAAATGTCAATAGCGCTGGTTGTGATTGAAGATTTATCACTGCATGCATTTTCTGCAGACAAATTTGGACAAAAAATTTTCTTTGCGCCTGTGTTTTCAGGTTGTGGTCGGATCCGTGGCATGTGATTTCTTTAACTTGAATTGTGACATGTAACATTATGATTTCTTTAACTTGAATTGTGACATGTAACAGAGGAAATAGAGTGTCATCATGTTAGCTACTCTAGCATGTATTATTGCATCAAGTCAATTTGAGAAATTCAGACAAAATGTTTATTATTGCGTTTGACACGTAATGATGGAAACGCGATGTGACAAATGTATCTGCAGCATTTCTTGATTAGTGATACATTTATTTTGAAATGTGATTTTGGCAGCAGTTTTGGATTTCTTGAGTCTGAGTAGTGATACATGTATTTTGAAATCATTCCTTTCTTAATGCTTTGTGCAACCACAGGTAAGAACTTTTCTGCCTGGTTGTCTGTGATACCACCAATAGTCCCAGAAGAGCAAGGAGCACTGTTTTTGGTCGTCATTTCATACATTTTTACTGAAATTTCCAACTTTTTACAATACATCCCTCTAGACAAGGACGTACTTGTTCCTTGTGCTTATAGCAACCACAAGCACAATCCCGGTTCATTTTATTGTCAGTCATTATTACAGCAGGCGTACTAGTAATCGGCACACCAAATTAGGTAATTACCCAGCAACTTGGCTGAGAACTTTGCTATATGACCTGGTATTTACATAAACATGTCTGTTTTATTGTCTGAAGACTGATAAGGAATCCACCAAACTCAGCAGGCAGCTTACTCCACTGAGTAAACTGATATGTCTATACTAGAACAAACCATTTCTACAAGCCTCCTGTTCTTTGGAGAGTTTTGAAAGGGAATGAAATATTGAAGAGTGCAAAACACAATTTGTTGACGGTATAATTCAAATACAAAAAGAAAGACAGGACACGAAATGACCACAAAAGATCATCATTTACACTCTACAATATTTCATCCCTCTTTCAAAACTTTCCAGTGTAAAATTGTTTAAAAACTCCTATGGAAAGAAATTTTCCATTCTGATTTCTATTTTTTGATTCGGTTATGAACACCATGATAGAGAGGAGTACAGGAAAACTCTGTATCTGTGCTACTTAAGCATATCATAGTAAATAGGTACATCAAAATGAAATAGTAGATTGTATATCATTCTGTCAATGACAAAGCCTTGTAAACTGTATGGACAATATGGCTGACCAGCAAGTCAGGTCCCTCACAACAAGTGAGGTCCCTATGTTGGAATGTCAATTTGAAGCAGGTCAAATCAAATACAAGTGCTGGTTTTAAACCCACTTTCCTTTCTGACTGTCCCACACAACGTGTCTGTTTTGATTGCTTTAATACTCTGAGCAGGCCTAACCTGAGTTTTCTGAGTGTTTACCTTAAAACTTTTAAGTATGCCCTCTGAACTCCTCCATAATGACACCACTGGCAATAAAAGGCTGACCAACAGGAGAACGGGAAGGGTGCACAGAAAACAAACCCTAGAACAACAGTTAAATGCTAAACACTGAAGTGTTGCAGTAAGGAATTCAGAGTACTACAGTGCACGGATGTAAAAAAAAATAGACATCCATGCACAGTGTGAATGGATGTGAAATCTCACCTCAGAGCAAGGTGTGTAAGCCTGAAAAACAGAAAACACAGTTCTTAGTGTTGTGATTTTTCATATCAAGGGTGGCTACAATGAATCAGCTCGTCTACATTCTCATTATACTAGTATAAAGAAGATTTATATTCAGCTGCATTTTGATTGATAAGGATTAAATTTTAAGACAAATATGCATCCGTCTTAATTGTTCATTTTGTGGTTAAAATAGTGCAGTCATGGTATTGCTCAAGGTCACATGTGACAAGAGTTGTTATTTTATTTGTAAAGGATAGGACATGAAATGACAACAAATGTTATCTGTTGAGTACAGGCAGTGGTGATCTTAAATTGTTTACTCTCAGTTTCATTAAGCGACTTCCTGAAACCCCCCAACTTATATTTTTATACATAAGGCTGCGTTCACAAATAACGATTAGGGGGGGGGGGGGGGGGGGGGCTGGAGGAATTTCGATTGAAATCTTATTTTTTTTAAGATCCCCCCCCCCCTAAGTACCCCAAAAAAATTTCAAATGCCCCCCCTCTATATGGTCAAAATTTTTCAAGTCCCCCCCCAACTATCACAGGCCCGCATATTTGTAAAGGATGTGAGCGCAGAAAAAATAAACATATTGCGCCGTTCCGCTCACAGGTGTTCAACACTACCTGTATTAGCACTTTCTATAGTCATATTCTCAAGGCAAGTTCTTTAAATGCATCAGTGATTTTTTTAGATTTATTGGTCTAAAAGCCAACTTGAGTTAATCCAACTCTGGCCAGGTCAATTGCTCCTGCTGAGGAGCACACAAAATGACAATCATGAGAGAGTAGGCAAATTGTGAATTCTGGCTAATTGCCATATTGCACTGTGACCTACCAAAAATTTTTCCAAAACTACAAGACATCTATGAATTAGATGCTACTCTAAATTGACAATACTGGAAGGTTAAAATGTTCCATCAAATAAATGTTTTAATCTCTGAAATATATTTTTAATCTCTGAAATTTTGGGTGTAATAATTTCAAATTTGGTTAAAAAATAAATAATTCCATTTGGTCAAATATTTTTACTTTTAGTCTTTACTGTTCAAAGTTTTACATCTGTATCATTTTATAACAAGAATATGAAAATTTAGAAAACCAAGCATGATGACCCTATCTTTTTTCTGTAATATTTGATTATTCTTATATGCTAGAATTCAAACATTACTATGTGTTCTTGCATGTGTTGCTCTCTGGCCTGATCTTGTGTACAATTATGTTTCACTGTCATGAGCATCATTTGACCCAAATTCTTCTTCAACTACCATGTACATCAGAGTCAGAGCTATCTCTGTCACTGATCAGGTATGCAGTGACAGTGAACTGCAGGAGCAGAGCTTTAATGATAGTGACACTATCCGTAGGCAGTAGCTGTATTAACTTTGATAATTTTGGCAATATTTTCGTTCAGTTTTACAAATTTGTTCTAGTTCTACTCCCTACAGCCTGTTAAAATGTCTAGTATTCAGCTTGCTATCACAGCCTATTTATGTGTACCATGCATTTGTATCACTGACAACTGACTGTCAGTCTGGACTCCAATTAAATTATCACTAAATACATATTTATATTTATATATACAGGCTTTGTTGACAAACTAAATATTGTATGTTTGAGCATGCTGTAGGGAGATAGCAAGAAACTGTAGTTGTTATATTGCATAGAAATATTGCAGAAACCATTAACAGTTGCAACTTCTGCCCTGTTACGAGGCTCAAGTTTGTTTTTTTAACACAAATCACACATTTAGATTTTTTTGAGATAAAAGTCATGAAATGTGACAAAATGGTTCTAAATTTTGGTAAATTATTTCTAACATTAAAACATTTTGATGACATTAAAAATGGTATTCATTTTTCATTGAATTATCTACAAAAGCTTGGAATTGGCAAATGTAAAACACAAAAGGGAACAAAAAATTTTCAAGTCCCCCCCCCTATAGGTAGAGCAAAATTTTCAAGTCCCCCCCCTCTACTACCCCAAAAATTTCGAATCCCCCCCCCCCCTGAATTCCTCCAGCCCCCCTAACCGTTTTTTGTGAACGCAGCCTAATGAATATTCCATGTAGCTGTCTGAGCTGATATTTTAGCCCCTGGTTAGTGGCACTTCTGTAGTAAACACGTTCATATTTTAGTCTTCATCAGCTCTTGTACTGACTGTGGTGAAAAGTCAATGCCAGCTCAGAGAAACTTGGTCTGTGCTGTGTGATCTACCCGATGATTAATTAACACATAAAAAATTCACATTTTTGTAATAACTGTATATTGTAATTTAATTGACAGTACCCTTTTCCCTATTTCAAAATACAAGCACATTTCTTTGTCAAGATAAACATGGACCCTCAAGGGTCTATGAGATAAAGTACAATATATTTGTTAGGAATGCTGGGTAATTAGGGCGAGTGAGAAGGGTCAAAGGTCATCGATACATAACTGTGGTTAGCTTGCTCTGAAGAGATCTATATAGACAGTCATTTCTCGACTGCCTATGGTTCACTTCTCTGTGTGGTTTACAATTTACATAACATTTCTGAATTCTTTTGGAATGTGAAGCAAATAGGACTTCAGTCTCTCTTTGCGTGAGCAACTATTCCCTGTGCTTCTGATATTATTTGTAGACAGTGGGAAATGATTTCTGTATTTCAGTTTAAGTTTGATGATTTATAACCATATGATGGATTTCAAAGTAAATTATGGCAGTGAGCATTACAGTATAAATGGGATGGTCTTTCACATATTATTAGTGTTGTATGTTTGTCTGTTAATCCAGGAAATGTGGTTATAAAGGTTGCACAGAGGTTGCCTAGGATTTCTGGCGACTGTCTTTTTTGCTTTGGGCACTGTTCCCTCACCACAGAATGTTTGTAAATTCACTACTGTAGGCAAGAGTAGACATGTAAATGGCAAGAGACACACAAAGGTCAACTCGGAGACACCGTCTTTTCACCAGGCACTGGTCTATTTACAAGTACTCTTTATATACCTCGATTGATTGATCCCATAACGGTTGACCATTGTCCAACACTTTGCTTTGCAATCTGTGATTTTGCAGAGCTGGGTCAGACAGGAACGGCAGAATGTACCATGCTGGTGTACATGTAGGATTGTACAGCTAGCCGTATGGCGATTTGTAATCCGCTGATTCGAAATACTCAACACGCCTGCCAGTGTTGAGATTTTAAATCCTTCCTACATACATACCCTGTGATACTCCCATTCTTTACTGACCCACCGTACAGCCAAATCAAAAGAACTCAGTTGTTTTGATGAGAGGTAGGATCTTTCAAAACACCATAAATACCTTCATTAATGATAGTTTTAATTGTTACCTGCTTATCCGTGATATGTAATGGATAACTGTAATGTCCATGGAAATAATTTTGAGCGGAGAAGTGAAATATAAGATGAAATTTCTGGACTGTCTTGTGTTATAACAAACACTTTCCCCAACAAGATGCACAACGACTCAGGATCTGTCTATTTTACACTTTGGTGAGCTAGCAACTGATGATAATTTTTCCTTATTTTAATTCGTGATTAAAGAGCAAGAACTGCATACGAGATGAGAACAACAGCTCAGTGAGGATAGCCTTAGAATATGTTCCGTAAGGCTTTCAATTTTCCAGCATTTCCTAGAATATCTGCTTCTTCAAAGGAATTTTAATAAAATATACCAACACTATGTTTGAAAATTGGAAATAGGTACTGTAAATGTATACAGGATTATTTTGTTGTGTAATTAAATTTTTTTGAGGTTGAAGTGAAACCGGTTTATCATAAGTGTACATTTGTAGTTTATAATGGGGTTGTCATGGGAACTGGCTCCATGCATTAATTTTGATAATATATTTGGTCTTGTATTGTTTTTGCATTTCAGAAATTGTCTGACAGAGAAATTTTCAATATTTCAGCTGTAGTTCCCACTTTCTTCATTTGAAAATCATCACCGTGTACAGTTTTACAATACCTGTGTATTTTGTCTGCCCTATTGTCCTTTCGGTGGTTTGATCAATGACAAATCCAATAGGGGTATTATATCACATCACGGAAATAAATATTCTGTAGAGGTGGGAAAAAATAAGTGTCTGATATGATGTGGCTGTGCACTTCTTGCTCTTTTTCCTCATTTTCACGTCTTTGTGTCATTCAAAATGGGTTTTGAGCAACACAGTTGAAAAATACAACTGCCATCTCTTCACCCTATCCTTTTGTTGTTCCATTGTCTTTTAAATGAGAATTAGAGACACTGGCATTAATCCCTCTGAAAAGCTGGTGGGCTTGTCCCTGTAATTATACCACAGTTAATTTTATTCATTATTCACGGGTAGGCCAAGTCTGTGAAATGTGCACGATGAGCTGGAACAAAAACACACATATACACACAGCCAACTCAGTACAGCAGTGACACAAAAGAGGCTGGTGCAGAGATACCTTTTGTCCATCAAAACATCTGGTACAACCGGGTCACATGTTGCTTTGTTTCTCTGATGCAGAGACCATGTGCTCTCACACACTCTCCTGGCTTCTCTCTGAGGCAGGCCTCATTGCGAAGGGAGGTCTTTACACATGTTGAGACGCTGGGCAGTGCTGGAGAGAGGAGCTTGAGGCTACAACCATGTCTGTGGAATCGTTGTGCATGAGGTCACTGTGAAATCCCTAGTTGTCCTCTTTTTTGCATTGTGTGAAATCGAGCGCTGTTGTTTGTCTGTTGGTGGTGTTCTTGAATGTGTAGGTGTTGTGTGTGCTTGTGTGGCAATGCCAGGCGACGTGCTGAACTCTGGTGCACTTTCTCCAGGCAAATATTACATTTTCTGTGTTCTTTATTTTGCAGGGCATATTCCTTGGTGGACTCGTCCAGAGTCTCGACTTTCCTTATATCCATACTCCTCATCGTCTATGGAAGTTTCAGGTGAGTTAGAATCAAAATTTCCTCAAAAAAACTACTTTCATTGCTGTATCATTGTTTGATCTCATTGTTTACTGCAATGGGATCATGTCCATGTATTGTGAAATGGGAATCTGGGGTCTTTCATTCATTCTCCTCATCACACTTGCATGTGTTTGAAATTAACCCTAAGAATTCACAAACTCCATGTAAAAGATTATTCACACACATGACTGTTCAGTTTGCCGGTACGTACTCCAGGGGTGAATCAGTGATGATAATGTTCTTCAAAATATCAACCCAGATATTTTCAGAAAGACAAGTTGACGATATTCCCTAGATATGTGTAGTTGTAATTTGATAGTTTTTGCATTTCAAGTCGATCAGCCTCGGGGCAGGTCACTCAACAGCGTGCTTTTGTGATAGATTTCAGTACGCACATAGTAATATCAGCTTGGCATGACTGTGTTACAACTTACAAATTGAAATCGATCACTTTTATCTGTGGGGGCTTTGTGTTTTGGTTTGTTTCCTCGTTTCTTTTCTTAGATTTGCATTTAGGTAAAATTAAAGTTCTGCAATCAGACTGCCAAATATTTCACTAGTCTTGTAGAATATGGTAAAAGTGAATTTGTCGTTTAATAATATGTACTGGTGATAGTCAATTCTCTTAGTTGAGTAACAAATTATTAGGCCAAATAAAAAAGTATCTGTGTTTCCTGTACTACTGAGGGAACATACCTCTGGAAATTAGAGTAGGTAGGTTGGAAGAAATTTTTTAAATTTATATTTTTGTTGGCCAAGACCCACAATTTACAGTAAAATCTCGGGAATGTGGTAAAAATGTATATTGTTGGCTGTTTTTACTAGGGTAGGTTGCACACTGGAAGCACACTTATCTTTTATTTGACCGTAGAGATTACAGCTCCAAGACAGTTGCAGGACATAAATCTGTGCTAATTCACAACATTGTGTGTGATTGTGTTGGTATACAAAGACCTTGTAATTTTTTCACTTTGTGCTGTGAACAAAGGCTTTTAAAAGGGCATTATTCAAAATGTACGGCAAGGCAACACATAATTTGTCACTCGATAACTGTGAAAGGCAGTTTTGCTAGTTTTCACAAGATACTTGGCTGACTTCTTTCAAAGCCAGGTTGATTCTAGCAGCATTTTACTCTCGATTTTCAAAAGAAGCAGGTTCATTTTGTATAAATACCAATATCCTTGGCAGGAAACTGAGCTCAAAGAAGCAGTGACCTTTGTTAAATTGCACAATAGTTGGGTAAATATTGGAGTTCATCTTGGCTGCATTCCAAGTACGAAAGAATTATTTTCGTGTACTCTGTGCAAGGTCAGGTATACTTTCAACCCATTCAAAGCTGGGCTAACCACACAGACATACATTAGGAGGCAATTTTGTTGCCAAGCCTAGTCAACTGTTCATGTAGAAAATTCCCCTATGACTATCTCGAGAATACTGCCCACTGCCAGATGGTTATGTCCATATATATATTGCATGATTCTTATTACAGCCAACCATATGTTTTTAGTACAGTGATCTGTAAGTGGAAAATATTAATCAAGGTTATTTTTGATGAAGATGTTTTTGTACATGAATAATTAGCCAAGCTGTAAAATTTATAGGTACTTTAAAAATGCTAGTGGTACTGGTACTGTAACTGAGCTGTTTGTCTGATATCTGTTATTTTGCAAACCACAATACACGGATAGCCACAAATGGCTGGCTAGATTCTGGACATCTGATATTCTGGCTTGTATGAACATGATCTGTTTTAAGTTAATACTACATAAAGCCAGGACAATTTTTTCATTTTTGTCCGTGATCATGTTGCCATGATTCACGTTTTCCTTTTATTATAAATCGTACGCATGAGCAGGGAATTATGTTCTATTTCCATGCACGTTGAACATCACCAATTCTTCATAGTAAATTAAATTTCTGTCTCAGCATATGCACTAATTAGAGTCAATGTATCTTGCAAAAATGTTTTGCTTCCAGAAATTTCGAGGTTTACAGTACTTTTTGTTCGTGTTTAGTGGCAGCGTTGACATCATTGGAAAGTAGATAGGGGTCAGAAAGAGGCACTGTATCTGATTGTACTACCCTGTTATACCAGTTGACTTGATGACACTAGGCAGTACAATGGATGGAGGCTCAATTACGATTTTGGAATCATTGCACAGTATCGTCATGGAAGTGCTATTGTTTTCTGGAATCCTTTGTTGTGATGTACAGACTCTATAATATCCACACTGACTCTGCGCATGCCGCATGCGCTTATCAGCATTTACTTCCAGGTGAAGGCCAAACCACATCATAGATAATGGTATGGCAGAAAATTGACAGAATTTGGAAACCAGTCGCTCTGAGGAACAATAGTTGATGGAAATGACCTCGTACTTGTGTAGGGTTTTATCCTTTGTTTGCTTTGCTAGCTAGTGTAGTTTCCCTTGTTTTGTAATTGTTTGTTTGCTTTACAAGCAGGAAAAAATATGGATACTTTGTCACAGACAACTGTTGTTGAAAAGGTAATCATTATCTGCAAATATCTGCCAGAATGTTGTTTACCTCTGATCAAGTGTTCTCAGTAGGCTTTGATAAATGTTAGACTTGAAAATTGCTGCAAACCAGCATCGTAAATCTTGATTCAAGAAGATCATGTTTGAATGTGTCACCATGGTTACAGGATATATCATTATCTTCACTGTCCACTGTTTTGTTTTTGTAGGGTTTCTTCACAGTGGAAAAAATTCTTTCAAAGTGCCACATTTGTATCAGTCACACAAAAGATTGTAATCATAAAATCTGGCTGTAATCTCATGCAATTGGTAGGCATCAGCCTGATAACGAACAAGATAAAGGGTCAGCTAGGTTCACAATGTGGTGAAGTTGATATGCTAAGGGGTCATATCATAAAATGTCTGCGTGTGTTGCACATTAGTGTTGAAATTCTAAGCCAACAAAATAGCATATTAAACGCAATTAGAGGCCATTTAAATGTTGACTAATACTAATTGAAGCAAAATGTAATCAATGTAATCAAAATTTTACCAAATTTTTGTGGCCAGGAAGTGAATGACAGAGGAATTTCATTTTAACAGCTCCAGTGCATGTTGGTGCACATGTTTTGCCTGTAGTATATTTTTATTATATTGGTTTTCATGGCATTCCAAAGTTCTTTATAAAGTTTGCAGTCTTTGTTATTTGAACTAAATTGCGAGAGAAATGGGAATGTGACCGCGTACAGTACTTCGTCGGTGTCATATGACTGCCAATTCAAGATTGCCTGAATTTTCACAGTCCGAGTCATTATCTGGCGTACATGAAGCATCAAAGGTTTTTGTTTAGCAAGGCAAGTTCTGGCAAGTGGATTCCAACTTCTGTTCTGGTTTTCAGGAGAGAAGCCAGGCCTCCGTATTGCAAAATCAGTATCAGTGTACAAGATGCAATATTGATTAAATTACTCATTAAAAGGCATTAAATCTACTTAGAGCCTTCTTAGCTACACCCACTCCCTTGTCTCTCTGAAGGTCAACCCAACCACTTCCTGAAAAACAAAGGATTACACTTATTTACAGTTTGCAGAGGGTGGTGATATCTGAGTAGCATTGTGCTAAGCAAGTTTCTGCCGTAAGGAATGTATTAACCCTTTGAGTGCTGTAAATTTTCCCACCAAAATTTTTGTGCAAAATTTTAGCAATCTTTTGTGAAATTTTTGTAATATTTT
Source organism: Ptychodera flava (assembly GCF_041260155.1). Taxonomy (NCBI): domain Eukaryota; kingdom Metazoa; phylum Hemichordata; class Enteropneusta; family Ptychoderidae; genus Ptychodera; species Ptychodera flava. The sequence continues at coordinate 10,680,972 of NC_091939.1, forward strand.
GACAATTTTGGACCAAATGGACAGTACATTTCATTAGCTACATTTTTGATCAATATTTTAGAAAAGATATGAAAAAATTGTCTGCGTTACATTTTATAAAGGTGGCAAAAATTGACTTTGGCGCTCAAAGAGTTAAAGAAAATTCTTCTCTTTTTTCATCCATAAAGAGAGCTGGGATCTCACTATGTAGAAAGATTGTCCTTCAAAGCGGGTTGGGTAGAATGCAATATGGAGTTTTACATTATGTATGAATGAGATAACTTTTACATGAAAGCTTTCAAATGATAGGATGTCGTGACGTGTGTCCACTGTTTCTTAACAAGGGTGTATGTCATTTTTTTTGCAAAAAGTGTCAGTAAGGACTAAAATACCCTTCATACAGTGAAACAAATTGTGATAATCATTTGCAGTTTGATTGTCCCACCATTGGGAAATGGTTGAAATTACATGCAAAATATTTCCTGCATTATATATATATATATATATATATATATATATATATATATATATATATATATATATATATATATATATATATATATATATATATATAGTTAATCAGCTAGAATGTTGATAGAAACCGAGTTTCAATAATTTGTCAGTCGCAGTTTTTAGTTTTAAAATTATGAACAGAGCTCTACGAGCAAAACAACTTAAAATATTGTTACCCATGTTTCATGACCATAGATCATGACTTTGAAAATTTAACAAAACAATGCACACTTTTACATTGTTTGTGCATGGAAAAGTACATTGTGAACGGAATGATAAACTTATCACAGCGCATCATTTGAAATGCATCTCCTCATAGGTTCTGTTCTCTCAAGAATGCATCAATGCTTCTACCTAAGATTATGTCAGATGCTTATGTATCAGGTATACAATCATACTTTACCAGTTTATTGATGGCGCGAATACAGCAAGTTGATTGGTCGAAACATGAAAATAATTGTGCTGTATTTGCGATTTATCATATATAGCATGGTTGAAAAATTCCTTTTTTGACATTTCACACCAGAATTTCAATATACTGTTATAATAGCAGTACACCACCTCAGCAGGGTATACCACTCAGTTTTGAACAGCTGTGTGTGTAGTGAACTGGTCAAAATATTGTGATATACTTTTGCTGGATGTGGTGTATTGCTTAGTCATCTCGTATATCCCTTTTCCTGCCAAGTCGGTGAAAATCCGCTTGAAATTCGGTGTAGCTAGAATCTGAGCAGCCACGGCCGTTATCCTGCCAAGGCGGTGGAAATCGGGCTACTTTTTGGTACCCCCTTTCCTGCCTAGTCGACGGAACTACGTGTAGCAAACCCTTGCTCGCGCTAGGGGTCGTTCGAGGACAGGTTTTGGGCGAGGAACGGCGTTTGCTCTCGAAATGGGTTCACAGAGAGTCCAACGACAGGGAAAGGTGCGGAAGCTACCCAGCCAGTCCCCCACCGCGGTGGGGGACTGGTTTTTTTTTGGGGGACGAGTAGCGTACTTGGCAGGTTAGCACGGTGACGTATCTAGCGGAGTTTGGGTTAACTTGGCTCTGAGGCACTACATAGATTGCGGCCGAAATTGACCGTCTCGGCAACGCTAATCTGTAAGGCAACCGCCTAAGACCGCCTCAGCTGGCGGTGCAATTTTTGCCAATGGTGCGAGACGAAAATCACGGACTTGGTCCTGATTGACGGGAAGTGCGGACGGATTTGACGGACTCGGCTTTCTGTAAGGCAACCGCCTAAGACCGCCTCAGCTGGCGGTGCAATTTTTTGCCAATGGTGCGAGACGAAAATCACGGACTTGGTCCTGATTGACGGGAAAGTGCGGACGGATTTGACGGACTCGGCTTGATTAGTCCCTGACATGGAACTGATCCGAACGGACTTGAGCGACATTTGTGAAGGGTAACCACCGCTTTTAACCGACTTGTTACCTTCTCGAAAAGACTACCCACTCAGATGTCGGACGTTGTCGGCTGCACTTGGCTCTAGACGTTCAAGCCGTGCAACGAAACACACCGCCTCAGCCTTGCCATTCAGGAACATGGCCTCAAAATTTGATACCATTGTTCACCGACTTGGCGGCTGCGGTTAGGTGCGTGAACCGTTGTTCACCGACTTGTTACGCCTATGTTGTCCCTGTGAAGTTCGGCTAACGGCCGAGTCTAACGGGAGTTGGCAGACCTGTGTTTGGTTTATACCGTAGTATGACCGACTCAGGTAGAGGTACCTGTCGGTATATTCCGAGTTTTACGCACTCGGGCGTCAATGACGGGTCGTCATCACCGCTGATGACGTAGACGTGCTGGCCACGTTATTTGAAGGAGCCATGTTTGCCCAACGGACGAGGCCGAGACAGCCGTTGACAATTTTGGCATCCTTCATCTTTGACCGCCTTAGTTGGGTAAGCCGCTCGGCAGGGCGACGGTTATGACCTAAACAAGCCGCTGAAGCACTGTTCGTTGCCGTACAAGAACGAGACGGCCAGTCCATTACTGCTTAATGGGCGATCTGTCGGGTTGGCTTGTCACCGACTTGGATGACAATACGCCCTGCGCAGGCGTACTTAGAAGGGACATGAGGTTAAAGATACGGGTTTCCCACCCGTACTAAACATGGGCTTGGGCCAACGTCCTTGGGTGGCAGGTGCGCATGCCACGTACCCAGCTGGACGGAATGTCAAGTTGAGATGCTAATGACATTGACTATGTTATGCTAAGTGCTCGAGGGATTTGCATCGCAAATGAGTATTATTAGCATATCAAATGGTGCGGACAGGCAATTTACATGACGGGTAGGAATGTCAGCGCCGGTTGGTGGACTGATTGCCGTAGGTCCATTATAATAACAGGTGGATGCATATATTAACACCCCTGCGTCCAATCATGTCCAGGGCTTTGTTTCCCTGTGGCTTTAAAAGGGAGGGACCTGCTAGTCTGTCGACTCTGTTCCAGACATGAGCTTGACGGACCGCAAAAGTTTTCTGAAGGCGAGCAGACGACTGAAGCTCAAAGATGCAGAGTCTCCGGGCGGTAGTGGTAGCGATCGTTGTGATGTCCCTAGTAAACGTTCTAAGAAGTCGGGCAAGAAACGCTCCCGTAAGGCGAAGCCATCTCCGGCTGAAAAACCCAGTGGTAAGCGTAAACGTAAGAGCGATCGTTCTGCCGATGAGGATGATGACGGGTCACCGGTCGCCAGTGGTTCTCACCCGGCTGCTCCGGGAGAGACTACTTCACCTGCAGAGACTACATCTGCTCTTGTGGGAGATACTTCACCTGCACAGACTACGTCTGCTGCTGCTAGTGAGACAGTGAGTAACGAGACGGCTGATGCCATTGGTTCTCCCCCGGCTGCTCCGGGAGAGACACCACCTGTTGCTACTATGAGCCCTCATCCTGCGTCAGGAGAGGTTCCTGTGCCCAGTGCGAAAGAGCTTGAGTCCTCGTCATCAGCAGAGGCTGCCGAGCCCGCTCCTGCCATAGTTTCGTGTGCTGCGATGTCCCCGCCGAAAAAGATAGTGCGGAGGGTTCGTTATCAGGATAGCCCACCTGATTTTGAGCCAGATATGATCCTTGATGCCGCTACGGGCGAGTTCAGGCCCAGACGCCCAGACGACGGTGATATCACCGCTGAGTCCGACTCGGAGGTTGACGAGGATGCGGCAGAGGACGATGACTTTTATGACAGGCAGTATGTAGGTGAGGCAAGCTCTGACGACGATGATTACGTTGCTGCTGTGTTGGCGGAGGACGACACCCCTCCTGTCTGGCGTATGTCGGAGACTACCGATGCTAATATATTTGAGGAGACCGATTTTGACCATGAGAGAGGACCGACTTTCACCTTGCCCAGCCACGCCCGTGAGCTCGATTACTTTTTTAAGTTTATTCCAGCTACACTGATCAGATTGGCCAAGACGAGACTAATAAATACGCCAAATTCCACCAGCGATATATCGCTAGGAAAATAGATAAATACTGGCGTAACGCTGACTACCGAGAGGTGCAGGCGTTCATTGGCGTCTTAGTCTGTATGGGTATGCGACCGTAAATCATCAGTGGAGGATTATTGGTCTAGCGATCCCTTTCTGAGAAACCAGGGTATTTCTACTGTGATTACCCGCAGTCGCTTTCAGCAGCTTATGCGATACTTTCATCTGGCAGACCCAGAGAACGATCCACGTCGTGATCCTGATGAGGCACGCCGCCGACGTCGGTGTCAGGAGGATCCCCTGTATAAAATCAATCCATGGATGGAGCCCATAGTTGACCGGTGCGTAAATAATTATAAGATGGGTAGAGAGATCTCCATCGACGAGGGCATGGTGCGATTTAAGGGCCGTTCTAAATTTAAGCTGAGATTACCGCATAAGCCTGATCGAGACGGTTTCAAGATATGGCAGCTGTGCGACTCCACCACTGCCTACATCGCTAACTTTGCACCGTACCTAGGTGTAAAATTTCGGGATCGGACTGATGGGAGACGGCAGGAGCGAGGTGTGGTGAAAAGAATTACGATGGCGCTGGTCCAGCCATTCTGTGGATATAATCACAGCCTATTCTGTGATAGCCTGTTTAGCACGGTCGTTACTGCTAGAGAGCTGATGGAGACCGGGATCTACATGGTCGGGAGTTTTAACCGCCGTAATCGTCGCACCATGCCCCCTCAATTAATTCCGCCGGGGTAAGAGGAAGCGCCTTCCTCTGTCTGTTGGGGATATGAAAGCCACGACCAGAACGGACTCTCGTCTTAACATCACTGCTTATCAGGATAGTAACGCTCAGGTGCTGATCTTGAATACGGTCTATCCACCCTTGGAGTGCGTGCCAGTGGGGGAGGGAGACGAGCGGCGACAAGTGCCTCTGTCGCTGTATAATTATCGCCGGTACATGGGAGGCGTCGACCGAGCCAACCAGAAGCGCAAGTACTTTCACACTGGGCGCAAGAACCACAGATGGTGGACATATCTGGCATGTTACCTGATTGATGTTGCCCTGGTAAATGCATATATATGCTTCAAGCATGTACACCCTGATAGTAAGCTGACCCATCAGATGTTTCATCTGCGTGTCGGGAAACAACTCATTGGCGGTTATTGTGGGCGATCGCAGCCCAGTGTGAGAGAGGTCGAGGCCACCGTTTCTCTTGCCTCGTACATCAATCCACAAAATCAGCCGATGCACGTTGTCAGCCGTTTGGAGGGGCGGCAGAAATGCGTAAAGTATGCAGCAGAGAGGGTAAGACCACTGCGAGCGGACGACTGTCTGAGACGTCCAAAGGATGTAGTCTGTGCGGGGTTCATCTTCACGAGGGCGAGTGTTTTGCGGCTTTTCATCATCGCATGATGCTACGAGGTAAGAGGAGCATTGGCGTGCAGACCTCTACTCACACAGCCCCGACGACACCATCAGCAAGAGAACCCGACGTAAATAACGGACAGGGGACAGCTTCGCCTAACAGTGGCTTGACTGTATTCTGAACACGGACCATGATCACATTTTGAGCACGGTTGTGCCGTTTGTTTGTGCTTTACGATCCCGCTGATTGTAAATTGAAACACGGATTATTTTGTACAATCCCCCGATTGTAATCTTTGTAACACGGACCATGCACTCGGACGTCGAGACAGACTCTGAGATTTATTATTCGGCATAATGTAAATTATTCCCGAATAAAATACTATCTATGGATCGCATATTTTCGTTTGTTTTGTTTAGACGGATTATTTTGTACAATTCCCCCTAGTATAATTTTTGAAACACGGATCTGCCAACCCGATTGTAATTTTTGAAACACGGACCATGCACTCGGACGTCGAGACAGACTCGAGATTTATTGTTCGGCATAATGTAAATTATTCCCGAATAAAATACTATCTATGATCGCATATTTTCGTTTGTTTTGTTTTTACCCCCACTTTCGTTTTTGGCAGATCCGTAAGGACGCTATAGTAATGGATGAACGTGCGTTGTATCACGTGGGAGGGGCACAGCCCAACGGAGGCTGTGCTCGTGCGACGTAGACGTTGTACCAACCATCTGTCGTTGGGGTTAGTGCATAGAGCAGTTGCACTGTCCAGAGCTAAGGTGGTACAAAACTGCACCTTAGTAACAACTGCACAACTAACCTGTTAGGAAACGGTAACACTAACGAGCTAAGTGTTCACTGAACTGGCCAAACTACGTACACGCCTTCCTTCAATGGCGGAACTATGTCGTTGACACTACGTCAAAGCAGACTGCACTGTGCGACTCTTCCAAGTCGTTCAAAGTACGTGGCCAAGTGACACAACCCAGGGGAAACAGGACAGGTTTGAGGGTGCTGCCGCACCCATAGCACTAACCCCTGGGTCTTCTACTAACCCACGAGAGAGGTGACATTTCCCCGGTGTGGCCGTGCGTGCCGGCGAACGAGCTTTACTTCCGCGAAAGTAAGCTAGAAAAGGGCATAAAAGTGCACGTCCCCCGGGGCAAACAACTCCCGTGACCTCGTCATTTTCTGGACACAACCTCATCAGCGGTTGCCCCTCTATACGGGCATGCAAAAATTTTGAAGTCTAACACGTATATGGTCGGTAATCGTACCCCGAAAATGCGGTATTTTCCCGCCAAATGCCTGGCAGGAAAGCGTGCAGGAGAGCCTATCTTCTGTAGACACGGAAAAGGGGGCGGTTTTGACGACTTGGCAGGATAACGGACAGGGGCGCTCGGCAGGAAAAGGGTTAGCCATATATGGAGCTTGCATTGTGTCAAGCTAACACTGCCAGATACCCTACTTTACCGCTGTGCTCTGACTGTTCACAGAGATAAGTCTTGCCAACTCTACATGTCGTGGTGTAAGCATCCGTCCATTAGAATAGATAATACATACTTATATAATTTTGAAAATGTTACACAGTGTAATTCGGTTTGAACATAGACAGTGGTCTCCGTCTATAGTTTGAAGTTGTGAAAACACACATTATGTGTTGTGTGTGAAGAAAACTGTGTACAATATCTTTTCAGTTTTCTCCAGCAAAAAGAAAACATGACATCAAAAGATCATGATTTCTACAAATCTGTACTGTAATTGTAGGTTATTCATGTGCAGCCATTGCGATGAGATGTTGTGGCATAATCTTGAAAGTCATGAAGTGTGTTCCCAGTCTCTTACAAGTCTATACACAGGTGTTCATGGTGATTTACACATTGACTCGTGCTGGCAGTATTGGTGTCAGCCAAATGTCAGTAGGATTAAGGTCATCCGCTCCAGTCAGTTGAGTTTCTGATTTTTGTTCTCATTTAGGAATATGTATGTGGTGAATTGAAAAACTCACAACAACTACATTTCTCGTCTCGTTGCGTGATCATTTTAAGAGAAATTGACAACGCAGTGTGCAGGGGAAAAATGAACATTACGTGTAAGCCCAGGTAACAATAATTAATGGATAGTACGTGAAAAACACCCTTGGTTACCCAATGTATTATATCTGAATTTGCTTTGTATTTTGTAAATAGTGTTTATGATGGTCACCAGTTCCTGTTTCTTAACTTTTATTGGCATTGTGACTTGCGTTGGTGTTATAGACATGATCTCACCACAAATGGAATGTTCTTGCGAAGGTTTTGGAACAGATTATCAGCTTTGAAATACATGTACATGTTCTGTAACATTTCTGATAGTCACTTTTAAATGGGTAGTGTTGTGCAGGATAGTGTGGGAATTCTGGTTAGATCACAATTCTTGGGAAAAACATACATAAATCTGCCATAATCTCATGCTTTACAGGAGCCAATCATATTGTGTTTTTAAATACAGTACTGCAATCAATAACAAGTGGCAGTTGTAAACCTCTTTCTGATTGGTCGGCTGTTTTGGCAGAAGCAATATCTTTGGTCTTTTAGTCTCAGTATTTGCCAATATCTGTGTGTGTGTATGAGATTTGCATGCAGGTGTGTGTACAGTATGTGTGTGCATGCATGTGTATGTGTGTTAGTATGTGTGCAGAAAATTTGTTGTGTTAATTTGTTCAGTATTTTATATTGTCTAAAATGTTTTCATTATCCATTTTCTTGTTAGTCCCCACGGACGCAGTCGGGCAGGAACTTATAGATTGGGTCCCGTCTGTCCATCCGTCAGTCAGCAGCCGTTTCTCTGTCACCCCTGAGCCGATTTTCTTCAAACTGTGTGCAAGGATAAAGTACTGTGCTATACATATGAACATGAATTTATTTTGCGATACGATCCAATACGGCTGCCGTGCGGTCATTTTGTTGCGAATTTTTCATGTTTTTAAACCATAACTCAACTATCCCTGAACAGATTTCGTTCAAACTTGGCACACAGACATTGTATTGTACTATGCATGTTAATTAACCCTTTTCCTGCCGAGCGCCCTTGTCCGTTATTCTCCCAAGTCAGTAGAAAACCGCCCCATAATATGTGCCTGCAAAAGATTGGCTCTCCTGCATGTTATCCTGCCAGGCATTTTGGCAGAAATCGCCCATTTTCAGGGTAGTTTTAGCCGTACTTATACGTGTTAGACTTCGATAATTTCTACATGCCCGTAGACAGGGGAAGGAGCTCAAGGGTTGCTGCAGAAAAAAATTGAGGTCACCGGCTTTGTTTGCCCCTGGGAGTGCGTCATTTTATTGCCGTTTCATGTTTATTTTTTCGGAAATAAACTCCTTCAGTATTACGTACGTCCGCTAGGCACAAACATCACCTCACTCGTCTGTTAGTCAGAGACCCTGAGGGTCGTGCTAGGGGTGCAGCAGCACCGTCAAACCTGTCCTGTTTCCCCAGGGTAGGGTCAATTGAATACGTACCTCCAACGACTTGGCAGTGTAGCACAAAAACTACGTTTTTGCCGTTGTATTAACGACATGGCTGAGCCATTGAAGCACAGCTTTACGTAGTTTTGCCAGCTCAGTTGGGAGTTGGCTTACGAGTGTTACCGTTCATTACTGACTTAATCGAGTGGTCCTCAGTCAGGTACGGGTTTGTACCGACATGGCTTGGGCTGCAGCTAACCAGTGATAACCAGTCACTACCCCCAAGTCTTCAGTTCACTTTTGCGATGCACGGGTGCAACGCAATATGCTTCCATTGTTCTAGCCATCGACGTGTCCACATGCTGGCAGCCATATTGTACTGCTAGCTGGTTTGCATAACAAAAGCAGTCCCTGCTAAATGCAGACAGTATCCCCGTACATGTAGCATATTGACCTCATGTGCCCTTTTGAATTCTCTGTACGCAAACAGCGTACGTAGTTACCAATGCATCGGCAAGAGGATACGTTTGCCTGCAAACCAGAGCCAGTACTTCGGACGGTGGAATAAATAAAAAATCCAAAGCTACGTCCATTGAATGGCACGGCCAAGGCAGTGAAGGACGTTGCCTGGCTTGAACTTGCAGAGCTGAAGCCCAGCTTAGTACGTCGGACACCAGTTTGTAATGGTATTTCCGAGTCGTTCATATCCGTTCCATGGGAGGAACAAGTCGAGCCGTCCCGTCAAAAATACGTTCTCATTTTCAGTCACGCACAACTGAATAAGTGACTTTCGTCTCGCACCATCGGCATATCTGCCAAGTCGTTTGCAAGAGGTAGCCTTCTAGATTAGCATTGCCGAGTTGGTCAAGTTCGGCAGCAATCTGTATAGTGCCAGGCAGCCAAGTACGTCCAACTCCGCCAGAAAACGTCACCATGCTATCCTGCCAAGTCCGCTAAAAAGCGGTAAAAAAAACCAGCCCCCCTCGGGTGTGGGGGACTGGCGGACAGGTTTCTGCACCTTTCCCTGTCCTTGGACTCCCTGTGAACCCATTTCGAGAGCAAACGCCGTTCCTCGCCCAAAACCTGTCCTCGAACGACCCCTAGCGTGAGCAAGGGTTTGCTACACGTAGTTCCGTCGACTAGGCAGGAAAGGGGGTACCAAAAAGGAGCCCGATTTCCACCGCCTTAGGAGGATAACGGCCGTGGCTGCTCAGCTTCTAGCTACACCGAATTTCAAGCGGATTTTCACCGACTTGGCAGGAAAAGGGTTAATGGTGCGAGCGGGGACCGTGTCATCATCAATGACTTGTTATTAGAGATTCTGACTGCTTAGGACATATAGTTGATAACTGTTAGTAATGTTAGTATAGGATGCATGCTGTGATGTACCAAGTCCTGAAAGCCACAGGATATTGCCCTCCGTGTACCATAGTATGCATTATATGCTCAAATTACTAAAAGGTTTTCATCATTCCAAAGGATCATTGCCCACAACAGCATAACATCAGTTGTACTGTGACAACAGCTGGAACTTTTGATGCTATTTTCCCTTGTAAATACTAGCATTTGAAAGTATCGGATAATTAGCTTTACCAGCGTTGTGTACGATATGTATGTGACGATATTGTTGAAAGATGAATGTGATGTTATTGTTGGAAGATGAACAAATTGATGTTCTAAATTCGTTTGTCTGCATTAACAATGAACATAAAACGTACACATGCTGTGTTGATAAGCTGAACATATAGTATTTTGACATAATTTTGGAGTCAAACAAGAAGTTTACTTTACAAATGCGAGGAAATACAATAAAAAGTTGCAAGTAATTGAGCTTTAATGCTAGCAGACTGTAATTCAGCACGAGTAAGCGTTCAACATTTTGTTGCTATTTCCTGGTAAATGTTTTGTATTACAGAAATGGTGTGTGTCCACCATCAGTGTCGTCTTGTGAAGGATATACTGTACAGCTGTAGCATTTAAACCATGTGAAATTGGATTTTAAAAAGCATCAACTCACTTCTAAAGGCATAATCCTTCTATTGTTCATGATTCTGATTCAAGAGGAAATTTCAGGTTCCTCACCCACATTCTTACACCATGAAATTTTCTGTCTTTGATTTCCATATCGCAGTGTGTGGGAGTACACAAGACCCATTTATCAAAAAATATTCCAGCGGTTTATGTGGTTCATTAAACACAACCATAAAGGCACATAATTAATATCATTCAAAATATTTGAGGAAAAACATGCTGCTTGTAAATCTTTGTGGTGTATACATGTACATACATCATTATAGTTTTCACAAAATTCTATTTCATTTGTCTCAATATACATCAAGAAACAGAGAAGATAAAATTACAAGCAGCCTTCCAACTCTCAACCATATTATTCGACAAAATTTGTACATCGATAATCTAGAAACCACAAGATGTGAAGTTTATCATTTACGAAGGCATACAAAGCTTTGTGCCTAAATGCAGTTTTAACAATACACAACAATTATATGGCTTTTGAACATTTCTGTTGCCCCAAAGTGTAGATTGGTAGCCAAGGTGAAGTTATTGTAGCACAGACATCTCCTGGAAAATGACTTTGGATCTCTGGTAACATTAAAGATATACTGTCGCTTGTTCCAATTTTGCCACAGTTACCATGGAAAGAGAAAATCTAACCAATCACAGATTTTAAGCAGGTGGCCGCTTTTTAAAAACAGCGCCCTCACATGGGCATTTTGAATACCAAGGAACGCCCCTTTGACCATATATGGGCATATTTAGATTACAGGTGACTTTATACCTTTAACTGCTTACGAAAATACCCAGTATTTTGGTACTTGGTGTCCCCTTACTGGATTCATATTATTATATATTGTAACCTTGTAAATTCTATACGTTGGTAAAGTTACCAGTAAAATGTCTTCCTCATTGCCCAAGGAATATAACCTTTGAAGGTTTTGGACTGTTAACCTTTTTATTTTGGGCACAATGAATGACAATTTCATTTAGTTCACAGTGGTATCATTGAACAAGAACAGTAGTTTTGTCATTGAAAGATGGTATGACACAGTGTTTGGAGGGAAGTGGTTTATGTTCCATGGTAATGTGACAACCTGCACAATACCTCTTGGCAAATTCAATGTTTTTCTTTTGGTGCATATTGATATCCTTGGATCTATTCACTGTCTGTGTAATTTTTTCACCACCAGACTCTCACTGTCCCTGACCACTGCATACAGGTCATCTTTGCATTGTGAGAAATCAGAACAGAGAAAAAACTACAGCCTTCAGGCAGCCTTGTCAATATTTATACTGGCTTGAGAATGTGATGCAGAATTTTTATCAAAATGGAAAATCAAACTTTATAAAGAATGTAAGACGTGAACTACATGTACCTGTACCTCTGAACCCACTTCCCCCCCCCACCCCATCCCACTCCCATTTCCCTGTATTATTGGTTCATCCATGCTTTTGAAAATCACAGGGATTTACCAAAGTCTCCACCTCCTACAGTTGTTACACAGAGTTCAGTGTGTGGCCATTACAACTGACCTAGAATTATATCAGTTCTCTTGCACACTTCTATTATTTACAGTAAATGTCAATATGGACTTCCATTCCTGTGAGTAATGTAAAAATTGAAGCAGAATCTGCTTTGTAATGTTGCTATGTATTGGTGGTTGTACCCTTGCTCACAAGTTGTATTTGTGCAAGGTAATGAATATGCCATGCAATTCCTAAGGTAGGATGCACCTCTGGGACAGATTTGAACACTGAAATTTTTACAATTATTTTTTGATCTTAACTTAAAGGGCTCATTTGAAGCTCCTGGACTATTAAAAATTTTATTTGTCTTAGTTTTTTTGAAAATTGGAAATTTTATTTAAGTGAGAGCTAACAGGGATGGCGGCCATTTTTAATTTTAAATATCGGTAAATATTGGGGAATTTGATAAGCTCCAAAGTTTGCTGCATGGTGACCCCTCATTTTTATCCTTGATTTGGTGAGAGAATGATTGAAAGTTTCATAGAGGAAAGTTTGCGCAAAATTTGAAGCCTTTCATTTTTTTAGGGGCACACCTTAAGATGCTTTGACATGTGAGAGCAAGGTCAAGATTGGAGGATTAAAAAAAAGTGTTGCAAAGGAAATGAATGCATCCCCTGATAAGTAATACCACTTCAGCCTAACAAGTCACCAGAATGACTCTGGACATTCAGCCTTGAGAAGTTGTTACTTAGAATTGTTTCACTTGTTTCTTGAGTGGGGAGGTGACTTGGGGTCCTTGAAATACCATCACAGAGTGAATAGCCTGGTTTTGTTTGTCTGCCAGCAACACTCTTTTGTTGAAAGTGTTCGGGAGACACAGCTGTCTTTTGTACAAACATGCTGCCTTTTGTATGTAATATGGAACCTGAGGAAAGCAAATACTTGCGTTCAGCGTGGAATTATAAAGCAGCCATAGATGTTCAGGGTGAAACACTGGTTTATCACCTTGTTGGGAATCATTCCGAAGCTGAACACAAAAATGACTTTACATAGAAGTGTGAACAACTGATGGAAAGTGTATGTGGCATTTTGATTATGAAGGCTTTGTCAATTTCTAGTTTGTAAATAAACACTTCTTCAGTGTTGAGTGATGAGGCTCTCTTGTGCAGAGGTAGTCGGAAGTAAGTGTGTTTTCCGATTTGATCGCCACACTTCAGACAGACTTCAAAAGCGTTGTCATGTGGAAAGAATTTATGGACACACTTGTGATGGTATGATGTGTCGAGCTGTGTAGTAAAGTAAATAATTTATGTCCCAGGTTGTTGAGTTGTTAATGCAATATCCAAGCATTTGATTTATAGGTTTTCATTTACCGGCCACAGGTTCAGCCAAATTGGCAAATTCACGCCATGATTTTCAGCATTGCCAGGGATAAACTGTAACATATCTTGAACTTCTTCTTGTAATTGACTGATTCATTCTGTTGCCTGTGATTTGTTATTATCCCCTGAGTCTCCACTTTTACCTTTAGGATCTATGACTGCTTTTACTACAATTTGGATGTAGTCAAGAAGCCATTTTATACATATCGACCAACTCTCTCAGTACAGCCCCATTGGTCAGCCTGCTCTGCAACTCCCATTAAATCCAATCACAGATGTGTGGGCTTGTCTATGTTAACCCATCCTCATCAGTGGTTCGATCTAATCCCTTTGTCTATAGTGACAGTGGACCGGGGTATACTGGGAAATGAGGGTAGAACAGCGAAGCAAATGAAGGGCACACCCAATGGGGCATCCAATGTTCCTATCCTTAGAGATCATTATTTGTTTACATGTAAGGTTATCTTTCAAAATAAATATGATGTCATTTATCCCATGGAAATCCCCCACCAGTCCTGAGAGGAATTTTTTTTGCATTGCAACCTGTGTAGTACTAGTACGGTAGTGTAGAGGAACATAGTTAAAGGGACAAAGTCGGCCATTTTTCATGAATTTTGTTTGATGCGAAATACTACTTATATTGTGTGACGTGTTGAAAGACACTGAATGAATGGGTGACCGTGCATATATTCGACCCCGGTTTTCGACACAATATATTAAACCATCGTGGAAATGAATAAATGGTCATGACCATTAATTCATTTTCGCGATGGTTTCATTTAATTTGTTTAAAACAAGGGTCAAATATATGCATGGTCACCTATTCAATCAGGATCTTTCAACATGTCAAACAATATAAGTAGTATCTTGCGTCAAACAAAATTCATGAAAAATGGCCGACTTTGTCCCTTTAACTTCCACTGTCAGCACATATTCCCTGATTGGTCAGAATTCGCTCGATACAACAATTTTTTAAAATCAACAAGAGGATCTCTCTGACAGCTTGGCTTAAAATAGCAATGTTGTTTTCATTGTCGTCATACTGAATCAGATATGTCCATTTTCTGGTAATCTCATCTCTGTGGGTGTTGTCACACAATGTTCTCCTATAATGATGTCCCTAACATGACTTTTACACACAGCAGGGCGGAATTCTCCCTTTACACAGTAAACAAAGTTACATGATACTGAACTCTTGATATGTCTTCCTGTTTCCACGGCAACGGCCATCTGCCTCTGCTTTCCCCTTGTCCTTCGCAATACACTTCTTGTGCTGAGTTTTACTTGGCTTTAATGTTAGGATCATTTATACAGGAAGATTTCCAGAAGAAAGTAGGCAATTTTTTCAAGTGTGCCTGCCGTGCACATGTCAATCATATTAATTGAAAATACATACATAACACTATGGGAACATTTTCCAGCAAGATTGAATTACATGTAGTCCTGTTTGGCTGTGCACTGAAAACCATCCGTGATAAATACTGTGAGAGAGTCTATTAAAAGACTGCAGTGGTTCACAAGTCCAACAGCTGTGCAGCTTTTTATTTTCATCTGATAAGCTACCCATCATCTCTGTTATTGTCATGTGATCAGGATTTTTGACTTTCCAATCAAAATATTATGAAAAGATATGAACAATTACAGGAAACAAGAATGGGCTCTTTCAGAATTATTCTTTCAAATTTTTTGAATTGACAGAGTTTGGTGCATAAGGCTTGTTACCTTTTATACGTGCTGAAGTATGAACTGTTTGCCATTCAACAAAATCTGAGCGAAGTGTCAGCTCCACATAGTGTATTTCAACTCTGTCAGCATTCTGGGTACCACAGAGATGCTTTAAAACCATATTGAATTTGTGGCACCTCCGGAAATTTGCCTTCCGTTCCTCATCTGTTCTGCTTTCTAGATGTAACATGGCGTACTTGGTTTGACTCAACACGGGAGGGTTGCCAACGAGGCATACATGCTTTGTGAAATTGATGTTGTTGAAACAGAAGTGATTGATATGCCTGGGGATTAGACCAGGAGATGTTAGGGTCGTGTACCTGCCACGAGTTCACCTCATCATGTTTTGTAGTGGCTTATAACATTATTTGTGTTGCTTTCTGGTGCTTGATATTACATTATAAGAGCTATCAGAAGTCAGTGTCTGATTGTTTATGGCCCCTCATCTCATTCAGGGCAGATAGTCTTTTTCTATATATATTCGTAAGAATGCATCTTTCAAATTCAGTAGTAAATGTCATCATCACTTTAACAGGAAGAGAGAAAAAATCCAAAGCAAATTAGTGACCTGTATGGTCTATCAGATCATTATGACTACTGTCAACTCTGTCAGTGCATCGCTATCGTCTGGCAAAAGATGTGCCAGTCTGCAAAACATCACTGCATTTGAACAGCGAAATAACACTGTTGGTGACATAATCTTGTCACCAGCAGGATAATGGCGACAGTAGCTGACTGGTTTATAGAGGCAATCATTGAAGGAAATTTTATCGTTTTTGTGAAAACTGCTGTGTGCCATGTCTATTGTATTCAATGTATGGGCAAAGTAGCATTTGAATGTTTTTGGTCTAATTTTTTTTTTGCTGCATAAGCACATTTTGAGGTCAATCACAAAATGCCGCAGTGATTGTCAAGAAATGGCAACACAGATATATGTATTTGCAGCATATGACTCATGTAACAGACAATAATATTTATAATCTGTGCTGTCAGCTTGACTGGGTGTGTTTGTTTACAATGTCAGCTGTTCATCACATGACCGAGCCATCATTTGACCTGTGTGTGTGTGTGTGTGTGTGTGTGTGTGTGTGTGTGTGTGTGTCTGTCTGTCTGTCTGTCTGTCTGTCTGTCTGTCTGTGTCTGTCTGTGTGTCTATTTGTGTTGCTGATAAAAATACTGCCCCTGCTTTCTCTTTATGTCAATAAAAATACACTGTCAATGAAATTCTTCATTCTATACAGTATTGTACACCTTCTTGACCAAAACGCTCTCATCAAATATCAACATTAATATTTTTGTGGCCATGTTCACGATTATTTGAATTACGATTTTTGCGTTGTGCCAACGCAAGTATTACAACACTGAAGTTCACAACCAAGCATTTTTATGTGCAGATGTGATCTTTCAAGATTTGAAACAAATATTTAAACACTCAGGTTGAATGAATACCAATCACCTATTATTGTGTGAATTGGATCGTTTGGAAAGTAGTTTGAACAGCAAATTCATTGACAGTGTGGCTTTTGCTTTCAACCAAATTATTTCTGAAAGGTGCGTGCTGTAATCTGTGAGAGGGCAAAGATTAGTTACAGTGATGGTCATTCATAGGCATGTATATATTCTTGGTGAATCTTCCAAAAGTGTTTTAAAATTCCTAAGTTAAACAAGACTAGAATTTCAGTGATTCAGACTCTGCACGTTTGTTTTTGTTTTTCCTTAAATATCTCAGAAAAATAACATATGCTATTGTCGGGGGATAATGTTATGGTAGTAAAGTGTATCCTTCGAATCAAGGTCACTTGTTATTATGTGGGCCTGTGTGTCATTGGTCAAATTGAAATCCAGGACACATGCAAGTTTTATGGGTTACATATATGCTATGTCAGAAAACTTGTGAATTTTCCTTTCAAGCTTCAATTTCTGTTTTCAGCAGTGGATTAATAAATTAAATGTGCTATACAGTATTGCATGATCAGAATTGTCTGGGTCTGAATCAATCCTGCAACTGATTTCATAGTCCATTTGTTCTTCATACGAAGGAAGTGGTATTGCATATTTATTATTCTGTATAAATTGCCGTATTTACATGTCTCTTTGTATATGAAATAAGTGAGCCCATCCCTTGATCAAGTTTCAGCTGTATTTTAATCATTTGGGATGGTGTCAATGTTTGCATGAGATGTACCTGTAAATGCCATTTCAATTTGTAACATTCATAAAACTTACGCTGTGTGACAAAATTTTTCTATCAGCGTTTCTGTCAAACGAGATTCTTGCCAACCATATAGAATTACAAAATGTGTGCTGGGAGCTTGGTAATGAAATTTACATCATTTATGTTGCATCGTCATTTGTAGCATTTTCAATCTGTGTTTCAAATATCCTGCAGATATTTTATTAGTACAGACTGATCATTTGTATGTAAAGAGAAATATTGCCGTGAGTTTCTAATCTTGTATCTTGTACATGTGTAGAATCTTGAATTTCCTTTATTTATCGAGAACCATTTATAGGAAATGCATACACAAAGCTGCATATCCAGCCTGGCTTTGCAATTTTCATCAGGATATTTTGGAATCTTTGAGACCTACGCATACTATCTCCCGACTGTATTGTGAATTTTTTTTCACATTTCATCAGTATACAATGTAGGTTTCCTGAATTAAAGAAATGCATTAAATTTGTGACTGAAGCTTGTGTTGTGCAGGAGGGCGGAATGGGATGAGTTATGATAAGCTGCCATGGGTTTCAGGATCCCGTCGGAAAAATTTTGACCGCCTTTTCTTGGTTTTGTATATCAGGTCACTGAACATGGAACAAGAAGAAAAAGAGAAGAACCAGGAGAGAGAGAAAGAAACAAATGTTTTAACGTCATCATCAACAACAACAACTACTTCATGCTCTACAGCTGCTAATAATAATGCCAACAATGAAAATTCCAGTAAGTCCTAGTTTTAGACTGTAGCCTGGCTGTATGCAATGTGCTTTCATTCTCTGTATCCCTGGGGGGGGGGGGGGGGGGGGAGAGCCAAAATATATGCTTCATTTGTATCATGTCTGAAAATGTAGACAGGTTACACAGGGACAGAATTATTCATCTTTGACTTCTGAGTGATTGGTCGTAAAACCCGGAAAAAAGGTCATTGCAAAATAAAAAGTCATTTGATCAACAATAGTGGCATCAAAAGAACTGTGAAAGTATTGAAGATGTATGTAATCCTTTGAATATATTGTTGAATTCAGAATTTGTGGTTCATCTGTGATCGTTTGTGTCTGTCTTGAATTTTTAGTCTTCACCTTCGTATAATTTTCTATTAATAATAATAATAATAATTTATTGTTTAAAGACCACTACACACCTTGTCTCAGTGGTCTGTACATTACAGAAAATTACTGGAAGAACTAAAATAAACGCAGAAAATACAAAATAACTCACAGAGGAAAGAGTGTAATTAAAAACAATCGATAAAATCAAGCAAGCTAAAATCTAGACTAAAGGATCCTACCTAAAAACAGCAAAGAAAGTAGTTTAAAAAATTTCACTAAAAATGATAAAAAATAAACTATAAAACATGCAGGTAAAAATTATATCCAAGTCAACAGTAGCATTGACGAAAAATAATGGTTTTAAGAGACTTCTTAAAAAGAGCGAATTTCTTTATCATCCTAAGTTCGGGTGGCAAACTAATACACAATTTAGGGGCATACACGCTAAAAGCTCTGTCACCATATGTTCTAGAAAGTTGTTTCCCGTGATCCTTGACAGAAAACGGATTCAATCTTACACCGACACTCCTTCTGGTATTATGTACTGGGATATCAATTGTTACTAGTTCTGATAAGTAATTTGGAACGAATTCATCTTGATGGACAATTTTAAAAACCAAACAAAGAATTTTAAAACGGATTCGTTCCTCTACTGGGAGCCAATGTAACTCCTTGAGTATAGATGTCATAACAATGTGACAGCCCATGTTCCGTCCAGTTACCGAACGAGCAGCAGAGTTCTGAATGTGTTGAAGCTTGCTCAATTTATATGCAGGTAGGCCAAAAAGTAGACTGTTACAATAATCTAACTTCGATGTGACAAAAGCGTGAACCAATTTTTCAGCACTGGGCTGGTCTAACAATTTTCTAATTTTACTTATCCGCCAAAGTGAATGAGATGCCACCCTACAAACATAGCGAATATGCTCGTCCATGAGACCGAACGAGTCAAGCATTACACCAAGGTCACGTACAACAGTGGATGGCGAAATCGTGGCCTCACCTATTCGTACATTCATAGAACCAAATTGTGAACCAACCGTGCAATTTCGGGGTGTAAACCAGACAACCTCGGTCTTCTTCTATTCAGAGAACCTGGTCACTTGTGTCTCTGCGAAACCTTGAAAAGGATTTCTTTCTTATCTATTCTCATACCATCTCAATAGCAAGTCTTGCTCATTTAATGCCAAACTGCAAAGTTATTCCATGCATATTCAGTTCTGCTCTGGTCACCTTCAACAGAAATACCAGTGTTAAGGTTCAAGTTTAATGAATTTGAATGAAGATGCTACTTTTCCGGTGTAGTGTTTCCCATTGAGGCTGAAAATGTCCCAAGCCCATACCGAATGAATTCAAAAATCAGAGCAGGCGTAAACATGTAAGGGTTTTGCATCACAGGTGATATATTTGTAAAACAAAAACAGCATTGTGGTCCTCCAGACAGAGATAGCCACCTTTGTAAAACTGCAAGGTCATTTCATTGCTCTACCTGTTCGCTGTGTGCCACATACCTGCATATCAGCATTGATGTGAAACCATGTGACTTTTTCAAAACCTGTACCAGTAGCTGACATTGTGCCTAGCACCATCGAGCAGATTCAAGTTCTGGCTTGTCAGCATGTTCCCCTGGTGCGGTGATGCTTTTAGCCAAATTTCTTTCCCAAACTGACAATAATCTAGTTTTAGTGCATATAATAAAAACTACTAACAGTGTCATTTGATTTTTGTAGTAAAGACTCTTTTTCAAAACAAAGACAAAGAGCTATGTTGCGTTTTTCTACTCAATTTTCCTAAATGTACAGCTTCCAGTTTGCATTGTCACAGTTGATCAGTTCTCCAAACACACTGAATCTAACAGGCTATTATTCTCAAATTGTATATTTTACTACCTAAATCCATGGCAGAAAGTACATTTGTGAATTGAAATCTGTTCATCAATAATTTTCCATGACAGTTCTGAAGTGTTACAGGGATAGAGAGTTTGCCCGCAGCGAATTCCCAGTTTTTCCAAGATACCTTTTTGTGTTAATATAGAGTATAGACATCATTCCCCATGTAGCAAGCATGAGCCTTGTGGTGATGTGGACCATCTGAATATTTCTCAGCTTGTCTACAACATTCAGGAAACTTTACATTGCAGTTTGCTTACATGACACATAGAGACTCTCACAGCCCAGTGCTGGTTACACACTGTGGCTGGTGTAGCCTGGCTTAGCCAGCTCGCTGAGCTCTCTGTGCAGGCTTGTGGTGAGCCTGGCCACATTAGTGGGTAGCCAGCAAGGGACAGGCTATTATGACACCGTGGTACTGCACTGATGTACATGTACATCTCTAATCAACTCCATCATGAATATTTTATTAGCCGTTATCTTTCCTGTAACTGTCCCATGCATTTCTGATATTGTACAACTTGCTGTCGTTGCTGACATCTAATTTATCTTCCGTTTCTTGTCTTACAGATCTTCACAATATAGACACAACTCAAGCCATGTTTTTGCCAATTGGTGCTTCCGTGTCACTGCTAGTAATGTTCTTCTTCTTCGATTCCATGCAGATGGTCTTTGCCATATGTACAGCAGGTAAGGCTGAAACTTGGGTCTCGTAACTCTCATTGTACAGCTACATGCACATTGTACATGCAATACCCCCGGTATTATGTACGCTGTCCTGACAGCCTTTTCTCTGAGAACACAATTTTCTAAGTCAAACATATAAGAAACTTTCACCTGCATCAGATAAGGGACAATGAAATGGTCCTATAGGCAAATGTCAGGATCATTATTAGTGGCCCCTGGGCGCAATGTATTCATTTCCGATGTTTGGCATTGCGTGCTTTTGCAAGATAATAGACAAATAAAAGTGTCAAATTGGCATTTTTCGAAAAGTTTGACCTGTGTTTGTCTTTTCGGAAGATTGTCCTCATAGTAATGACACCTTTATGTTTACCTGTTTCAATTTTGAGCAAGCTTCACCGTATATTGGAATGTATCAGTGCCAAATGGTTCGACGTATGTTTTATTCCAATAGTGACGTAGCTGTGAAGTGTGTGTACATGTGCATATTATCTGTGTATGTTCATGTCATTGTACAAAGCAGATATGTGTACATACATGTTACATTTCGCATTTTCAAATATCACAAAAGTGAATGCATTTAAAAAATAATCGTATTATGAGAAAAAATATTTTTCATTGATGCATCCTGACAGTGTAAAGTAGGTGAGCTTTGTGCACAACTGACCTGATTGTTACAATGATATATCGTTCAGTTTGAGTCTTCTTAACATTGATTCATTACCACAGTGCATACAGAGAGTCGGCCATATTGATTTACAATTGCATTTCACAGAGGGACAATATGCTGAGTTCACAAGGAGGCCAGGCAGAAAATTACAATCAGCGTGTAGTCTAATTCATTTCTCAAACTATTGTGGCGTTGTCTGGAGCTTTGTGAAAGACCGATGATTTTAGGGAGGAGACTATAGTATAGATAGGTAAAGACACTACCATAATGGAATCAACAACACTGGTTTTTAGCCCATTCAAATCTCACAAAGGGTGAAGATTACAATAACCAGGCTTTTTTTAGACATTTGTACTCACAAAAATGTAGTACAAAAATTGTGCAAAAATGGCAAAGGTGAAATCTAAGTAATTACTGAGCATGTAATTTGTGCCCCTGTCAAAAAATTGGCAATATTACCAAGACAGACATGTACAAGTCTAGTGTTTGCAGTGAATCCTATGATCTACAGATGAGACTCTGAAACAAATATGGTTAAAATTGAATTGTAAGGGGCAGTCTTCAATCCCTGGTTTTCACATTACCGGTAGTGGTTGTTGACATTGACAGTGGGATTTAATTCTTTGTTTTCAATGTGAAATTTGTGTTCAGTTAATCAATTTGTCAAAACCGATATAAAACCTACCCCTGTAATATAATTGAATCTTCCATTTATGTTATTGATGCAAAAGAGATTAAATTGCAATTTTTAATAATCACAAGTTTTTGGTCTGATGAACATGCTTGAAAGTGAAACTAAGTGTCACAGTGTACATTGAAGAAGAAATCACCGAACAGTGTGTAGAGGTATTATTGATTACCAAGAAGTAGATGTAAATATGTAATTTTTTTAGCGCTAGTTTTATATTCCAGGCCCTCAGAGTTGTAAAATGGAGTTATCCATGAGAATTAAGAAAACTGTCACAGTGGTACTCAAATAAATATGAATGAATTTCCAGAAAAATTTTTATTATATAACCAGAACATCATAAATTAGGTGCCCTTTCTAGATTGTTGTCACCCATTATATTGATTTTGCCTGTGAAAAATGCAGTGTGAAATGTGAATATTGTATCACAAAGGCTGATGCAAAGCAGTATATTTCGTTGTTCCCTCTTCCGAATGTCAATATATAAGTCTCTCGACAGCATATAGAGTCGATTTATCACCGTTAGAAAATTAGAAATTGTGTTTTCAGTCAGAGCTCATATTTTGAATGCAAGTGTGTTTTCACTAAACGTGAAAGTCATTCCATTACATCCATGAATAAGATATTTCAGCAACCAGAAGAATTTGTGCAAAAGAAAATGTCATTGCTCTTTGTAGACTGTATATTGCTTGTCTTTCTACAAATCATCTTGTTTCTTTTTGTTTTCAGTTTTAGCAACTGTAGCCTTTGCATTTTTACTATTACCGATGTGTCAGTATTTACTGAGATCTTGCGGCACGGGAACAAAGTAAGTGGTGTTAATCTAGCTCTGCATCTATACATCATTCACTTTTAACGTAGAATGCACCACTGATATTTTGACTCAGATATTGCCAGTACTTTTCTACTGCTTGTGTAAGCTCAGTTTGAAGCTCTTGGAGTAAGTAAACTTTTTACCGTCTTATTTTTGTGAACTTCAAAACTGTTATCTTTGCCTGTTAAGTTAACGCAGCTGTGGCGGCCATTTTGAATTTAAAATGTTGGTAAAGAAGGTAATATGGTTCTTGAGTTTTATTCTTGATTTTGAAAGATTATGGTTGGGGGTCCCTTGAGGAAAGTTTTAGCAAAAGTGTAAACTTTCAATTTTTACGGTGCATACTACCTTAATCTGTGTCAAGCAGTTGGTGATAGACTCTGTAATTGCATAATTTGGACAGTTACCGATTCTAGATAAAATGTATGGAAGGTGTTGAGAAAACGCAGTTGACCTAGTCGTCTCCAGTAGCGTAATTAAAGCACTCTGGGGAAAAATTGAATGAAGTGTAATTACATGTAACATGTGGTTGTTAGTGAAACAGGGTACCCAGAATATACTACGATGCTCTGTGACCTATGACCTGTCATCGTTCGTTCATCTCCTGACTGAGATATGACAACTTTGACGTTGCTATCAACAACCTCAATATCCTTCAACTGATTTGAGTTTATGTGGGTGACTCTGTTCGGAGATGACAATGAATCCTTGCATGTTTCTCCTAAATAAAATATACAGAAGTATTTGCACCAGATTTAAAAAATAAAACTCTTCTTGTACATAATTTGATTTGAAAGTGAGTGCAAACAACATGAATATGGCTTGCACATGATTTGATAATCTTCACCATAAATAACATAATTATAAAGAGATTCTGTGACCAAAGTGTACAGTGTGAATGGCGATGCTGTCAGGGTGACTTATTAAATATGTTTATCAAGGTATATCTGTGGACAGGTACAATTGAGACGCAGTGTTTTGAATTTGAGGGTATTCATGAGGTCAATGTCTGCGTTGATTTTCTATTCAAATTTGTTTTCGTATGGAACTCTGTTTGGTCCTTACCAGTAACATTTGATGATCTCTTTGAGGCCTTGACTCCTATTTTAAGGGACGAACTGGGTGTGTTTTCTGAAAGACAGGCCTGAAGCATTTTAAGGAAAAAGCATAAAGTCAGGATTTCTGCATGAGCAGAAAATGTGATGTGTGATGGTATATTTCAGGTATACATTGTAACATAAAACAACAGTGACATTTTTAGTGACTATGAAATTTGTCATGTGATCTTACAGAATGAATAAAAGATCAGGGACAACTTCATTTGCATAAGCTCTTTGTTGCCCTTAGCAACACCAGGCACCATCTCTGCATGTTACAGGTTACAGGCGCAGGGCACCAGTCGTTCTTACCTATGAAGCCCATAAACCGCTTTTGTTGAAAAGTCATAAATAAGTTTCATCTCTGTATGTAGCAATGGCAGTAGTCATTATAATTTTCATCATGGAAATCATCGTATATTCATTGATGACATCAGCATTTTGCTATATATTTGGCATTGAAATGAAGAAAATGAGTTTCAAGAATGATCATTATATCTTTGACTAAGCAGAGGAATTGTTTTGGTAGAGGAGTTCTGTTGCTGAAAGCCAACGCTGACCTGTACCATTTTGTGTACCAACTTGTAATATATGATTTATTGCCTTGGTATGATTTATTGGCCCTGTATGATTTATTGCCCCAGCGATATTGATGCCAATGGCACTGCTATACCACCTCAGTGTTTTTCCATCATCATAATTTGAACGGAAAGGATTTCTTTCATTCTCGTAATCGTCAATCCCGAGCTGCTTGCACATATCATCAACAATATTTTCAGGCAGCTTGTCATGGAATTCATAGAAAATTGTGAATTGTACAGTTAGAAGCTGTTTAGTATGTCACTCATTGATATACATGTCTTTGCAAAGAAACATGACCTGAACATTTATCCTTTGACCTGTAACCTTTGACCTGTCGTACCCGTTGCAGGTCCTTCCTACAGATAGTAATTTGAAATTTACATTTTACAGTTGAACAATTTTACTACCTTTTTATCATGATAAAATAAACATTTGTTTGCTTAATATTTGTTTTTTGGTTATTTTTCAGGATATCGTTTGGATTTTGTGGCAGGTTTACTCCAGCTGAACTGATGTCGTTCAGCCTGTCGTTGGGTCTAGTATTAGTTTGGATTATGACGGGTCATTGGCTTCTCATGGATGGTGAGTAAGCTGGTCATATTACACAGTCTACAATATCTCTCCTTTTTTTTGAAGGCCTTCAAATACTAATGGTTCAACTGTTGTAAGAAAAGATGTCTGCCTGCTTCTTGGCAGACAAATTCAAACATTGTTTTCTACAATGAAATCTCAAGAAATTTATAATTTGTATCCTTCCGACAGTCATAATTTATGTTTTGTAAATATTTGATAAACACAGTATTATGAGATATATTAGTATGACCCAAAAGGTCCATCTTTACTCCATCCGTTCCATTATTGACCATCAATCCTCTTTCTGCATATTTAATACAGCAGGCTCATTAAAATTTTAGAGTAACATGTCATAATATATGTGTAGCTACTGGAATTTGCAGTCTGTAGAAAGTTCTGACATGAATTAGTTATTTATTATGAAGGAGAGAAGGCCCTGGAGCTATTATTTTTCATGTTCTGTCGTAATATTTACGCCAGTAATACACTCATTGCCTTTACTAAAGAATCATTCATTGTCAACACAAAGAGATAACTGTGTGACATCATGTGATGTGACCCCCTAGTACCATGGATAATTAGAAGCAAAAAGGTGTACAAGAGAAATGCTTTTGAATAAGTCAACTGAGAGGGCGCTTTCCACCCACATTGTGTACCATTGCAGCATCTGTCTGGTTTGGCATACACAATTTACAAAGCATGTCATACTCAAATTACTATTGCTTCCATAATCATTTAGATACACTTTTTGCTGGTAGCACAGTGGTAGAAAATGGAAACAGGATTTTTCAGTCTAGTCCTGTAATTTTACGTTTTTCGTTTTCAGCTCTAGCCATGGGCCTGTGTGTGACAATGATAGCCTTCGTACGTCTGCCAAGCTTAAAAATTTCCACCTTGCTTCTGACCGGCTTGCTAATATACGATGTATTTTGGGTGTTCTTCTCCACGTATATATTCAATGCAAACGTCATGGTAAAGGTGGCAACGAGACCGGCTGACAATCCGGTAGGTGGTAACAATTTAAATCTGGTAAAAGTTGAGATTAGTGTAATGTACATGGGACAATCTGAGCAACATCAATATTCCCTTTTGATAATTATAAATGAATTTTTACCAGTTGGTTTACGTTCCTACTCTTTATTCACAAGCAATGATGATATGTTCTGCATCAAGCAGATGAGTTTTTATTTTGGGTTGTATACGCTAAAATCAGAGAAGATACTTTACAGGTTACTAGTCTATTGCTCTAAATTTCACTGCCCTATCGATGTGTTCCCCTTAGAAAAATCAGTTGATAGCACTAGCGGTTTGTTTGCACTCTTTTAGTCATAAAAAAGGATTTTCTCAAAATCTTTTTAAAAATATCGGCAAAATTATGACCTAAGTGTGAGCCTCATGAAGCATAATGTCATGTAAAGAAACAATTTCTTCCATAAAAGAGAAGTTGCAATCTTTTGAACCGACAAAGGAAAGGCTCTGTAGAGTTAATCTAGTCTTGAACCCAGCATCCTGGTGTTTATTGTGCAATTTTCAAAAGAGCTAATCAGACTGCTCGGGATAAAAATTGGAAAAAACACTCTTACAGTCAGGTTTACAAGCTGAAAGAATTTGTGAATGCAATTATGTGGTGCACAATCCAAGGTTCATGAATCTACACCATTTATCATTTTATTACTATTTCAATCAAGCCCCAAGCCCACAGACATCAAAATAATCTTATATCTTATGGGTGTGAGACAAGTATTTGGCCTTTCCAAGCAATGAATTGTCATAACCCCATTATATATTTTCTGAAAGCCTAGATATTGGCAAATGCTGTGATTTGTATCTTGTAATCATGGTGCAGGTAAGGATCATGTGGCAATTAATTTGAATAACCTCAAAATAAATTCTGTTCCTCCTCCTGCCGTTTCCAGTTGAAATTGACACAAAAGATTAACTGCATAAAAGCGTGTCTCGATTTTCTTTTATTTGCCCTAGTCTTTTTGTGTGACCATGATCAATCACCAGCCGGAATAATGTTATCGAAAACGATCTAAAGCCTAAGACAAAAATCGCAGACTCACTTTGTAAGACTAATTCAACAGTTTTTAATCACGCAAATTTCAACCTGAAACACTGCAATGATCGTACAGAGGAAGAAAGAAAACTATATTGGAGAGGTTATTCAAATTTACTGTCATATGATCCTTATGTAAACTGATCATAAAATACAAGTAACATTTGCCAATATCTAGGCTTTGCAGAAAATGTATACTTAAATATGGTTACAAGCTTAGTTTTTGCAGAAAATTCAGTTTTGGAAGGGCCAAGTACTTGTCCTGGATGCGTAAACAGTACATGTTATTAGTACACTTTGTATAAAAAATGTATTGTGTGCCTCAAGCATGGGATTTCATCTTTTCAAAAGCATTTTTAACTATCTTCAAAAGCACTGGATTTAATCTTTTCAAAAGCATTTTTAACTATCTTCAAAAGCACTGGATTTAATCTTTTCAAAAGCATTTTTTAACTTTTCAAAAGCATTTTTTAACTATCTTCAAAAGCACTGGATTTAATCTTTTCAAAAGCATTTTTTAACTTTTCAAAAGCATTTTTTAACTATCTTCAAAAGCACTGGATTTAATCTTTTCAAAAGCATTTTTTAACTATCTTCTATTGTCATGTATGCTGTATCATTCACAAATAATTTTTAATTACTCCAACATATTTTTTGTGCGACCAATAACTCTGTTTTGATATTTTGCCCAGGTTTTGGTGAAATATAATATTTTTATTTTCTGATAAATTAAAACTGAGCATCCCTACTCTTGTCCATCTCTTGTCCAGGTCGGCATAGTTGCTAGGAAACTAAATATTCCAGGTATAGCCAGAGAAGCACCGCAATTATCTTTGCCAGGAAAACTGGTTTTCCCAAGGTAGGTTACCATGGTAATTAGGATAAGTATAGTCTCTCAGTGTCACTTCCTCATCAACTGTGATGTCTGCATGTTTGTGTCGTCTTTTGTCAAAATAATTGAAGTGGGCGTTGTGTACATTGTACTTGAGTGCAGGCGGAGGTGTATGGCACCTTCTGACACATCTTGTCCAAATGACTTCCTCTGTGTAAATGAACATTGAAATCCACTGAAATGATCGGTGATCTTACACAAGCCATCATCCACACTCCAGGACTTGAAGACTGCAGAGTTGCATGGGTGTTTACCTGCTCACCCCAATTCCTTGTAAACAGGTCCACAATCACCATTGATAACAATGGGTTTTGGGGCAAACCATTGTGGTGAAAGGGTTAAATGTGTCATTAGCAACTGTAAAACTCCCCGAAGCTATAAAATATGAATAGAACAATGTTATAAATATCTCTGTTTTGTGCACTTAAATTTGGGGAGACAATAAGATATTGATTTTACCATAACTTTGAATTCATAAATTATAACTTAGTAATTTTGTTTCTAAATATTGAACAGTTTGCATGAAACTGGCTTTTGCTGAAAGAAGTTTTGACAAAGTTGGTCCGTTTTGTATTAGTTTTTTAGGCTGCTGGCATGTTAAGAGCCGTTAATATCGTGAATATTATGGTTTTTCACGCCCTTTTATTGAAAAGGTGCATTTCTGTTGGTATTGAACAGTCATTTTCTGAAGTTCCTGTAAAAATTTCAGGCTGATATTATGTTTGCGTCGCAATGATAGAACTATATCAATCTAAGTCAAATTCTCTCGGAGGGAGGTACAATGTTTATCAGTGTTACTTCAAATCAAACTTGACTGATTTGATAAAACTGTAAAATAAAAATAATCATACCATGTAAATGCTTCATGATGTCAACGAAACAGTACAAAAGAACCATGGTTGGTGACGTTTTCTTCCATTCTTGCATATTTCAGCATGCACGAGACAGGTCACTTCTCCATGCTTGGATTGGGCGACATTGTAATGCCAGGCCTGCTGTTGTGTTTTGTCATGCGCTACGACAACTACAAGAGGCAGTCTACAAACAGGGATGATTCGGCCAACTACCCACCCTCGAATCCGAATAGTTTTACCCAGAGAGTCACTTACTTCCATTGTTCTCTCATTGGATATTTCTTAGGTAAGCCCAGCGTAGTCAGGCTGTCCAAGGGCCAAACCATTTGATTAGAGGGGTGAACTGTAGTGGTATTTTTGAATATTGGACGAGGAGAGGACTCCATTCATGACCTTGCTAACCCCTTGGATAATATTGCCATGTTGATGTGGTCAAAAGTGTATTTTTCCATTTGAACCAGTAAATTATGGATTGCCGATTACTTTCCACTTTGAAAAAGACAGTAATTTCTCAGGATGTAAAATCAACGGTGGCGTTGAAGCCATACCAAGTTAAGAAATCTGTAGGAAAAAGTCTCTGAGTACATGTCCATTGACAACCCCAGGAAGAGAAGCCATGCTATGGTGAGGGGATGTAACCAACCTTTCAAAGGAAAGTTTTATTTTTCATCATTTACTAGATAGCTTTCCATGCACCCCAGCAATGTTCCTGTATTGATTTAATCGTGTTTTTCTCATTTTTTTGGCAGGTTTGTTAACGGCTACTATCTCATCGGAGGTGTACAAAGCTGCCCAACCAGCATTGTTGTATCTTGTACCATTTACACTGTTACCTCTAGTACTCATGGCATATCTCAAGGTATTTATTATGCATGCTTTTGAACCGAAAAACCCCGAAATCCTTGACGTCTCTGTCACATATTTAGGCAATGAGAGGGAGGGGAGTACCAGTGGAGTATGGGCGACAGTCTTTGTTGACCAAAAGATCTGTCCCGTGAGGGCGCTGTTTGCTATCCCAAGGAGCGCCCTCAAGCAGCAGATCCCCCTTTCTAGTATTTGTTGTTTCCTTTTCTGAGACAGAAAGTTGATCTTGGTTTGCTGACTTAAATTTCAATATCTCAATGGACCTACTCCGTAATGGAATGCCACACTTTGACTACTACAGTGTTCTATAGGAATTGGATGCCCAAGAGGTCACGTCACCAAAGTGCAAACAAAGACATGCGGATAAAAATACACAAGGAAATACACACTTCTATTCATATACTGTTGTCCACTAGAATTCCAGGATCCACTTATTTGCTGATGTGATTGGTGTTTTATATAAAACAAAAGAAGGGAAATGCTTGGGAGGTTGCAATGTCCCCCTAATGGCCAGCTGGTATAGACTTTTGACGAGTGTTGCCACATTAAGCAGAATAGTTTCAATAAAACTTGTTTCCAAGTATGACTAGATGCAATCAGTGGTACACTGTAATAATTCATTTCACATCATTGATAGCACTGTCAAATACATAATCTTCATTTTTGCTGGCCTTTGACCAGCCACAGAAATGTCATCGACTGTTGAAAGGAATGTTTGTGGTTTGCTGGTATGCACAGGTCATTGATTTGTTTCTCACCTCGATCAAATCTGTAATTTCTCCCAGTGAAGAATTACAGTGTCCGGTAGATATGAACTAAGTGCCAATGAACCAATGTGCCATTTTCTGTTTTCAGGGGGACTTGCGGCGAATGTGGCACGAACCATTCTTGAAGAATGTGACGCCAAAGTACATGGATGTATGACAGCAGAAGAGTCACCTGGTTTGATTTCTGGATTTTGGACCCCGACAACCCAGTACTAGGAGCTAAGTTAAACCAGTTGACTCTACCAGGCCAGACTTTGTCTTGAGTGTGTGCGCCTGTTTTTAGGAATACTCTTGCCACCCATCAGTCCTGATTTCTTTTGTGAACAGAAACGGACAGAAGTTGTAGCAAGATTTTGACTGCGCCATTGGATGACACTGGTCTTTGCATTTTAATACCTTCCCTCCCTCTCTGAGAAAAATGGTCTCGTCTGTTCGGAACACAGCTTGTGACACTCCTGCTGTGTTGGCATAAACTATGAGATGGAGAGAAATAAAAATAGGGTGAGCTGAGAGGAGGCACCGTAGACGACTCGTTGCATCAAGAGCACAACTGAAATAGATCATTTTACCAGACAGACTTGATGAGCGTAGGACAGATGTCATCTCCAAGCATTATTGACTTGCCTTGGCAGGTTTTGTGTGTTTGTCTGGGAGTTTCTGAGAGTACAGGATAATCCTCGGCCTGTCACAAGAACATACGTACAATCCTGGACAAAAAGCTCAGTGTACCTAAACAAAGATAACTAGACCAGACTTGAAGCTATCAAAACGTTTTTATCATGGGTTTTTAAATTTCTCAAAGGAACAAGATGATGAAGTATATCTTTGCAATAGCACTAGCTTGAAGTGCAGAATGTTTTATGCTTAGATTTATGAACAGACAAGGACAAAAAGAAAATGGTAAAAAAGAAATTTTAACGCATTTTATCTGTTTTTGTGTAGCTTGGATCGTATTTGACAACATTATTTACAATTCAAGTTTATATTTTGCATCGTCATTTTAGTCCTTTTTACTGTGGACTTCCAACGCTTCATTTTGTGTTGTTAAAAAAAAAAATCCATTTTAGCGGCACATTATTGGACTGTAGGGAAAATTTTTGTAAGGTGTGTGTGTAATAGGGAAAACATGGCGGTGTATGCTTTTAAAAAACGGAAATATAAGTGTTGTTAATGTTTAGGAGGGGGGAGAGGCTGTGTGCTACCGTGATCTGGACAACATGTCCAAGTTCTGGCATGTTGCAGAAGTCGCTGTTTCATACTTACCAAGTTTTTCAACGGCTCCCATGGTCACATGATACTCAGTGTATAGACTGCACACACTCTCATGAAATGTTGAACGATTACCAGTTATATCATGTCTAATATTTCAAGAAGTGCAAATATTAATTGGATGGTGATCGTTGTCTAGTAATAGTGTAGGATATTTTTTTTTTTTTGCTTTAGCTAGTTTAGAAAATCATTCCCTCCATCTTAGGCTGCTTGTCTTCTTTGTTCATCTCCGCAAACCAGGATGTGTAAAAGTGATATGCTATAAGAGCTGAATGACACAGCAAGAAAGTGTTTCAAGATGTCAGTGAGCCCTTCTAATTTAATGTACGAACGATAGCCACATTATGTGGCTGTAATGTAATGTTAACCTTTTGAGTGCCAAAAATTCAATTTTTGTTGCCTCAATGAAATGTGACACCCACAATATTTTCCTCGGATCCAGACAATTTTATCAGGATTTTTCCCAAAATTTTGATCTAAAACTGTAGCCAATGAAAAGTTATGACCATTTGGTCCAAAATTATCAAAGACATTACGGGGGAAAAATATCAAAAAAGGTTGGTAAAATGTTGAACTAAGATTTTGGTGGGAACAATTACAGCACCCAAAGGGTTGAGCATTTGTGGCAATGTTGGAATTATCCGGAGGAAAATTCAAATGTTATTTTTCTTGGGATATACCAATGACATGTCAAATTGCTTTTAAGAAAAAAAAAAAGATGTGCTCTGATGGTTTTTTTGCTTTAGTTTGGCTGCATCTTGATGCACAACTATTTGGTAAAACCCTTCTAACCTACTCTGTCACTATCTCCTGCATTGCTTCCCAGAACAGTCATGTGTATGCTTGCCCTTGAATTTCAGCACGGTGCTATCTTTGTCCAGAATTTATTACTCTGTTAACTTTCTATGGTGGTTGTACGTAGATTTTTTTTCAATGTTCATCATTAAAAGTGTATGTTTAGTTCACAACTTATTTTCTCCACAGACAAGCAACAAGATATCTGATCAGTTTGCATTCTGACAACTTTATTTTCTAATTTTTGTGTAAAAGTTGTTGAAAATTCTGCTTTTTATGCAGTCGCTCTGTTCACAGCTTCCCTGTGGTCTGGAAAGATTTCAACGGCAGCTCGCTGGAAGAAAAAAAGAACTTTATTGATGCTCACTTGTGAAATAGTACAGGTTGTGACAAATTTGCTGTTGTGAAACCAAGCCAAGCCACTTTTGTAAGATTTCTAGACCTTATTTTATGAAAAATCTCAACTCTGCAGTTAGCTGAATAGTGGGTGCTTGAAAAGTTAATAGTGGGTGCTTGAAAAGTTCTCAAAGTTACCTATTTTTCCTCTCCGTAGACAACCATAATAGCAGCAGGGTTTTCTGTAATACAAAAGTGTTTGCTGATAAGTGCACACATACTGTGAACAAATACTGTAGGATAGACAACATAGTCACAAGCAAAAATAATTGTTTTTATAGAATTGTTTTCCAACGTTTTGTTGATATTTGCCATTTGGTCGTCTAAGTATCTCTGTGAAATGAAATGGAAGGCAAATCTTGAAATATCTTGATGCACGTCCCATGGCACATTAGTTTGACCTCTGATTGTTGTTACCTTACACTAGGCTTATGCAGCAGTAAGCTGCACCTAATTTCCTGATGCTGATCCAAATAAAGCAGACATTTTCAGACAGGTACATGTGGAGTGCACTGCAAATAGCCTTGTGTACAAGTTGGAATTTTGAAAGAGGCCGTCAAGAGGTGTGCCAAGTCTCTGTGCAATGCAAGTGTCTGCGGACACTGATTTGAAATTCCCAGGTGAAAGTTTTCAAAACCAGGCCAGGAATGTACTTGTATTTCCCTGAACTACCACAGCAAAGACATGGCTTTTTAAACTTCACCACATTGCACTTGTACCACGTCAAACTGAACAAATGCCGCTGTTGTATTGATATGACAGTAATGAAGGGTCCTAGTGTGATTTGATCATACATATAGTGGCACTGTGAAATCTTTTAGGGTTTAAAAACATGAAAAGCACAGCCCATTGTTATGTTTGCTATGATTTCACTCTTTAATGTGCCAATGAAATTTAGACCATCAGAAAGAGTACAAAATGGAAATGCCTTGACCTTCAAGAAAATTCTCAAGAGTTACTCGGCAGCTTTTGCTTGGAATGCACAAATTCTTTACAATTTTATAATACCAATAATAATGCCTGGTTCTTGTGATGCATAGAGGGATTCCAATGCCAAAGAGGATTTAAGGATTTAGTTTTTGCATATCTCATAAATGCTAATTCATAATTTGCATGTCAATCCCACAATTCATCAAATATGTGGTAAGATTCCGACTTCCAGTTTTCAATTGATGGTCTTTTTTCATCTTGTAATGAGAACTTTATTTGTGCCACTTTGTAGAAGATCTTTCTCTGAACAATGAGCAAAATAAAGTTCCTGTGACCCTTTTGTTTTATTATTGGTCACCAAGTTTGAAATCATGCTCATAATTGGTTTTACCGACATTTCAAAATTGTCCAATCATGCAACAGCAAATTTTGCATATTATTTCTTATCAATATTGCAGCTAGTTTCCATAAATTAACTGAAACTTTAAACTCAGGTTTGTATGATAGTATAATAAGGTAAATTGTGTATATCACTGCAGAGTTGAAGTGGTTTCAGTGCTTGATAGATCATGGAAATTATGTATGACTCTAAAAAATATTCAAGGTCAAGTTACAAAGGGAAGTTATGAACTTTTAAATCTTAATCATGAACAAATCGAAATTAAATTCAGGTTTTGAAAGTGTTGAAATTGTGAATTTTTACTCTATACTGCATCGATGCTTATTCCTGTAAAACTGATGCTCACTGAATGAGATCAAATCTTTCATTTGTGAAATCTTTGCAGACCTGCAGGAATTGGGTAGTGTAAATTTAGCGTCACAGCTCTCCGCAATGAAAACTGGAATAGGGAAGCGAGGTTAGCAGGCTGTACACAAGTTTTGCCACTTTTCCACGTCAATGGCTCAGTAATTTGCGTTATGAAGCTCGTCCCATCTGCCCCTATTTGTCCTCTGTATTATGTTGAGGCAAAATGGCAAATATCAACATAAATGCCACAGTGGCACTTTGAAGAACTCTGGTCTGGCACTGAAAAAACTTTACAAATAACATGGTCCTAGGGGGTCCTTTTGTTATGAACTATGAAAGGAACCCCTTGGAAAACCTGTTTTTTTTTAAAGGAAGTCCGAGTCCAGTTTTCTGCATCTCTACCATAAATCCTTGATGTATCAATGAATACCGTCTGTGGGGTGGTTGTAGAAGCTACCAGATGACCGAGAAAGATCACTATTTTCACAGTTGGTTCAGTTTACAGATAGTCTTGCATCCGTAATTTGTTTTACCCAAACAATATTTTATGCGTGCATAATGGCTGTTGTTTATTTCTGTGTGTAGATATATAATTTTATTTCAGATGTACATGTAACGATACAATAAAAGATTTTGAAAAAAAAAAAGACTGGCCATTTGTCATTCTTCCACTATATGTATGTTCTGTCTTGGACGTCTTCAGTAGGAGGTTGATAAATGTTGTAGGGAGCAAGGTTGCATGTTGTTTTAGCACAGTAATAATTGTACATGTAAGGCAACCATGCTGAAGGGAAAGAAATAGAATGCCATAATAATTTGTCTTGCCTAGCTGCAAGTACCAATTAGGTATTGAATACAATTATTTGCAGAATTTTATACTTTTTTCTGTACATGTATTGGTTGCGAAAACATGATACAAAACAAGAGCTACGGCAAAGTTGTGTTTTTTAGTTGTATTAGCAAATGGCAGCAAACATAAACGACAATAATTACATTGCTGAGTTTCCATTGATGTCAACAGCTCATGATTTTCTTACCTTGAAAGCTTGACGCATGAGCTGGATGCTTCCCTATCCTGCTCCTTTGTTTGTACTAAGGAGGGTTGTATTCAGTACTGTACTCCATACCGCCATGTTACTGCATTCTGTACACCTTTACAGGAAACCAAATCCCAGGTCCCTCACAAGATTTTGCAAGGACAACAAAATGCTGTGAACAACCAATTAATGTTCCGTAATTTTATCAGCGAAAAATTACCAGATCAACTGAGTTTCCTACGGATGTACATGCGCCAACCAGCTCCAAGGAGATTGCTTTGAATTTGTACAAAAATTAACATGGAAAGTCAAATCTACATATAAACTAAAAATATGCTGTATTAAAAGCAAAGGAAAGTACAAAGGACTGCTCTGAAATAGTAGTCATGGTTTAATAGACCAACCTTTCCGGTGAAAGATGAAAAAATAATGCAATGAAATAATATTATTATAGGAATGCTTTCACTAGGCCTGTCCTTCACCTTCCAGTCTCACAAGACTTGAAAGTATGGCAACAGAGTTGTCAAATTTGTTCATTGTCATTGACTTTTCACTGTATAGCTAAAGTACAACATGTTCATCCATGAAGGCGAATAGAATCCAAAGTTTAATTGCATTACATAGCAAAGAAGGGTATTCCCTTTATCCAATCAAGAGTAACTGAATATCCTATATTTCAAATTGTGTATTTCACATACGAAGTGACAAAGTAATCCAATCAAGAGTAACTGAATATCCTATATTTCAAATTGTGTATTTCACATACGAAGTGACAAAGTAAATATCTGATGTTGCATTGTCACCATTTTAAATTCCTTCAATTGATAACATTTTAAAATTGGCGTTGTTGACCAAGTTGACCAGTTTGGCCAATTTGACCTTTGACTTCATGCCATTTCGTATCAACCAATACCCTGTATAGAGAATTAGTTCTGACACCACTCTTCGTTAGACAACAGTTCTATAAGTCTTGGATCATTACTGTCCTCATTTTGCACGTTTGATCTGATGAATAGAAATGAATAGTGTTGCATATTGTCTTAATATTATCTCTTGTATATGTTTATTTGTACCTCCTCTAATTTTCGCAACTATTTTCCATTTTTCAAGCTAGTTTATTTGTGCTATCATCCCCGATGACTTTAGTATCATGTAATTGTAATAATTTTCGATCAGGGGATTGCATTTTTGGTGAATTGTGAAATACTTAGTATAGCGCCCTCTTTAGTTTTTCTACGAATCCGCAGTCGAGTCAGCCTCGATCATCATATCAGCCCGTACAACACAGCTGCTGAAATGCTTCGACGAATGTTACGAATGTAACTGGAAACGAATTGACACACTCCGAAGCCTTTCTCAAGGATGGACAAATTCGTTATCAAAACGCCACGGTCCAGACAAGCTGCTGAGGCTGACGCCGAGGAATCAAGACAGATTAAAACGAGGAGACTGAAAACTGACAACAACAGCAGCAATGAAGCGCAGGACGATTCGACGTCAGACGAACCAAACGATTCACCGACGCAGCCGAGTTCGAAGAAACTGTCTGGGATAAACCTTGACTGTGACTATATTCAGTTGTTTTCGAAGAAGGAAGCAGACGATTTGTACAAAAGATGTGAACGTGAACTTGAATATAATACGGGAAGGCTAGCGCAAGTACAAATATTCGGGAAATGGCACAACATACCGAGACAGCAGGTACAGAGCATGTGGATATATAAGGCCACTGGCGCTTGTGGTGTGAACTGGGACTATTATACCTGGCATGACAGGTCACATGTAATCTAGTCCCAGGTGTGAGGTATAGTGAAAGTATGAATGGATGTTGTTGCTTCTCACAATCACATAAACCATGGTTTTTTCAAAGTTTAAGTTAAAGTCTAGACAGTGTTTGGTTTTTTTTCATAAATCTGACATAAATTTCTTATATCAGTGAAATAACATTTTTTAGATTATCCCCTGCCCACAATTTCATCGTTGGGGTTGGGGTGGGGTTGAAACTTTAAATGTCACTCCATGACGGTGATTACCCTACAAAATTTTGCAAAATAACGTTGAAAATAATTCTGCTAATCACTTTGAAAATTAGAGGTTGCACAGTTCATTGGACGGGAATTTTATAAAAAGTAAGAAAATCTAGGAATGTAAGATATTATTTTTGTCGCGATATCAAATAATACTTGTTGCACAGTTGTCGAGCTGCCAATGGGGACCAGCAAGTGTACTACACAGTAATTGGGAAGTGGCAATGCCATCCAAGTTGACATCGTGTAGCTCCAGGGGCCATGTGACAGTTGCTTTAGGGCCAGGGCAAAACAGCAACCATCACATGGCCCCCTGGGCTACATTTTTGCTGAATCAGTAATTGCTGAACTTGTCGTCCCAGGTGTAGTGCAAACAAACAGTCCAAACTTCTGTCGCCAGCAGTCACTGTCATGTGCCAAATCCTTTAACGAACCACGATTACTCTACCCCGACCATGACTGAATGCACTCATGCAATGCCATGTGTTCTGTGGTTAGGTCTGATTGAAAACACTCTTGCCCTCTCCCCACCCACCCAACAGTACTGTAGATTTCCCAGAATTCATTATGCATTGTATCCTCGAAGATACCTAAGTGAAGTCTACCATATCTCCCATGTGTAGACAAGTTCACAGACTATTTATCAAAATTTTGAAAACGTTTTTTATGCACA
This sequence comes from Ptychodera flava, assembly GCF_041260155.1. Taxonomy (NCBI): domain Eukaryota; kingdom Metazoa; phylum Hemichordata; class Enteropneusta; family Ptychoderidae; genus Ptychodera; species Ptychodera flava. The sequence goes on from NC_091939.1 coordinate 10,719,880, forward strand.
CCATTCTTCTAAATTCTCCTTTTAAATAATTTGGAAAATTATGCATAATTTAGAGAGGAGATAGCATTTTTGTGAAATTTGCCACAGATTATGTCCTCAGCCATACAGAATAATGTGATGGAAAGTAGGGAGACTAGTTGCACCTGTTTTATGAAACAAAAGGATATTGATTTTTTGCAAAGGAAGAGACAAAAGAAATTAGCATGCTAAGTTTTCTCAGAGAATGACCCCTTCAGTTCGTCATAAGTTGCTGCCCAAAAAGCATGGCATTTGTAGTACCTAAAGAATGTGACGTTTCTGGTTGTTTAGCGGTTATTCTGAAACTTTCACTGAAATATCTAAACGTACTTTTACTAGATATTATTTAAAAATTATTCTGATGTTGCACATTAGTGCTTACATGCAGAAATGAAAAAGTTTTTAGAAAAGTAACCTTCAAGGATACAAATCGTAGAGAGTTGTGGGTAATTTATTGTACTGTGTGTACGTGCACCCCTCAAAAAACAGATTGGGGATAAGAGTTTTCCCATTCAAGGTTTGCCAAATATATCGTACATCATGTAGAATTTAAAAGAAATTCAGATATGAAAGTTTATAATCTTTTCATATTAAAGGGTTAATTAACCCTTTGCTCTAAAATTCCCACCAAAATTTTAGTGCAACATTTACCAATTTTTATGAATTTTTCTGTAAGTTTTTTGATAATTTCGAACCAAATGGACATAACATCATCGGCTACAGTTTTTTATCAAAATTTTTGCAAAAACTTGAAAAAATTGATTGAGGTTTATATTTTTAGAAGTGAAAAAAATTGACATTGGCGCTCAGAGATAAAATGCACTGATTTTGTGAGTGAGATTGTAAGATTGCAATGACTTGATTGAAGTTTGCATGGAATGTACTCAAACTATGGTCTTTGCTGTTTCTTTAATGCACCAGCTCCTCTCAGTATTTCATAATTAATCACCTGCCATATTGTAGAGAGTGTGTAATTATTAGCTCTGAGATGTAATGATTTAGCCAAATGTAAGTGCTGTGGTACTTTTGAAATGACTGTGGCAATATATCAGTAATACTTTGCAAAGTTTTGCCCTTTGAGAGATGTTCACTCCACCCCAGCTGCTTACGGTGCACTTGTGTGGGTAAAAACTGTTTGAAGCCATATTTTTAATAGGGTCAACAAAGAGACGGGCTCATCGGATATACTGGAAGTATAGTCAATAAAACCCTCTTACTATCTGACCTTGACACTGCTCTACCATACTCTTTAGGATGTTCCGTTACATTTTGGGAAGGAATGGTCAAAATGATGACGTGCAATTTTTTAACCTCACGAGGTTCACTCTCACAAATCCACCATTACTATTGATAACAGTGGATGTAGGCTAAGCTATGGTAGTGAAATGGTCTCTCGTTCAAGAGTTATTAGTTTTTCTGTGATTAGGCAGAGCATACAGTACATGCATAAAAATATTCATCCAAGCATTCTACAGTTTTAATTTGCAAAGCTAAAAAAAACCGAAATATTTTCTCCCCTGTTGTTTTCTATTTCTTTCTCTCATAATCTAATGTGGCATGCCTCACAAACTGCAGATTGTTTCATGAACACACTTGAGAGCTCTCATGTATTCCACCACAGCCCAGCTGTGTTACTTGAGTGAAGCAGCCTGCCATCTATTGATAAAAACAACACATACAGCAAGTGATATGCATCGAAAAAAAAAAGATCAAATTTCCATGTTGGCATTTTTTTCCTTCAGCAGTGTGCTTTAACTTTCATGATGTAGTACTTCCAATATTGAACACTTTGTAACCCTGACATCTTTCCTTCATCAATAATTCTAAAGGGTCCATTGCTAACATTTCATCCTTCTCCTTGTCATTCAGGTTGCCCACGGTGATGAGGGCTTGACTTACACTTTTTCAAATAACTGTATTCCAGCGAAACCGTGGACTCCCTTGCTAATGGAAATACGGGATAAAATTTCACATTTTACAGGCCACAAATTTAATTTTGTGTTGATCAATAGGTAAGTTTGCTCTCAGCAAATATGTTCTAGTCACAGTGGCGGTCGCATAGTGGTGTCAAAACAGAATCTTTGGATGATATTCCTGCATAAGTTCTCTTTATGAGCATTTCATGAATTTTCACTTCGAGGAGTCAATAATAACAGTACTCAGAAGTTTAGACATAATTGCTTGTTAGTCCCCACGGACACCGTCCGGGGGGACTTATAGGTTTGGTCATGTCCGTGCGTGCGTGCGTGCGTGCGTGCGTGTGTGCGTCCGTCCGTCCGTCCGTCCGTTCACGCAGATATCTCAGAGATGCAAGAAGCGATTTCATTCAAACTTGGTACAAGGATTACTTCATATGTCATACAGATGCACGTCGATTTGTTTTGTGATACGATCCAATATGGCCGCCAGGCGGCCATTTTATTACGATTTTTTCATGTACAGAGCCATAACTCAGACATGTTTCAACCGATTTTATTCAAAGTTGGTACAAGGACATTGACCAATGTCATAGATATGCATGTCATTTTGTTTTGTGATACGATCCAATATGGCAGCCAGGCGGCCATTTTATTACGATTTTTTCATGTACAGAGCCATAACTCAGACATGTTTCAACCGATTTTATTCAAAGTTGGTACAAGGACATTGACCAATGTCATAGATATGCACGTCATTTTGTTTTGTGATACGATCCAATATGGCCGCCAGGCGGCCATTTTATTACGATTTTTTCATGTACAGAGCCATAACTCAGACATGTTTCAACCGATTTTATTCAAAGTTGGTACAAGGACATTGACCAATGTCATAGATATGCGTGTCGATTTGTTTTGTGATACGATCCAATATGGCCGCCAGGCGGCCATTTTATTACAATATTTTCATATACAGCGCCATAACTCAGACATGTTTTAACCGATTTTATTCAAAGTTGGTACAAGGACATTGACCAATGTCATAGATATGCATGTCAATTTGTTTTGTGATACAATCCAATATGGCTGCTGTGTGGCCATTTTATTACGATTTTTTCATATGCAGAGGCATAACTCAGGCAAATCTCAACCGATTTTATTCAAAGTTGGTACAAGGACATTGACCTATGTCTTACATATGTACGTCAATTTGTTATGTGATACGATCCAATATGGCCGCTAGGCAGCCATTTTATTACGATATTTTCATGTACAGAGCAATAACTCAGACATGTTTCAACGGATTTTATTCAAAGTTGGTACAAGGAGATTGACTAATGTCATACATATGCATGTCAATTTGTTATGTGATACGATCCAATATGGCTGCCTTGCGGCCATTTTATTACGATTTTTTCCTGTCGAGGGCCATAATACTCTAAGGCATATCTTAACCGATTTTATTCAAAGTTGGTACAAGGACATTAACGTATGTCATACATATGTATGTCAATTTGTTTCTTGACATTATCCAATATGGCTGCATGGCAGCCATTTTGTTACAATTTTTTCGTGTCCTTAGCCAAAACTTGGGCATGTCTCAATTAATGAAGAGGACTCTATCCTCTTAGGACATGTAATCAAAGTACCCATTAACAAGTGGGGACTGTGTCATCAACGATGACTTGTTTGATAAATTACTCTGTGTGTATGATGTTTCCTGGCTACTTTTTAATCATTTTGTATAAGAGGGAAAATTATTGTAATCAAGAAAATATTTTTTTCAAAAAGAGTGTCAAATTTCAGGACAAATTTGACATTGTATCATGTCTTTAATTACCAATATCAATATTAAATGATATAAACTTGCATATTATGATAAAATGTCATTCAACTGTGCACTTTGTGTAATTTTTCACAGAATGCAGATCATCAAATCTTCATCTTGCCTTGATCTATAAAATATAAAGACACAGGCATGATGTCACTTCATACTGAGTTTTGTAACAATATCCTATTAAGGTAGAACGCGCCTCGGGGACAGAAATTTGGGCTTTCAGATTTTATCAATAGCGTTGATCGCGATTTCGGGTTTGTTACTAAATATAGCTGCATGCTCGTGACTTTCGGACAAATATGCTGAAATTCGGACAAATTTCGTCGTTGTATGGGCGGCTGTTGTTGCAGCTTGTAGTCTCAGTCATCAATTCATACGAATAAGTGTGACGCTAAATAGCCATTTTAACACTCGCAGGTTTTATTTACGTCGTTTATGCGGAAAAAGCGGACAAATATTTATTTATGCATAGTAATGAGAGAGTACAGTGACATCATTTGCGATCAGCGCTATTCCCTTCTGGCCTATCGCTTTTTGGGACTCATTTTTTTCAAATTTTATTTTTTCCATAGAGTAGTTTAACTCAGGGATGGCAACCATTTTGAATTTCAATATCAGGAAATCATAGGTAATTTGTTTCTTTGGTGCCAAAGTTTGCACAGTGACTCCTGATTTTTATTCTAGCTTTTTTAAGAGAGTGGACAAAAGTTTCATTTTGGAAAGTTTGAGGAAAAGTTTAAGTCTCACTTTCGAGGCACATTCTACCTTAATGCACCTCGAAAGTGAAAGACTTAAACTTTTGCTCAAACTTTCCGTGAGGAATCTTTCAACCATAGTCTTTCAAAATCAGGAACAAAAATCGGGGGGTCACTGTGCAAATTTTGGTACTAGAGAAACAAATAACCCAAGATTTACCGATATTTAAAATTCAAAATGTCGCCATCCCTGTGTAAACTCTATGGAGAAAAAGGTAAACTTTCAAATTACGAGAGACTATTAAAGCCAGTGAAAATTTTTCTTACACCAAGAGCTTTAAAATAAACCCCAACAAGTGGTATGTCAGAAGAGAATTATAAAGTTTGAGAGTCCGAATACCTGTCACCGAGGTGCATTCTACCTTAAGGTAGAATGCACCTTGGGAACAGAAATTCAGGCTTTCAAATTTTATCAATTCTCTTTTGATCTACTTCTTGTGGGGTTCATTTAAAAGCTCTTTATGAAAGAAAAGTCTTCACAGTCGTAGTTTTTCGAAAATCTAAAATTTTATTTTTCCCCATAGGGATAACACATGGATGGCGGCCATTTTGAATTTCAAATATCGGTAAATCTTAGGTAATTTGTCTCTCTAGTACCATAATTTGCATGGTGACCCCGATATTGATTCTTGATTTTGAATGTGAATGGTTAAAAATTACTTGAGGAAAATTTGAGCAAAAGTTTGAGTCTTTGACTTTCGAGGTGCATACTACCGGTACCATTATAAGCAGTAATTTCATTCGCAATACTATTTTTTCAATGTTTGTTGATTGATAGAGTCATCTTTGTTTATTCAGTCAGTCAGCCACCCATCCACTCACTGACCCTCTCACTCATTTGTCATTGGTCAAAACCCTTTCTCCGAGCTGTGGCTCAACTATGATGGTCTCTGTGATCAAAATGGTTGTATATTCAGGGCATTACTGTGTTCACCTCTGAAAATTTGAGCCTCTGATCTAGACATAGCATATAGCTTTGAACAAATGCTTCTGTAATTTCTCATGCAATAATTCTCCCTCTTCAAAAGAGTGTATCCATGGTTTGTGAAGTGACTCATTCTGAGAAATATGGAAAAAAAAATGATTTTTTCCATCACTCACTTAGTTATTCGATTGGAAACATCTTTTATCTCAAGTAAAATATTTCTCATAGCTATAAAGAATGACTTTTAGATTAAACTGTAAATTTCTTTGATATATCCCAGCATGTAGATAAGAATCAGAAAACAAATTGACAAAGTAAAGTGGTGCTTCAGTGATACTCTGTATGAGCCGAGAGTGTGATGGAGGCAAAATCTACTGAGCAAAAGGAGTTAACTATCTCACGTTGCTCACCCTGCTTTCCTCAGCATAGGTCCAACTTTGAAACAGAAAACAATACTGTTTAGCCAAACCATGACTGAGTTAAAAAGGCCCCATTCCTTCACCGTAGTACCACTTAATCTGTTTGTCCCTGCAATAGTTACACCCAGCATTTTCAGCAGCAACGTGAAACCTATTAATTTGAAAAAAACTGAATGGTAGACTTTTCTGTGTAGATTTTCTGAGTTACTATGCAAGACTGCTGTCAATAATGTAATATTTTAGATTGTGTGTATTGAGAAATCTGAATGACCATGTTGTGTCACACTAGCAGGGATGTTGTGGTTTTCCTTTTAACCAGTATATGAGTTTCAGTAACGTGACCATCATGTATTATGTATCTCCATTAAAAGTTATCACATTTTACTTTTTATTGATTGATACTGCATTAAATATGAAGCCAGGAATAATTTTACCCGGGGCTATTTAATTTTTCTCACAAAAAGCAGGTCAATTGTCAATGATCAAAGCAGGTGGTGTCCTAGCCTCACAGTGTGATGTATCTTTGACTGATGTATAAACATTATTTTCTTTATATGAATCTTAATCAAGTCAATAATGACAAAGCATTACATTGCAGTCTGCAATGATAAAAGTCATTATAAAAGAACAAGTATGTCTGTCTACAAAGGAAGGTAGTCGGCGTCATTTTATAGGAAAATGACGGGCTGATATTTTTTCATATTTCTGTGTGAGCGTCCAGTTTCCCTCCTTATTAGCATGGTGCAATTAAATGTGTTTTACATTTTGAACAAATGGATTGAAGTTAATGAATGGAGGAGTCTGTGTATGACAAATCTCCCAACATATAATTTATTTCTTTTTTTGTTTCACAAAATAGAAAATTGACCTACCTGAGCAAGACTTAGTTACTAAGTAGCATCTCTACAGATGTGAACAGATTTGAAAACTCATTCATCATTGACTCCAGTATTTTATTTTAATCTTCTCCACAGGCGCACGACGTCTTTTGAAATCACTTGTCTGTAATTTTAATGTTGAAACATGCATTTTATTAAAATCTGTGCAAACGGAAATCGTGCGGGCGACATACAGTGAACAGTGCCCCGTGCACGGCTGTGGCCGCTCAGCTCTACTGTTAACGTTACTAACTTTATAGAAACGGCGAATTTTAAAATCACTTGTCTACAATTTTAATGTTGAAACATGCATTTTATTGATAACTGTACGAACGGAAATCATGCAAGCAGCTTTTGAGACATACAGTGAGCAGCGCCCAAAACACGGCTGTGGCCGCTCGGCTGTCTTGTACACATTACTCTAAAGGTACGAAAGTATTTGGAGAATAATTTTTAAATTAGACAAAATTAACGGTTATTGGCCATCCTCGAGATTCAAACTTCAATTTAATCAAGGGAATACTTACACAAATCGATCGATCGGCTTCCTAACTTGTAAAGTCAACATCGGCCCTATCTACGGCTGATAATTAGCGCAATGTTTTTTTACGGACAAGTCCCATGCCAGCGCCATTTTCAAAGTGTGCAGCTTGAAGTTGACGCATGCGCATACTTTCCTTTTAAACCAATACGTCATTGTTATTCGTACTGATATGGGAGCCTTCAAAATGGCGGTGTCACGGGAGTTGTCCGGAGGTAAAATTTAGCGACTTACCAGCAATTACATGGCCCGGTGCAGTTTTTGTGTTTCAAGAACCCAGTCGATCGATTTAGTACCACGCATGCGACAACACAGAGAAGTTTGAATCCCCAGGGTTGCCAACAACGTTTTATTTTACGGATTTTATTTAAATTATTTTCCCAATAGTTTCGTACCTTTAGAGTAATGTGTACAAGATAGCCGAGCGGCCACAGCCGTGTTCTGGGCGCTGCTCACAGTATGTCTCAAAAGCTGTTTGCATGATTTCTGTTTGCACAGTTGTTTATAAAATGCAAGTTTCACCCATTCAATTACAGACAAGTGATTTTAAAATTCGTCGTGCGCCTATGATCTTCTCTCTCATTGTAAAATCATGATGCTAAATGCGTATATCATTTCCAAAGTTTCATATAACTGTGTCAGTTTTGGCAGCTGAATTCTGCATTGAAATGCAGGTCTTCTTAAGAAGCAAGCAATTACAAAGGGAAATTTTGAATGCTCTTTTCTGAAATTTTTCAGCCAGGCGTCTCTCTCACCCTAATCTAGTTATTGATGAGTATATTAGTAGGAAATGAAATTGAAATAATTCTTACAGGAAAATTAAATGATTTAACTCTTATGTATATAGACACATGGCAACCACTTTAAATATCATTTCAAAATGGAGTCCTTTGGCTAAAACATTTGTAAGATGATCTGAACGAAAAAGTTCATTTCTTCAGAATAAAAAATAATAACCTTTTGAGTTTTAATTAAAGTTCTTTTTACTTATTACTTTGAACCTGGATCTGGATTCTATCATGCATCAACCAGTCTATGTGGAATAATGGAAACTACAGTAATGCAAGTTTGATTTTAAAGGATGTAAATGATTATTTAATTTGTGATTTGTAATATTGTCTATCAGTAAATATTCATCTGGCGATGGTAATGCCGATATCATGAAACAATTGAAGTGTATTTTATGCCGGAGCAAATTCAGTGTTATGTAATTTTGCTGACTGTTCTTTCGCAAGCATAAATGTTCTTTTTGGATCCATATTGTATGGTACGTATAGCCTGAACATCTGGAGTTGGTGCAGGGCAAAAGCAGATGAACGCATAAAGAGTGGTGGCTTGCAGCGGTTCACCGGAGATAGTCTTTCAACCAAGGGCGTGATTGATTGTTGTACTAGTAATGCATGTGTACAAAGCGATATTTCAGTTTGCCTCTCTCCATCGTTATTTGTATTTTAACTTCACTGTCCATGATCATAAGGGACAATATGATATTATCAGCAGTTTTTACAAACATTGATTCATATTGCTTTTCATTCTTTTTGGATTAATTTTGGAAAACCTGCATGAATGTAAGAGTGTGTTTATTTCTTGACTTTTATGCATGCATTTGGTAAACAGTCCCCTGTGGCTTTATATTGCAATATTACCACTGATAATTATAATGACTGTGGTTTTGTTGCTTCTGTAGATACAAAGATGGGAATGACCACATGGGGGAACACCAAGATGATGAAAAAGACTTGGTACCAACCGCACCAATTGCGTCACTGTCGCTAGGGCAGCCGAGAGATTTTGTCTTCCGCCATGCGGGAAGTCGGGGCAAAAAAGCCAGGCAGTACGTGCCTCCAGTGACAGTTGAACTGCAACATGGGAGTCTGCTGATGATGAACTATCCAACCAATGTGCATTGGTATCACTCACTGCCAAAGAGAAAGAAAGCCCACTTTCCCAGAATCAATATGACTTTCAGAGAAATGGTGGTGTAATGAAGTGTGATAAAAATTCTCAAAACATCATAGATATGTATTAATTTAAGGGAAATCAAACACTACCTATTTCAAAAATTTACATTCAGATGAAGATGTCTTGGAAAGAGACAGAGTTCAGTATGCATTCATACTTTTGGATTTTGTATGTCTGGAAATCAATCGGCATTTTTTGGAACATTTAGGTCAAATCCTTGCAGAAATGTGACATTTTCATCATATTTTTGTACGTAGGTAGATGGAAAGAGAAAACTTTTACAGAGGATTTTCAGATTTTTCTGCCCTTTATATGGATTCATTTCTACATCAAGTGTACTTGATAGCTCTATATGATCAAGTTTAACTGTTAGTTGTCATTGCATCAACTCCCCGCTGAAGATCAGGTGATATGATTGGTTATTTTCAACCTCTTGTTTTCGTTTTTATATCTGATATACCCGGTGATTTTGTGTGATTGCCATGTCGATTGTCAAGTCTGAAAACCAAATGAATTTCATACACATAGTTAATAGAGACTTATTTTCCACATGCTGTGAAGTTGAACCCTTTCACCACTATGGTTTTGCCCAATCCCATTGTTTTCTATGGCAAAGCTGAACCTATTCACAGGATAATGGGGGTGAATGGGTTTATAGATTGTTATATACCTAAATCTAAACACACACAACCACATATAGGCATAGCATAATCGATGTACAGAAAGAACTTCATATTTGATACAGTGGCATGATAATATTTCCTTTTTCAATCTCATTGTAATCAAGTAAATATAGATTTGAGAATTTTATCTTTTTCAAATTCCAAACAGAATGATCAAGTTTGAGTGTTATGGAAATATCTCTTCCTTCCTGTACCTGCATTTGTTTACAACATATCATAGCGGTCAGAATGGTGTATCATGTTTCCATGGCACAATTTTGCCACTGTTGTGAGTAATTTCCTTGATTTCTGATAGTTTATTTTTGTATATTCATTGTTAGGATTATCAAAACGCCGGTGTACTTAATACATAAAAAAATGCGCAACTTGACTCAACAATACTACCACGTATATGTGCGGTGGGAAATCAATCGGCATTTTTTCATCAGTGACTGATTCATCAGAATATATTGATAAAAATTATTTTCTTGTGACTGTCAGTGTTCCTTTGTGATAACTGCTAACTTTCTGTTGCGACTTCACAACAGTTATCTCAGATCTGAGTGTTTTAGCAAGATTTGTTACCTGTGTAGTATATGTACCGTGCAAGCTTCAAAGTGATGCGTGCAACAGTTGTATTAACAAATCTAATATTTTTGGGGCCAAGATATGTCAGCTTTTGCTTCAGCCATCAGAGCCTGTACCCTGGTGCACAGTTAATATTCAGCTACCACGCCGGGCTGTCATTATGGACTAGCTGTAAGGAATGACCCAACTCACAATCCTCATGTTCAGCTGATATGGTGGAACAACACAGCGTGATAGTTCAACACAGATTGGAATATTCAATGAAACATTGACAAAATGACTTATACTGACATTGAATATGAGGCTGCCTCTATCATGATCATTACTGGAATCCATTGAATGTAGCAGTTGGGCAATAATTTTGCAAAATCTGATTTTCATCTTCTTCATAACCCTTTTGAATTAATATTCATGACGCCCACAATGATTTCTACAAATTTGAAAGTACTCACTTGCCATTGAAAAACCACAAAGGATAATCATGAATTTTGATATCTATATTTTATCTTACTGAAAAAGTGACAAAGTAAATGAAGAAAGTTTGTACTGGAATGAAAGTCATCCCAGTTTTATTTGTCAATTTTGTTTTGTACAACTTTTGAAGAAAAACATGTATGCAGCAATTAATGTAAAGTGGAAAATTTATTAAACTCGTAATCTGTTGCATCATAGGACAAAATGAATTTGTTAAAAAGAGTTCAAATAAAATGCTGGATAATTTTATTAACATATTTATGATGTCAGAAGATAAATGTATCTGCATGGAAAGGGGTTGATATTCTCTTTGTAAGTCCAATGTCTTCAATCCAATAATTCTTTATTAACCTCTCAGTACACTTTGAACTTGTCAGAGAAATACAGTTGAGAAAGCGTTTGGAAGATTTATATTGTTAAAGAGTGTGAAAGGTCATTGAAAGTGAGACAATAGTAACACTGTCATAGGTCAGCTGTGATTTTGTTTAATGTGCTGCTGTGTGTTTTTTCAGTTAAATTTTATCATAAAAGGCCACTATCTGATTTAAAATTAGCTTTAGAGATGTCGTACAGGTCTCAATAACTGTATTTAAGCATTCTTGAAAAATTTCGGAAAATACAATAAAACTTAGATTGCCATCTGCACATATCTGCACGTTTTAAACTCTGACAAGAAAAAAATGAAAAAAACAGTAATATATTGATGAACATATATATACCGATATATATATATATATATATATATATATATATATATATATATATATATAAACGGTATATATATGTATATATATGATTTTACTTTTTACACTTTACTTTATCGTAATTCAGAACAGGAGACGGGGTTATAATCAAAATAAAAACAAGATTTACAGTAAAAGTGCGAGAAATCATCAATGCAAGAAAATCAAACAATATTCCAAGCGAAAGAGGACAGGCGCGATAAAAACAAACAAACTGTACACGCCTAGAAATGTGAACATATCCGGCAAACCCAACATACCAATAGTGACGAAATCAAGAGTCACGTGCTGCACTGCAAGGTTTGCCGGCCCTGCCCTAGGCCCTCCGAACATTAATCACCGTGCAACATCATTCGAATCTGATGACAAACCAGTTTCCTTCGATTATATTATGGAAGATTTGTGTGAAAGTTTTAATATTGGAAAATACGTGGGCCAGTGCCTCGGCATTTCTTGTTCCGTCCTTGACCAGATTGGTAAAGTACCGGATCTAATTTTTTCCTATCGTCTCCCGGCCATGACATACGCAATGTGTGTCGTAGTATACGTACTGTGAAGCCCTTCTTGTTTTGATTTGGGTGTGCGCCGCCACATGGTTGCAAAAGAGAAACCGGTGACGAAGGGAATTCTGGGTGAAGGTGTAAAGTGTAAGGAGAAAGTTGGAGAAAGTGGTAACGAATTCCAAAATCAGAAGACGAATATATTATTACGTGATGCAGATGGCATCTATGGAGAAAATTTAAATTATAATAGTGAAATTACCCAGCCATCCGCACACATGTTCCCGATTGTGATTTGTATTGCCGCATGGCGAGTGTACCGGCGCACTGAGGTTCATACATTCGTTACTTCTGGACAGATCTTGCCTCTGTTAATTTCCATATTCAGAATGCATAAAAAGTCATAAAGTCGAATCGATATTCCTCCACCTTAGCAGGTGTTTCTTGTTTTATTATTTTTTCAGTCTCTCCTTCGATACTATTATTTTACGAAGCTTTGGGAATGACAGCAGACCTTGATTGCATATAAATTCTCCTAACAATGTCAAAGTGCAGCCGTGCACCATTGAGCCTTTGCACTCAGTTTTCAAGGTTTTAATGTCTACGTTGAAGAATATAGAGCTTGTGTTGTACCTTGCTCATTGAAGAAATAAATCACCTTTTCCTCCATTTTATCGTGCATACCATCAATTATATAAATAAGTACGCCATAAAGGATAAGAATATTGTGATTTAATTTTAAGATAAATTGAATTGATTGCGTGATGCCATCATTCCCTAGCCCATAAGTTTACGTATTATTGCGCCATTACCAAAATTTGGTGTGTTTTGGTGCCTGGAGATCGGGCGAAATTCTCTGTGTTGACCTCGGATTTTACCCATTTATTAACCCCCTTATGCCGCAAAGACAGTGAGAGAAACTTTCAGGGACCCTACTTTACCACAATGACTGTCTGATCTCTGTTTTGATCAACAAGACTGTACGCTGCATGGCCTGTAACGTAGCTAACGGCTGCCATGTCGAACTCGATGATGAGTAGACAAGTAAGAAACAAGAATATCAGAGCCAGTGCCGGCAGGTAAGATTTTGTTCGAAATTAGTCTGTCGCGTTCATTCATGTATGGATATTCCAAGTCAGTTTTGAAGAGATGTATATTTTCCTTAATGTCGAACGGAAATACCTGACGTGCGTCACTGTTTGCAGTTATCCATGTAATATAATGTGCCGGCATTTTGTGAACTATACATTATAACCGACTGGGCGAATCAAAATGGACGACACCACAACGCGGAATAAAGAGTTCAAGCATTTTTTTCACTTTGAATGATTCATCGCACATCTCCATTTATCTTGATCAGTAGATCCAGATCAAAAAACACTACGATCGGACATGTATTTTTCTTTGTAATGTTTTGGCCACTCTGGAATCCGCTGTTTCTCTTCATGTGTGAAACAGGAAGTAGGGCAGGTGTGGGACGTTCTTGGGTGAATTTATATGTAACATCGCATTGGACACTGACAGATAAAATCACCTTGCAAAATGCTTTCTCTTTGCAAACTGCACATTGTTTAACCAAGCCAATGACCCAAGAGTCAGCATCTACAATTTCAACGACGACCATAACATAGGACTCAAAGAAACAATTAAAAATTTATCTATCCAAGTTACGCTTGTAAATGTTTTATTTCAGAGGGCTGAGTGAGCTGAGAGATTTCGGCAATAGTGCGGCTGTTCTTATCGTGGAATCACATTTTATCTATGGCAATACGCAATATTCAGTGTAATTTTCCAGCCCGTCCAGCTTCACACATGTGAAAATTCGACTTTATCGAACAATTTATCCTGAATACACTATTACACTTGCGGTTTACATGCACCCAAATCAAGTAGTGACATGCCTGATGAGTCTCTCTTGGCATGACCTTGACAGGGACTGACCCCTGACATTGAGGAAGATTGAAATTTAGAGGAGTGCTGGATACCAGTAACATTTCCTTTGTACATAGTAAGAAAGGAGTTGTATGGATTCTGTTTACTGTTATTTCCATACAGAAGATGAGTGTCCAAATCAATCATTGGTTTCCTCACCCATAACCTAAACAAAGAAAACTGTCTGTTGCCATCTGCTGCACAGTGGCACTACCAGTGTTTGTTTGCATTGTAATAGACATCAATATATAATATTTTAATGTAAAAAATAATCCTTTTTAGCCTACATGAAGAATTTCATGTATTGCCAAGAAACAAAAAGATTTAAATTGCAATTCTTACATTTAGTTTTATTGGCCATAAAAAAGGGATTGTGTCCTTCCATAGACAGTAGAAGTGTCACTTCTACTGTCTGTGGTCCTTCCCAAGTCTCATTAGATCAAAACTCAAGAACATCTGTGGTTGCTCATGGAGAGACACTCATATTTGAAAATCAATAACTTGGCTATAACCCACAAAGAAAAGGCAAAGAAGAAATTTTTGAGTGAGCCATGCTGTTGTACTGATTTATTGTGATTTCCATGGTTACGAGTGTAATACCCGTTGGCCGTGTGAAAACCTATACCTGTACCAGTCCAGATTCCAATGGTTTCTAAATACAACCTATCAAACTATTAACCATGGAGTGTCAGGTTATTTCTCTTGAGAGTCATGGATTGTTCACATGGCAGCTTCAGTGATAGCTGGAAGCCTTGAAGGGAAACATCAGTCATTCAACCATAGCTTTCTAAATGATGAAATACACGTATTGCCAACACAAACTCTAAAACATCCATAAACATAACAAGTCAAGAGAAAGCTGAAGTATGTATATAAAATTATAAGTAAGTGTTCACTGATCGCGCATGAGGCAATACAAGAAACCTAGTTCTGTGCGCAAAAGCAGAGTTGAAGAATTCATGAATAGTTTTAATAAAAGTTCTCGGAATTGCAGAAGTAGGTGGTCAGTGTCTGATCATGGCTGTCAATAATGAGTGCACAGTGAAATGACACCATATTAATCAGTGACCAACACAATTGAAATCACATGCTTCAACTATCAACTTTCATCCCATTGAGATACTTCCACCCATCCATGCAATGCCAGGTTTTAAACTTACCATGGTTTTCTCACCAGGAAGAATTAGGCAGCTACACTGCATTTCTATTGTCCACATTTGTCACAATACACCAGAGTTCAAATATTCAGTATTGTCATGAGAATCAACCTTTTTTATGCCAGAAAGCTTGTCTTTAATTAAGTTCAAGCATTCAGTACACATCAATTTAATATATGTTTTAATATATTGAGATCAGAATATTTTTGGTTGGCAACTATTTCCAACAGCTTTAGATTAACCCATACCTTTTCAAGGACATTAATTTTTCTTTTTGACCCATACCAATGGATTTCATGTTTACATGTTCCTCTATAGACTTTTTAGTTATTTTCATGTACAATTGTAGATATCTGTAATACCTTGTGGAAGGTCATGAGTGTTCTCCAAAGCTTTGAGCAACAGAGGGACACACAAATGTACATAACAATGCATGGGTTGCATATTATTTTGTGGTGAAAATGTATTCAATTGTGCAGTTATAAACATATGAATAAATTCATCCAAAAAACAGAGTTAGCCCACACCTAAAAATTCCCAGTAAAGAACCCTTAACTCTTTTTCAGATGACAAGCGTCAGAATATGTAGGATAACTTAAACATAATTATATAAATTTGTTGTGCACACGTGACGAGAACAAACCATTTCAAATTCTTAGAAATAGTGCGGTACTATGTTCTACTAGGCATTACATCACAGGTTCAATGTCTTGGTAGTTAGAGGAACTATATATGAACCAAAACAATCCCAGGCCATGACCTGGATGGCCAGTGTATCAATCTTTGACACAGTAGCTACCGGTCATGCAAGGTGAACATGGCGCATATGCCCCTGTTTGGCCTAGAGGGCATCCCCAGGCTGCACATGAAGTAAAATCACTGAATTGTAATCCGCTCATTAATACTCAAGGGAACAGCTGACCTTCATCTCTGAACATACATCACCAGAAATGTACACACCATATATTTGTCCAGATCTATATTTGGCATGAATGTAAATCTAGAAAGCGAACTGGAAAAAATTAACATTTCAGAGATATTTTATTTATCATACAGTCAGTCACAGGGTATTGTTTCAGCTGTGTTCCTTGTAGACTGAGAGATGTGCTCGCTGATGACCTGAGCAGCTTCCTGGGATACGAGAAAATGCATGTCATTACAGTGCTGATGTATCAACCCCTACTCAGCGCATAGAATACTCAACAAGACATAAATTGAAATTAAGTCCCTCTTGTATTGTAGGTGTGTGAGATCGCATTTTGTCCCTAGACCTTTTGTTCCTTGCACATTCATTCATACGTATCTTATTGTTGTAACAGCTTTTCTCTGTTTCTTTATATTTTCTATTTCTCCTCCAGGAGCGGTGGTCGTGGTGTCAACACTAAGGGAACTGGGTCACAGAATGCTCAGTCCGTAAGTTATGATGTATGTACAGCTGTCATATCTCATCTCTTCCACCTATCCACTGATGAATACCTCTCTCATAACGTATTTTCTCCACGTTTTATGCACCATCAGTCTTCAGAGAGAAAAGACGAAGCCCCAGACCTCCCATTCATCCTTGAATATGCTACTTGTAACAAAAGGGGATGTTTCCCATTACCATACATCATCTTGAGATGCCAGGTTTTCAAATTCATCGCAGCCTGTTTCCACCCTCTTTGCCGCAGATCAGTTTGTTGTCTGTGGTGCTGTTAAGAGAGAAGGAGGCAGTACATTTTGCAAGGAAGTGTATTTGTGGCGATGATTAATGTCATAGTTGACTTGTAATCTTGTTAAGAGGGTTGTAAGTGCACTCGCTTGAATACCGCCTCCCCGTATTGAAGGGTGTTCATCCAGAAAACTGTCAAAAGCTGTTGATAAGACAAGGGTGGTGGCTCAAGATGTAAATTGTACAAGAGCCCATGAGTATGCTTAGCATGTTTCATTTGTAATCAAAATACTGAACTTTTTTGGTAAACCGACCCCAACTGAGAAACTTTTCTTGAAAGGGAATGCAAGAAACAGAAAGAATATAGCCATAGTTTTTGAGACATAAGTATTATTCTTAATTATTAACAGCTTTGAGAGAAAGATACTGTCATTCTCAACATTTATCAGTTTTTAAATTTGATTTCGTCTCCAGGTCTGCATTTGTTCAATAACTAACATAAAATTATTTTCTGAACTGTGTGTGCCTTTGAGATTTCTGAATGTTTTGAGTCAGCGAAGAAATTGTTTGAAATTATGACAAGTTAACCCCATATCAATGCATGTACAGTAATATGTAAACTTTTCTTGATTCAAAGAGAAGATACTCCTCCAGTCTCTGGTCCAGTCTCTGGCGTGCCATAAAATCTCACAAGAGTACACTGCATTTGAGTGTATAACCTTTCTTAAGGTCACATGTTACATGACAGGATTGTTGTTGCCAAATGGGCCATAAGGTCACAAGATGACATCTCCGGCAGCATTGCTTTCACTGGGAGCTCTACAAAATCAATGAGGGCATATATCGCAGGCTGTAGCATGCTGTGCTCCTGACATCTTTTACACAGCCTTGGCGGGGTCTTGACAAGCAGTATGACTACAATCAGCAATCAGATTTGAATAAAATGGAATGCTGAAGATGGAAATACAATATTTTCTAACAAATTGATCAACAAGAGACACAACATGCACAGTTTGTTCATGTAGGGACTGCTTTTCCTTGTGAACAGTTGTATATTTAAGGCAGTATTCACCTCGAAAGTGAAAGACTTACACTTTTGCTCAAACTTTCCTTGATGAAACTTTTAACTATTGTCTTACAAAATCGAGAATTAAAATAGGGGGTTGCCATGCAAAATGTGGTACTAGAGAAACAAGTTACCAAACATTCACCAATATTTGAAATTCAATATTGCCACCATACCTGTTTAACTTTAGAGAGTGAAAATGAAATTCTTGATTTTAAAAAACTAAGACGGTAATACTTGTTCTTACACCAAGGGCTTCAAAATGAGCCCCCGCAAGTAGTTTACCAGAAACTACTGAATAAAAATTGACAGCCCAAATATCTGTCCGCAAGGTGCACTCTATCTCAAACTGCATACATATAGAGAGAAAAATAAAGCATCAGGCCAAATTTCGTGAAAACATTGGAGGCAATGCCACTCCGTTGAATGGATTTTTAAAGTATGCCAATGGGATTGATAGTGTGTGAGATTACTCTGTTACTAGGATTTTAATGTCGGAGTGAAGGCTGCAAATAGTTGCCGCAGAATGTGAGATGAAATGTGGAGGTCAGTTTACATCTCATGTTCAAGGCCACTGTACAGAGTGTTATCTAGGATTCCATAGGTGATAATGAGATCCAAGTTCACTGTCTGGTTGTCACCAGCAGCTCGGCTGCCCTTGCAGTCTTTTTAGAGCCCAGGAGACGTTAGTGGCCATTACTGTATAAAGCTTTCCCGGTCCACACCCATATTTGCTTGAGATAGCAATACTATATGCAGACTTTTCAGTCAAACTGATCCATTTCTATGCTAAGTATTTCTGATAGAAAAGAAATCACAATATATAGGATAGACTATTTTCTCTGCAAGGGGTCTGCTGCAAAAATTCATTTAATGTGTGTGTGGCCTTCTATAATTTGACACAGAAATGTGACAGTGAAGTAATATAAAGACCAAGCATTTTCATTAAATAGGAAAAAAAATTAAAACTTGCAAAATTCGGCCTTTGATAAAAAATTTATTTTTAACAAGATAAAAATTTTGGCTTGTTTTGTGTAATCTCAAAGATCGATCCTGCTTTTGTTTTTGCAATTTATTTGAATATATTTTGGTGGTGAAAATTTGTTTCAAATATTGCAAAATTTTCCAAAGTATTGATTTCCAGACAGTTTTATACGATACAGATTTCAGTTTGGGATTATGTTCCTGAATGCATAAGACCAAGGTATAGTCCTCATTTTGTGTTGTGAGTTCTGTGGCCTGTATTCCATATTTTGTTCTGGTTAGGTCAAGGGGCTCTTTTGATAATACTGATTCAAAAATACTAGAAGTTCAGCTGATTGATCAAGTGCATTTCTCCTTAAATGACACTCTGTTGACAAGAGGTGACAACTTGTGAATTCAAGTGTCTCTCGCTAAGTCAGAACTATCAGTTTCTCGTATAGATGGTATCAACGCTTGGCATTAAAATCATACACAAAAGTGAGACAGAATGTAACTAATGAGAGATTTGTTATTGATTTTGTTGTGGGAACATCAGGCTTCATTGAACATGCCATAATCCTTCCTAAGGTATATTTGATCTGATTCACATCCGGGTATTGTAGTTCTCCACTGCATGCTGTGATGTTACGGATGATTGCTTGTCCTTCTAACCCTTAAGCTAGAATCAACGTATTCTAGGGAAGTGGAAGAGGGGTGTGGGGTGTCAAAAGGTCAAATGAATATTTCAAGCTGCATTGTGCTGCCTACGACGGACAGTAATGGAAATAGGAGTTCATGATGATGTATGTTGCAGGGCGTCTTTCTTTGAAGACACATTCTATTGCTCACAACCACAGTGTATGTCAACTTTGTCTGTGTATTGCGTTGCACTGTCCCATCTCAAATTACATATCCTGCTTCTGTGCATCACAGTTAGTCATCAAAGTTACCTTTGAATTGATAATCAATGTGGTCTACTGAAAGTGCTCTTTTTTGTTTTTCTTTTCAGAATTTTGAAGGATTATATGCCAATCCACGCTTTAGTCACGTATTAGCTACCATAACAGTAAGTACACACTAAAAATTGTGTTTTCTTTATTTGATTGAGAGCTGTAAGTGGCATTAGTGATATTTAGATTTGTGCATTTCTGTAAAGTGCAGACAGAGAAAATTGCTCTCTACTCTACCAGGTGTGTGGTTGTGTAGGATAAATAAAATTTATCATCAAACTTGCTGTTAATTCGCAAATTTGAAATAAGGTAGGCATTTTCTGTGCGTGAAATAAAAAAAGGCGATTTCCTTTGATCAGTTAAGAATTGTGTTTGAGTAATTAGGTATTTAGTAGGCATCTTTGATGGGTTTGTGAATTTTATGGTTAAATCTCTGTGAAGTGAATTGTACAGTGAAACTCAAATAAATGATTCAGTTGTTTTGGAATGCATTTAGCTTCAGTGTAATTGATATCTGCATTTAAACATCGGTTGACACAAAAAAGCCATGAATTCTGGTCACCTTGGAAATTTTGTCATTCTAGAGGGTATGCAAGTTATATTATGTAGGGCAGTATCTGTTTTGTGTGCTCATGAATCTTAAATGACCTGAAAATATGAACACAAAGGGAATGACCTTCAAATTGAATTTCAAGGAAAGAGACTTTGAAAGCAAAGCAAGCCAAGGTGAAGAGACCTCTGCGGTTTACTGGAAGTTGAAGGACACGTAATTATAGTGAATTTTCCAGTGTGGCTCATAACTCAGCTCTGTGATGATCTTGTTGTGAAATAATGTAGTCTTTTGAATGTATGCAGTGCTAAAATTGTATTCATTCACACACACAAAATAGAGTTCAGTTTGATAATAGACACTCACTGCAAGACTATGTTTATCAACTCTATAACTCTCAGGTTAGGATGTGAGAATTTGTGATTGCGTGAAAACTTCATTCCTGTTGAAATTGGTCAAAACAGTTTATTAATTATCTATTTGTGTATGTAATGTGGGTAGATGTGTGTCTGTGTACTTGCAGTAAATGACCATTGGCTACTGATGGTTCTATTACCTTTTCCAATTCAAAAGGTTCACATTATCTCATGCAGCAGAAGGGTATGCTATTTTGAGCCTGATCTTACAAGTTCCCTTTCTCAGTTCCATTTCTTTGTAATTCTATTCACCGCAGACAGTTGATGGCAAATGCACTGTCAGTAATTTATTCCTTGTCAGACATCTCCCTATAAACTTTCAATATTTTCTATTTTCTATTGATAAATTGGATATTCAAATATGCACAGATTCTGACATATGCGTTTGCAATTGACTTTAGTCCGAGCTTTACTTTCTGCTTATACAAGACGAAATAGGCTAAACTAATGGGTGATTCCAAGCTTAGAATTAAATATTCATAATAAGCATGAATATTGAAAGTTCAGCTTGAGGAAAATACTAGTAGACATACATGATTACAATTGAACTATTAAAAATGTTTTCAATGTCATCTGTCTGGTGTTTGTTTGCATGAATTTATTGATGATGGTGGATGTGTCATCGTCAGCTGTAACTTTTCACTGCAGTGACAAGTCAATTACCAGAGGACAATGGAAAATCAATAAAACATCAGATTTTTCACTGCCAGGTATTATTAGCCTATTGTGCCAAGTAAGAGATTATCGGCAAACATTTTTTTCAAAAAATCTGATGGTTATCTTGATTTTTTAATAGTAAGACCCATGAATTTGCACCTATTGTGTCATTGTAGTAATACGGTATTTGATCACTCTGATAAACACAACCCTCTTTTGAAAATTTTATGAATTAATTGAATCAGCAATGAATGAGGCCACATGTTAGATTGAAATGACTCGAATTTTTGCATCCACCTGAAAGTGCCAGAATAATAACAGAAATTCAAGATCATTGCTCCCCCTTAAAGATCATTAGATGTGATGTCTAATTTCGGTACCTTTTTAGTCCCCACGGACACCGTCCGGGGGGACTTATAGGTTTGGTCATGTCCGTCCGTGTGTGCGTGCGTGCGTCCGTCCGTCCGTCCGTCCGTCCGTTCACGCAGATATCTCAGACATGCCCGGGTCAATTTCTTTCAAACTTTGCACAAGGATAGTACCCTACCCCATACAGATGCACGTCGATTTGTTTGACAATGCGATCAAATTTGGCCGTGTTAGAGGACTTTTTAGTTTTCATCTCCATAGACTCCTATGTATAAGGCAGTCTCCATAGACTCCCATGTATAAGGCAGTCCATAGACTCCCATGTATAAGGCAGTCCATAGACTCCCATGTATAAGGCAGTCCATAGACTCCCATGTATAAGGCAGTCCACAGACTCCCATGTATAAGGCCAAGAAAAATAAAAATTTAGTTTCTCGTCGTTTCATATTGCAAAAAGGATGCAGTGACACAGTTTTTAGTCCCCATGGATGAAGTACAGGGGGCTTATAGATTGGGTCATGTCCGTCAGTGAGTCCATCCGTTCACGCAGATATCTCAGATATTTTGACAAAATGTCACGTGACCTTGGTGACCTTTGACCTCAAATATATATATTTGTCCATAACTCAGTAACCACAAGTGCTACACCCTTCATATATGGTATGATGGGACAGCTTATGACGCCACATATTGTACCTCATTAATTATGTGCATATCTAATTTTGAGCAAGCCAATCGACCTAGAGGTCTGATTTTTGGTATATAGGGATAAATTAGCAATACAATTTTTTTTGACAAAATGTCATGTGACCTCGGTGACCTTTGACCTCAAATATACATATTTGTCCATAACTCAGTAACCACATCCTTCATGTATGGTATGATGGGACACTTTATGACGCCACATATTGTACCTCATTAATTATGCACATATCTAATTTTGAGCGAGCCAATAGAGCTAGAGGTCTGATTTTTGGTATATAGGGATAACTTAGCAATACAATTTTTTTGACAAATGTCATGTGACCTTGGTGACCTTTGACCTCAAATATACATATTTGTCCACAACTCAGTAACCACAAGTGCCAAACCTTTCATATATGGTATGATGGGACGCCTTATGACGCCACATATTGTACCTCATCAATTATGCACATATCTAATTTTGAGCGAGCCAATAGAGCCAGAGGTCTGATTTTTGGTATATAGGGATAACTTAGCAATACAATTTTTTTTCAAAATGTCACGTGACCTTGATGACCTTAGACCTTGATTATAAATATATATGCATAACTCAGTAACCACAAGTTCTATATGCTTCAATTTTGATAGGATATTAGACCTTCAGATTTCACATCTCGTACCTCATTTATTATGCACATATGTATTTCTTGGCTGGCCAACACAGCTAGAGGTCTGATCTTTTTTCCCGATTTAGAACCATAACTTAGACATGCCTCTTGTTATAAATTGGGAAAAATGACATAAACCTATGTGCCCATAGATGTGAACTTATACACTCCAGCGATACTTTTTAATGACCACATTTCCCTGCCCATCAAGACTAATACTCCTTTACAAGTGGGGACTATGTCATTGACAATGACTTGTTCTGACTGAATGGCAGAAAAGCTACATGTAATCACATTCACACAAATTAGGCTCCTCTTCATGCAGTTTTAGCCCTTTGCGACAATTCAGACAATTCAGACACACATGTCCACAATAATCCTTTTATTGAAGAAACCTTGCGATCTATTGTTGAATATAACTAAGCAATAAAAGACTTCCTTCACGGCAACTTGCATTTACTGTTTGAATTTATACTATATATCACATAATTCTTTTTATCCTGCAACAGGGCATTTGTGTGAAAATTCAAGTTAAAAATGGAAACAAATATGAAGGAATTTTTAGAACAGCTTCCTCAAAGGTGAGTGTCTCTCTTGTATTGTTTCATGAAATAGCCTATCTTCTGTATACTTGATGTTCTGAAATTTAGTTGTTCTCTCTGGCAGTCAAAGAAATGGACACTGTTTAGTCAATATTTTATCCTTGCACAGTTTTTTTTCCTGAAAAACAAGTTGACTTTTTCATCGTGTATATTTTCATTTAATTTTTTGAGACCGTATGAATTGCTAGGCAATTTAATACAATTCTGTATAGTTCAAAATGAACACCTGAAACTAGAATTTTGTTTAAAATTAGAGTGGCCAACATGGCGTCATAATCCACCTGATTTACAACTATGCTGTTCTGGCCAGGTGTGGCTTCCTGTTGGACAAATGTCAACCTGTGGGTCTAGAGTGTTCATTATACTTTCTAATCCAGAAAACGTACATGAATGTATTGTAATGAAGGACGTGATGGAACTGTGATGTTTAATATTCCATCGCTGACATTGAAATGTGTTGGTGATGATCGGCACACTTAAGAAAATTCACCATGATCATATCAGTTAATTTTCTGTGCGTGAAGTAGTTTTGTGAAAAGCTTTAGATGCTGGACAGCACTAACAAGGAATGCACTTTAGAAGATGAATTTTTGAACAAATTCTGTATTTGTAATACTATATAGGTAACCTTGAAATAACCCAAGAGACAGCCACAGAAATGAGCAGATCTCTTACATAACAGCTTTGTTTTATGAGTCATTTGAATTACAGTAAATGAAATGAGCTTGTCCTCGACTTGTGTACCCTGTTCACAATACCCCTTTGCAAAGGCACAGCTATGAAGTATATTTTGTCAAACTGTAACCAGAGATGCTGTCACATGTCAATCCAAGTTCTGCGACATTTGTAGCAAAATAAAAAATTTTGAGGGGAAAAAATAGCTATTGGTCACTGGCCTCCTGCAATTTGAAAAAATTCCCTTGTTCTAATCCTACACCAGGAAATCTCCAAGCTTCCCCTCTCCCTGATATACAAACTTTCACTGTCCTTTCCCCATTTCAACAGTCCCCACTGCCATCTCTTCACTTCGTGCTTTTTACACATCCCCACCCCCCCCCCCCCCCGCCCCACCCAACTTTGGTAAACTTCTGCAAACAACCAAATCATACTTCCAGTCAACCAACTGGCCTTTTCTTAGTTGCCTGCTACATGACAGAATGAAATTACCTTGCCTGGTAACCAGCTAACAAGGAAAAATGGCATGCAAGCAGATTTCCTGTCCATTGATACAAAAAAAATTACAGCACGCCCTCAAAAATATAACACATGAACAGCTTTTTGCACCAATAGCTCTATTATTTGCTGTTGATTTCACCTTACACAGCTCCAAACAAACCATAAATGTCGGCAAGAAATAGAAAAAAATGAAAGACCTGGTAAAAGGTTAAAAAATTAAGGTTTCATTCTTGCTTTCTTTCTTTGTGCAGGGGGAGTTTGTCTTGGAAATGGCAACAAAACTCAACGAAGATGTATCCAACCACGAAGTAGCATCATCGGTTCCAAACCGGGAAGACATCATCGAAAAACTCATCCTCAAAGCTCAAGATATAGTATCGCTATCAGCAGAAGATGTAGATCTTGACTATGCAACTAAAGGTATGCCAAGAATGTTGCTTCCCCTTTGGAGTTGATGGCAACTACTTCTAGCTTTGCAGGAAGAGGGAAAGTAGAGGACCTGTGTGGGCTTGTTTCATGTCAGATCAGGGTTGAAATGTAGACAAAAGAGAAGAGAGAAAAATGCTAGTGGTATACAAAAGACATTTTTATTTGTAACTCGGGTTATTGTCATTGTAATCGCCAAGACCAACAAGAACCTATTCATTTGGGTTACTGTTGTCTACTTGTTAAAGTAATTGTTCCATCAGCTGACTGGTCTGTTCTATTGTGATATGAATCTCTGAGGTAAATCTCTGGCAGAAAGTGGCCACACGTCAAAAGGCCCTGGGCTTCAACTTGCACACAGGAGAAAATTTTCCATGTAGATTTTGTAATGAATGAGAAATGTGGCAGAAATGGATCCATATTTGTTTGAAAATTTTCTTTTGCCCTCAAATACTTGAAATTATTCATTCTTGATATCATTCCATCAAGAGTAGATGTCCTAGGTTCAAGAATTTCTGAAGTACATGTGCTTTTGAGTAAGTTAATCTGAACCATTTTTACCACTCGGATTATATGGTGGACATTTTTTTGCTCACATGGCCAATTAGTATCAGATGGCACCAATCACAATGGATATGAATAAACAAACATGTCTTAGAATTAGCCAGGATCTTTGGAATTCAGCTGAGGCTTTCCTTAGGGAGGAAAGTATTCCGATGTGTAAGTGTGGCATGAATAAAGTCACTCTTTCTTGACATTTTTCATAGTAGTGTAAATGCAATACCAGGGTTATGGGGATACACATTGATTTGCATTACTCAGGTCTCTGTGTCTTTGCCACATGGCATATTTCAAGAGCCAAGATTACCAGGTGAAAAACAGGGAAATCACATTAAAGTTGATTCATCTTACATTTTGCTCAAGTCCCAGTTTTGCTTAATGATTGGCCAGCATTCTAATTTGATCAATTTGCCTCAATTGTGACTGCTAGCAATTCGTACATTCTCCTAGACATGTCCACCTCTGTATAGAGTAAAGAAACAAATATCTTTTTCAAAGTCTTTTCCAAGATTACCTCATGCTCTAGATTGTCATTTCTTCAGTCCTTGGCCCTATAGGTATCAGTTTGTGTTGACATTGGATATTTACATGGTGTATATGACATCCTTTGTTTTCCTTTCAAATATATATCTCATAAATCACCTTGTTTTTAAATAAATCTGACAAGACAAAGTTTGCCTTTGACACAAAAATTTTCTCTCAGAAGGATATACAATGGGACTTGCATTTTACTTGTATTTACTTGTATTCATATTTCATACACAGATTCCTTTGCGACTGATGCGATGATCAGCGGCAACAAAGTGAATGGACAAGTTAATGAAAGAGATTTACAACCCTGGCAAGGGGATGCCCAGTCTGAAGACCTCTCGCTAGATTCAGAAACTGTGAGTAGACTTCCTTTGAGCTGTAACTACCCTGTGAATGATAGTGACCACACGAGTAGTGAAATGACAAAACTGCATAGGGACTTTGATTTGTGATTTAAAAAATTAAATCATGACTTGAAAGTTTTGAATTCAATTTATTGCTGATGCTTGCTCTGCAATGTTTACTGAGCATTATGGGTAATTATTGTATTGGCGTGTGCTTTGATTTCTAATCGTATGTATCCTTTGCGTGCTTTTTCGTCTTTTATGGCTACCCATGAACTTATAAGGAGCCAGAGTTTGCGTTTTCCCAAGATGGGCCTGAATAAACAAGCAAACAAACAAACAAATAAATTAATAGGTTTTCTGAAAGATTCACACATGGAAATTCCCATCTAGCTTGCTGAATGTGTCAACATCAATTTCAAAAACCTATTTTCAGTTTGTGTGAACTGGCAAATATTACATTTATATATCACTGTTTATTGACATTTTGTGCAATTCTTGGTTTCTGTTTCTCGCAGTCTAACGGTTGGGATGTGAATGATATGTTCCGTACCAACACACAAAAATTCGGCGTCAGCTCCACCTATGAGGAAAACTTATCACAATACACGACAGAGCTGGAAAAGAAGGACACCAAGGAGTACAAAGAGAGGGAGCAGGAAGCTGAAAGACTAGCCAAGGAAATTGAGTCAAGCCCTGGCCATAAAGTGAGACAAGCGAAAGAAACAGAGGACGGTAGTGAAGAAGACAAATTTAGTGCTGTACATAGGCCGAGCAACAGTGGGGATTCAACGATGTCTGCTAATACTGTGCCTGGTCCAGGTGGTTCAAGGTTAGAAGACTTTCTCATCATTCTCTCATCAGAGTATATATTTACATTCATGTGTAGTCAAAAGGGAATTGTACTTTAACCCTTTAACCACCCTGGTTCGGCCCAAACCCATTGTTATCAATGCATGATTGTGGACCTGTTTACAGGGAAATTGGGGGTGAACAGGTTAAAAAGTATTGTCAAAACCAGAGTACATCCTTGATACAGTATGGGCAAGTTTACCATTTTGGGACAAGTATCAAGAGATATATCAATCGTCTTTTGTATTAGACGCCCCAAGGAATGGAACGTAACTATATTACATGCGAGACTGCCATCTTCCCAGACATGTGGAAAGCTGTTCAACACATGTTCTTGCAGACATGTGGTGATCTTAACAGAAAAGAAAGTTGCTAAGCAAGTGCTGCAAGAAACATAAATGTGGAACAGTATAAGAACAATGACTGTAATAACTTACACTTCTCAATGGCATGCTTGGTTTGGATTTCATTGTACTAACGTCAGTGCCTTTGAAAACTTGAGGTGGCCATACAACAAAAAGAATTCTACCCTCCCCAAACATGAAGAAAGACCGTCCCAGGCAATGTGTAACTTATTTGCCTTTCCATAGGGAATTTGTCTCCCTAATAAATCACTAAAAAAAAATCTTTGAGTACCATTGACCCGTTTCCAGCCAGGTTCATCCGCTACCATTGTGTAAAGTTTGTTTAAACCACTAAAGCGTATGGTGTCCTATAACACACATAGTGATTTATAGATCCCTAGGTAAGATACATAACTGTAACATGATTTTCAAAGACCTAACCTTCGAAACATACCTGACTACAGTAACGCTGTACTTTTGTAAACGTGACAGTAAATGCTGCAGCTTTGTGCCACAATTGATCTTCTTGTCCCTTGGATTTTCATGGTGTTAAATGACCGGCGAAGTTTTAAATGTTTTGATGTGCTGATTGCAATGTCCATCAATAGCATAATGTTATCGCTTTGGAGATATCTTGACACTTAGCGTTCACCTCTTGTGTCAGAAGGTATCACAATATTCCTTCAAGTGTCCTGTGAACAGTAGAGCTCAATGTAAGGTGCTGTAAGTTGTCATAATTAGTTCTTGGGAATGGTTGAAATTGAAAGACAATCTGCACAGCTGAAGTTGCTGGAAGATTATTTGCAGCCATGCTTCTTAGCAAAATAAAATATTCACATAACAGTTTGCTGAAAAAAGGATGCAATTCTTGAAAATCATTTGCATGCCACAAGAAGAAGAAAAAGTTTATCAAATCTTGAAAAGGACTTCATGTTGACATTCTGATCCGACAGGAGATAATGACCTATTGCTAAAATATGTGTGCATTCTTTATCATTGGTTAAGGTAGTATGCACTTCGAAATTAAAAGACTAACTTTTGCTCAAACTTTCCTCCCGGAAACTTTCAACCATTCTCTTTCAAAATCAAAAATACATATCAGCGGTCACCCTGCAAATTTTGGTATTGTTGAAACAAATTTCCTTAAAGTTACTGATGTTTGAAATTCAAATGGCAGCCTTCTCTGTGTTGGCTCTAAAAAGAAAAATCAAAAGTTTCAAGTATAAAAAAAATGGTGAAAACGTGCATCATTCCATGAGCTTCAAAATGAGCCCCTACAAGTGATAGTCTAAAAAACTATTGTAAAAGTTTGAGAGTCACAATACATGACCTCAAGGCACGTTCTGTCTTAACTCAATCCCAATATCTGACCATTGTGTGTTGCAGGTATGTTCCTCCACCACTGAGGAAGCAGGGTGGGCCTTACCACCAACAGTACAGGAGACCGCCACCTCAGCAAGGGCAGCAACCATACAGAAATCAGCATGTACACAGAGATCATCATGGGCTGGACACTGTACAGACAAATATCAACGGTGGAGGTAAGAAGAGCGCATATTTATATGCTACATATCCTATGCAAAAAGTACTCTTGTATTTCTGTAGAAAGGGCCAAAACTGTTTACCGATATATGGTTATGCAAAGGTTTTCTACATATAAAATATATTGGATGGATGGACATGTAAGATTACTCACACATACTGTTAGAAAAGTGGGAATTTGAATATTTTTGTTTCCCATGGCAGTGAAGTCAAGTTATATTCTTCAAGAAACAGACTAAAATATTTCTACTACAGAACATTCAATGCTATATTGTGGAAAAATGTGTCCAATAAATTGCCAATAGAATGTTACCATTGTGAGGGACTAACTTTCTGTCATTGGGAACGTCTTCAGTTGATAGGAATGATAGGAAAGCCTTGGACAGTGGGAGAAACACACCAACCAGTGTTGCCCCACCGTTAGCTTATCATGGTAGAAAACTTAGTGATGTGGTCAGGGGAGCCCCAGCATCAGCTGAAGTGAAACCGGCAAGTCAGCCACCTACCTCTAGTATTAGTAGTAACCCAGCACCACCAGCAGCAGTGCCAGCATCGGTACCGACGCCAGCTGTTGTGGCAACAGCCGCTGTCACTCCAATACAACAGCAACCGCAGCCAGCGCCACCCCAACCTCAACAGCTGCCGCAGTCACCACCACAGCAACCACAACCCCAGCCGCAGCCTCAACCACCACCACCGCAACAGCCAGACAGTGGTGCAGCAGCAAATCCCTTAGAGAAAAAACCAAATGCAAAATGTAAGTACAAAAAAATTTCTCATCTTTGCTATCTTTAGAGCATTGATCAACCTTTGAACCCACGGTATTCAAAAATATTCAGGTTGTCATTGATAGTCAGCCAACGCAGGTAGGAGTTCACAGTGGGTATTGCCACGTTCATGGATGAGACATGGGAAAATGTTGGTCAATCTGGCCATATCAGTCTGTCACTGTAACTATTTACCCTAAAATCCCAAGGAAAATAGGGTAACTGTAGAAAAAGTTACGTGAGGACAATTTTGTTCAGGATTTCAATTTACCATCATTAACAAAAGATTTTAGTCCCTTCTTGTGTGTGCTTCATGTGAATCCTTATAAATGTGTGTCATCCTTCATTTTTCTTTCTTCTCTTCAAGGCATACTCCTTGGCAGTGAATGGCGCTTAAGGTTCCAAGACAAGAAATCGACCTTTCAAAGCTAACGATTCTCTATTGGTTAATAAGCTCAGAACCCCCGTATATTATATATTTTCCAAAAGCCTAGATATAGGGGAACATTTTTGTTACCATAGTGTCACCATTGTTTGCATAACGATCACGTGATAGGTAATTTGCATAACCTTTCAAAAATCGGTTTTCCCTATGATTTGTTTCAATGCTCTGAGATATATGACTGAAATTTGTGTGAGTGCAAGCTCTCTCAGGGATCTTTAAAAGTGTCTCAGAATTTTTTTAAACCTCCTTAAATAATTTTTATGCCAGAAAAACTTCCAGAGCAGCGAATTTAACCCTAGTTAATTTCTTTAAAATTGTGCTAAAAAAAAACTAAGCAAGATATAAAAAATCTGAGACACACTTTAGAAGAGCGTTGTGACAGCTTGTATTCCAGCAAGTTTGAGTCAGATATTTTGAAGTATTGAGACAAAACATAGGGAAAACCGATTTTTGAAAGGTTATGCAAATTACCTGTCATGTGATAGTTATGTAAACAATGGTGACACTGTGGTTACCAAATTGTTCCCCTATATCTAGGCTTTCAGAAGATGTATAATTTAGGGGGGTTCTGAGCTTATTAACCACCAGAGAATTGTTAGATTAAAAAGGTAAATCTCTTGTCTTGGAACCTTAAAACTGTAAAGTGCAGCTTGCACCATATTAATAAATAAATATAAAGTTACTACCATAATTGTGCAGCTGTTGTGAGATATAGTTGAGCCATTGCTAGAGTGAGACAGGAGTATGTTCAGTGATTTTACAAAGAATTGGGCATGCAAGCAGTGGTTTTGGAACCCCAGTACCTTTTCTGTTGTCCCCGAAAACAATTGCATTGAAATATGAAAAGGTGAAATTTCCTGACAAACAAAATCATTGATATGTTTCATGATCTTGACAGCTTATTTGTAGATCAACTGACTGATGACAATACTTTCTTCCTTGCAGCACGTAATGATATTACTGAAGAGTTTAAGAAGTTTTCAAAAGATTTTTCCATTAGGGAACAAAAGGTAAGATCATTACATATTGCCTAAGCCTCTCACCCCGTTTCCTTTGTATAGGTTCAACAGTGATATAGAAAACCAATGGGTTTTACCTGGCTGTTGGGGATGTTTTAATCCCAAGTCACATACACATGAAGTATTGGTTGAAAACCTTTCCTATATGGCAGATGGTGCAATAGCAGCGAATTCTTAGATTTTGAATTCTGCCATCATGACAGAGGTGTTAGGGATAGCTGTTTTGTGCTAGAATTAATACAAAAATCCAGGCTCTTTGAAAGATGTGGAAATTTCAAAATGTTCTCACCAAATCCAGCCTGTCAGAGGTGACTTCCACATCATGAATTCACTGGTTTTGTTCCTTTTTTTTTCTATGTCAGGACATGCCAGAGTCCAGTGGGAAGCCCAAAGAAACAGAAAATGAAAATCCCAAGGAGAGTAAAGAAGTGAAACCAGTGGAAACCAGTGTAGAACAAACTGCCAGCAGCTCGGATGTTCCCAAAGATTCACCATCTCCAAAGGCAACCTCAACCAACAAAGACAAAGAGACACCAAAGGTTGATGAGTAAGTTGTCATATCCTCTTTTATATATACTTAATATGAATGAGAAGTTCTGTCAGAAATTAGTGGTCCTGGTATATTCTCTGAGAAGTTTGAATACCCTAGCTTATGCAGCCTGACTGCCACTCAAGAAAGACAACTACGTGTTACTTTCTTGGGAGGGATTACCAGTCTTCTGTATTTGATGTGTACTTGTGAAGAAAACTTGCCTCTTGATTATAAATCAATAAGTGTTATTGAACCGTTCAGAACTGACTGTAAACGTGTGCTTTCAAAATGATTTTAGAGTCATTGACTCATATGAGTCACAGTTCTTCCGTAGTAAGGAATGGCATCATCACAAAAAACACAGTCCAACCAACCATTAATTACCTCATAACAACTCACAATACTATTCACCAAGGTTCTGTTATTGGTGTCAACAACACATGAACTGAGCATGTTGTTCTTGAGCCACTGTGAAAAATTTTTTTTTTGCTCATATTTAACCTTGGAGGGCAGATGCTATCAAAGATATATGTCCCACAGTTTACATTTCAATATATCATAAAGACAGATATACAGTAATGGTATGGTTTATAACAGAGAATTTTTATACCAGCCAATAAAAGTATCTATCATAGAAATGCGTTGGGTGCTAACATATATCCATAGACCCAGATGTACTTGATCCCCACAAAGATATTGATTTTATTTAAACTTGGACTGCAGCTGTTATGAAAGACAGATGTCCTATAGTCAGCATTCCTTGGTATCACTTAGGCAGATACAGCAGTGTTATGATGATAATATATACAGAGTGCCAGCTAAGGCACTCAGTCCAGATGTGGCATAGATTTTCAGCGAGTCAGACAATTCATTCTTCAAGAGGGGAGGACAAATACAGGGGGATATGTAAATGAATGAATTGTACGGCATCAACTTCTTTTGGAATGCTGTATGTTCTCCAAGATATGTGTCACTCAGCAATGCCTGCAATGCATCTTAGTTTACATTCTGTACACCAATTCTTGATTTTACAATGCAGATATTAATGTAATATTTCAACACTCTTAATAAAAGTAATTTTTCCTCTGTTATCACCGAGGCTTTAACAAGTTGATAGAGATGTAGTTCAACTTATAAAAAGAACCATATTTTGCTGTTGTACAATGTCTTGCATTAAGAATGTGTTCTTAAGACCAAAACAGAAAATAGCTATAAGCAGCTGATCAACCATTTTGAAAGTTAACAACACTCATGCAGTATAAAGTCACATTGTTTTCTGGTGTTGCAAATTTTTTTTGCACCACTTGCTGAATGTGCATATTCAGTTAGGAAAGTATGTAGAGGAATTATTTTCATGATAATTTGACAGGACCAGATCATTGCTGGTAGGTTTCAGTATTGCAAACTAGCTCTCCAGTGGAAATTTGATAAATTCAGCAGTCATCTCAGGCCAACACATCAGATCTGTCACTGTAGACTTCATGAAAAATGCTAATTTTTTGTCTGAATGGATCTTCTTCAGTGTAACCAAGAAATCTAAGCTGAACCCTGAAGCCAAGGAGTTCAAGTTTAATCCTCAAGCAAAGCCGTTTGCTCCGGTAGGTATAATTGTTGAACATCTCAGAGCATGAGAAAGTGCCATGCCGAGTCATTACTTTTTGTTAGCTCATATTTGGTTTTATATATAAATACCAAAAAGAGCTTATATGATGAGTCTGAGTGGCGTCTGTGTCTGTATATTTGTGGGTATGTGCGGATGTATGTCTGTCACACACAAAGGCTCCCATACCGCCAAAGCTACCATCTCAGTATTTGGTGTACAGGTAGATGTAGGGGTTGAGATGTGAATTTGTTCAAATTAACACATCAGTGTGAAAAATGTGCAAATGAGGTAAGAAAAAGGGAAATACTGCAAGTGTGCAGGAGTGGTGGCAGTGAACTGAATCAACCCACACATCTGAATAAGAGGACTTTGACCTTTAATGTATTTGTATGCAGGGTACCTATTATGTTTGGGAGTGATAGCAGTAACTGAAACAGCTAATTTGTCATTTCCTGTCATTGTTTATGAACTGTGACATATTAACAGATCTGCTGAAACCATATGGATGTCTATTTTTGTACATCCATGGTAGAAAGATTCTCCTGCTATGCATGTTGCTAAAGTTGACCTTCAGTACCTAAAGTTTCAGACCTTATTTACTTTTGTCATTCTTAATTTTCTGGTTTAAATATTTCTTGTTGTTTTTCTGGTTGTATTTCTTGTTGTTTTTCTGGTTGTACTGTGCAGAAATTGTCATAAAATCAATGCATAATTTT
Organism: Ptychodera flava; assembly: GCF_041260155.1. NCBI lineage: Eukaryota > Metazoa > Hemichordata > Enteropneusta > Ptychoderidae > Ptychodera > Ptychodera flava. The sequence goes on from NC_091939.1 coordinate 10,754,621, forward strand.
CCTGCACTGAACAGATAGAAATAACACTTATTGTTGATCTTTGGTATGTACCAATTCTGATCAAATTTGAGCGACACCGTATAATTGCGGTATTTTTTTAGTATTGTTGTTTCTGCATTAAGGTAGAATGTGCCTCGAAATGAAAGACTTGAACTTTTGCCAAATTTTCCTCAATGAAATTTTCAACCACTGTCTTACCAAATCAAGAATAAAAATTGGGTCACCATGCAAAAATTTTGCTCTAGAGGAACAAATTACCCAACATTTAATGATATTTTAGCTTCAAAATGGCCACCATCCCTGTGTTACATATAATTCCGTAGGGGAAAATAAAATTTTCTTTTTTCAAAAAACTGAGACAGTGAAAATTGTTCCTATTCCCAAAGCTTTAAAATGAGCCCCCACAAGTGGTAGATCAAAAAAGAATTGTGAAAATCTTAGAGTCCAAATATCCATCCCAAATGTGCATTCTACCTTAAGCAGTGTAATCATAGCTGAAAATCCAGAATATGTGCAGGGTCAAAGTTTGTTTCAAATTGACAATGCTTCATCATCAGAAAGTATTCAAGGCAGTTATCATCATGACAGTATCTGTAAGGAGGAGTTCAGATGCCATACCTTCCTTCATGTAGTATGCAAATCCAATGACTTGTCAATTGAGAATATTCATGTACCTCGGTTTGTGCATTACTCACCTTCCCTTCTGACAAATTTGCTTTAGTTCAATCCATTAAAGGCATACAGTCACCTGTAATCTCAATATGTCCATATATGGTCAAGGGGGCGTTCCTTGGTATTCAAAATGCCCATATGATGGGGCAGCGGCCACCCGCCTAAAATCTGTGATTGGTTAGATTTTCTCTTTCCATGGTAACTGTGGCAAAATTTGAACAGGTGACAGTACACCTTTAACTTGTTCCTGTTGGACTGTCTAACAAGGTACTTCAAAATAGGGGTGAAACAAAAACCCAGACAAGACCTGTATAATAAACATGGACTCTGTTTTCCAGAAGGCGCCCATGACGAAAACACCAACTCCTCCAAGACCACAGCAGCCTAGTCCCGGAGTGATGGCAGCCCCGCAGCAAGGCATGAATCTGTCTCACATAGCAGCCATGGGACAGCCAGTATATGCAGGGATGTCACAGCAGTACACTGTGATGACAAGCACCCCTATGCAGGTCACTATGCCAGCTGCTCCCTCTAGTATAGTCAACCCAGGAATAGCCCAAGTGCAACAACAAAAACAAAGTGGTTTTCCAAAGAGGCGTGAGTGTTCTTTATTTATTTGTGTCAAGATCCAGGCATTACAGGTGTAGACCATATGAAAGTCAAATACTAGGACACCCAATTTTCAGGGTAGAGTCTTCATCGATCAAAGTACTTAAAAATGTGTGACAGATAACAAATGACAGATAACGGATTTCACCAGAATACAGAGTTACTGTTTTCAGTGCAAAGATCATCTCAGCGTTAAGGCAGGTAGACTCAAAGATTCAGTTGTGTATGGGTCTCGGCCAACTCAACCCAAACCATGACTGAAGGTGCCAACAAAATCTTTTTGGAACAAATCATATTGTATAGTTGAGTTTATTGACAGCATATTGAGTAAGAAGACTGCCCCCATGTCTGCTGGTGGGGATGATAGCATGCTCTGTTATTGTGTAGCCAGGCTTGATAACTGTTTACAGTAAATGAGGCTTAACCCTTTGAGTGCCAAAGTCAATGTTTGTCACCTTTATAAAAAAAACTACCCCAGTCAATTTGTTTTCAAATTTTTGCCAAAATTTTAATAAAGAACTGCAGCCGATGAAATGCCATGTCCATTTGGTTCAAAATTATCAAAATTTACCGAAAAATTCATAAAAATTGGTAAAATGTTGCATTAAAATTTTGATGGGAAAAATTACAGAAAAATTTTTAAAATTGGTAAAATGTTGCACTAAAATTTTGGTTGGAAAAAATACAGAAAAATTCATAAAAATGGTAAAATGTTGCATTAAAATTTTACTTGGAAAAATTACAGCACTCGAAGGGTTAAACTTCATTTTTTTTTGAGTATTTGACAAGCCTGTGCTGTCAGTTGTGGATTGTAGTTCATATCTTTGAGTTCACTGCAGTAACCTTCACTGCACTGTTGGTTGTTGTTGTGTATGTAGTTAGTGGAGATCTAGTCACAACTGAATCTTTCAGTCTACAAGGCAGGAAGATAGCATTTTTCAAATCATCACTGGTGTGTTTCACTGTTGGCTGCGAACATGTCGATGAAAGACCATGTGGCAGAGCAATGTCATTTGTTAGAGACAAGGTTGGTTTCAATATCGAGACTGGGTATTTGCTGGGTATTCATTTACAACAGAGAATATGAAAATATCAATTATTCTGTTATTTGTAAGTAGTTTGGAATCATTTGGTGTGAATTACAAAAACTCATTGGCTTGACTCTTGCAGCTCCCGCTTTAATGCCTCAGCGACCGCCTCAACATCACCATGAGATGTCTGCAAGTCACATGATGCAGGCGTCTGCAGCCACAGGTCCACCCATCATCGCACCTGTTGGGTACTCCCAAGCTCAGCTGATGCCATACCCAGCTGCTCAGCCACATGCCCAGGGGACCATCATGAGTCAGATGATACCTCAGCATGTACAGTATCAGCCCAACATACAGTATACACAAAAGGTTGGTAGTAGTTGTTGTGTTGTGGATGGGACTCTCCACAATCATATGTACAGCCTCACTAAGTACCTGCACTGTTACAAATCAAAATAAGTGTCCCTTAAATGTATACAGTCACCTGTAATCTAAATATGCCCATATATGGTCAAAGGGGCGTTCCTTGGTATTCAAAATGCCCATGTGAGGGCGCTGTTTTTAAAAAGCAGCCACCCTCTTAAAATCTGTGATTGGTCAGATTTCTTTTTCCATGGTAACTGTGGCAAAATTGGAACAGGTGACAGTATACCTTTAATGAAAGCTATTCCAAGAGTAGAGTAGAAGCCAAGTTCTTGCGAAGTGTTGAAATACAGCACTGGGTCCTTGCTTGCTATTGAATTATTTGTAGCTGACATTTTCCTTATTTTCCCTTACTGATAACAGCCCTCATATTATGAAAATATCGAGTTAGACCCACGAAAGAATTGTGGTATTGTTCCTGTACAGGAAATTTGATATTGATGGCCTTTGATTGGCTGCAAAGATATTAAGATAGTTATCACTTTCTTCATGTTCTCATTATGAGCAACCAACTTCCAGCCCACCTCAGTATTTCTGATTTGTTTTGTTAAAAAATCCATATTTTAATGATGTTGTACACTGTGTGTTCAATATCTAGCCATGACAGAACGCTCTATTTGAAATAAAAATAAGACAAAATCTGTATCAACATCATGCACCAGCAGGACACATTTGCTTTCGCTGGAGCTCTCATTTTTCATTTATTTTGTATTCATTGTTTTGAAACAATATCTGTTTATCTTCTTTGTTTGTTTGTTGTCTGTGTATTTCATCTACAGCCCCAAATGTATAGAATGATTACACCTCAAGGACAGTTGACGTCACCTCATCACCAAGGGCAACACCCTTTCCCTCAAGAAATCCAGACCCCAGCCACTCAAGTCTATGGTACGTAAATTTTATTATGTGGATGTTTCTGATGCATGTGCCAAATCATTGACGTATAGCGCTGTATATTTCAGTCTTTAGAATGCTATATATAAATTTCAGTTATGTCAAAGATGTGTGCTTGTTTTCGGAAAAATGTTTATGATTGAGAAGGCATTGCTTGCATACACATTGGTCATTATGCCATTGTGCTGAGACACTCAGTGCTGATAAGATTGCCATCCAGGACACCCCCAAGTTCAATGTGTTTGTCTCCTATGGATATGTACATGTTCTTGATCGCATGTTCTTCTGTAGTATTCCCCTGTTACTTAACAAATCTCTTTGACATAACATTCCTCAGTAGAGTTCTGTGAATGTGCTCAGCTTGATTGTCTCATCTTGATGTTTGTCTTGCAGTGTCTCCAGGGTCTGGTATGTCGCAGGTACCCCAGCCACACCCACAGGCTCAACACCAGCATCAACCCCAGCCACACCCTACTCAGCCACAGCCCCAGCCACACCTGCACCACCCACACTCCCAGCAACGGCACACACCCCCACAGCAGCCCAACCAGCAACAGGGACAGAACCCACAGCACCAACAGGGACAGATGGCAGGACAGCAGCAGCAAGCACAGCAACACAATCCACACCCAGCGCCTAGTCCGGTGCACCAGGTGCCACACACAGGCCAGCCAACTCCAGCCACGCACTTAGCACACCAGCCTCACCAGCAGCAACAGATACTGTACCAGCCAGCCCCTCAACTTCCGCATCCCCCACAGACACTGCAACACACACCACAGTCGCCACAGGGCATCCACCCTCCACCACCGCCCCAGCAAGCACACTCACAAGCACCACCTCACCAGATGCAACCAGTGCCAGTTGCCACACACACAGGGAATGCACATATCACCACTGTCACACCGGTCCACCCACAGCCCTACCCCCACACACAGCCCCCGATGCACTCACAAATGATGATGGTACCGCAACAACAGGGTCATGGACATGCACATAGTCCCTCAGCCGCCGGACATACTGGTGCCGCTGGTGTCGTTGCTTCAAATCCCCCTACACAAATATCTGCTCCTTACTTACAAGGTGGGTAGATTTATAGTTTGTGCCATTGTCCGTTTTCATTTGAAATATTTTGAATGTTGTGATGTACTTTTTCATGCAAAGTTGTGTATCTGTCTTGTTATTGTCTCTGTGATATTTGTATGAAAATTATATGTGCACCGGCTGTGCATGCAGGTACTTTTGAAACGTATTGTCAAATTTTCTTGACACAATCCACTTGTAGGTAAGTTCAACTGAACTGAATTTTATGGCTGTGCAAGCAGCGGACATTGACAAAGGGTATTTTATGATACAAGCAGTTCATTTGCCTGTGTTACAGTTATGCTGTCAGCATTGTCCTAGATCCACAACTGGTGATGTTTTATCGTTGCGACTGCTCGGCAGAAGAGAGCTTGACTATCAACAGCTAAAACCTCATAATCGTATCTAAATATGACTAAAATGTTGAAAGCATTCAGTAGGGTGTGCATGCGCTTTTTGCCATATGCTGTCTTGTGATATATTTTACTGATTCAGTTGTTCAAAGTACACAAGCCTTTGTAGATGTCAAACTTGTCTTGTTTTCAGCTGGTAGTGATTTTAGAGAAATCCATGTTTACCTTATATATGAACGTTTAGCAGATGGCTAGATGCTTGTATGTATACAAAGTGAACAAAGTGAATCAGCAATCTGCTGTCTTTCCAAGTAATTTTACTTTCCCTCGCCAAGGAAGATGCCCCATGAACAATATCAAAAATATTAAAATGTATTGCAAAGGTTTTACTTGGTGTGCAAATTCCCCGTTTCATGTATAAAATTTATGTGAAGTTGGTACAATTTTTTTTTTCTTTTTTCTTCTTTTTTGTTTCATTTTATTGTTCCAGTTGATGGCAAGGTTATGGTGCTAACAGAGGGTAATGCTTATTACAGTGCAGCGCCCAGACTCGGTTCACCAGGTGAAAAAAAAAATGTGAAACTTCACCGTTTCCCAACTCAAACTGACACCAATATCAAAAATCCAATCTCATTAAGTGTACTCTATGATTGCAATCAAAGCCAATGTTTCCACGACAAATTTCAGGTGCATTATGGAGGCATGCTGGTCTTAGAAGAAAGGCCCTACCCTTGTCGTCAAAATATTGTTTCTTGTTCAGAACTAGCCGACATTCAATGTTTGTTTGTTTACTCAATCAGTTGTTTTACTTGCCCAGACAATTCAGTATGGTTTGCATGTAAAGCTATATATCAAATAAGATTATTTTTTCCTTGAAAATTTTGATTTTGTGCAAATCAAGATGTTTATGTCCTCCAACATTGTCTTCTATTGTGTAAACTTGTCAGTCCTGCACTCTTAAAAAGATTGAATGAAAAATGAGAGGAAATATTAGATAACGGTTCAACTGCTATCAGAGAAGGAGGACGATGTGTGATGGCACTGTACATATTTTGAAACCCTGAGAAACAAATGAACATCAGAAAATACGTACAAATTTGCAAGCCAGTACCTGCATACCTCCTTGCACCTAGCTCTAGCTGTTTACAATATTATTAGTAGAAGTGGTGTTACGGATTTTTCAGTGTGCTGGATATCTGTTTCTCGCCTCCTAATCACATATCATTAACAAGATGTAGTTCCCAACGTTAATTCAAACACTCCATCGGGTTGTGGGTTTTCCTCCACAAGCATGTTTACAAATAACTTCACGTTTTCTTTCTTGAGAAAATAATCATTCACTGTAGATGCATATCGATACCTGTGCACATCTGCCTTCCCCCCAATTACACCTCCATCGTGCGTGGTTCATCTGCGTGAGATCTAAATGACATGGAGAAGTTACAATGGCAATAAGAGAGATTTAGGCAAACACCCTTGAAAAAATATCAGAACTCAGAATGTAAAAAATCTGAATGCTTGGTATCAGTGCAGTTGTATAGGTATTAGAAAATCAGATGTATTTATAGGAGTCCCCCTTTGCTGACGTAACATTAATCGTAGAAAATCTGCCACCTAAGACTGTCTCTGAATAGACACTTTGAATAGAAACAACTAACTTGTGATCAGGTTTGTCTGATTCACATATTGCTTGGTCTTGACAAATGAGTGAATTGGGGGCTACAATATTAATTATAATAATATTTGTTTTCACTGTGCATGCCGTGTTTGTCACGTTACAACTTGGTTAGTGTCAAAAGCTATGTGTAGAACAAACTGATGTCTTTGAGTGACATTGATGTCTGTATGAAAGCTTGTGCTGCTATATCTACCTTACCCACCTCAGAGTTGTAGAAAAATGTGAGCCAGGCCAAGGACAGGCTTGCCTGTGCTGTCAGTGCACCTTGATGTCTTTGCAGCAGTGTAACAATGTTACTCTCCCACTGATTCAACAGTGTTCACTTGATGGCATAATATTTGACATATTATAATGTATTGGTACAGAGTTGATCCTGGGAATTTTCAAATTGACCTAAAGGATTTGTGGATATCAGACAAATTTGAAGGTATTCTGCTGTAGAGTCCTTAACCTGTTCACTGCCATTGTTTGGCCCAAATCCTTTGTTACCTGTATGCAGGGAATTAGGGTTGAACAAGCTTGGACACCTGTAGGGTAGACATAATGCTTTGTATCAGACAGATTTCCCATGTCAGATGACGACATTTTCCATATGGCCATTGCCTATGATAGCCTATGACTGTTTGCGTGAATGCCGGCATATCTACAATTGAAATGTGTACAGGATATTTATATATCTACCCAGTTTAATCCTTGCTTAACCCCTTGCTGTTTCAAAATTGAAATTGTCCTGCTTGTGTCTTGATCTTTTTTCCACATTATTCTTTTTTCCACATACATCATGATATATCTTGTCTCCATATCCTTCTTTCATCTACATACATACACTATTACTGCTTACCCTGTCAATTCAATATGGTATATCCTATCCACATTCTTGTTGACGTTTGAACTCACTTTAGTCGGTTGTCTCAGTTTCAGCCAAGCATCCCATCTTTTCCTTCCCTCCTCTCTCCCCCACTCCTCTGATCCATCACCGTGTCTGTTTCATGTCCCTTATCATGTCACTATCATAGACAGTAGAAGCAAGGCCTACTGTCTATGCTTCTGTCCACAGTCCCACCACCACCACCTGTCTAGAAACGCTTGTTGTTTAAGATGTAGTTTACTCCTACTGCAGGGACAGGACTTAAGACAAATTGATCTCAGAACTTGTCACCCCTTTTTCGAGAAGTGAGCAACTTACAAAACTTGGATAAATTAGTGATTCATAGTTTTAGAATTGTAATAAATAGTTCTTCAAATGTGCTAGGTCAAAAATGTCAACTTCAAAATGGAGAAACCTTTGAACACTATCATATTCTGTTTGATTTCACATCCTTTGTAGAGTGATTACAATTTAGCAATTTTGTCACCCCTTGTACTTTTTACTCCGAAGTGCAGCGTACAGCATACACAAAACTTGAAAAGGTCCAAAGTTTGGAGTCTGGCTGTTAATAGTAAAACAGGCTTCAGTTTTTGGATATGTTGTACTGGCAGGATGGAAAACATGAAAATGTTCTAATTTCAGGGGTAAAAATGAAATATACACAGCATTTTCAAACAACGTAACTGTTTATTTACCCGTATCTAGCTCTGTCCCAAAGAAACCAGCTGCGTTTCTAGACAGCGTTGGAGGCAGTGTGTTCAATCACAACAATCTAGTGATGGGCATAGCTTATATGGACATGTAGACTGTGTGCGTTTGGTGTATCTGTCACTGTGTAAAACTCATTGTAGCAATGAGTGATGTAATGTTGCATGCCTTTACATTTTTCTTCACTGTTTGCTATTTTTATTAATACAGCATGTAATAGGGTTTACACTAACCATGGAGGTCTTGTTTGTACCTCCATGCACTAACCAACCATTTGAAACACATTTTGTGTCAAAGTGCATTTAGATAGAGATGCACCTTTACAGATCAGACCAGTTTAACCAAAATCTTGCTGGTCTATATTTGCGTAATGTTTGCATTTTAGAAGCGAGGCTGAGCACAAGAAGTAAACTGTTTCGGTCAGGAAGCCACTCGGCCTATTTCCAAGTCAAGAGTAGATGTTTTATCCAATCATCAGTCCACAAGACAATGACAAATATCCACAACCACTCAGTGGTATGGCCTAGCCATAGAAACAGCAACTGTGTCGAGAACCATGATATTATGAACAATTATTAAGCTATTAATCTAAAATTTCTTTACCAAATCAGCCCTGGTCTTATGACTTGCAATGTACATTCTTTTAGAGGCACAGCATTTACTTCATCAACAAACCCATCCACCATGATCTCAAAACCAAAATTGTAGGACTGAAATACCACCGGTGTAGTTTTACTAATCTCTCCCTTTCATTGAACTGCAGGACCCCCTCACACCCAGCCTCCACCAGTCCATGGAACCTACCCTCAGAACAATTAGGCAGAGACGTTAGCAGGTCACTGTTATTCACACTGAGGTAAGTGAATGTTTCACAGCATTGAACCCTTGTGAAAACATGCACCAGCCACCCAAGCATGATCTCTCGTTACAATTTCCATCCTTTAGTAATGTTACTGCTTCCCAAATGGCTAGGACTAGGCCTGTGAAATTCTGATAAGCCAGCCGTAAAACAAAGACTCTGTCTATGCATAAACTTGTCATCGGAGGTAACCAGGCTGCATTTATGAACAGGGTATATTTTAAAGAAATCAAAGATTTAAGAATGGGGGAATTTATCAAAGCAAGATCAAAAGTTCGAGCAAACCCAGACAATATTCAACTGAAAGCTGGCTAAGCCTTACTGTCATTTGTTTTGTTTTTTATTGTAGGTTTATCAGATGCAGTGAAGACACAATGTTGTGGAACTAATCAATTATGAGATGGGAAATTCAAAATAATATAATGAAGGGGAAAAAAGTATATTTAAAAAAAAATTATGAGTTGAAACAAATTAGTCTTGTGCACCAAAAGCAGATGCATAATGAAGGAATCCCTAACTGTAGCATGGTAGTAGTTGCTTCAAGTAGCTGTCTCTGTGGCTGTATGGCATCGTCGATTGCAGCAGCAGTATCGGTAGCCGTGGTGATGTGCTTCCATGGAAACCACGCCGATGCACAATGAAATGAGATTAGTCCAGAGATGGAAATACGCAAACTCTTGAGAGAAAAAATGCAAGCTAAAAAAGACAAAAAAAAAATATCCGAATTCTTTGTGCTACGTACTGGTGCCACTGTGGATCTGAAGACAAAACTATGTAGCTGAACTCTATGGAGACAAATTCAGGCATCCGGCAGAGGTGTGAAATGAACAAAAAACATTGCCATTGGATGTCTTTTAGGAAGGTTGACTCTGGAGTAAATGGCTACCCTGTGAATTTTTTTCAGGTGCACTTCAAGGTGAACAAAAAGGACTGCTACAGGTTCTCGTTGAGGAGAACAAAAAAAACAGTCTTCGTCACTTTGCATGCCGTTCATGTGTTTCAGATCTGCAAAAAAAAAGAATTCTGAGATAAATAGAAAAGTGAAGGAGGGAAACTCAACTGCGTGGCTAAGGTGAACATTAGAATGTTACTGCAGCCATGCTGTCACTGAAGATAAAAGTCTGACAATGAAAACCTCAAAATGGAGCACAGGAAAAAAAGATGTCTTCTTCCAGAAATATGAGAAGTACTGCAAGTCCAATGTTGTAAACTGAAATGTAGTGAAGAAGTTGCCAGGACATCAAACCATGGGAATGCTCCGATTTCCTTGCCACATAGAAGTGACATTGGAAACAATTCCTGAATGTGCTCATAAGTAGTTTGCAAAAATAAAAGGACAGACATTTAATTTTACTGGTTCTGGCATCTTTGTGTTGCTGTGTACAGATGTGTTGTATGTTCCCGACGACTCTTTCTGTTCTACTGCTAGAGGGCGATGTATGTAATGACATGGTCCATGGTAAAATGCTATTACCCTAGTGTTTGCCCTGAGATTCCCAATGACCTCATCAAGAATATTTTGCTTAAATGCATATGATGGCAAGAGCTATACTATAGCAAATAATAGTGACTTTCCTGCAGTTAGTGTGCTTGACACATTGTCTGATCTGAAAGTGTGAGTAACTAAGCAAGCTGTAATAGAGAGTAGTTACTGGGTGAATTGACAAATGACCTGAGGCGTTTGGTTTGCAATATTGTCTTCAAAAAGATTTTATCCACTGTCAGCTAGATCTTGCAGTGACAATGAGCTTAGTATGAGTGCTGGTTAGTCTGCACTAATTTTAGGTGGCTTGCAATCCAAGCCACCATTCCCCCCCATACATGATACCATAGACACATGAAACCATCGCGAAAATGAATAAACGGTCATGACCATTAATTCATTTTCGGGATAGTTTCATTTATTTTGTCTAAAATGGGGGTCGAATGTATGCATGGTCACAAATTCATTCAGTATCTTTCAACATGTCAAAGAATATAAATAGTATCTTGCATCAAACAAAATTCATGAAAAATGGCGGACATTGTCCCTTTAAACTTTTGCTCAAACTTACCTCAAGGAATATATCAACTGTTCTCTTTCAAAAGCAAGAATAAAACTTTGGGGTCACCGTGCAAATTTTGGTACAAGAGATGCAGATTGCCCAAGATTTACGGATATTTGAAATTCAAAATGGCAGCCACTCCTGTGTGGTAAGTCTATGGAGAAAAATAGAATTTTCGAAAAACTAAGAAGGTGAAATGTTTTCTTTCACCAAGAGATTTAAAACGAACCCCTCAGAAATGATAGATCAAAAAAGATTTCTAAAAGTTTGAGAGCCCGAGGCGAGTTCTATCTCAACTGGCCCCAAAAGTGTGTTTGCAGTTTTGGCAAGATGCATGTCCTGACTCCATCTCGTGCCATAAAGTTTACTGCTCCACTTGGCCTTTCACAGGTATGATAATTAGTATTCAAATTGACATTGGGACAGTGTGTTCGTTTGTTCAGTCCTTGTTAGGCACTCATACCCTTTAATTCACAGAACTTTAACAGGACATAATACACTTGTGTAGTCTACAGCACAATGCCACAACCCCAAAATTGACATTTTAAACAAAAAAAAACAAGCTCCTCCAATTCAATACCCAACAGCAGGTTTACTATAGTATAAGAAGTAGTATCATTTTGGTAAGAGCAACAGCGAGTAAATTGTAAATATGAAAAACAAGATTCCACACAATACCTGAATAACAAGGGCCTATAGTCCAAGATCATAGGGTAAATATTGTTCAGAGTCTAAGGCGTAAAGGGATTCTGGTTTGGTCATGCTGGTGTTCAAGGGAGGCGAAGGTAATGTTTTTTATTTTGCTGTAAATGAAATGAAAAGTGACCCATGCGTTGAAAAGGGGAATGGTCACATTTTAAATAGGAGTATTTGGGGATGGCCACAGTTTACAAGATGGACCTCCCCTGATCCCCCCCCCCTCCCCCGCACCACCACCCATAATAACTGAAAGCTCCCCACTATGCAGATAGTGTGTGGGCCGGTAAAAGTTTTTTGGGATTGGGGATTTAAGGAAGAAAGTTTCATCAACCCATTTATTTCACGAGGTGTAGAGGAAAATAAACTAAAGCATCTCCTACGAGTGATGAAAAATATGGTCACAGTTTTCCTATCCACAATCATCGTAACCGGCAATAGAGGTTACAACTGTCCTTCAATCAGCACGTCATCGGAGGAAAATAGTGGCATGGCATTTTCACTTACATGTAAAGGGCGCCCTCAATGTACCGTGTGCGAAAGCCTTCGAGAGTAACATTGTACGTGCTGTTTGCTGAGAATTTTCTCGCCATAAACCCGCCGCTTTCTCGTGATCAGTTTTATAAAATTTCTCCTAAATACAGTTACATTAGGGAAAATTGCGAACTACAGAACTACAGAGGCAATTGCCTGAATTTATTCGTGATATCCACAGTTCAAACCCCGGGTTCAAACCCAACATTCGATTTTATAGTCAAAAAGTAGGCTAACCCGTTCTCACGAAAGCAGAGAACTCCATGAAACTGAAGATAATCTATTGATACAATTTGAAATCCTGAAATCTGCATAATAATTTCACATGTCGCAGACACAGTATAGTATACAGCTATGATCAGTTAGTGGGATGAGCTTCTCAAGTAAACAACTTTGGAATCATCCGGCATGTGCTGATAAATTTAGAGGCAAAACTTTGGTTCGTGCATTGAAAGGTCGGGTTCCAAATTATTGTATATGTGTGTGTTTACGAAATACAAGTTTTTACGTTTTTGAGGCAAAACGGAAAAGTCAAAAGCAGCCCGTAAAAGGCAGAAATCCCTTCCGAAAACACCACAGCTATGGACCCACAGTTAAGTTCGGTCATTTTGTAATTTCCATTGGCACAGTAGGAACCTCAGTACACGTATGTCGTTGCCATACCATAGGGGTATATATAAAAAATGTAAAGTATCAACTCGTAAGGGATCCTGTCTTTGAAGGGGTGTAACATCATGTGTTCAAAAAACGGAAAAACCTGCGATAATAATTAAATTACAAATTGCCTTCGCAGTTGAGCTCTCTGATTTAACAAAGATAGTTCTTTTATTGGCTGATACGTGGACTTTTTGAAAAAAAAATGTGTACGCATCAATAAAAACTCAAACATCAATAAAAACTCGTTACTAGTAAATTTGCACGCCCTTCTATAATGTGATTAAAACCATATATGTAACACGCAGCTGGCTCGTTTTCTTCGTCTTCACTATCTGTCCCTTGCTCACTCTCGGTTACCTATTGACTACACTTCGGGGCTGGGTATAACGGAGACTATCCCTTGCCTTGAGAGAAGCGATGGTAGTACTTAGTATATACATGTCTACATTTGTATCAGATTGGTTATTCTCTTTCATTCGCTTCTGAGATCTGACAGTTCATCCACATATTCAGACGCCAGGCCGAACGAGTAAAGATATTGCGACTGTGAAGGGACATTTTGTGGCAAAGGAAAATCCACTTTTGAATATTGTCATGCGGAAAATAAACACTTCTCTCCTGAAATTATGTAAATACTAGTTTATTGGCTGAATCACCGGACCGTGACTGAATTGAACTGAACCAATTATTTATATATTGTTTGAAGCGCACATATTTCGAGGTAATGGATTGAAAACGAAATACATGATGAGGAAGCATCTCCGATCAAAGTCGTGATATTAGAAAAGGTAGGAGAATCTAGAGTGCGCAGCTCATTATTTATTCATTACACTTTAGGTCTTACCGAGATGATTAACGTATAACAAATGACCAAAACTTTAGGCCATGGTTCACAGAAAATTTAGCGTTCAAATATTGCTATTCGGGAGACTTAACTTATCCTCATATACAAGCACTTCCAACTGCGTGTAGACCTGAACTCTCTTCCATACACTCAATCGTGATTTCTCAGCATCTGAACATGTTTTTATCCCCAACCCAAAGAAACAAACAAATAAAAAGATCACCAGAATAATCGATCGAGATACTAAAATAACGAAATTTTCAAGAGAGTTCTTTCGGCTAGCGTCTCTGGGCTTGGGAGTCAACATAAAAGTGTGCCAACCAGCATCGCTCTGAATATTGTACGCGTTCAAAAATTCAAAATTTTGGGGAAAGTTTCTCTGTTCAAAACGAGGCCCTCCTAGCTTTAGTGCGCATGCGTTTCTGAGGAGCAGCTCCCAAGTAATCATATCGGTGCACTCAGGAGATCATCGTAAACCGCGAGATTACAGAAAAAACTGGATTATGATAGACCAGTCTATGGAATGGGATTCGTTTAAAGACAACCAATATATCTGGAACAAAATTGCATTTACGTAAGTTCGAACGTCACATCGTCTGCGGGGGTTTGATCATCGAACGACATGTGCTGAAAAAAGCAGGAAGTGGCCAACCTATCAAAAACAGTGGGCCTACGTCTAATATGTTCTCGCAGCTTATGGCTCGAGGTAGGGTCACACGTAAGTAGAGCGGACAAGCCTGCCTCGATGACTTTCAACTTTTTTACAGCCCGGTCTGTGGCTCTGCAAATTCATTCAATTATCTCATAGGAAATCGGTCAATATATACGTATCATCTGGAAGGGATTTTTAGTTCTTGCAAAGCAAAGCTTGCAGCATGTCGGCAATGGGACCGACGGATGTGGCGATGGACGAAGACGACAGGCAAGAGGTTGCAAGCACGATCGACAGCGATGACGATTATAACAGCGTCTACAACGGCAGTATAAGAGGGAGTTTGAGCTCACTAAACGGCCCAAGACAACCCGATAGATACGGATTTACAGGAGGAAAGCAGTACACAGAACAGAGGTAATAACTCTAGTTTGAACAAGGCCAGTTCACCATACCATATTTTAATAATATTACTGTTCAGTTCTTGATGTTAATCAGGTTTATTGTTTCATGTCTAGCGCAGCAGCAGAGCGACATCGACATATGCGCCTTGGAATGATGGGTCTTTCCCCGCCGACTGACGCATCGAAACCCCCCGCCCAATAAAGTGTGTCGCAATAGTTTACCTTTTTATTGCTTGGTAAACAAACGTCAAAATAAGGTACCGAACATCTTTGATGTCCTTATCAATTGTATCTTCTGTTCCACTATCTTTGAACCGGCCTAGCTACTCACCTTTGTCTTTTGCATGTTGGAACGGGGAACAAACATAATTACATTTTTTCCAACTCAAGTGCATGTTAACATATTTATTGCACTGGAAAGCAAACATATCTCTTTAGTTGGAGTTATTGGTTTTGTGAAAGCTGCAAATACTGCATAGGGTAATTTTTATAAGCAGCTGAGACTAGGCCACTCCCACAAGCGACCAATGTAGCAGAATACTGTAATGAGAAATAACGTAAACATAGTTGCACAGGTATGCAGGTATTGGGTTCAATTATTAACTGATCAAACCCTATAACACATGCATGAAAATAATGTGAAAAGAGTGGTTTCTGAGAAATGTAGCCTATAAATTTGAACATAATAAGCTGGGAAGTTTGAAGTAGTTGTGAACGACGGGTTACAATGTTTTCCCATAAAAATGAGATTGAGACGGGCTGTTTTTTATGACTGTAAGATATAACATAGATCACAGCAATTTTCATGAATTTACATTTTTTACCTGGTTTTCTGTGCAGTAAGATCGTATGCTGCAGGGAATATGCAACTGTGAAAGCACATACCCTGGAATGACAGATAAGACTGGATGCACACAAAAATCTGTGGACCCAGGCACCATCAAACGCTTATTGATCGTAAATTGCAGGGAATTTCATTATATCCAGATGGCACCATGGTACAAACAAGAGTCAGTGAACATTAGTGTGAGCATGATGTGGTTGTCAATATTTATTATGCAAATGTATAGTCTACACCTGTCAGGGTTTTGGAATTTGAACCTAGTCTTTGTGGTGAACCTTGCAATATGGACCTTTTGATGTCAGGTTCAGAGGTATTTACTCTGTTGTAGCTCAGTCAAAGGTTAACATTTAACCTATGCAATATGTACCTGTATTAGATTTTTTGACATCATATTCAATGGTGCTTGCACTGTTTTGGCTTTTAATAACCAATTCACACAATTTTTGCCTAGCAAGTGGTGGATTTAAGGTTAAGGTTACTCAGGTGCAGAACAAAAGTTTTCATGATGTCATGTCACAAATGGGAAAATGAACCAGTGTTTTCTACACTGATGTGAATATTTTCAAAATTTCAACGAAATTTCATCATTGAACAAAAGTCAACAGAGCAATTGATAATTTGAAGTGAGTTCACACCATATTGAAAAAAACAAATGTGAATCAGGTGTTAGTGTTTCTTAAACATAACAGCATTTTATTAAGTTAAATAAACAGAGATGGAAAATATTTTGTCATGCAACAACAAAACCCAAGGGCTGTACTGAGTAATTCCATAGAAACAGGAAAAGCCATAGCAGAAAAGAACAGTAAATCTTGAAACACATGACAGTTGACCCTACAACCATCTGTCTCAACCCATGCACCCATCTTGCGTCTTATATCAACTCCCAAAGCTTCTTGGTTTTTCCCTTTGGCTTCTTTCCTGTTTTCTCATACCACAAGTGCAAAGGCTACTGACCTGGTTTGAAATAGCTATGGCCAACTCTAGTAAACTAGTCTTTTGCAATGAATATTTGTTCCAAATTGGAGTCCAATATGGTACATTATATTGTACACAGTGTTAGTTGACACGTTTCAAAGGTTTCGCCTCCCCTATAAGTACCGGTATATATTTAATGGAGGTCACCGGAAAACAATATAAGTATATCATTGTTTGTGATTGTTACGTAGGCCTCATGGCATTTGCTTACAGAGAATTTGCATTTCCCAATCAGTTACTCCCAAACAGTAATTTCTGTTCTTCCTGTGTAGAAATACCAGTCAGGATTTAAGCGGAATTTCATGATAGAAATATTTGGCAAAAGACTAGTTTCCTCTGTACATGCTATAATGGTTGGTATTGTTTTAAAATTAAGTTTCAAACAAAATATTTCTTGTTGTATGATGGTAACTACAATGTTTTCAGATTTCTTACTATAGCATAGACACTTGAAGGTCATTGACAATAGTAACATTTTGACGGACAGCTTTTATATTTTTCTCTCCATCAGTTTTACTTCATGAATGAACATTTCTAGGATAGTGATATGTTTATCATTTTATCTGTTTTATTTTATGGACAGTAATCTTCAAATGAATATCAAAAACTTATAATTCAGTAATGTAAGAGGCTTTGCCAAAGACGTAATATTAGATAAATGTTTTCCTCTAAATAGCATCAATTACCTGTGCTCATTTGAAAACTTGAAACATCAAATATATTTGTAAAAATGTACATTCATTAAATGGAATATTATGAAGGAAACAAAGCTGATATAAATCTGTTCCTCATTGTTTAGTATTTCTTAGGTTTAATATTTCACATTATCTAGTGCTTTCACATCTCATGGCCATAATGGTAAATACGAATCCAAATATGGTTATTTAGGTCACTATGACCCAAATGTAATTGATAAAGTACCAGTGAATTGCACATTCAAGATGAAGTCATTTTTGCAGATATTACTGGCAATAGCTTAGCTACTGATCATTGTTCAGTTCCATCTTTCGTTACCATGACAAATGTCCAGCATCCCCCAAAAACATACCAAAAAGAAGAGTTATAATTCAACCTATTTAGTACATAGCTGTTCAGAGTTGGGGTGACTGACCTTATGGGGATGCAGATTTGATGCAAGCAAAGTTTGGATGAAATTTTAAATTTTAAAACAATTCTGTGGCTGTACAAATTTTTGAATTATGCTTAGATACCTTACAGTGGGAACTGTTGGAGACATGATGGGCAATCAGAATCTATTTACTATATACCGGTAGTACTTGCAGCTGGTAGTAGCATTGCTTACTGTTCATATGCTGGCTAACCCGTATTATGGACAGCTCTTTTTTAGATTGTCCATAGCTTGCATCGAAAGGGTTATTCTACAATGTAGGTTAGCTTGGTAGTAGCTTGTGTCATTGTTTCTCCAGCTACTGTGGCTGTCCCATCAGACGAAACACATTTCAAATTGCTCTCCTGCACAAATTATACATTTTGGTGCCAGCAAATGATAAAATATATTCATAGTCTTCTTATTTGTTTATTTGTTTGTTTAATATGGTTAAAGAGATTATTTATTTTTTTGTTGCACTGTATATAAATAAAACTTACTGTGGTTGACAATTATGCTGGGAAACTGTGAAGAAATGCTGGTATTCTCATGTTAATATGTGAATGCTGAGGCATGAGGCTTATCTAAAGGAAAAAGGGACAGGTATTTATGATATTGTAAACCTGTATACTGAGCTTGCTGTAAGATGGCAGTACACTTTTTTAACTGTTGATAACAAACTAGGAAATACAAGATAAATATGTTCCTTTGCTTGTGTACCTATTATTAAAATTTAGATGCTTTGTAAAGTGTTCAGTACGCTTATAGTATTGCACATTTTTGATTGATTTGTAATGGAACACTGTAGTTAATTTCTAGTAAGGATGCCTGAAAAAAATATGGTTATCATAATATATTCCAAGCATTTTTAACTGTGTAGTTCAGAAATTGTGTTTTTGGAAAATTATGAAATGAATGAGCAGTATGAGGATGCAATATATATTTTGACAACTCAACATTTGGAACTGGGTACACTGTATACCACCAGTAGTTCATAGTAACTAAATTATTTTATCCCGTTACAATATTGTGTGGCAGCAAGGATGCGTCAACCATCTCTGTCATGAAATTCAGTTCATCCAAAAATGTAAATTTAAATGTTTTAGTTAATAATCACACAACTGAGAATTAATTCGTATCTTACATTTTTATGCTGGGAAGAAAGGTAATGTGTTGTTAACATGGTTATCAAATCCAGTATCAATGCAGGATTACATGTCAATAGCGATGACGTTTGATTGGATGTGCTTTCCCGGATAATTGCTAGTACATGTATAACAATGGAAAAACGAGGTTCTCTTGTAAAGCATTATCATTTAAGGGGCAGTGCAACTTTCTGCATGAAAGTATTGAAACTGCACTGTGATACACATATGTATTATAGTATTCTCAGCCCCTTTTAGATTCAAGCATGTTTGGCCATTGGTGAAGCCATGTGTATTTTCCTTAATGGGAAACCTAAGTCCAGCGACTTTGACAGTTTATCCCTTCCAAAATCACCCTAGAGTAAAATGCAGCTCAAATTTGCAACATAATTGCACGCGCTGACGACTACGGCGCGACGAAAAGAGAAGTTCAAGTAGACGACATTTATGGAAATGAGTCCGGAATTCCATGGGCGCGAAAGGGCTCATGGGAGAAGCGTGCGTGACGTCATCGGCGATACAGGCGATTGTAGCTTGCAGCTGGAGGAGTACTGTGAACAGTTCAGCGCGTTCGTAAGACGACTATGGAGAGTTCGGACAGCGATATTTCTGACATCGAGTATTACTTTTCCCTGACTGAAATCAAACCATACTAATTTGAACCTGTCCAAGATATGTAATAATTAGAAAGCATCTCAAAACATCGTTCATATCTTGGTTGCTTGCGTTTTGTGTATGATTCAGCGGAGGGAGTCACTGTGCTTGTACAGACCCCGAACTGGATTGGAGAGACTTAGTGACCCTGCGATCCTTCAACGCTACGTTTCTAAAACAGAGTTTTCTGTATCAGTTGCTTAAAATTAATTTTTGGTTCGTGAATGATACGGAATTATTGACTGATTGTATGTGTTATCGCGTAAGTCGAGCTTTGCCAGATCTTTAAGGTTGCGAAATCTCCGATATGTATCAGGAAATATTTATTCGCGATTTGACAAATCTAGTGTCGTCTGTTTTTCGAAGCTGGTGTCGAACTTCGGAAGTCGGACTTACTCAGATCTACAAAGTGATGAAATCGCCGATATAATGAATATTTGCCCGCTATTTAAAAAATAGTATCGTCTTAAAGCTTGTTGTAAGGAATGTGTTTCATACAAGACCAGCCAAAACTCCCGATGATTCCGATATGTCCTCTGTTCAAGTCCCGATCGCCAAGTAAAAATGTTTACATGTAAAGAATGTATTTGTGCAAGGGCCTCCCGAGTCCCGGCGATATCCGATCGCCCTCTCGACGAAGTCCCGTGTGGACATTTAATGAAAAAAAATGCTTTACATGTAAAAAATGTATTTCGTGCATTAATAATCTAATAATGTAAAACATACAGTATTCTTTACTTCCGTCCATGGATGCTATTTTTGAATTAAGAGTCGGACAGAGGTATTCGGGTGGTCAGATCTGTTAGGTGGTGAAATCTCTGATATACATCGGATATTTACCCACGATTTGACAAAGTATCGTCTAGTATCAGAGTTAAAGTCCTAAGTCGCCGATATTTATCGGATAAATATCCATGATTTCATAGACCCGGCATGCCAACACCACACAGTGCAAGTAAATCTAGGATCGTCTGGTATTGATATTAGCCACGAGTTCCGGCGCAATTGATATTTATCGGGTAAATATAATATCGGCGATTTCTCACACCCGGCGTGCCGAGACACAGTAGGCAAAAAGTCATTCCAATATCTTGTAATATCAATATTACAAGGTATAGTCCCGAAATTGCCTATATTTATTGGTTATATATCGGAGATTTGGCAGACCCGGGATGTCAAGATAAGAGACGCTTTGTGTAGTTTCGTCTTCGGATTTTAGAGTCCCGAAATCGCCAATATTAATATTTATCTGGTTAAAACCGGCGATAGTAGGCTGACTCAGCATGTCAAAATACGAACTGCATTGTGTAGTATCGTCTTGTATCGGTATCAGAATCCCGAAATCCCTTATAAAACAATCATCCTGAAAGAATTAGAACATAACGTTGTATCTTTTACAGATTTTTAAACTCGACTCGCCCGACTTTCTTTAGCCACTGTCTTCGAAAAGCTGTTCTGTAGGAAGACGGTAAAAGCGACTCCGTTTGTTCTTCCCTGAGTGATTTTTTGCACTCAACTGAACAACAGTTAACTATTTTTTATGCTACTGAGCATTAAAGAGTCGTAACGTGGAGAACTGCACTCCTGCAGTCATAGACTCCAATGCTTTGGTAGGCTGTCACACACGTTCGTGTATCGCCGATGACGTCACGCAGGCTCCTCCCATGACCCCTTTCGCGCCCATGGGATTCCGAGCTCATTTCCATAAATGTCGTCTACTTCAATGTCTCTTTTCGTCGCTCCGTAGTCGTCGGCGCGTGCAATTATGTTGCAAATTTGAGCTGCATTTTATTCAAGGGTGATTTTGGAAGAGATAAACGGTCAATGTCGCTGGACTTAGGTTTCCCTTTAATGGAAAATGTTTGTTTGTCTTCAAACCAAGGTGGCTTGGAAAACATCCATAACGTTTTCCACCTCAGTCTTATTCATCAGTGTGAAAGAATTAAGTTTTAGTGATATAGTGACAGAGCAATGATAAATGGCCAATGGAAATAAATATTGCACATTATTATAATAGCATACATGTTCTCAACAGTATGATGATTAAACACACTGGGCCTTTGCATAGAATTGATATGAATGCCCTGTGATTAATATTCATGCTGCAAAATTTTGTGTTTTATCATGGAATGTTATTTGACATTTTGTGGAGCAGGGGCTGGTATATGATATATGCTACCGTTGTGTTGTGTGACTTGAAAGCAGAGACAAATCAGCTTTAACAGAATCATGTCAATGTGAGGCAAGCAAAGAGAAATTATCATTCTTATAGTGATGAGTCATAATAGAACATGTGAATTACATCATGGCAGCTCGGCAGTCTATCACCTTTTCCATATTACATTACACACACTGTTCTCAAAACCCATTTTTTACCTTTTCCCATCAACTGCTCTCTCTCTTGAATTATCATTAAGTTGGCAGTCATTTGATAGGAAGCAGCCTAGCCCAGACCAATGGTTATCTTTTCCCAACCTGTGATACAGCCTACCGTATTTCTCTCCCTTGGAGAATTAATCATACCTTTCCAGCTGATGACTTTATACCTGTCATATGAAGATAGGCCCGTCAATTTATAGTGTACTGTGTGGGCTTCATTTTGTGCATTTGAAGTACTGTCTGTGCTTGAATTGCTCCTGCATCAACAAATGATAATTTCTTTTCCTACATACAGTAACCCTTTGTGTGCCGTGATAATTTCCCTCCAAAATTTTTAAAGCAACATTTTTACAAATTTTTATGTAATTTTTTGATAATTTTGGACCAAATGGACATCACATTTCATTGGTTACAGTTTGTTATCAAAATTTTGACAAAAATCTGAAAAAAATTGACTGGTGTATATTTTATGAAGGTTACAAAAATTGACTCTGGCGCTCAAAGTTGATTCGTTGCCAACCAAAATGCCAGATCTTGAGAAGAAAATGTCACACATTATGCGTGTAGATTTCCAGTACTTGAACCTCCATCATTAGCACACCATGAATCAAGCTTGTACAATTTTCTCAGAGATTGCACATGGAGGTGCTACATAAGAAATCAGTGTGACAGAGCCAAATTGGTTGTTACAAGCTGGTGAGTCTACCTGCAGGCTATGCATCACCATCGTCTTCAGAACTAGCGATCCTGAGTTCTGGATCAAGAAGTACTGTCGTAAAGAGGACAACAGCAATGTTACAGGAATGATAGGCAAGGACTCAATTGAAATCAAGCCTGCTGGGATGGAAAAGGCATAGTTTAGGATATTGCAGTCATCATAAGAAATGTGATAGCTGTGACGTCAATGTTGATATCAAAAGTGGCCATGAAATAAAATAGAATGACCTACACGGCAAGTATTCTTGAAAGACATTTCCTGTACTTTCATGGCAGTATACTGTTAGGAATGCCCTATTATAGTGCTGCTTCTTGCATGTCTGTTTGTTCAGGGCAAGGCCTCTCAACAATGGGAATACACAGACCTGTATACACGGTTAGTCCTTCACCATAGACTATCTATGCCTTCACTGACATTTTGAATAGAGATTCACTGCTCTATTTATCAGTGCATCAACAAAAGGAAGTTTCGAACTCGTGTGTTAACTAGATTTTACAGATCAGATCAGCAAAGAGGGACAGTGAAATCAGCAAAGAGGGACAGTGAAATCAACATCAAATTAGTGAGGGTTACCATCACATTTGATGTCAGATATTTTTGGATGACGGTGATTTTGAGCTGGTACATCAGATGCTTCGATCAAAATCCTTTCATTGAAGCTTTTGTGCCATGTTATTGTTTCCAACCTAAGTGAATAGGTATTACTGAATAAGATTCACGGCCTGTTCTTTTTTTACGATTGGAAGCCAGATTCCAGCTGGGCTTAAGGCAACCACTAGAACACCTGTACAGTATTTCACATTCCATATTTTGTTGCCCCCAAACCATTGAAACTGCAAAGTTCTGGAAAACAATGGAAATCTGTTTGTAACGTGTCCTGTCCAATTTCCGAACTGTAAAGGAAAAAAATTGACAAAACTATTGCATATCAGAAATTTTGAAAGAGAAACTGCCAACTGTGTCACCTTGGTAGATATTGAATGAAAAATCAGTGGAATTGGCATGCCAGGAAAAGCTAAGAGGTCAGGCAATACCGATAAACTGAGAAAAACAATTCTACTGGTAATCTTTATTGGCTTGTACTGTTTGTCAAAGGGAAGTAACATGCTTATTGAATTTTTAACAGTGAGGTCATCCGTGTTTTGATTGGAAATGATACCCGAATGCCATACATTTTTTTACCTTCAGGGCAGTTCCATTGTACCAGTATGTGCAATGAAAAGCATTCTAGGGTGGGATGAATGCCCTACAGTGTATCTGTCAGAGTGTGTGCCTATGGTACTCAACAGTATTTGTGGCTCAGGTTCAACATCACGTCGTTGGGGATAGCAACAAACGTCCAAAGGTGTTGATAGCAGAGGCTCTGGGTGACACTCACACCATTTTCAGCATGTTTCAGTTGCAAAAAATAGGACGCTGCCATGTACCTGATGTATACCCATCTTTCAAGCTACTTTGCATCGGTTTTCGTCATCAGATTTTGTTTCCAGTCTTCCAACTGATCAGATTTCTCACCTTTGTTGCAATTGCATTTCTTGTAACACGCATGATTTTGTCCTGATTTTGGTTGAAAATGACAGTTTTTAACCATGTTTCTTTGTAGACATGCATGGCTGTTGACATGTCTGTTGATAAAAATAAGAAGTATGTCATGCAAAATAAATGTGTTATTTTCAATTCCAGTGAGATGCCAGAATGTTTTGGACTTGTCCTGGTGGTTTGATAGATATTGTCAACTGGTCTATAAAATGTGCTCAGCCAATCAAAATATGTTTACCATCACTGGCAGGAATATCTGCTATTGATTGATGGTGATGATAAAAGCATACAGGTAGATTCGTAATGATGTCGTGGGGCGATCATCACATTGAGGGCCTTGTAAGGGGTTTTAGCCTTGCTGTATTGTGTGTACATGTACTCATACATATGCTTGAAAATAACAGGCAAATTACTACATTGCTTCGCAGAGATAATTGGTCGCATTTGATAGCAAAATATATGTTTAAACGCATGTAATGACGGTATTGATTAGCAGTTAACTAGCTTGAAACCGGATTTTGCATGACTGCAGTTCAGGACTCAAAATTTCAGTGTTGTGTTATTGCTGCCACTTATCATTGCATTTCTCGCAGTGATGGGTCATTGAACTACCAGAAGGCAAATCACAAGCACTGTTAAATACGTAAATGTTGACCTTTCATGACAAAAGAATTTTTAAAAATAAATACCGAGGTGTTCTGTTCATTACACTTTGTCAGTACAAGCAATGCTATAAGACACGTGACAACATGTTTCACTAAAGGTGAGAAATCAGGAACCTTTATAATAGACTGTGCTCATGAAGTTGCCTTGATGTTTCCTCAGAAGTTGTTAAGGTTTCTTTGTGTTCCTTTTTTGTGCTGATTTGGGGATAAGACAATTCATTTTCACTATTGTTTTAGATATTAACTTCCCATCAAATCTACATGTGACAGAAATTAAAGATCTGTGTCCGTTCATGCATCAAAACAGTGTGGCATTGTTGAATTTTCTTTGCTCATGAAACAAGATGTATTCATGTCTGTAAGCTATGAAGATAAATGATATTTTCATACAAATGCCCAAAATAAAATTGGCAAGTTTATTGCTGTTAGTGTAATATGCTGTTCCAGGCAAAAGCCTGTTTACCTGTCGTAATCAGCATTGAATGGGCCAAATCGTGTTCATCATGACTTTCCTTTATAACGCCTGAAGATGGCACATATTTACACATCTTGTGTGACGCCAATATTTGACCCTGAAATTACAGGCAGCTCGTGCAAAATTGAAAAAAAAATGGACGGTTTCAAAGCACGACCCTCAGACTTCAACATCTTACGACCATTTCTGATTTTGAGTAGACACGCTTCAAAGGTGTGTTGTTGTTGTTCCGATATCCACATAAAGGAAGTTGTGCGACGCTATAGTCTGCCACACTTTATGTTCATTCTGTGGAGAACGTGTCTGTACTTCCTACTCAGATGACAAATTTGCCTCTCATGATTGTTCTTTCTTTGGAAATTGAAATTCAGTTGTACATGTACATGTCATAATTTTTTTTATCAAATTCGCTAGATCCATGCTTAATCAGTTGTTAATAAAGTAACATGTTTAATAGATATTTCCAAAAGACAAAGCCAAAGCCATTGTAAGTTTCCATAATTTAATTAGTGTCACAGACTTTAGGTCAATACCCCAGACAATTTGGGCAATGACCCAGCCCTCTTTTTAAAGCTCCCTATGAAGGGGATACAGCTGTGTACCTTTATCTTTGAGAAAGGGCTCAATGCACGTGTATCGCATTACCTGTGTTTAAATTGTTGTATTGTTGATTTGAAATGGCAAATACTTGCATGGGACTCACGACTGTTCAATGGGGTCTATTCACTTCAGTTTATGTGTAAACGATTACATACAGTGGTTAACTTTCAGTTGCAATGGACATTGCTGACTCCAGTCATGACAACTGTTAAGTGCCCACTTGCACAATCTCATCAATAGAAACTGTTACTTTGTCCTGGAGCACAATGGGGATGGGAGGATACCATGAACGCCCTTGTCAAATCACAAAGCCAATGGTATTGATTGGTCGTTTCCATTAATAGAGCTACTGTATCTTTAGACAGAGTCTGCTGTCTGCTATACCGGTAAATGACCTTTACCAGCTGATAATAGCACTCTGTTTAAAGGCGACCATTTCCTTTTACAGGAACCAAACAATCAGCATTTTGCCTGGACATGTCCATGATGTTGCCTCTCTGAGCTTTCTGAAAGTCCAGGGATTTAGTTGATTCCTTGTACCGGTATACGTATAGCTCTCCTTAAAATAACAAGATAGTGAAGCCCCCTTTCAAGAATATATACAATATATATATATATATATATATATATATATATATATATATTTATATATAATTTGCCTACTTACTTGCACCCATTACCAGTTCATACACATGTTAAAATCATAACCACAGTCTGTAATTCATAAACCATCATTATGTACATCTCTGACATGTTATAAAATGTACATGAAAAATTCATGGAGCCTGGAGGTTGTGAAGTACTCAATGAGATTTGGACAACATATAACATTATCATCTCAGACTCATGTATGAGTCACCTCTTTTTTGAATACATCAAGGTTTGATGGGAGTTCAATTTTCAATGCCCTCAAGGCCTGCTGTGAACTCTTCTTCATGAGTGAGTCTACCCTAGTACCTTATGTCAATGAAGCTCTTCATATTGAGTATGACTTGGTTTTGTCCAAAATGATGCACATACACTGCCCTTTGCTATCTAATCAGCATTTTTGTTATAAAACACTGTCCAGAATTTCACAAAAAATAATATTTTTGATTAGTTAACAAGAATTACACATGCTAGTACATGTAATATCCCAGATCATTGCCAAATCTGATATCATCATTCATGGTTGTGGTGAAATTAGGTTACAAAGTGGTTTTAGTTTTTGATTTTTCCATTCTTGTCAAGCAAGTTGTAAGTTGCTAATTCTGTATCTTCTTCTGTGACGGTGTACTTCTGAAGACAGTGATAGGTACTTACAGGGAGTGGTTGACTGCTTGTCTGCTGAAGATATCCTTTAGTGTCCTTAAAATAGTTTATAGGAAAACTGACACCAATGTATGATGATGTGTTTCGTGATGGATTGTACAGTTATATGTCAGAGTTTTGCCCAGTAGATTTATTTTTGACTTTGATAGTTGGTGGCTTTTTTATAATTTTCTTAAAATAGTTTACAGAGAAACTGACACCAGTGATCAGTCTAGTCTATTGTGATGCATTAAACTGTCAAGTGTTAGAATCATGCCCTTGGTAGGGTATATTTATTTTTTATTTTGATTCTCGATGGCTTGTAATTCTTTATCATTTGGTATTTTAAATTATAATGAAAAATTTTGTATTTCGAACAGTTTGATCATTGTTGAGCAGATTTGTTTTCAACAAACTCTATAGATATGTGACAAAGTTGTCCCTTTGAACAGGCTAGAATAATGCTGTTGATCTAATTATTATCATAGCAGGTTACATGCTGAAGTAACACCACATCATGCTTAAAACTGAAAATTTTCTGTTTTAGTTGCGTAACTAGAATTTCAGAAAGATTCATAGCCATACCAAGATATAAGATACAAGGCACAAGAAATGATGTTGGTTCTCCAATTGAAATTATCCCACGAGTCTCATTTCGTGAAATTCAGCACACCACACCCACTTTCGCACTTGCCAAAAGGCCAGACACTCTGGTGCAAAAACAGTTTTATAGGTCAGAATCAGAGAGTGGTATTGACAAGATTGGTCTGATTCCTATTTAGGGTTTTGATATGTGATACCACTCCAATGTTCTTGGTAGGGGATGGCGGATCGAAAGTCCTGTACAGGGATCTGATTATGAAAGACTGAAGTACACGTGTACTTTCTCCGTGTCTCTCACTCTGCCCGTTCTCTCATTCCCATCCATACCTCCCTTTCTACCTGTATCTTCAGTTTCTTCTTTCTGTCAGAACATTTAGCCAGCTATTCTGAAATGGTGATTATCCTAAACAATGTTTGTCAAGTTTACAACTGGAGTTTAAGAGCCAGTGCACTTTAGTGTCATAAATTCCGCGATGTGATTCAAGACTCTGGTCTACCATCAAACTATTGTATGTGCAAATTCCATAGAGCTGTGTCAGTGGGGTTAGCCTCTTCAGTCACAAATATTTCCAGATCTGTACACAAAATGAAGATGAACAGTCAACAATAACAGGAACTGATTTATATATGAACATTGACGTTGATCAGTGATTCTGGAATATTCCAGATCAGTTATATAAAGTTCATTCCTGGAAACACAGCTAATTTACATCACATCCTAACCCTTTTCCTGCGAGACAGTATCACTTCCCCATCTGCCAAGTCAGTGAAAAGCAGTATTACCCAAAACCATATGTCTTTTCACCCACTTGTCTTGGTCTGTTACAGCAGCTTTAGTCTGTATAAATAATGTTTACAGTATCTCTGTCTTGAGGGATCTTCAAATCTTCAAGTCTTTGTTAAAATGCAACATATGGGACATGTTTTGCTTTACTAGTTTAAACCAACTTGACCTGATGGTGAAATATGAACTTAGCCGGATACAATCGTCTGAACTGCGCTCAAATGTCATATGGGACCCATACGACCAATGTAAACACTGTATCCAAGGTACGATGGTGATTAATGAAAGTTAAAACATGTCTGTCTCATAATCTACATCATACAATTTAAATGTTGCAGCTATGATGATGAGGTGCATCTAAATATCGTGCACGAATTACATTGTTTGTAAACAAGAAACTCGCACAGGCACATTTCCGATGACGATTTCCCTTTAAATATGCTACGGTATAGGTTCAAGCTACTTGTGAGATCTTCTCTTGTTTTTTCTGTCTCTGTTCCTATCATCATGACTAAGGTAATGTAAGGAGAAAAATGAATGTTACCGGATGGTATTTGATTTCTCCAGCTGTGCAGTAATTTTGAAATGGCTATCTCATGGAATGTCAGCAAGGGAATCTCTCAAGATGACCTTTTGAAGTCAATCAAGGTTATAAACTGGCACTAGATCCATTGACAATTATGCCAAATCTCAATTTAGTTACCATTCAGATTTTATTTTTGATATGTACCGATATGATGATCAAGAATTTGTCAGCAGTTTATTAAACGCCTTTGATCCTCTTCAGCAAATTATGATGGATTATAGTTATAGTCAAATTATAGTTTTGGCATTTGATTTTCACACTTCCAAGCTTTCATTTAAGGTTGTATGTGCCTCGAAAGTGAAAGACTTAAACTTTTGCTCAAACTTTCTTGAATGAAACTTTCAACCATTCTCTTACCAAATCAACAATAAAAATTGGGGGTCACTGTGCAAAGTTTGGAACTAGCGAAACAAATTACCAAATATTTTGCGTTATTGGAAATTGCAATGGCCATCCCTGTGTAAAGTCTATGGGGGAAAAATTAAATTTTGGATTTTCGAAAAACTAGGATGGTGAAAGTTTTTCTTTCTCCAAGAGCTTTAAAATTAACCCCCACAGAAAAGAGGTGTAGAAATTTGAGAGCCGGACTATCTTGCTCCTGAGGTATGTTCTACCTTCAAGGTAAGGCACTTGAGATCAAAACAGTTTGTTGGCTGTGCATGTGTCTAAATCATGCACTGTCCCTTAGTATCTTGGCAGTTTACCCCTTTGACCTCTTGACCCCCCCAGTTCCAAGTGCACTGACCCCACTCTGGCTTTGGAAACCATTGAGTAGAACCAAGTGGAGGCTGTGAAACAAGGAGGGCAGAGACAGCAGCAAATTTTCACAGTCATTTTATACCAGGCAGTGCATAGGACCCTACAATACAAATTACATCATGTCAAATCTCTTTGTCTGCAATGACATGATGAATAGTGTTTTGTATTTCATAAATTTACATCCATCTGTTTTATCTATATATCAGAAATTCGTGCACAAACAAAATGGCAGATGGTCAAGTAACCCTTAAAAATCCTACCAATTTTTTTGCAACTCCCTGGGAGTATTGGTGCTGTGGTCATGAAAAGGCCCATTAGACAAATGAAAATGAGGTCGCCAATGATATTGTGCAATACACAAATAACAGATAAAGTAGTCTTCATTATGTCTCTCTCTGGAGTTGACATATTTGCAGCTGTCACCAAATTGCCGACACAGCATTATATAGATTGCAATTCAAGGTGGATTATGCATTGATTCAATTTCCTGGGCAGTTTCACAAGTGGTTTGTACTTATACTGGTGCTAGTGCATCCATTTGCCATAAGTAAAATTGTGTCAAGGACCCAGTTCCTGTCACTGGGGGGCTTGTGAGCTTTGACCTTTGATCTTTCTTTTGTGATGTCATGTGTGAAACTCAGAAAATTGTATTCAAGTCAGAGACATTGCCAACTGCTGTAGAAAAATATGCCCGTCCTCATAATTGTCATTGACAGTAAAGAAAGTCTCCTTCAGTTCAACCATTATTTCATTAAAGTCAGTTTTTATTATCAATAATAAAATTACTGCAGTATCATAGGGAATATTTCTATCAAGATGTGATATGTAATTTAGCCAAATGCTTATCATGCCTACATGAAAATGTTTAAAATTAAATTTCTGCAATTCATATGGCTAATTCATTTTATTTTAAAACAGCGTTCATTCTGATCAGTTTGAAAAAAATTAGCCTAAATCTGTGAAGAAAGCTTATAGGTTATGGTAATAATAGCTGGTACCAGGAAAATTGTCTTATTCTACAAATGATATTGACAAAACATCTATCAAAACATCTATCAAAACATCTATCATGATTCATTAGATATAAAAGTACATGTGACATAAATACAGTGAGTTTTTGATCCCATACAGCAGCCACGCTGCATGCCATGACATTCCGGGATAATTTATATGGTCAGTATTGGAACCATTACCCTCTGTAATCTGCCCTGCTTGAAAACTTTCACCCAACCTTAGATAGCAAGACGGCAGTTAACAGCAGTTTGGTTATAGACACGTTACCTTTATCGGCACATTCAAGTGCTGGTATCTATGCCAGCATTTGAAACTACTCCACTTTTCTCATATTATCTGGCCACCAGTGCTGAGATGGTGCTCACTATAGTTCCGTATGTCAAACATAAAACAGTCCAGAAATACCAATTACAGGCAAGAGGAAGCCCCATTTTTCTCATAAAACTACTGACTTCCCCTGATCAGATGTTTCTAGTTGATAAATTCTGCTTTTACTACCATAGTATAAAGTTGTTAAAGCCAGGATTTACTGCATGGAAGTGGATATTTTGTGGAAATCAGCAATGATATTCTAGATTTCAGTGAGTTCTAAGATGTAGTTTGGATGATGGTTTAGAGAGTGAAAGTGTGCAAGATTATGGCTGTTTCGTTTCTCTAATTTCATGGCATTGAGCATCTTTGTGCTCCCAGAAGTGAAATAAAAGCGCTCCAAGGGAGTCATTACAAAAAAAAAGAGTGATAACTATAATTTGAATAGAAGGACAAATCTTGTGTCTTGGCTACATCTGCATTTTTGAATAGGATGACACCTTTTGCCTTTGACATGCTGGCAATTTAGAACATAGGCTACAGAGTTTCGTCCATATTATGTGAAACAGAGGAAAGTTCTTCACTGCTTTCACCATGCCAGGAAATAAGAGAAGTTCCTGCCATTTGTGTAACTGTACTCAAAATAGATTTCTATGTATAAAAATAAATAAATTACACACAATGCATTCTTGTGAGCCACAGATGTCAAATCACATGCGCAAAACACGTCACAAGATTCATTGTGGTGCCCTTCAAATATTTCCCATATAATGAATGTAAACATTTGTTCCTGACTTTCAACATCTCAGTTGTTCAATAGTCTCATCCATGATGACGTAATCAAACAACAGACAAAGGAAGATGTTATTTTTAGTTGTGATATTCAATACATCAGATTAGCCGGTTAAGAGGATAGAATGGCAAAGTGCTGAAGTAGTGCTACTAGTTGAATGTTGCTGGTGTGAAAGTACCTACTCTGTGTATCTTTTATTTAAACACAAATGAAATTACATTAGAATTAGCCCAGGGATAGACGTACGTTCATACTCCAAAAAAAATTTCATAATTCTTCACTGGTCTGCTTCTTGTCGTGACACATTTTGAAGCCAGCGAGCAAATCAAGTATCCCTGTCTTGTGTTTGTGAAAATCGCATGATCAATTCAACTCGATTAAGTTAACAACAACGTCAAGAATGGCAGCCATTTTGAATTTCAAATATCAGAACATTTTAGGAAGTTTGTGTATCTTATAACAAATTTGCATGGAGACCCCCAGATATTTATTCTTGATTATGAAAGAGAATGGTAATTTTTGACAAATTTCAGTTACAAAAGAATTGAGTAAATCATCTATATGAGTGAGGTGTAATGTGTACACGTGGTGAAAAAAGAACAGAACATTCAAGAAACATTCCATAAACATATAATTTCAGTGCTTATGTATGCATTGTTGTTGTTATGTACATAGATAGACAACAGAATTAATTAACTAATTTTACATGTAAGAACATCATACTTGTATTTTTTAGGTCAGTGGACCATAGAGATGAATAAAATTGCCAACATGTGACATACTAATAATATCTCTTCTTAGTTTTTTTAGAAATTATACATATCTTAGCATTAGTTTAATACAATTTAAACATTTTTCTGATACCAGAACTGGTGTAGACTATTGATTCATAATGTATGTACCAAAGTGGTAATGCACGCTGAGATTGGAAGTTGGGACTGTGTTGCTGACATTTGCATCACCGAGGTTCTTCACATGTCTCAAGGCATCTTGAGTCCATGTGACATTTTCATCAGCAGTCATAATGTGTTCAATAATGAAGTGTTTTGTCGACACATACCGGTACATGTGTGCTAACGACAGGTCAGATCAGTGTAGGTGTAAATGACCAGACTGACTAGCCAGACTGAGACAGCAGGAGAAGTAATATCAGAAATATTATTGCTGTGAAGGGTGCAGGGCACATAAATTACAAGGTCCTACTGGAATATAACACCGGGGAAACATTACTGTTTTCATCAGATCCTGCAAGATGATACCCATGGTTGCGCTGACTGAGCAATAAGCCAGCTACACAGTATTCCTTCTTGAGATGGTGACGTTGTTTAGAGATAACCCTTAACATTAAGAACACTTGCAGGGAAAGACTGCCAGTAATTTTCCACCAGAGACATTGAGAGACAGAGTGACTTTTCAAAAAAAGGCTGTTGCATATGGTGTACCTTTACTGTAAGACTGGCAGATGACCTTGACTGACACTTGTCCCTGCATGACCCCCTGCGACTACAAAGTGACCATAGCAGGTGGCCAAACCATTCAAAACAATACAAGGGTTGTTCCAACAATAATAATTGGGGCAATTATGTTTATTTTGGCCAATTGGACCAATTATTATACCAGTATGTGTGGTAATGCTATATAAACTGTTGTGACCCCTCCCCGAATTAAACCTACCCTTTGTTCTGTTTGTATGACATTCACATTTATTGTAGATTTCATGGTGTGTACAAAAACAAATAGTCTATCCACATGTGCTGCTTTGCCCTACACATGATATGCATGTCTAGAGATACTGAGCTGAAATTTTTCAATAACATAAACTTGTTTTTGGATCTCTATGCCTCAACCTTTTCACTGCTTAAATTTGAAACATATCCACTGTTTCCAACTGGGTAGGTGTGCCTGTCTACTGGGAAATGGGGGCAACAGGGTCAAACTCTCTGAATATTGTACAATCTGTGATCACCCATCCATTGTCACAAAGCTTACAAGACCAGGCATCTGTAAGATTTGTCACAGTTTGAAATTTTTTTACGACAACTGAAAAAACTCTGAATAATGCATTACATAACCTCAGAAAAAGAGGTTTATGATCACAGACAACTATTAAAGTGATAACTTACTGTCATAAAGAATGAATATTTAAATATTTCATTTCCTGTACAATCAAATATACAAGTCCTATTTTGACTTCTGTATGCAGGAATTAGACCAAAACATCGCAGATTTCTAATGATAATTACAATCACATCCCACCAAAAACATGAACAGATGCCAAGAATTTTAGTGGGTTTTCTGCTAAAATCTTCAATACATATAGACCTGCTTGGATATTTGTAAGTATCAAATTTTATTAACTTGCAGTCCTAAGAAGTGTTAAATTTTAGAAAACTACAGAAACTTGAATATTTGTAATTGCAACACAAAATATACTTGCAATAGACTTGCTTTGAAATACTGATAGTAGAGAAGATTGTTTGCTGAAATTGCATTGGGATAGAAGAAACTTTCTCATGAATAGCTACATGTACATTTTGTATGATCACAGGGTTATCAATGGTGATGGACCATGGATAATTGAAACGTGCATTATAAATGAAAGTCATTGCGCTTGACCCTCAATCTGCCCCTCCTCTACCCCAGGTGACAGTTCAGTAGTCTAAAAATCCAATGATCAAGTTATGACTTAAACTTCCCCATAATATGCTCAAATAAGATGTTGGAAGTTTAAAACTGCTGACAGGTGTTTGAACAACAAGCATTTCTGAATTAACTCTTAATAATTAAATATCAATATCATATGTGTTTTCCATGGCATAACCATGTTAAATAGTGCAATTTTGTGCACGGTAATCTAAATGGACTTAATTCCACCCTCTACGGTAGGTGCAATGAGCTCCTTTTACATGTGTGTGTTTTAATTATCCTCAGCCTCAAAGCCAAACAGCCATCAGTACCCTTACTCATACCATCTAGCCTTTATAATCTCCCTCAGAGGCTTTGCAAGAGGTTATTAGAAATTATAAAGACCAAAATATCATGCAGTCTCGTCAAAGAAATAAATGATGGAAGGCCCCCAGACACATACAAAAGCAATGAAGATACAAATATCAGATATCCAACACTGGAGATCTGTGGCTACACGCATCTATCATTTTATTCCTCATAAAGCTGTCAACAGTTACACCTCTACACAGCACTTGACAGTTAAAACTAGCAACATATCTTGTGTCTGTTGCAAAACTAAGACAACATCTTTGAAATGGTTTTTATGTGCCTTTTTCTATATTGAAAACCTGTAGTGTAGTTTCGTGGAGGGTCATGCAGACGTATTCATCCTTTAATCTCTCAGAATCAAATGATACAAGGAGAGGTGATGACTGGACAGCCTTTGACATGCACATGCTTGACAGTAAACATTATATAGCAGGGTTGAGAAAGAGCAGGGTTGTATATATATCTGTGATCTAGGGAACAATAGTTAGGTTCAATACAGGTTTCAATTTCAGCATCAAAGCTCTGCCAATCACAACATTTAAAACAGTCACGGAACTCAAGATTTGTAGACAACCTCAAATTTTATGCAAATTGAATCTTTAGGTACAAAATATGTCTCACCCTTCAGTACATTCACACAAACGCTCTCAACTTTCTCATACATGAAATTTTGTTAATCCATGCTGTTCATCCTCCATGATATGTGTACCTGCCATACCACTCAATAACTTCATTCACATATAGTTGATGTACTCACAATGCAAGATATACTCAAGTCACAGGTTACTTGATACCTTACTCTCTCCAGTGATGTAGTTTCAACTCACTAAAACTTGTGGAGTTGATATATTAGGAAGGGGCTGTACACCTGAATTACTGATAGAAATATTCTGTTTTGCACTGTAGATACTCAAGCATTGTATACACTTTGCTTACACATGTACATGTGTTATCACATATACAATCATGAGACATGGTGAAACAGGTATCAGTTCACCAATATGTCCTCATGCATACACAAATCTACAATACGTAGCACTTCAAAGGTAAACAGCCAACTTTATCATATTTCACACACAGATACGTCCAGTAAGCTAATGTACTAATATTGATATACCAAGAAATACATAAATGCAAACACAAATGTACATGAAGTAGAAGTATGTCAAAGTTTAGCAGAGAGCTTCCCTTCCTTGACCTTTGTCAGGATCTCGTGCCAAAATATCAGTGTACAATGAAATATGATAGCCTTCAGCAAATGTTATCGACAAATTGTCCATTATGGTACATCGTGAAATCTGGAGGAAAGGTTACTGAATCATAAATTGGCCAAAATTTTGTAGTATAAATCCTTCAGAGGCTTTGATTTCAGGAAAAGAATCTCTTCAGCTCAAATAAGGAGAATAATATGACAGCAGCTTCCCTATTGGATTTTTACAAACAAAGACAAATATTGTAGGAAAATTAAACAGGCAGGTCAGACATATTTTCATGTCAGAAACACAAAATATGTAAAGTTGTAGTTTTAGCACACTTGACTTGCTAATGATGATAACCTCTGACCTCTTGATGCTCTAGCTCAAACAACAGTATTAAACATAAAAAAATCAATATTTATCCTAATCTATTTTAGGATTTTGTCACCATCAAACCAGGAAACTCGTGCTAATCAATACAATGCATTCATATGATTTTCCAAACCTAAATTTCTCAGTATTTTCTTTCTCAGGCCGCCTTTCATTTTCCCTTTTTTTGTTCCAGTGCATCAGCTCATAGATCACATGTTTTGTTCCAGTGCATCAGCTCATAGATCACGTTTCCTATGTCAGACAGTTCTCCTCTGTGATACAGGCATGTTGCAAATGAAAAAAAATCATTCCACTCTATTATTGATTTTAATCAGCTCCATAAATCACTCCAGGATACCATTTCCTGGACAGTCAAGCAGAAGTGATTGCTGTTTATACCTTGTTATTTTTTTCAGTAACAAGGTTATACAGGTATCAGTGTTTCAATAAACTGAGTAAAAAGGAGCTTCTTTTCATTGAGTAATAATGTAGGATATATGTAAACACTGATATAGTAAATCATGTTGTCACAGGCTCATATGAACCAATTCGTCAATAACATGAGGGAAACTGTATGCAAAATATTCATTGGAATATCTTGGACAATTACACATTTGATTCTTTGTCCGCATTTATTTACTGAAGTTGTTCACTCTGAGGATTAATTAAAATTAATAAGAACAGAAAAATATCATTGAAATGGGCTATAAACATGTGTATATCCTTTAAAAATTGAAAAGGAACGGATCATAAATTTCCAAGGAAGACTTGTCCACAGATGTTCCATGTTATGAAAGACCTACTTTTAGTTTTATTAATCTGAAGAGTGTCTCTTTGCATAGGCTTATTATTTATTGTACCAGTATCATGCAATTGAAAATAATGAACCAGTACAATGTTGAAAACAGTGTGCCTTTTTATCATTAGATATTCCAGGTATTTGACACTTAATGAATTATTGACACGGTGTTCAGTGTAATGCAGTCGCAAAATGTGCAAAATTGTTATGCAGGGAAAACACTAAATTGTTTGCTGACAGAAATTATCAAAATATCACCGTCCCTCGGAGGGACGGTGAAAATATATTGATGTAAGCTGCTTGTATACAGTTACAATACCTGAAAATGTCTATGGTCAAATTATTAAAAAAGTCACAATTACCATTACTGGAAAATATATAGGGCCAGAGAACATGCAAATTATCTTTCAGAAGATGTTTACATTTTCTAATTTATGTTACAGCAGTAATATTCATTAGGAAGTGATATTTAATTATAAATTCACTGTCCCTGGTGAATTGTTACGCCAGATGTAGAGACATTACATGAAGGCTGTATATTGCCCTGCTTCAAAAGTTCAATGCATACAGACCATGGTTGGTGTACATGGACATTTCAAAGTTAATTGGAACAAAATCTGATGCCAGATGTGTTTTGATAAATTTCACTTCTGTGCCATCTTCATAGAAATATCAAGAATTTCAGGCGTGTCTCTGCATGTCTTATAAATTCTCTAGAATGGAATCAAATTCTTGTAAACTCTTTAGAATGAAGCCAAATTCATCAGGGATAAAGGCTTAATTTGAGCTGTATTTCTCGCGTCTCTGGAGTATTACACACTGCCTAGTCAGTGTGTGATGATCTATAACGCAGGATAAGCTTTTCAGTTGCAGTGGGAGCAGCAAGTAGGAGGAGACAAGCATGCCTTGTTCCGGTACAATACCAGTACATGGCATCAAATCATAGTTCAAGGTGGTTTGCTGGAAATGTGTCGTTGTGTCAAAGGTAATGTTTGTGTCAGGTCTCCTGATGGAGCATATTGATTGTGAGTGTGTCTACATCCATGCAACATCCATCAGTACTACACAAGTGAATAGAATATCAGAACTGATTAACCTACCCCAGTTGATATTTAAATTCAATTTAATGCCAATACCAGTATAGGCTTTGACTTAGGCATTTTGCCTCCATAATAAACCTATAAAAATCTAGTCTATTCATCAGAGGTGGTGATGGAAATTGACTGGTTTGATGTGTTGCCATGGTTACATTGTTTGAATGCTCCAACCCGTGTAGTCAAAGAATGTGTTTTCTTGAAAAAAAATTCTTTTCAGGCTCCATGGTGACAGGATGGAAATGGGTAGATCCTGATAATGTTCAGAATCATAGACCCCTGACAATTCCCCTCTGGATACAAGTACTGAAGTGTTTAGGGTCATGTTGATAGCATGGAAATATTCTAGGATCTCTTGTTGGTTGCGGTAGACCTCCACTCTCCCCAAAACCAGGGAGAGCATAGCATACACCACAACTAAGGAGAGGACGTAGACTATGATGGAGATGGGTAGATCAGGTAACACGGCAAAGTAGGTGATGCAGCAAATGTTTAGACTTTCAACCTCTGACAATTCCTCTTTATAGACACTAATACCGTAGTGTTCATTATCAAGTGACATATTCCTACCGTATCCGCATGACTTTGACACATCTATGAGTTATTTGGAGTTCATCATCACCATCATTTGCAATGTGTTATGTAACATGTCAGATTAGTGCTGAGCGATGTTACTCTGTTTGGTAATTTTAAATTCTAGAATCAGACATTTATTAAAACATGCCATTGGTATGATTGCCATCTGTCTGAAGAGAATATTTTATGAAATGTTGGCACGTCGTCGTATTGACTTTAAAAAGCTCATTGGCGACTGGAAGCTGTTATGAAACCCAATCTGTTCATATTGTCCAGAGAGCTGTCTCAGACAAGTGAAGACCAGTCTTGTCCATCTCAGGTCTTGCTTCTCTGAGCAAACATAATGTAATTTTGTGTACAGAGATGGAGAGCCTTTCAGTATATTCAGTAACCAAGTTGTCATATAACATTCCATTGTAGTGATGCCCGCAGCAGTGGTAAAAATTTGCTACCTCTGTGCAGTGTTTTTGAAAGTCTTTCAAGTACCGGTATGATCTTTGTCTTTCCATAAAATGATTAATTGTCAACATTGTCAATATTGTCAATGACAATAACTTGATTACTATAAGTATAATATGATCATATCATATTGTGAACCAGAATGAAACATTACAACCTGAACTAGATTACATGAATTTTCACAATGATGGGCAAGAGCATGCACAGGTATATTCATTGTTTGTCAATATCCTATGGATGTAAATCATAATTTGAGAAGAAAAAAGATGCCAATATTGATTAGTTATGTAAGGTCACACCATGACCTTTCCTTGTCATATTTTTAATGTCGAATTTCTAAAGTATTCTCAAGGGAAATTTACAACTTCTCATAATTGACATTGTACTGGACAATAATTTTCAAGCATGTCAAAAGCTCATGTAAAGGTTATGAGGTACTTGATACAATATTGAAGTGTGGCTGGACTGTGTATTTACTACACTCAGCAATGGTTTCAAAAAGTAATTTTATTATGAATGTTACATATTTATATTGTTCACATTAGTGGCCCAGGTCATTTTTAGATGACCAAAGGTCATAAGGTTACTCAATGAAAATGATGATTTGAGGCACATGTGAGCAAGTTTTAATCTTTTTTACTCAGGCAGATCTCAGACCTAGATCATTTCTCTTCTTCTTAGAAAAGACAAAATTGTATTTAAATTTGAATGTAATAAAATGTAATAATCATATTTTTGTCATATATGTTTTACAACCATTGTTTCTCTGATGATTTAAGAAAATTGAAACGCCTATTAATATGATAAATATTTGTACCGGTAACATCAACTTGTTGTTAAAGATTCAAAGTCAAGTTTAAACAGCTGACGATAGTAATAATTTAACTTTATATTCGAAAATAAGGACTCATACTCAGAATACTAATGGCACTGACTGAATGACTTATCAGATAAAATTGGACTCTCTCTCAACTGAATTCAACCTGTGAATTGTTAATTGTAAACCCCCTTGGCTATAATAGATGTGCAAAGGTAGTAGTTCTTCATGTATTTTCTAAATATGTGAAAGTTGTTTTTAATTTTATTGCTCCTTTGATGTACTTAAGGTGTGTCAACAGGCATTAATCACACAGTGATATTTGAAAAACACCGCAAAATATGTATAGTTCTCAGCATTGATAATATTACCCCACATCCCAACAGCATAAACAGGTCAAGCCACTTTCAAAGGTCAATATATATCTTAGCCGGTCAGCCACCCGATGCACAAGTGTGTATTGCAGTCTCTGAGTGTGTTCTCGATTAGCTATCATTTACAGGCCAGTCTGGTGGTTCTAATTAAATCCATGGTTACTGGAAAGAAAGTAACCGTTCGCATCCAAGAATA
The DNA here is from genome assembly GCF_041260155.1 of Ptychodera flava. Taxonomy (NCBI): domain Eukaryota; kingdom Metazoa; phylum Hemichordata; class Enteropneusta; family Ptychoderidae; genus Ptychodera; species Ptychodera flava. Next base: position 10,795,754 of record NC_091939.1, read on the forward strand.
GCTCAGTGGATTAATTTCTGATAGCAAACGTGTACAAATTAATGTTCACTGTACCGGAATATACCGGTAGACAGCTTACGCGTGATGTTTGGTGTAGAGGTCTTAGGTATCCCATCTAAAAAGTTTGGTTGTGGAAAGGTAGAGACTTTACTGCCAGAGTAGAGAGTCACTCCTCACAAAAAAGTATAGGTCCTCTGATAAAACCACACTGTACTGAGCACATATTTGACATACCTGTTTCAATGCAGAGCTTCTTTAATACTATGACATTCTTGTATGCAGTTTGACTCGGGGGTTGGGCACTTCAGTGTTGACCCTTCTTTGTAGGAACTGGGAAACATTCTTCATTGCTTCTTAAGCCATTGGCATGGACATCAAATTTTGTGTAGACACACATAAAACCCAGCTTGTAAACTCTCTATACATTTATATGATTTGTTTGTTGATTGTGATATCAAAAGATTTTCCTTTCAAGCTTTTAAGTTCCAATAAAAGGGTGATTCAGTTGTGGTACCAGACAGGCCTGAGATTTAAGAGGTTAAAGTCAGCAGTTTGCATGCAGCAGATCTGCAAAACAATTACAGTATACACATCACAGTGGTGCAGATATTGAGGATTTATATCACCAAGCATCCAAGAGAGTGTTCATCCAGAAATGTATTACCAGTCACTTTTATAGCGTTTAGACACCCCTTGGATGTACACACTTTGCATATAAAAGACAGCAAAAGCTTGAGAAATATTAATAATAATAACTCAAACTTGTATTTATATCTATACATGTACATGTATCAATTGCTATCACTTGCACAATACATAGTGCAAATTAGTATTCTGATATAAAGAAATATTTTATGAATATAGTCAGAATCTCATACACAGAAATAGGGTAGAATTTGTTTTGTTTGAAATGCTGGTGCTGAATTTCAAGAGGATACTAGTTGTATCTTTTTATGATTTCTTTAACTGCTTTTGTTTTTAGTGTCATCTAGCTTCTTGTCCTATTTCCCAAAGCATGTTGAGATACACAGTATTCAATTTGTCACTTCAGCCTGTACATGTGTAGACTGCATTGTTATTGTTGACAAGTGAGTTCTGGTCCGTATGAGAATTCAAACAATAATAGGGCACTACACTTCTTTTGAACTCTGTTTTTAACAGGCTAAATAGACGGTGTTCCAACACACGCCTTGAGGAACAGAATTGATTAGCATAACAAAAATAGTGGAAAAAAATCATGAAAAGTTACCACTAATGGCCCTTGAAAGGCTTCATGGCATAATTACATATACTCAAAAGCTGAGAAATGTTTTGTCATAAGGTGCAAGTACAGCTACTGGCATGAACAAGTGCAAGTCAGCCAAAGTAAATACTTTCTTACAAGACAGGCATATGTCAGTCATCCATATTCCTTCCTTCAGCAATGAAAACATGCACCACATGTTCCATGTTCTGTGTCATTATTTTGCCAAGTGTCAACCTTGACCTTGTTATTGCCATTTCGCAGACATTTCATGTAAATTTGAAAAATGACCTGATATGGGAAATCAGAATGGTCCGTTTACTTTCTGTTTACCAGTGAGTGTATTTCTGTTTATGAAACTGGATCATTTGACTCAGGAAATATCAATGGCTTTGATGTCACAACAAGCCATTGCACTTTGCACTGCTGTTATAGTATGTGTCGCATGATTGCAGGAGCCTCACTGAATGAAAGACGTGGCAGGACTATATTATAGCTTGCACAGTGAGGTGCTGGTTTAGTAATAGTTCTGTATGGTATCCAAACAGCTCCAATCTCAGAAAGACAAGCGCCATTCACTCTAACATTGTGAAATGAAATGCTGAATGCTTTGTTCCAAAATGAGCCATATGAAAAATGAGAAAGGAGGTTGCATTCATGCTGTTAGGAGCATCAGATGACTGGCGTTCCATCGATGGATCAAAATGCAAAGAAGTGAACCTAATAAAGAGACGCAAAATTCATGTATTCCGGCCGATTAAGCAATCAAAGCAAAATAATTAAAGCTGTGAGGCAAAGAAGTCATTGTCATGCAAGTAGTAATTTGACAGGGAAAGTGGAAAATATTAAATGAGCCATTGAAAGGTTGCACCGGATATTATTTCTTCCCTAGCAACCAATTATTGTGTTCAAACTGCATTGTGGAAAGGTTAATTGTAGAGGGCCATCGATTCAAGTTTCACTGATATTGATGATGGAAGAAAAGTGCCATAGATGCATTGATTATTTACATGTAAAGATGAAATTCAATGAGTCTAACACACCCCCCAAAAAATGAGAGATACATTGTGTAGATATTTTGAGTCCCATGTATAAACTCCTTGTACATGTAAGCTACAGTGGACAATATTGCTTGAGTGGGATGTTAGAGCTGACCATTGATTTGGAAAAGTATGTCAGATACAATGACGGAAGTTGAATTCACAGAGTTTTTAAATTTACAAAAATACAAGATGCTGCTGCATGGCGAATGTAAATATTTTGAGTGTCCTGTATCAGGCATTCTTTCGGAATATGCTGCAAACTATCACAGAACGTGATATTGCTAGGCTGGAATATGTAAACTAGACAAGGAATATATGTATGTATTTACCAACCACATGTTGCAAAACCCAGGACTGCATCATCTGTGTGCAGATTAATTTATAAACAGTTCATATGTTAAAAGCAGGGGTGGATTATATCAATAACAATTTAATTGGTTGTGGTAAGCAGGGATGATGGGTACGTCAGCTGTGTGTTATGAAAGAAAGGCCAGCAATGGCTGTGTTTGGTGGTGTCACGTCAGCTATGCGTGTTTACCAGTTTGGGATACCACAGTGGAAAACATGTATGTGATGAGGCTGATTTGGATTCCAATGGGTTCAGCAGATACACATACATAGACTTCAGTGTTTCTTTGATCCAGAAAGATGTGATTCCTACAATATTTGCTGGACCATCTTATTAAAAGTAACATCTTTACTTATTTTAACACTGTGAGAGGGATGTCCCTATTATTTTAGTCAAATATGGCCTTTGTTTCAAGTTGTTCATACATACCTTTTTACAGTCATCACCAATTATTAAAAAAAACTGTAAAAATATTTAACACACAGTATTTTCCATTAATAAAAAGATGATAGTAGTAGCATGATATAGGTTACAGTGAAAATAGAGGTGAGCAGTGACTATAAATTATCATATTTGTAAATGAACTGACAGGACAAGCTCACAATATCAGTGTGTTTCCACTGAATGCTGTTTCAACATTTGAATGCTTTCCACAGGTAAACCCCCGTTTAAATTATTATTATTATTACATAAAAATGTAATTTAAATCTTGCTTAATATCCCTTCCAGCAAATCTCTGAACATTAATAATCGAAACTTAAAGTAGAGGTACATATAAGGTATGTCGGTTTGAAAATTTGATGTTCATTTCCACAGAAATATAATTTGTGCATTTGTTTTCCAAGAGCACAGAGTGACCAGTTTACCACTGGTCTGAAATTTTCACTCAAAACCAAGGCAATCTTCCCCATCTGTAGAGCTAAATATTTGCAGCCATATCACATCTGACAATCCTGGGTATCTACAATGACATAAATTCTTTACATGTAACTTTTTTCTGATGTGGTTCATTTTAAGTTTGTAATATAGTGAGCAATAATCCAAAAAGCATGATGGAATCATACTTTGATAACAACTTGGACAATGATGTACTAAAAATAACCCAAATCGATAGATTTTTTATTTTAAATTTGTCATATTCATATCACATCAGCGGTAGCTTAGCAACAGAATTCCTACCTGTCACATTTCAGTGCACATATTTTACAGCACACGTCAGTTCCCCTATGTTGTGCATACTAACTATTTGCACATTTCTAATTACTTCATATATTATTGAAGAATACCAGTGTCGTTCCTGTACATATATTCTGGGTGTAAATCTCCTTATGCAGGTCATAGGTTTCCTTGGGTCAGAGTTCAAATATTTTGAAGTACTGGTATGGAGGAAACGATGATGTTCATTTGTTTCTGGTGTACAAATTTAAGATGTTAGACCAACTATACACGCCCTAGTCTGGTACATTTTTAAAAAAGCAAACCATAGTAATACTATGCCAATTTCGAAAGTATACACACTTTCAGTGAGAAGGGAAAATCGAAAACTTGAAACACTGAGACCAAAACATGATAGTATGAAAAGCAAATACCATCAATGGATAGTTTTCAATTTTCTTGTGGCATTGCTTCGTGTGACGCCAATGTCTAATGTCTGATTGTCATTCATTTGATATTGAATGGGTCAAAGGTCATTGATATGGATCAGGTGACCCTTTGTATTCTGAAAGGAACAATAAGAACCAGACAAAAAAGGAAATTACCTTCTCTGATTGTATGTTAACCTTGTAATAGATGACACTGATTGGTATGCGGATATTGTACATGCATTCTGTAACAAAGAGCAGTCATACACTAATTGTAGCTTTCTACTGGAATAAAGTATTCATCTTTACAGCTTTGTCTGTACGCAGTACTATTATTATCAATATACCTTGTATTGTATTATATTGTTACTCGGGTTATTTTTGAAAATTGAATCAGACCATATTCACGCAATGGTTAAACCTTTTTTCCTGTGTTGAGTACAGTACAACTTCCTTGAGCAAGTAGTGTTTCAATTTTGAATTTTATGGAGAGGATACATTGATGCGTAGCATTTGCCAGAAAGTTTCCCCCATGAACAGATTGGGTAATACCAATTAGGTTAACAAGTAGCTTTGAGCTTCACTTAATCAGTTTTCACCCCTTTTACACTATGTATAGAGCCAATTTTGCCACCCAAAACAATAGGATACTGCAGAACCAGAGGGGAGGAAGAGTCAGAAATTTACATTTTCTTTCATCTTAAACTGTAAAATGATAGTATCAAATATCCTGTCTCTTCCAATTTCAGTCAAGTACACTAGTTTTACATATCCTGTGGAAGTGTTTGACGGAGGCAATTGTGTAACAGTGTTGTGATATGTCTTGTATTTTCCAGAGATGTCGTAATTCCGGTTGAAGTTCTCAGGAAGAGGGAGCTGAAATGGCTTGATATGCTGGATAACTGGGATCTCTGGATGGGCAGAAGATTTAAAAAGGTTTGTTATGACATTTCCTCAAAATACATTGTCCTTTCCCAGTAGCTTTTAAAGCATGGCTTAGTCTGGAGTTGATGATGAATAGATATTTCGGGTTAAATCATTTCTTGCCCATTCCAGAAGTCCTATACGTCTCCTAGGGTTTTTCTTAGTCCCCACGGACACCGTCCGGGGGACTTATAGGTTTGGTCATGTCCGTGCGTGCGTGCGTGCGTCCGTCCGTCCGTTCACGCAGATATCTCAGAGATGCCTGGAGCGATTTCATTCAAACTTGGTACAAGGATTACTTCATATGTCATACAGATGCACGTCGATTTGTTTTGTGGTACGATCCAATATGGCTGCCAGGCGGCCATTTTATTACGATTTTTTCATGTACAGAGCCATAACTCAGGCATGTTTCAACTGATTTTATTCAAAGTTGGTACAAGGACATTGACCAATGTCATAGATATGCATGTCAATTTTTTTGGTGATACGATCCAATATGACCGCCGTGCGGCCATTTTGTTACGATTTTTTCATGTACAGAGCCATAACTCAGACATATCTCAACCGATTTTATTCAAACTTGGTACAAGGACATTGACCTATGTCATACATATGCACGTCAATTTGTTTTGTGATACAATCCAATATGGCCACCAGGCGGCCATTTTATTACGATTTTTTCATGTACAGAGTCATTACTCAGGCATGTTTCAACAGATTTTATTCAAAGTTGGTACAAGGACATTGACCAATGTCATAGCTATGCACATCAATTTGTTTTGTGATACGATCCAATATGGCCGCCGTGCGGCCATTTTGTTACGATTTTTTCATGTACAGAGCCATAACTCTGGCATATCTCAACTGATTTTATTCAAACTTAGTACAAGGACATTGACATATGTCATGCACATGCACGTTGATTTGTTTTGTGATACAATCCAATATGGCCGCCATGTTGCCATTTCATTACGTTTTTTCGTGTCCAGAACCATAACTCATACATGTATCAAGCGAATTTATTCAAAGTTGTTACAAGGAGATTGACCAATGTCATACATATGCACCTTAATTTGTTTTGTGATACGATCCAATATGGCTGCTGTGCAGCCATTTTGTTATGATTTTTTCATGTACAAAGCCATAACTCAGGCATATCTCAACCGATTTTAATCAAAGTTGGTACAAGGACATTGACCTATGTCATACATATGCACAGTGATTTGTTTTGTGATACGATCCAATATGGCCGCCGGGTGGCAATTTTATTACGATTTTTTCATGTCTTGAACTACAACTCAAACATGTATCAAGCGAATTTATTCAAAAGTATTTTTATCACAGACCTAATGAAGAGGACTCTATCCTCTCTGAGGACCTGTAATCAAAGTACCCATTAACAAGTGGGGACTGTGTCATCAACGATGACTTGTTCTTAGACCTTCTCACAGCCCCTGGTTCAGTACACAGCTTCTGACCTGTTGTCTACACAGATGTGCCCTCACAAGTCTGCCTAGGCAAGCCCAGCATGTAGCGAAACCAGGCCTCACTGGCAAGACCAGCTCACTGAGCCAAGCTACACTGACCTCAAAATCAGGGCAGCTAGGAGATGGGCACACAGCATAGCCAGCACAGGGCTGAGAGAGTCCAGGTTGTTCTAAAATTTGACCGTGAAAAGGGAGAGAGCAAGGTTAAGTTCATCCTTTAGGCAATGCACTTTCGCTTAGTGTTAAAACTGTTTAAAGCACAGCTGTGTAGTTTCACAGGGAGAGAGCCAGCCAATTAAGCAGGTTGGTGAAATTTTTCAGATGTTGCTTGCGACATGTATATACATCTGTGACCTTCTCTGTGGCTGTCCTTCACCCGTCATCATCGTTCGGCGACTCTCTGTTGACTTTGATTTTCAGTCTCCCTCCAAATTAACATACATGTACCTGTACATCGTGGTCCAAAATTATGTTTCCAGAAATGTAAAACATCCATGTATAAGTTATGAAAGTTGGCTGCCGTGTTTGTGGAAATATTGATCACTGTGTAGAAATATAAAATACTCGGTATGTTTGATCAATCGCTTGAATTTCACCACTCAGAACTAAAGCCTGCTAAGGAACTTTAAAGGTATACAGTCACCTGTTCCAATTTTGCCACAGTTACCATGGAATGAGGAAATCTAACCAATCACAGATTTTAAGCGGGTGGCCACTTTTAAAAACAGCGCCCTCACATGGGCATTTTGAATACCAAGGAACGTCCCTCTGACCATATATAGGCATATTTGAGATTACAGGTGACTGTATCGGCAATACAATTCAAATGTCAAAGAGTCATGCACTCATCTGGCATCCTACCTACCTGCTACCTGTATCCACATGTGCCCAACACCATATGGCATTTTTATCAACCTACCTCATTTGCCTTCCAGTGAATATATAGACACCAACCGGGAAGAGTGACCTCAGTATCAAGGGCAGCCTTTTAAACTAGCAATCTATCTTTCAAAGGCAGGAAGTCTGATTTTGATAAATACACTAAATATACATTAAATGGACAATATCTAGTAACTTTTGATGATTCTTTCATTAGTTTTGCTGCATAAAACAATTGCATTTTCTCTCTCTCCCTGACGCATGTAAAAATAGAAAGTAAAGCCCTCGCCAAAATTTGCAGAGTGTTGTTGACAATTCATTGATATTTTGAACTAAAATTGAACAGTCAACAATAACATTGGACATTTAACATACACAGGCTGTGTTGAGAATGGAATATCAGCCACTTCGATATGATATCGGTGTATAATAAAAATGTTTCAAATTATATTTTACAGACAGGAAAAATATCTTAGAAATACATTAAGGTTTCAGAGAATGGAGCTGTAAATTTCTTTCATAAAATTTGTTGAGGATATGCGATAACAGTAGATATTTTAATAACTTTTCAGATATTCACATATTTCTCAGTTTTCTAACAACGTATATCACAAGTTGATGAATGTGTCTGTTTCATATGTTGTGGTTAGCTCTGATCAACATGCAGTCAGTTAAATATGATATTACATTTCTATCTAGAACCCTGTGTCACATTTCATATTTATTATAGTTATATCTTTCCATAGAAATAGCTGTTCTGTTGTGTGTTCAGATGTCATAGCTGGTTTTTGGTGATAAGCATTTTGTCTCAGCTTTTGAAAACAAAACCCTGCAAGCAGATGGTCTTGCTTATAGAAGCCACCTGTACCTGGACATTGGTCTTCTTACTGCACTGTGCTTCACCTTCTCAGGGTCAATAACATATTGTCCACGCTGGGGTCCATACGCTTCTAGAAAATCCTGGAAAGGCTGTGAAATTTAAAGCTCTCCTTGAAGGTCCTGGAAAATTTATAATTCACCCACAGTTTTCAAAAATGGCAAGATTATCATTCGTGATATTGTGAAAATGATATGTAAAATAATGTACAAATATGATATAGCCTGTATGTCCTATGTTAGACTTGGCTTTGGTTTGGTTAGCAAATCCATGTAGTATTTATTAGTCCTTCAGACAAGCGTAACATCTAATTTGTGATATTCCTGGAATCTTTGAATTGATTTGAGAATTCATCAAACTTTCTTCAAATCAGCCATACAGTCTTTCAGTACCTGTAATAAGTAAAAACTTTCCCAAGTCAATAAGGTAAACGATTTTTGAATCAGCAAGACGTCAAATTGGTTCAGACAGCACATATGCTAAGGACCTGTATCAAGGTACATTCAGTGGTGTAGGAGACGTGTGTGCTAATATTGCATGCTTTCTGTGTGATACAATTACAGCCATAACTGTTCCTGCATTTCAACCAATGGAACGTCAAATTCATTGGTCTGTGCAAAGACATTTTAACCCATTCACCGCCATGGTTTGAACCAATCCCATTGTTTGCTATGGTAAAGTTGGACCTCTAGAAAGGGAAATAGAAGTGAGAGGGTTAAGATGTCAACACACTCAAGTGCGCCCTTCCGTTGACCAAGTGTTGCTTCCCACACTTGTCTCATTCAGTGTCGTCTCTCGTCTTGACATTTCAGGTGAAACAAAGATGTCGCAAAGGTTTACCACCAGCACTCAGAGCCAGGGCTTGGCAATACTTAAGTGGAAGCAAGAAAATGATGGACAAAAACAAAGGAAAATTTGATGTAAGTGAAAAAGAAAAGCTGAGAAGTTTTCATAAACGTCTTTTCAAAAGCGTAGATGAATCTAGTGGTCGGTTGGTATTGTAAGCGCCATGAAGAGAAATATGAAGTTGGTCAGCATGAATATGTATGATGCTTGTGTGACTGGCTGGCCCACCAAGCTTGAAATTCCCTTCGACAATATGAGTGTTGGTATTCATAATCATGAAATGAGGTAGAAATGCTTTGAAGCATGGAATCATCACTGATTAGAGACAGGGAATTTTAAAGAGTTCAGTGACTGAGAATACATGGTGTTATTAGCTGTATGGACTGCTTTAAGCTGGCATTCATGTACGTTGGACGCCACACGGAGTATTATTTGACAGACACGTTATCATCAGTTGAGGTCATTGCTTGCGTTAGATGCCTGTTATACCTTCCAGACATAATTCAAAAAATGCCAATTAATTCTGGAAGAATGCCTGGCAGTGAGATGCTATTTCCGAGGTAGGGCCGTGGGCAGTGACCAGAACAACACGTGTCGCCATTACAGTTGATACACTTACAGCCACAGTTCATGTCATATAATGCCTACCACGGGCCCAGAATAGTAAATCATGAACACAATACAAAGACTTATAAAACTTGAATTATATCAGAATATGTTCTCATCATCAATATTGCCAAATGTTGTGTCAGTTTGCACAAGAGTCATCTAACATATTGTCATCTGTACAGTGTAATGGTATCATATTTATTTGTCAGATTTGCTTTTAATGAAAAGTAATTTTCATCATGGTCTGAAATTAATTAAATACTGCTAACAGATGTCAATTATGTCTGCCATGGGCCCTGCATAAAATATTCATAGCAAGAAACAAAAGCTCTGAGAACTTGAATCAAAGTGTAATCACATTTTGTCATCAAAGTGGGAAATGTTTTGTCAATGGTTCTACTCCAGAATGAAAAGGATGCATGGCGTTCTACAGACTCAGTTCGCACAAGATATCTTGTGTGGTGGTACAAACAAACCCATTTGTACACATGCGTATGAAAATAAATGTATTTCTATGAGCGTTTGTGCACATGGTTTTGTTTTTACCTTGGTACTGTGAATTCCAGATTTAACCCATTGCACAAAATTTGTCTCATGGTCATGTTTTCTGCAGACAAAAAATAATTTAAACTGTCATCAAAAAAATCTGAAAGATGATGAAAAACATTAGAACAACTTTTGATAGCTGTGATGAAACAGTTGTTGTTGTAGATACCTCACACCTCAGGTTTTTTTATGAACTATATTCTAAATTTTTACAAATTGCTCCAACTTTTTTCAGGAAAATCACTCAGAGTGTGATGTTGAAAGCGTGTCCACTGAGCACTTCAAATTATTTATCTCCAGACACAATATTTCGAAGCTTTCACTTAAAAGGGGTTATATCTTGATGATGAAAACATTGCAAACAATAAAGAGCGAATATTTTCATAAAACTAGTACAATATTTGCACGTCACATGTGTGATTTAGTGGCAACAGCGAAAAGAATTCAAAAATATCTGCCAATGGAAAGAAGATCACATATTTCCACTCAGGCAATCTATTACAACATTATTAAATCAATTCCAGTAATCAATACAGGAGAACTGAACTAACTACAGTATATTCAGGGTCAAAGGTCATCACATTAAAGGTCATCAGCTTTCCTTGGCAATTATTTTCACAAGAACATACATCTGTTTCTTCTGTGTCATCCAGGCTCCACCCGGTCTAAATACTCTAGAAAAGCAAAATGAAAAGAAGTTCATAAATAACTCCAGTGTCCCTAAAACAATTTAAACTAAATTCCAATTATTTGTCATCTAGCCACTGTTCCTTCATGGAGACACTGTGATCTGATACATACTGTACAGTGGCAGTCAACTGATTGAGTTTACTAACCAGTCATTTTCATTGTTACATCTCTTCCTCAATGTAAAATCTCAGGTCTGTCAATTTGAGCACGTTTTCTACTGTACTATATGGTACTTGGTAATGTGACAGTCTTGGACAAATGTCACCCCTTGAGATGAGAAAGATTTACAGCTGCCAAACAGAACAGTCAATGACACCAGACTTTTCCAGCATTTCCCATTTAGAATCCTGTCGTCCTTCTCAGTGTCTAATATTTGGAAATGTTCCGTCCCATACAAAGTAAGGATGAATGGAAACACACATCAATGATCAAGCTGTTGCTGCTTTTGATTATATTGGTCAATAAAAATGATGTAAATATACTTCATTTGAAGTATATGTAATCATATCAATATAAATCTCTAATTGTGATATTTATTCCTGTAAAATTTCAGTTCCTACATTTAACTTCAGAAACATTTTGTCACTGTTCTGAGATTTCCTTTAAGTCCACATATGGCTTTAATAAGGAGTATAGATAGTATACAGGCCTTGTTTAGTTTATTTGATTCAATTATTTTAAGTGACTGCATGGTTATTAATTCAGATACATCAACTGGCAGTTTTACACTACTAAGTACTTGTATAAGCAATGTAAATTTGTTCAGTGTTCTGAAGGATCTGTTTTGTTTTGCAATTTAGGAAATTGACGCCATGCCAGGCGACCCGCGATGGGTTGACGAGATTGAAAGGGACATTCATCGTCAGTTTCCATGGCACGAGATGTTCGCGGAGAGAGGCGGTTATGGTCAACAAGATTTATTCAGGGTACTTAAAGCATACAGCATATACAATCCAAGGGACGGATATTGCCAGGCTATGGCTCCTATTGCAGCAGTCTTACTCATGCACATGCCAGTGGAGGTAAGAAGTACTATTTTGCAAAAACAAACACACTCAAAGCACAAGCCGCCATTCTTATGATGCTTTTTTTTCACCTCAACTTTTGTCAAAACAAAGTATTGTCAGTAGCTGTTTTTACACTCACTGAGAAATGTTGAAGTTTTTTGCTGTCACCTCGCAAGTATTATGGTAATTGCTTGTAATGTTCAGTAGCTTATAAGCAAACAAAGAAATGACAAAAAGACTAAAGAACAAGGCTTCATTAAATTATTGATGTACAATCTCATGGTAACAGAATACTGTGTGTAAAACTCATATACTGGTACAACAAAAGTAATGTTTAGAAAAGTCAATATACAACTATACTAAGCCCTTGATAAAAACTGAAGTTTCATTTCTTGTATTTACATTTGGTGTTATGGGTTGTGCTTTCTCTTTGTTGTCGTACAATGAAATAGTTAGTCTGGCAATAGTGAATGAGGATTACCAGAGTGAGTCACATGGCTGCATGATGCACCAGACAGGTCTGAGACAAAGGGCAGAAATACAGCATCTATACTAGTACCGGTACATGTTATAGGGGAACTAACAGTGAAAAATATACTGTCATTTCTTTACCAGGGGTATTTGCAAATTCCACAGTTACAGCACTTCTGTATTTTGGTTCCTTTCACAACATGGTGTACTCCATTGTTCGTTGAAATGGGTCAATATGCCATGTAGCACACGGTATTTGCAGAGCTAAACAGAGCAAAACGAAATGGAGATATTTCAACAGATTTCATTACCAGTCTTGTTCAAATCAACCCCTGTGAAGTGTAACTGTCAGTTTGACAAAAATGCGTATTACCTATGAATATCATTCAGTTGTACTTCTTTGATTAAGAAATCCCAGGACAGAGATATAGATACTGATTTTCACTTTTTGTATTTGTTTTGACAGCAAGCATTCTGGATGATGGTATCAATATGCGACAAATATCTCATAGGATACTTCAGCCCAGGTCTAGAAGCCATACAAGTGGATCGAGATGTGCTATTTGGATTACTGAAAAAAGTCCTTCCGTATACATATAAACATTTGGTAAGCTTTTCCTTCATTTCTGCATTAGTCAAACAAAGCACTTTGGTTCAGCTGTGAAGTTCCATGTCATATAATTAAAAATGCTTCCACAGTGAAAAGGTGTCAGTGATTGGCTCATGGTAATCATGTGATCTATCGGGTGATCCCTATTTTGCCAGTGCACTGTACCGTGACTCTTCTTGCAGACATAGTTAAAGCTGTGAAATGTATATATAATTTGAAATTTTCAGTATTGGAATATTCACATGGAGAACAACTTTTCTTCATGGTCAGAGATGGATAATATCATTTCATGATATGAAATGTGATTTCTGGCATAATCGGCATGTGTACAAAACTCGCAAGATCAATTCCTACTGGCTATATGTAGCCCCCAGTAATTCAGAATATCAACAGGTATACAAAAGTTTGAATGTGACATTATTTTCCATCTGTTGAAGCCCTCAGCTACACCTCTGACAATTGTGTATCCTTGAAGAGTCCTATATTTCATCTTGTAGATGAAAAACAAGCAGCACTCTGAACTTCATGAGGGTATCCAGCGGTGGTAAAATGACATAGAACATAAAAAACAAATCACAGTACACAAGCTCTTGCATTATTATACTTTTAATTTTTTGTGTAGTAGTTCTGTAATCTGCAACTAAAATTTTCTGTGGTGGTTTCATTTCAGAAAAAATGGAAAGTGGAGCCGATACTCTACATGACAGAGTGGTTCATGTGTGTTTTTGTAAGAACATTGCCATGGGGATCTGTACTTCGAGTCTGGGACATGTTCCTTTGTGAAGGTCAGTACATTCGTGACAATCAGGCAGGCAAAGCAGTTTTTAACCTGCTCACCCCCAATTTCCTATAAACAGGTCCACAATCACCATTGATAATGATGGGTTTGGTTTATGAAAAGTTGAGGCAGAATGCACCTCTTGGACACGCATATTAGCTATAGGAATCTTACAATTCTGTGCCAGTCTAAAGCTAGATGTTGACTTATTTTGAATTTAATGTAGCGAAAATCAAGGTGTTTCTATCCTGTTCCTCTGAAAATCAAAATTTTTTTCTTTGAAAGAGAAAGTATACAAAAAATTGCAGCCATTTTAAATATCAAAGATCAGTAAGTTTGCAATTACGTGCTTGTCTTGTCCACGGTCCCTCTATCACCAACTGGTGATAGAGGAACCATGTGTTGCTCAAAAATTTGCACCATGACCTCTTTATTTTCAATCAATTACTTTTTTAACCATTTCAGGAGTCAAAGTCATGTTCCGTATAGCTCTGGTGTTATTCAGGTATACACTGGGTAGAGCTGATCAGCTTGCCAAAAGCCAAGGTCTCTACGAAACCATGGACAGACTCAGAAACATACCAGATGGTGTTATGGAAGAGGAATTCCTTGTCAGAGAGGTGACACAAACTTCTTTACTGAATTCCCATCAGTTATGATGAAAATTATCCTCATGTACCGGACAGTTCTTTAAAGTGAACAGGGTTTTTCGCCATTGGCATTCAATGAGGTGTTTCAGTGTTTCTCGTGACAGCTGTTTATGCTGTGTTCTGCATTTAGTCATCTTTTTGTGTCTGGCTCATCTTAGACTCTCACTCAGGTCAAATTGTGAACTGGTAGAGCATTACCTGATCGAAAAAGCATGACTGAGCAGAATTTGACTGTTTGAAGGTCTGTACAATACACACAAACCTGAGTTACACTGACTAGTTCAACTGGAACATGCACCATCATAAGCATGGCAGAGTTTGTGACTGAAATAAGCTGATAGCAGTGATATGCATTCATAGTGATTGCCTGCATGCGGTTATGTTGACTGTGTGTTTTGAATGCGTTGACTTCAGATTGGCTTAAGAGAAAGAAAGAGACAGCAATTTCACAGTTTGAAGGTTTGAGAAACTCGGCCACACAGCTGTGCTTACCGGTAATTTTGTATCAGAAATATGAACTGCATGCAGTATTGTAAAGCCTCCCGGCATAGTATTTTCGTTATATCTTCAGTCCTGCTTCATAATTTATGATACTTTATTGACTGATTTGTTTATTTATACATCATTTGTTTATTCATTTATATTTTGTACATTTTTCTCTCCAGAGCTTAAGGCTAAGAATCACAGAGAGAGATATGGAAAAGGAGCATGCCGTACAGCTCTCCAAGAGAAGAGCTAAGCCAAACAAATCTGACGGCCACTCCAGCAGCTCAGTGGACAGCCCAGACAGCATGCCCATGCCGCCGCCGGACCCCAGGCAGAGGTTCCGCAACAGGAGTCGTGAGTTTCTCGACGGGAACGACGTGGCAATGTCCGATGTGAGCTAGTATACACAGCAATCACAATCACAATCCAAGAATCTTAACAATCGCAAGAACTTGTGTTTGTTTGTACATGTACAGTGAGGTAGCTAATTTATTTACGTCTTGACACAGAAGATGAATTTCCTATATATGAAGCTCATTTCGCCACAAGTGATTGTTTTATATATAAGTGTGCTTGTTGATATAGATCGGATCTTGTTTATCTTTGCTGATGCATATTTCTTCACTTTGGTCACAGAAGAAGTTCTGTAATAATTCCTGTACCTGTATCTGTTTCATGTAAAGTACAGAATTCTGTATATTCTGTGGCAGAGTTCAACTCAACATTCTAAAGGACATCCAATGACAGTGTCATAGGGTTTTTAAAAAGTCAGCGACCATACGGGACTTCAAACACAGCGAAGTACCATATTGGAAACTTGTGCGCATCATCAGGGTCTAAAACTAGGAATGCATTGTACGTCAACACTGCTCATTGCAGATCCCTCAGCTACGGTGAGATGATTTTGTGAATCTGAAGACCTATATCAGAATGAAAAACAAGATCGTTTCTTCATTTAAAGTGCTGTTGACTCGTAGGTTATGGTCACCAGTCATTCATTTTTTTGTTGAAAGATCTATCATGTGGAGTGATTCAGGATGACGCCACATTGTGTAATTGGATGTTTTCTGTCGCAAACAAGAAGATGCAATATTCAGTGATACAGAAATATATGATGTGAGCACCAGGTGTACACCCACAATATTCAGTGATCCAGGAATACATCATGTGAACACCAGGTGTACACCCACAATATTCAGTGATCCAGGAATACATCATGTGAGCACCAGGTGTACAACCACAATATTCAGTGACCTAGGAATACATCATGTAAACACCAGGTGTACAACCACAATATTCAGTGACAAAGGAATATGACATGTGAACACCAGGTGTACAACCACAATATTCAGTGACCCAGGAATACATCATGTGAACACCAGGTGTACAACCACAATATTCAGTGACCTAGGAATACATCATGTAAACACCAGGTGTACAACCACAATATTCAGTGACAAAGGAATATGACATGTGAACACGAGGTGTACAGCTACAATATTCAGTGATCCAGGAATACATCATGTGAACACCAGGTGCACATCCACAATATTCCGGGCATGAACTCATTCCTCATATACCAGTATCCGCAAAAGGATTCCAGAACTAATGGTGATTAATCCGGACCTGAAAATTTCCGACTTCTGTGACTTTGTCTTGCTCTCATGTTACAGCATCCTGTGAACTTTATAAACATCAACTTTTCATGAATAATTAATATCCATATCTCCTTATAAGGCACACAGATATTTAGTCATACAGGGACACATAGGTCACAGATGTTGAAAACAACAGGTGCTGAAAATCATACCAGACATCTGCATTATGTAAACAAGTTACAAGCATTACTCTGTTAATTCCAGTCATCAAGCTATACTTAACCAAACAATATTACAGTATTATTCAGTGATCAGCATTGTTGCTCCCTCCTGCTCCACACTCCGCTTCAGTGGAACAGCCAACATCGATATATCCTTATCATTGAGGCCTGTTCTTTTGTGTATATGGGGAAGGTGGTGGGCCAGTTGACATCCATCAATTCAACATTTCCAGGTTTTTGAACCATGCACCGATTTTTCTCATTTTGTAAATAGATCTATCCTTCCAGAATGTAATCTTCTATGCCCAGAGGGTCACAAATATTTGTTAGTGTAGACGAGATTTGAAAAATGTAATTTTGTTGTTGTTGCATGACAAGTCATACTGAGTACTTAGAATTTCTCATTGTACACACAGAACAAAGCTGGCATTTTGTTCAAGAGGTTAGTTGATTGTTCATAACATTTTAAAATGTCCGTGTTGCATTAATATGGGTCGTCTTTCTCTTCACATGGGTTAGCTCGGGCTTGTCATATGATCACCCAATATGTTTCAAGATTTACCAAACACTGGTTCTCAACTCTTGTACGTGTTTCGCACCATACATGAATGGATGCAACTAGCTGTAAAGACTGCTAGTTGGTGTAGCTATTTAAAACATAGGAAAAGCTGTGCATTGAAAGAAACTGCCAATTTTAACTGTACGGATACAGAATGATTATTTCTGTGTTATACCAGCGTGTGATTGTAGTCTCCCAATTGACTATGGAAATGTATGAAAATAACTTCAGAAATCAAAGTTCATGTATTTCAACATTTTTTTCATATTACAACCATTTTCTATGTATAGTCTAATGTGTAAAGAACACAGCCATAGATAGAAGGACTCTTTAGTCTTTTTCAGTCCACTGGGACCCTAAATAAGTTCTGTTCAGTGTAAAATGGTAAATTCCCTCCAGGGGCTGGGGATGTAGGGGTTATTTTGGAGGGGGAAATTTGATGTTCAAATCTAATTAGATGTTTGGTAAGCTTTACGGTGGGCAAAGCTAGGTGGAGCTTTGATCAATTAAATTATAAATTATGTGTAAAATTGCAGTCATAAATTATTGATATTTATCACAAATGATCAAGCATACCAACGCTGGACTGAACTTCTGTCGAGAAATCTGTTTATTATACAAGCATTGTAATAACCTAGAGGCTGCTATTTCTTCATTATGCAAATATTTTATCTTCTATGTAGGGTATCAGTAAATGGGGTAAAAAACAGTATTGAAGCTATATCACTTTCTCGCCTTCATTTTTCACTTTCTTCCTTTCTATGAATTGATAGTTTACTTTAATAGTTATAATGAGCCGCAGCACATACCTCTATGTTCTCAAAAGACAAAAAATTGAAGCAAAAATATGTCAAAATTTATTTTCTAAAGAGGTAGTTTGTCACTGTAAAAGAAATGATAATGACAGTCTCTTTGGTACCTGTTCTCATCTCGCTCAGCACTGTACTGCCGTCTGTTACAGAGGTCACCTCAAGGGGGCGATGTTCAGAGGTGTATTAAAATAAAACATGCTTTGTGTCTTTTCTCTTGTAAGCTTTTGCCTTAAGTGAAATATTGACAATTTGAAAAAAATGTACAATTCTTACGCAGTTCGGGCAGCTGTTCTTATTGAACCAAGTTGTTGAAAATTAAAACGGGCAAACAATTTCCACAGCATATTGATGTACATGTATCATTGTATCAAGACATAATCTGTATCAGATGCAGACATTAAGGCTCTGTAAAATCAATTCTTTGTTATGTCTCATGTTTAGAAACTTTTTTCCAATGTTTCTGTCGCTTTCAACATATTATAAAAGTCAGTTCTATCAAGAAATGAACCAGCGTCAGCATAGAAATCTTTGAATAAAATTGGAAGCATGCCATATGTAAATATTGTTCTTTTCATCTTTAAATATTGTGATTTTGATAATACCTCTGCCAGACTTTGTCGCAAAATCTGAAGAAAAGACGGCAACTATAGCCCTACAGAAGGGGAAAACTTATTTTGTATCATATGTGAAATCATTCGTCAATCTCTGATGAGGTTATGGTATTTGCTTGGCAATGTAAGACTCTTCATTTGTGCCATATCATGATATGTAACCTTTTTTGTCTAGTTTACCATTCCTGTTCCAGTATTCACAGAGCCTGACATGTTGTGTTTAGGTTTAATACATGTATCAAAAAAATATTTCGTCTCTGCACTTCTTTTCATTTCATTTGAATAACAAGTCTGTTTTATAAACAGAAGTGAGTTTCAATACCAAGGGTCATTGAGCAAATCAAATTGAAATCAGACACAGGAGTTGGCTCGGTCACTTTCATTTTGATAGTAGGGTTGGGTCAGCTCTTCCCTACGTCTGATTTTTAAAAAAACTGTGTTTCCGAGTAACATGATGATACAAAAAGCTGTCTAGCAGTAACGTTTGATGTATATTTGAATATTTGTGACTTCTGTGTAAACTACATTTTGATGTTCCACTCCAAACAAATGTCAGAATGTCTACTGTTTAACCTGCCAACACAGCCTTTGTGTAATATCAAATAATACTGTTGACAACGGAATTTACTCTGCATAAGAATTCCTTTCACAACAATAACATTGCATTATGTTGTACAGAATGCATTGTGTTTACCAGTCCTTTGTACTGCAGAAAGCTTTAGGAAGGAGAAAAAAAAGCAAAATGTATGTCAGTTGTGGAACAAAAAATAATGACATGTTTACAAAAGTTACAGCAGTTGTTTCTTCAATTGAATGTAAGTTGTTATTGTCACTGTTTGTAACAAATAGGTGTAACTGCCAAAAAGTTGATTATTGACAACAATGCTTCTCTTTCAAGAACACCCTGTTAGTCTGAATCTCCATTTTGTTGTCAGCTGATATGAGAATATTATTATTCACATTTCTGTATGGAGTATAATGTACTGTCAATGAAGTTCATCAGAAATCATATTGGTGTCTGGTGTACAGGGTACATACACCAGAAATCATATTGGTGTGTGATGTACAGGGTCCATACATCAGAAATCATATTGGTGTGTGATGTACAGGGTCCATACATCAGAAATCATATTGGTGTCTGATGTACACGGTCCATACATCAGAAATCATATTGGTGTCTGATGTACAGGGTCCATACATCAGAAATCATATTGGTGTCTGGTGTACAGGGTCCATACATCAGAAATCATATTGGTGTCTGATGTACAGGGTCCATACATCAGAAATCATATTGGTGTCTGATGTACAGGGTCCATACATCAGAAATCATATTGGTGTCTGATGTACAGGGTCCATACATCAGAAATCATATTGGTGTCTGATGTACAGGGTCCATACATCAGAAATCATATTGGTGTCTGATGTACAGGGTCCTACATCAGAAATCATATTGGTGTCTGATGTACAGGTCCTACTCAGAAATCATATTGGTGTCTGTGTACAGGGTCCATACATCAGAAATCATATTGGTGTCTGATGTACAGGTCCTACATCAGAAATCATATTGGTGTCTGATGTATAGGGTCCGTACATCAGAAACCATATTGGTGTGTGATGTACAGGGTCCATACATCAGAAATCATATTGGTGTCTGATGTACAGGGTCAATACGTCAGAAATCATATTGGTGTCTGATGTACACGGTCCATACATCAGAAATCATATTGGTGTGTGATGTACAGGGTCCATACATCAGAAATCATATTGGTGTCTGATGTACAGGGTCCATACATCAGAAATCATATTGGTGTCTGATGTACAGGGTCCATACATCAGAAATCATATTGGTGTCTGATGTACAGGGTCCTACATCAGAAATCATATTGGTGTCTGATGTACAGTGTGAACGTATTGACCATCAAACAGTACATTGTCTCATAGTTAAAAAACCAATTAGGTCATTCCAGGAACCAACACAAGTTCTGGGCCAGGATCACATCAGAATCATATTGGTGTCTGATGTACAGGGTCCATACATCAGAATCATGTAGGTGTCTGATGTACAGGGTCTGTACAATAATGGAAAACCCTTTCAAGTCCTTGAATTTTCAAACCTTCTGCAAAGTCCTGGAAAAGTCCTTGAAAATGAAGTTTGAATATGTAAAATAGTATTTAAAATGATACACAAAAGTCCATGAAAAAATGCTGGATGAGGATAGTCCTTGAAAGTTCTTGAATTGTAAGTGACTCTGAGTATAGACGCTGAACGTATTGACCATCAAACAGTACATTGTCTCATAGCAGCAAAAACCAATTAGGTCATTCCAGGAACCAACACAAGTGCTGGGCCACAATCTCTTGTTATTGTCGACCATTTTTGGACACCGTGGTGCGAAGCACCAAAGGTGTCCTATGTCGCCACAATGTCTGTGTGTGTGTCCGTCTGTCCGTCCGTCCGTCCGTCCGTCCGTCTGTCCGTCTGTCCGTCCGTCCGTCCGTCCGTAGACAGATTTTGTTCCACTCATAACTTAAGAACCCTTAGGTCCAATGTCATGCAATTTGGTATTTGGTATTATCATGATGAGACTTAGATCTAGATAGATGTAGATTTTGGTGGGTGTGGCTTATTAATTAATTGCTCATTTGCATATTTTATGACTTTCTTCGTTCACGCAGATATCTCAGAGACGCCTGGAGCGATTTTGTTCAAACTTGGTAAAAGGATAGTACTCTACCTCATACAGATGCATGTTGATTTGTTTCACAATGCGATCAAATTTGGCCGTGTTAGAGGATTTTTTAGTTTTCACCTCCATAGACTCCCCTGTATAAGGCAATCCATAGACTCCCATGTATAAGGCAATCCATAGACTCCCATGTATAAGGCAGTCATAGACTCCCATGTATAAGGCAGTCCATAGACTCCCATGTATAAGGCCAAGAAAAATAAAAATTTAGTTTCTCATCGTATTCATATTGCAAAAAGGATGCAGTGACACAGTTTTTAGTCCCCACAGATAAAGTCCAGGGGGCTCATAGATTGGGTCATGTCAGTCCGTCAGTCCATCCATGTGAGTCCATCCGTTCACGCAGATATCTCAGACGCTTTGACAAAATGTCACGTGACCTTTGACCTCAAATATACATATTTGTCCATAACTCGGTAACCACAAGTGCTAAACCTTTCATATATGGTATGATGGGACACCCTATGATGCCACATATTGTACCTCATTAATTATGTGCATATCTAATTTTGAGCAAGCCAATAGAGCTAGAGGTCTGATTTTTGGTATATATGGATAACTTAGCAATAAAATTTTTTTGACAAAATGTCATGTGACCTTGGTGACCTTTGACCTCAAATATACATATTTGTCCATAACTCAGTAATCACTAATGCTACACCCTTCATATTTGGTATGATGGGACACCTTATGACGCCACATATTGTTCCTCATTAATTATGTGCATATCTAATTTTGAGCGAGCCAATAGAGCCAGAGGTCTGATTTTTTGTATGTACGGATAACTTAGCAATGCTATTTTTTTGACAAAATGTCACGTGACCTCAATTACCTTTGACCTCAAATATACATATTTGTGCATAACTCAGTAACCACAAGTGCTACACTCTTCATATTTGGTATGATGGGACACCTTATGACGCCACATATTGTACCTCATTAATTATGCACATATCTAATTTTGAGCGAGCCAATAGAGCTAGAGGTCTGATTTTTGGTATATAGGGATAACTTAGCAATACAATTATTCTGACAAAATGTCACGTGACCTCGGTGACCTTTGACCTCAAATATACATATTTGTCCATAACTCAGTAACCACAAGTGCTACACCCTTCATATTTGGTATGATGGGACACCTTATGACGCCACATATTGTACCTCATTAATTATGCACATATCTAATTTTGAGCGAGCCAATAGAGCTAGAGGTCTGATTTTTGGTATATAGGGATAACTTAGCAATACAATTTTTTTGACAAAATGTAACGTGACCTCGGTGACCTTTGACCTCAAATATACATATTTGTCCAAAACTCAGTAACCACAAGTGCTACACCCTTCATATTTGGTATGATGGGACACCTTATGACGCCACATATTTTTCCTCATTAATTATGCACATATCTAATTTTGAGCGAGCCAATAGAGCTAGAGGTCTGATTTTTGGTATGTAGGGATAACTTAGCAATACAATTTTTTTGAAAAAATGTCACGTGACCTCAATTACCTTTGACCTCAAATATACATATTTGTCCATAACTCAGGAACCACAAGTGCTACATCCTTCATATTTGGTATGATGGGACACCTTATGACGCCACATATTGTACCTCATTAATTATGCACATATCTAATTTTGAGCGAGCCAATAGAGCTAGAGGTCTGATTTTTGGTATATAGGGATAACTTAGCAATACAATTATTTTGACAAAATGTCACGTGACCTCGGTGACCTTTGACCTCAAATATACATATTTGTCCAAAACTCAGTAACCACAAGTGCTACACCCTTCATATTTGGTATGATGGGACACCTTATGACG